>NC_064620.1:281544045-282169045 GCF_023898315.1 Schistocerca nitens
TGACCATAAAATCGTGCCTCTTTTATGGATTGCGGCTGTAATTTTTTCTATTTTACTGTAGACTTACTTGTTGGATCTCTTTTGATGGATGCCATTCTTGTACTAGGATTCATCTAATGATTTTGCGCTCTTTTTTCACCAGTTCTTTGAGGAGTCTTTTATCAGCGTTTGGGGGTAAGGTTTCGGCTGCTTACAAAACTACTGGCTTCAAAACTGTCTCTTAGTGACGTATCGTAGTATTCCGGGAAAGGCATTTCTTGTTGTAGACCGTGTGGGATATTTGGTAAGCTGTTTCTAGCTTGCGTATCCGTTCCCTAAGCGCTTCCTTATCCAGTCCCTTTTTCATGATCATCTCACCCAGGTACCTGAATTTGTCTACCCGTGTGATGACCCTATATTTCGTACGGAGTTTTGGTGGAGCATCTTTAATGTTAGTCATGACTTCTGTTTTTGCAGACCAGTTTGTTCAGTGATTTCTTTTCACAGTTCGATTTGAACTCTAGCGATGTCTACGTCGTTTGACAGAATGGCAATTTCATTGGAAAACGCCAAGCAGTCTAACTCGATCCCCTTCGATTTGGTTCCAGTTCGCAAAAGGCTATAGTTGGTTTTCATTAATCTTTCGCTCCAGGTTCTGATGATCTTTTCAAGGACGCCGTTGAAAAGCATTGGAGACAGGCCACCACCTTGCCTGAACCCAGTTTATACATAAAAGGAATCCGAGGGATTTTACTTTTTATTTTGTATCTGTTTGGGTACCTCTAAGTAATGCCCGCAGTTTAAGGTCAACTCCGAACTCATTTAGGATGTTCAGCAGGACCTCCCGGTCTATGGAGTCGTATGCATTCTCGAAGTCCACCAAGGTTGACACGTAGTGTTTGGACTTTAGAGTATAATATCTGATAATGCTTTGAGGTTTTAGATCTGTTCGGATGTTGAGCGACTTTTTTTGAAGCCCCCTAGGTATTCACCTATTTGATGTGCGACTTGGGCTTCTAAACGCTCTAGAATGGCGAGTGAGAGAATTTTAAAGGTTACCCGTAACAGGGATATTCCTCGGTAGTTGTTAATGTCTTTCATGCTGCCTTTCTTGTGCAAGGGATGGATCTGGACCGTTTTCCAATCTTCGGGGAGTGTTTCATCACTCCAATTTTTTCTATTATTTTATTATAACGGTCGTTTCTCCCTATGTCGGACGGTGTCAACAAAATATTTTGGCATTCGGGAGGGAAACCTGGAGTTTGAAGTTTCGAGAGAAGATTCCGCCGCAACGAAAAAGGCCTTTGTTTTAATGATGTCTGTTGTGTCGATTCCCTAAGGTCTCGACACAATGAGTGGCTAGGTGCACGCGAAACTAACGCAGACGGGCGTAAATTCTGAAACAGGAGACTGGATGAAAACTATAAAGAAAAGAAGAGAGATTTTAATATACTTAACTTTAATGTAGTCTTGTTCTTGTTGAAATACATCTCTTGCATAGTAGTAAGCAATTAGCAATGATACACATGGCGCCTTGCTAGGTAGTAGCGATGGACTAGCTGAAGGCTATTTAATCTGTCTCTCGGCAAATGAGAGGAAGACGTGATACGTCTTGTCGCAAGCTATGTCGTCCGTACAACTGGGGCGAGGTCATGTCCGTGTCTTGTGACCTGCCATGTGGTGGCGCTAGGATTGCGAGTACACAGTGGCGACACGCGGGTCCGACTTGTACTACAGGACCGCGGCCGATTTAAGTTACCACCTAGCAAGTGTGGTGTCTAGCGGTGACACCACAATGTCCACCCCAAATCCTGCATCATGTCAGTTAAACTCACTGCCCTAATTCTCGATAATACAAAACGTGCTGCTCTCCTTTGAACTTTGTCGATGTACTCCGTTAATCCTATCTGGTAAGGATCCCACATCGCGCAGCAGTACGCCAAAAGAAGGCGGACAAGTGTCGTGTAGGCTGTCTCTTTAGTAGAACAGTTGCATCTTCTATGCGTTCTGCCAATAAATCGCAGCCTTTGGTTCGCCTTCCCCACAACATTTTCTGTGTGTTCTTTTGAATTTTAGCTGTTCCTAATTATAATTCCTAGGTATTTAGTTGAATTTTGCCTTCAGATTTGACTGATTTATCATGTAACCGAAATTTAATGGATTCCTTTTAACACTCATATGGATGACCTCACACTTTTCATTGTTTAGGGTCAACTGCTGATTTCGTACAATTCAGATATCTTTTCTAAACCGTTTTGCAAATCTTTTTCTCCTTCTGATGAGTTTACTAGACGATAAAAGAAAGCATCCTAGGCAAACAACCTAAGACGGCTGGTCATATTGTTTCCCAAATAGTTCATATAGATAAGGAACAGCAAGGAGCTTACAACACTACCTTGGGGAACGCCAGAAATCACTTCTGCTTTACTGGATGACTTTCCGTCAGTTACTACGCACTGTGACCTCTCTGACATTCGGTCACATAACTGAAACGATATTCCGTAAGCACCCAATTTCCCTTCGAGCCGCTTGTATGATACAGTACCAAAAGCTTTTCGTAAATCTAGAAATACGAAATCAATATGAAATCCATTATCAATAGCAGTCAACACTTCGTGTGTTTATAGAGCCAGTTATGTTTCACAACGATGTTTTCTAAATCCGTATTGACTGCTTGTCAATAGACAGTTTTCTTCGAGGTAATTCACAATGTTGGAATACAATATATGTTTTGTCTTGTTTTAGCCCCTGTGCCTTTCCAGAACAGTACATAAAGTGTTGAAGTGCTTAGTATGCCTGTGCTGTTTACACTTTAACAAACTGTGTATCGTTGTGAAAAAGACATAAGAGTCAAAACACGACGAAACGCCACCACTAGGACGGGGCGTGCTTTTAAAGTTGCGTTACGAAATTCAACCGCTGCAGCGTCGCTGTCGGCATTTGGCGCATGCACGCCGTATACCGCACCCTTTTGGCAAGCCACAGACGCCATTAAAGAGTCATTTGGCGTGTTTACGTCTGTTTGCATTTGAAATGCCTCCTCCGACTGAGAATCCCGCCGACTGTGAAATACGCGCTGGGATTCGTTTCCTTAGTGCTAGAGGCGCGAAAGCGGCTGAAATTATCGTTAGACTAGTGAAGTGTACGGACAAAAAGTTATGAGTGATGAGATGGTACGGAAATGCGTGAGAGCTTTTGAAGATGGTCATACGAATGTGCAGTGAAGTGTCAACAAGTGTGTTTTGTGCAGTTGTTACAGAACGTTTAAATTACCGAAAGTTATACTCATGCTGGATACCGAAAATGCTGACTGACGTACACAAAAGCAAACGTTTAGCCAGTTCTTTGGCTTTTCTACAGTGGTACACTGAGGATGTTGCCATGTGTTTAAGCCAAACTGCCACAGGCGACGAAATATGGATGGCTTACTTAACACCTGAATCAAAGCGGCAATCCATGTAATGGCGACATTCAGCATCACCCAAGAAAATGATCAAGAAAACACTTTGCCACAGAAATTCAGGTGTACTGTTTTTCCGGACACGTAGGGGGTGTTGCTTGTAGAATTTTTGTCTTGTGGTGACAGCATAAATCTACGATTTATTCTGAGACCTGTGCCATGCATTCCAAAACGAAATGCGTGACATCCTGAGTAAGAACGATTATTCTGCTTCAGGACAAGACCCGTCCACACGTGGCCATTCGAACTCAAGAACAGATCGGACCATTTGGCAGGAAACGACTTGATCACGCTCCATACGGCCCCGACCTAGCGCTCAATGAGTACCACGTGCTACTGCATTTGATCGAGTGTCTGGATGGTCAGGTCACGACGAAGGTGAAGATGTCAAAATGGCCGTTTTGCAATGGATGGTATTGAAAAGCTGGTTGTATAATAATAAGTGCCTTAATACTGGTGGGAATTACGAAGTAAAGTAAAGTACAGACTTTCATGAGCAAATAAAATCGCTAGAAACGTCTCCTTTCATTGCAATCCATACTTTAGCAGTCAATAGTGGTAAAAAAAATTATTATATACAACATTATACACTGAGGAGCCAAGAAACCGACACTTGCCTAATATCGTAAAGGGCCCCCTAGCACGCAGAAGTGCCGCAACACGACCTGGCGTGGTCTCAGCTAACGTCTGAAGTAGTGCTGGACGGAATAGACACCATGAATCCTGTAGGGCTGTCCATAAATCCGTAAGAGAACGACGGGGTGGAGATCTAATCTGAACAGCACGTTGCAAAGCATCCCAGATATGCTCAATAATATTTATGTCTGGGGACTCTGGTGGCCAGCGAAAGTGTTTAAACTCAGAATAGTGTTCCTGGAGCCACTCTGCAGATTTTCTGTAGGTGTGAGGTGTCGCATTGTCCTGCTGGAATTTCCCAAGTCCCTCGAAGTGCACAACGGACATGAATGGATGCAGGTGATCAGTAAGGATGCTTACGTACGTGTTACCTGTAAGCGTCGTATCTAGACGTATCAGAGGTTCCATATCACATCAGCTGCACACGCCCCACACCATTAAACAGCTTCCACAAGCTTGAAGAGTCTCCTGCTGACATGCAGGGTCCATGGATTCATGAGGTTATCTCCATAACCATACATGTCCATCCGCTCGTTACAATTTGAAACGAGACTCGTCCGACCAGGCAACATGTTTCCAGTCATCAACAGTCCAATGTCGGTGTTGGCGCACCAAGGCGAGGCGTAAAGCTTCGTGTCGTGCAGTCATCAACGGCACACGAGTGGGCCTTTGGCTCCGAAAGCTCATATCGACGATGTTTCGTTGAATGGTTTGCACGCTGACACTTGTTGATGGCCCAGAACTGAAATTTGTAGCAATTTGCGAAAGGGTTGCACTTCTGTCACATTGAACGATTCTCTTCAATCGTCGTTGGAACCGTTCTTGCAGAATCTTTTTGTAGCCGCAGCGATGTCAGAGATTTGATACAAATGGTCGTACGGGAAAATCCCCACTTCATCGCTACCTCGGAGATGCTGTGACCCATCGCTCGTGCGCCGACTGTAATACCATTTTCAAACTTACTTAAATCGTGATAACCTGGAATTGTAGCAGCTGTAACCGATCTAACAACTGCGCCAGGCACTTGTTGTCTTATATAAGCAGTGCTGTCCGCAGCGCCGTATTCTGCCTGTTTACATATCTCTGTATTTCGATACGCATGCGTATATTATTTTCTTTCGAGCTTCAGGGTGGTCCATTGATCGTGACCGGGCCAAATATCTCACGAAATAAGCATCCAACGAAAAAACTACAAAGAGCGAAACACGTATAACTTGAATGGGGAAACCAGATGGCGCTATGGTTGGCCCGCTAGATGGCGCTGCTATAGGTCAAACGGATATCATCTGCGTTTTTTATAATAGGTACCCCCATTTTTTATTACATATTCGTGTAGTACATAAAGAAATATGAATGTTTAGTTGGACCACTTTTTTCGCTTAGTGATAGATGGCGCTGTAATAGTCACAAACGTATAAGTACGTGGTATCACGTAATATTCCGCCAGTGCGCACGGTCTTTGCTTCGTGATACATTACCCGTGTTAAAATGGACCGTTTACCAAGTGCGGAAAAGGTCGATATCGTGTTGATGTATGGCAATTGTGATCAAAATACCTGACGGGCGTGTGCTATGTATGATGCTCGGTATCCTGGACGACATCATCCAAGTGTCTGGACCGTTCGCTGGATAGTTACGTTATTTAAGGAAACAGGAAGTGTTCAGCCACATGTGAAACGTCAACCACGACTTGCAACAAATGATAATGCCCAAGTAGGTCTTTTAGCTGCTGTCGCGGCTAATCCGCACGTCAGTAGCAGACAAATTGCGCGAGAATCGGGAATCTCGAAAACGTCGGTGTTGGGAATGCTACATCAACATCGATTGCACCCGTACCATATTTCTGTGCACCAGGAATTGCATGGCGACGAATTTGAACGTCGTGTACGGTTCTGCCACTGGTCACAAGAGAAATTACGGGACGATGACAGATGTTTTGCACGCGTTCTATTTAGCGACAAAGCGTCATTCACCAACAGCGGTGAGGAAAACCGGCATAATATGCACCATTGGGCAACGGAAAATCCACGATGGCTGCGACAAGTGGAACATCAACGAAATGGTTCAAATGGCTCTGAGCACTATGGGACTCAACTGCTGTGGTTATCAGTCCCCTAGAACTACTTAAACCTAACTAACCTAAGGATATCACACACATCCATGCCCGAGGCAGGATTCGAACCTGCGACCGTAGCAGTCCCACGGTTCCGGACTGCGCGCGTAGAACCGCGAGACCACCGCGGCCGGCGAACATCAACGACCTTGGCGGGTTAATGTATGGTGCGGCATTATGGGAGGAAGGATAATTGGCCTCCATTTTATCGATGGCAATCTAAATGGCGCAATGTATGCTGATTTCCTACGTAATGTTCTACCGATGTCACTACAAGATGTTTCACTGCATGACAGAATGGCGAAGTACTTCCAACATCATTGATGGCTGGCACATAGCTCGCGTGCGGTTGAAACGGTATTGAATAGCATATTTCATGACAGGTGGATTGGTCGTCGAAGCACCATACCATGACCTGCACGTTCACCGGATCTGACGTCCCCGGATTTCTTTCTGTGCGGAAAGTTGAAGGATATTTGCTATCATGATCCACCGACGACGCCTGACAACATGCGTCAGCGCATTGTCAACGCATGTGCGAACATTACGGAAGGCGAACTACTCGCTGTTAAGAGGAACGTCGTTACACGCATTGCCAAATGCATTGAGGTTGACGGACATCATTCTGGGCATTTATTCCATTACTGAGATATTTACAGGTAATCACGCTGTAACAGCATGCGTTCTCAGAAATGATAAGTTCACAAAGGTACATGTATCACATTGTAACAACCGAAATAAAATGTTCAAACGTACCTACGTTCTGTATTTTAATTTAAAAAACCTACCTGTTACCAACTGTTCGTCTGAAATTGTGAGCCATGTGTTTGTGACTATTACAGCGCCATCTATCACAAAGCGAAAAAAGTGGTCCAACTAAAACATTCATATTTCTTTACGTTGTACACGAATATGTAATAAAAAATGGGGGTTCCTATTTTTTAAAAAAACGCACTTGATATCCGTTTGACCTATGGCAGCGCCATCTAGCGTGCCAATCATAGCGCCATCTGGTTTCCCCATTCAAGTTATACGTGTTTCGCTCTTTGTAGTTTTTTCGTTGGATGCTTATTTCGAGCGATTTTTGGCCCCGTCACGATTAATGGACCACCCTGTATACACATAATATAATCCAAATCACTGTAACAACTCTGACTGTGCACAAACTGCTTGAAGTCGCAGTGTCATCATACCTTTGCAGCATGATCTGTAAACAAAAAATGTAAGTGATCATTTGCATATGTGTGCTATTCCGTACAATGAAGGAGTCTCAATACCTGTAAGTAAACATACATGAAATACCATTTCTTACATTAGCAATTAAAAACCCTCAAAAATTTGTTTCGTACTATTTCCCGATTGCAGTGTAATTTTGAAAAGACGCAAGAGGAGCAGAAAATCACACATGCAAACATCATAAAACATATTCAGGTAAACAAATGCACTTGAAAATGAGAACAATCGCGTAGTGTGAAGCAGAAAAAAATAAATAACTGGTGCAGTTATAGTTATTTAAACCCTGAATGACACAGGTGCAGGCTACCCCAAAACATCTAATACCACGAATGACATTAAGTTGTTAGCGCCTAGCCAGGCAATGAAAGCAATATACAAGTTGGCAAACGTGAAAGTGAAAGTTTTTAAAACGATTGACATACAAAATTCAACAACGAGTGTCGGCAGCTATGTCTCATTTCTAGCTACATTAATGTTACACTGGATACAGAAGTCACTGCACAAAGACTGTAAAGCGGAAAACAGAAGCAATGTGGATAAATAGAAAAATAAAGCTTTTCTGCAAGAAGAAAGACACTCTAAACTGACAACTTTTAGGCACATATTAACAAATAACAAACAGAATGGGCGATAATATATCGTACCTTCTATGGGAGAAACTTCATGAGCGTAAGATCTGTAACACACACCTTAAGATACTGAACAATCTAAAAGGTAAACAATATCAGAATAGTAAAGAAGAGAACGCTGTCAAAAACACACCCACATTCTACAGCCGAGTTGTGAGCAACACAGACATAGTATGTAATGAAAGAGAGTTAGACCTGCTTAACATAGGTTTAAAATATAATACTAAAGAAAACCTGTCACTCAACACTCTGAAACAGCTCATAGTGGCAACAAGGAACGCAAAACACAAACTAAAAAAACTCCTTGAAAAGTATTGAAGTATAAAGATAACCACAGATACATACAAAATGATTCACAAACAGAAAGTAATATAAACAAAAAATTTAGAGAAAATCAGGCACAACCTTAAAATCAGATGAAAGCCTGAATTGCCCCCTCTGTTTATTGATTGGATAGCCACTGAATTGCTATTTATTTATTTAATGGGATAATAATAATTATTAAAAGGTGGCAATTTTATTTAAGCACTGTTTTTACTCTTTCGATTGTTGCGAGTCGCCGATAGTGCAATGCTGCTCGCTTTGGAGAATACACATTTTATAAGAATTATTTGGTCCAGGAAACACTTTTGCGATCACGGTTGCGCTTTAGACGGTATTCGCGTAATTGTACTGATTAAAAGTTATCGTTTCCGAAAGACGCAGGTTCGATTAAAGCTGTGTGCACTTTTGCGCGTATAATGAAAATATTCATAACACGTCGCGTAACAAAAAGAAACATGCGAATCACAACCGTGATCAAACGAAGGAAATATATGATAACATAAATGCTCTTCGCTGTTATTCAGGACAGGCTCAGATTAGGCCTTGCAATTTTTAGTTATAGGAAATCACAAGACGTTACACTTTAGAGATATATGTTTTGAATAACTTGTATTTACCTTCTCTCTCTCTCTCCTTTTTACAGCCTTTATACCTTCACATCCATTAAGGAACTTTTCCTTCTCTACCGACCAGTACGAGAACAAAATTCAGACTCCACAAAATGTCTTACATCGAATTATTACATGCTTAACCCTTAACAATCATATATAGTTTCGTAGTACAAACAATGCTAATTTATTCCGTGCACTAGAAAGTCTTTGATACACTGAGCACAAAAATGAAGTAATAAAATTACAATTACATTTTTAATATCATGAATACTTCTTTAAATCATGAAAATAAGGTTTGACATCGTCGTAATATTGATTTTCATCGTTGTAGCACTATAAGCCACGCAATTTTCATTATGAAGGAATGTGATTACATTGAGAAAACTCTTAAATTCTTCACAGAAAATAACATAGTACAACTTAACAAAAACCCAACTAAAAATTCCACAACAAAATTGAACGACTGTTAAAGAAAACCTACTTCTCTCTGAAAGAGTATGAAAAGGAATAAATCACCTGTATGAACCCTGATACACCCCTATTAAGATCTCAACCTAATGTACACAAGGAAGCATGTCCTGTAAAGCTTGAGTATGAACAGCTGTGTATACAATGTACCTCACAAGATCAATCAGTTTCTAGAAAATTATTTCACACTTGAAACGACATACACTTTAAAAAACAGTACCACACCAGTCACTGAAATAAAAGAAGTACACATTGCAGATGGTACCCATTGTATATCACTAGACATCAAAAAGCTATATTCCAGTATCCCTGTTAAAGAAGTCATTGCAGTAATAAAGAACAACTTACTAAAGCACAAAAAGTGGTAACAAGCTGAAATTATTGAACTTATAGAATTGCTAGAAATAATCCTCAACTACAACTACTTTGCTTTCAATGATAACATTTATCAACAAACAGAGGAGCTAGCCATGGGCTCTCCATACCTGTCACGATAGCGAACATTTTCATAAACCAAGTAGAATAGAAAATATTCAGCAATCAGGAACACTGCTTAAAAACACAATATACTGCAAAATATTTGTAAATGATACTTTAATTTTACTCAAAGATGATACCAAAGGTACCAGTAACATCACAAACCTATTTAAGATTGTGCACAAAAACCAATAGCATTAATTTTCTAGACTTGTGCATAGAAGACAATAAGAAGTGGCATAATTTCAAAATATACAGAAAAAACAACCTCCAGAAACGCAATCCCTGCGACATCATCTCATCTAGACCTACACAAGAAATTTGCATGCAAAACGATGATACACAGAGCAAACAAAATCCCGACGAACCAAGAGGACAGAGAGAAAAAATTAGAGATTATTAAGCAAATTGCAGTGTCTAATGACTTCTCCAGCTCAATGACAGACACTATGTAGAGACAAATAACAACAAAAAAATCATGGCTCTCTAGGAGGAACCATTAATGCAATCAAGTGTATTGCTAGCATACCTTACGTAGGTAACATATCTCAAAAAATAGCAAACCTACTTAGATCACATAAAGTGAGAGAAGCTTTCCCCACAAACAACAAACTACAACACAAAAACCAGTCCTCACCTTAAAGAATAAAAAAGGTATATTCTCAGACTCGGAAATATACGAAATAATTTATAAAACTTGTTCAAGCTGCTACATAGGACAAACTGGCAGGAATTTTCAAATTAGATACACTGAATAGATCAACTGTTACACACATAACCAATTTAAAAAAATCTGTGATAGCATCACGCATGAAAAACTCTGGACACTTATTCGAAAACATAGAAGAATAGCTTAAGATGCTCCACCACCACAAAAAAATCTCATACAATGGATCTAATGGAGAAACTTGAAATTTTTGTGCACCACAAAAGGCAAGAAGAAAAAATTCTCAAAGACGAGCTAGGCAATGAATCAGTTAATTTCTTCAAATGCTTCTCCTGCATCTGATGACTGTGACAATTTTCATAAATATGTACATTTGCTCATATGAAAAAAATTATAATTGATAATTTAGTAGCCAATAGTGGTAAAAATACAGTTCATTGTATACGACCTTATTTATATTCGTAGTATAATCCAAATCACTGTAACAACTCTGTGTATAAATTCTTTGTGAAGCCCATAGTGTGATAATATCTTCGCAGCATGTTTTCTAAACGAACAGTGAGGGTGGTAATTTGCATGTGTGTGATAATCCGTATAATGGAGGAGGCACAATACCTGCAAGTAAAAAAAAAAAAAAAAAAAAAAACAAAAATACTGTTTTCAACATTAACATTTAGAAGCCATCAAAAATTCATTTTGTCCTATTTCCCGATTGCAGTCTAACATCGAAAAGATGCAAGGGAGGCAGGTAATCACACATGCAAACATCACCAAACATATTCAGGTAAACAAATGCACAAATGCACTTGTAAAGAACAATAAATTCTATAAACCCGTTGTGCTAAGCAGGAAAAAATAAGTAACTGGTGCAGTCTTCGTTATTTATATCATGAATGACATAGTTGCAGGCTTTCACAAAACACTTAATATGGTGAACGAAAAAAAGTCTCCTCGTTTTATTTTTGTTTCAAACTAATACCTACTTAAACAATCACGCCTCGTAACTCATTTGTGCAACCACAGACCCGAAGATAACCATCTTCGATAGAAATTAATCATGTCATAAAAATACATGTGCTACTGAGACGGCACAATAGGTAGTAAATTGTAAATACAATGTTGTGTGCATTTCCTTCTCTTTTAGGCAATAACAGGGCGCCATACAGACCACAGACGTACGCGGCAAGTTCAGTGCCCAGCAGTCCTCTTTGCCGCCGTTACAGCCGCATAGGGACTGTTGGAATCCAGTTCCAGTAACCGCTTGCGTAACACTTAACGCGCCTGAGCGTTGTCATCAGACTTCGACGCGACGGCAGCAATAACTTCGGCATCTGCAGCCCGATAGCAAACAGAGACTGTTCCCTAAACGCGTTAACAAATAGGCTTATCTTTAACTGCCTAACATCCATTTTTAACAGCCCGGCTATCGGAGTGGAAGAATTTTCAATATTGTTGACTGAGGCTAGAGAGGAAATGCCATTTAGACTGCATGCAGGACGTGCTCCGAAGTTAGCAAGCAAGATATTAAAATCTGCCCTTGTTTAGTGCCATTCGGTACCATGACCATAAGTACATCTCCTGCAAACATAGTCTTGTAAATTGCATAATGAATATAAAAAGCAGTTCCAATAAACTCGTTAGTAACTCCAGCGCCGAAATCAAGTGGATATTAAAGAACCAGACATACATCTTTTTGCTTAAATTATAGTGCAAAGTGCACAACGAACATCACAAGTCGCAAAATCTGTCATAATAAGATTTGTGTTTCCTGAGGCTGAAAAATATGATTAAAAAACAGCATTTTGTATCAAAATTATTATTGGCAGTATAGGTATGCAAATACAAATTGACAGGAGTGTGGCTGTTGAACTTCTACATGGTTGGTGACAGAAACATACTACACCACGTCATCTAAAGTATCCGGACACCCCGAAAAACATACGTTTTTCATATTAGGCGCAGTGTGCTGCCACCTACTGCCAGGCACTCCATATCAGCGACCTCAGTGGTCATTAGACATCGTGAGAGAGCAGAAAGGGTGCTCCTCAGAACTCACGGACTTCGAACGTGGTCAGGTGATTGGGTGTCACTTGTGTCATACGTCAGTACGCGAGATGCCCACACTCCTAAACATTCCTAGGTCCACTGTTCACGGTGTGATAGTGAAGCGGAAACGTTAAGGGACACGTGCAGCACAAAAGCGTACAGGCCGACCTCGTCTGTTGACTGACAGAGACCGCCGATAGTTGAAGAGGGTCGTAATGTGTAATAGGCAGATATCTATCCAGACCATCACACAGGAATTCCAAACTGCATCAGGATCCACTGCAAGTACTATGACAGTTAGGTGGGAGGTGAGAAAACTTGGATTTCATGGTCGAGCGGCTGCTCATAAGCCACACATCACGCCGGTAAATGCCAAACGACGCCTCGCTTGGTGTAAGGAGCGTAAACATTGGACGATTGAATAGTGGAAAAACGTCGTGTGGAGTGACGAATCACGGTACACAGTGTGGCGATTCGATGGCAGCATGTGGGTATGGCGAATGCCCAGTGAACATCACCTGCTAGAGTGTGTAGTGCCAACAGTAAATTTCGGAGGCGGTGGTGTTATGGTGTGGTCGTGTTTTTCATGGAACTGGCTTGCACCTCTTGTTTTACATGGCACTAACACAGCGCCTTCTCACTTCCCACTGTTGAAGAGCAGTTCGGGGATGGCAACTGCATCTTTCAACACGATCGAGCTTTCATAATGCACGGCCAGTGGCGCAGTGGTTACATGACAATAACATCCATGTAATGGACTGGCCTGCACAGAGTCCTGACCTGAATTCTATAGAAGACCTTTGGGATGTTTTCGAACGCCGACTGCGTGCTAGGCCTTACCGACCGACATCGATACCTCTCAGTGCAGCACTCCGTGAAGAATGGGCTGCCATTCCCCAAGAAAACTACCAGCACCTGATTGAACGTATGCCTGCGAGAGTGGAAACTGACATCAAGGCTAAGGGTCGGACAACACCATATTGAATTCCAGCATTACCGATGGAGGGCGCTATGAACTTGTAAGTCGTTTGATCGCATAGTGTATTTTGGGTCTTCACTGACCATAAATCTGACACTTCGTTAATGTACAGTAGTTTTAGCTGTTCGTTTTCATAATTTAAACTCATTCATTTTTATGAAAGCAGTTCCTGATTCGCCAACAGCTTTGTCACTGTGGTAACACTGGTTCCCGTCAGATCACCGAAAGTTAAGCCAGGCTGTTAGTCTTCCATGGGTCGGCCGAGCGCTTTTGGCAAGCGGGCTGCACTCAGCACTTGTGAGGCCTGCACACAAAGTATCTCACAAACTCATTCAGAAACTACTTGACTGAGAAGTACTGGATCCGGCAACGAAAAGTGACAAAGGTAGGAAGAGCGGTGTGTTGACCACAAGCCCCTTTTCTTCCTGCATTCCGGCAGAAGATGACATTGCCGTCTGTCGGTACCGTTTGGTATTACGAGGCCTGTTCGGGCGGAGTTGAGTTTTAATTTAGTTTCTTTAGTCTTATATTATCCATGTTAATAATGTAATATGGTAATTTCGAGTAGTTTTTTTAGAACAGGAGTAATAATGAGCTATTTATGGAGGTGGGAGAGGGGAGACAAATAATTCGTCTTGGATAGCAAAATACCTATACCTGGCACTCCTCGCTACGGCCGCTAGATGGAACCATGACTGTTATATAAGGTCTACAGTGCGTTACAAAATGGCTGTCGCAAATTGCGAGCAGCATCTGATGGATGGTACGGGAGATTGGAATCTAGTTCATCCCGTTTTATATCGCCTTAAGGAAGCGTAAACTCTCGAAAATAATAATATTTTCATTGGACAGCGTGATGAGCAGCGGCCTTTTTGGGCCCTCGTCTTTTTTTAAAAACGAAAGATATCTACAAGAAAACATCGACTCTCCAAAACATTTTTTAAAGTTATTTCGAGACGTGCCCTTTCAGCCATCCCTATAGCGGAGTGTCATTCATGACGATACGGACGTAAAGACAATACAACATCCAGTCCACTAGCGAAGACAAACTATCCTATCAGGAATCTAACCCATGCTCCCTCTCCTAGTAATCAGCCACGGTGACTCCCAGCCACCGAGTTGGACATCTGGAGAATGTGAAATGGCAAAAAACACAGACGTTTGTTGCGATAAGGTTAGATGAATTTCACTGTCAAGCGCACAAAATGTTGACCTTAGGCACTGATACATGCCATAAAGCGATACCGAAGCGAACAATATTGTACATCGAATTTTATCTGGACTTACAAAGCACGGGTGCGTGTTACAAGGCATTTCATGTTTTCCAGAGTCGTCGGTCTTTTCTTGTAAATATCTTGCTTGAATTTTCTTCATAGGTGTTAACTGAGGGAAGCTTGGGAGGCATTTTGTGTTTACCGAAAGACCGATACAAATATCACCAGATGTTCTGTTAAGATGTCATAAGCATCTGCACGTGAAATTTGTCATGTAAATACCACATGAACTGCCAACGAAATGTCTTCCAGTAATTGCAGCAACATATCTGTTAGGAACTACAGATAGTTGCAGCTGCTTGCAGTCCCATCGCTGAAACAAGGACCAACGATGCAATTCTCGAAAACAGTTTATCCACTTCTCTCAACCAGGATGTTGCGCACAAGTGCCGAATCACTTCGCGTCTTCATAGATACCATTCGGATGACTGTAACCCACTTAAAAGGTTATGGAACGAAGTTTGAAAAGGATTCAGTGTGTGTTGGAATGCAGTAGGCCTATTCACAAAACATCCTTTTGGTTGATTACACTTGCGCTGTGAAGCTGCCTCTTTGAAATATGTAGAGCGTGTTTTACTGACGATGAAGTGTTAGTTGAACTTCTTTCAACCATTTTCTTCTTTTTTGTTAGTGTATTCTGTGTTTGCACAAACAGGTCGTGAGGTTTTGGCTCTAACAATTGGGTGATACTTTTCACAAAGGTAATCTACATCCACTCTTGATCGCTACAACAATGAAGTGCAGACTGACGGTCTTCAATCGCACAAGTGAAGACAGGAACGGTGCCTAAGTTAAGTGTTTCATTTGAAACCCGTACTGTGAATCTCAGTAACTGTATGTGAGGGCTATTTTTTGGCAACTTTCGATCAATCACTAAATTAAAACAACAGTGAGAATCCACTGAAACTTGGCGCAGGTGTGTTCCGCAATGTCTCTCGTATACCCGTCTATCGCGACACGTTGCACTTTTCAGTTCTGAGCACAAGGAGAGCACGCAAAGATGCCTAGAAAATAGTGTCTCACACCAACTGTGAAGTCCACTGGGTGGTTTCACCAGATTTCATGCATCCCACATAACGTGTCATCCGTTTCCTTCTACACGTCAATTCTCGGCCGCACACTGCAAGCTCAACGAAACGCTCCTGAAGCGTTTTCGGTGGAAAATGATCACACACCATACAGCCCACACTTGGCTCCCTCTTTCATCTCCTAGCTCCCATGAAACGCTGGTTATGAGGAAAATGAGCTGCAGATCAGTGTAGGAAATTGACGAAATCACAGGAAGCTGCCTTCTATGACAAGTGTTTTAGGAAGTTGGTACCACGCAACGACAGCTGTCGAAGTCGGAGCTATGACTAACTAGAGAAGTAACTGGAACGTGTAACTAAATATTGCAAATAAAACATTTTTAATTTCCACTATGGCGTCCATTTCACGACAGATTGGAGGTAGAAAAAAGAATGGCCCCCATATTTAACTCAGATAGTTTTTAATTTAAAACCGTCATCTGTGAAATTTATTAATTTAAAACTTGCATTTTAACAGTTAAGACTTAGTACTGCGAAACTTCATTACCCAAACCCTCGTCTTTAACCGTTAGTTATGATGTCTTGGAACTGATACAGGAATGGATACGTATTCTCTCGCTATAAAACACAGAAAAGAACTGCTCTTGGTGTCCTGAAATACACTGCTTTGCAGAACTAATAACAAGATAGATAAAGATAAATACACGCATCAAAAAATGTTTTGCATCACCCCGGTTCCCAGAACTCCTGAAGATAGACATTGACTGTGGATATTGTATCACAGACACAGTCCCTTTGATCGGAGATGTCACTAAACCTGCCCAAAGATATAAACAATTCTGCATGAGCAAGTACTGTTAGACGGAGGGGGTCCGACAGCCGAGCAGTTCCAATCATTCCACCAGGAAGGAGGAACACGGCTAGTGCTGTCTGTAGTTCAACTGTGCCTAGACGGTTCGATCGCGTCCGCATTGTTACTTTGTGCCAGGAAGGGCTCTGAACAAGGAAAGTGTCCAGGCGTCTCGGAGTGAACCAAAGCGATGTCGTTCGGACATGGAGCAGATACAGAGAGACAGGAACTGTCGATGACATGCCTCGCTCAGGCCACCCAAGGGCTACTACTACAGTGGATGACCGCCACCTACGGGTTAAGGCTCGGAGGAGCCCTGACAGCAACGACACCATGTTGAATTATGCTTGTCGTGCCGCCACAAGACGTCGCGTTACAACTCAAACTGTGCGCAATAGGCTGCATGATGCGCAACTTCACTCCCAGCGTCCATGGCGAGGTTCAGCTTTGCAACAACATCATGCAGCGCGGTACAGATGGGCCCAACAACATGCCGAATGGACCGCTCAGGATTGGCATCACGTTCTCTTTACCGATGAGTGTCGCATATACCTTCAACCAGACAATCGTCGGTGACATGTCTGGAGGCAACCCGGTCAGGCTGAACGCCTTAGATCCGCTGTCCAGTGAGTGCAGGAAGGTGGAGGTTCCCTGCTGCTTTGGGGTGGCATTATGTGGGGCCAACGTACGCCGCTTGTAGTCATGGAAGGCGCCGTAACAGCTGTACGATACTTGAATGCCATCCTCCGACCGACAGTGCAACCATATCAGCAGATTATTGGAGAGGCATTCGTCTTCATGGACGAGAATTCGCTCCCCCATCGTGCACATCTTGTGAATGACTTCCTTCAGGCCGGCTGGAGTAGCCGAGCGGTTCTAGGCGCTACAGCCTGGAACCGCGCGACCGCTACGGTCGCAGGTTCGAATCCTGCCTCGGGCATGGATGTGTGTGATCTCCTTAGGTTAGTTAGCTTTCAGTAGTTCTAAGTTCTAGGGGACTGATGATCTCAGAAGGTAAGTCCCATAGTGCTCAGAGCCATTTGAACCATCTGAACTTCCTTCAGGGTAACGACATCGATCGACTAGAGGTGGCCAGCATGTCCACCAGACATGAACGCTTCGAACAGGCCTGGGATAGACTGAAAAGGGCTTTTTATGGACGACGTGACCCACCAACCACTCTGAGGGATCTACGCCGAATCGCCGTTGAGGAGTTAGACAATCTGGACCAACAGTGCCATGATAAACTTGTGGATAGTATTGTAAGTAGGTTCTTTAGGTTTTTGTACTGGTAACGCCACGTAGCGCTCTGTATGAAAATCACTGGCTGTGCTGTGTGCAGTCTGTGGCTAGTTTGCATTGTTGTCGGCCATTGTAGCGTTGGGCAGTTGGATGTTAACAGCGCGTAGCGTTGCGCAGTTGGTGAGCCGCCAGCAGTGGCGAATGTGGGGAGAAAGATGGCGGAGTTTTGAAATTTGTAAGACTGGATGTCATGAACTGCTATATATATTATGACTATTAAGGTAAATACATTGTTTGTGCTCTATTAAAATCTTTCATTTGCTAACTATGCCTATCAGTAGTTAGTGCCTTCCGTAGTTTGAATCTTTTATTTAGCTGACAGTAGTGGCGCTCGCTGTATTGCAGTAGCTCGAGTAACAAAGATTTTTGGCGAGGTAAGTGATTTGTGAAAGGTATAGGTTAATGTTAGTCAGGGCCATTCTTTTGTAGGGATTTTTGAAAGTCAGATTGCGTTGCGCTAAAAATACTGTGTGTCAGTTTAAGCACAGTCATGTATAATTGTTCAAAGGGGGACGTTGCATATGTCGACCCTAAGCCAAGGATACCTCATTGGAATCTTCTGACTTTTTCTTGTAGTTTGTGTAATTAGTGTAGCTATTGTTCATTGCTAGCGCGTAATTATAGAGAGAATTTCCTTTGTAGTTGTAGTTTTTCATTGTCGTACACAGTTGTGGCAGGCATGTAGATTTGCACCAAGTATTTCGCAGCTGCGCTTGCAATTAACTAGATATTATTTTCAATGCTATGTTAATGTGTTTTGTTATTTTGCTCTTCAAATTGTGCTTTTCTGTGTGTAGTGTGAAATATTGTGACAATAATGGCGTGTGAAAAACGTAATACTAGGCTTCAAAGTAAACTGAGAAATGACCGCGAAGACGAAAGCAGTGTGTTAGCGTCACCGTGTAATGAATTAACTAATGTTCAACATAGTAATGTGGTGATTGTGCATAGGGAAATGGAGCGGGCGGGAAACAATGGCGTAGACAGTGAAACAAATAGTGAACAGGGAAGCATTATCGATCGATCGGTCGGCAACTGCTCGCCTCAGGAATACGAAATGACAGGACACAATCTTGCAAATACTGCAGATTCAGGTTTTGCGTCCTCACCGTTTTCTCAAATAAGTCAAGACACATTTTCTGCTTTTCAAAATGCGAATGTTGCCGGTGAAAATGCACTGCCAAAAAGCATAGAGAAACACATTCCAGACACTAATACATTATTATTGCAATTAATGCAACAAATGGAACAAAATCAAAGCTTCAAAAGTTAGACACAATGGAACAAAATGAGAGACAAACACAGCAAAAGCTTCAAAAGTTAGACACAATGGAACAAAATCAGAGACAAACACAGCAACAGTTAGACACAATGGAACAAAATCAGAGACAAATACAGCAACAGTTAGACACAATGGAACAAAATCAGAAACAAACAGAGCAAAAGCTTCAAAAGTTAGACACAAAGGAATAAAATCAGAGACTAACACAGCAACAGTTAGACACAATGGAACAAAATCAGAGACAAACACAGCAACAGTTAGACACAATGGAACAAAATCAGAGACAAACACAGCAAAAGCTTCAAAAGTTAGACATCACACTTGAACAAACACGTGAAGATTTAACTACGGAGTTACATAACATTGAATCGAAATGTCAAAAAGCCTGTAATGACGTAAAAACACCAATTTCTGAGCATTTTCAACCTATTTTTTCGCGTCATGAAAATGCATTACAGAATCACGAAGCAGCCATAAAGGAACTGCAAACTATTATTCATGAAAATCACGACACCTTGCAAGCTAAAATTGACTCAGTTGCATCTACCGATTCGGTTACGCAACATGCAAAAACTCAGGAAAACTTAAAGGACACAGTAGATACGATTTCAACACAAATGGACACTCTGAAACTTGGTTCAGAAAAACACACAGAGGAAATAATTTCACTATCGGATAAAGTAGCCGAACTTTCAGATCAGTTCACTAACTTATCTGCTAAGGTAGATGATGATCTGAATGACACAAGACCTGTAGTTTTCACTGACACAGAAATGAACAAATTAGAAAATTCAAACAAAATCAAAATCAAATCAATACACAGTACAAAAGAGAAATCCGGGAAGTACAAGATCAGTTGGCACAAGTAATACAAGAATTACATATTTCAGAGGACACTCGCGCTCCAGTACGGGAAGAGGGACATAGAAATACGGAGCAACCACAAAATAATAACACAGGACACTTCGGAAATTATGAAAGAAATTGGCAAGGTGCACCGAATTTTGAAATGGAACCGCCGAAACGACGTAACAATGACCGATATGCGACTCGCCGACATGATGATTTTGACTATAAGCTGTTCATTACTACATGTAAATTTAAAACATTTAAGAATTCTGGCAACGACATTCATCCACAAGCATGGCTCCATCAATTCTCTCATTGTTTTCCTCCCAACTGGTCATTAGAGCACAGATTAGAGTTTATGTGTGGCTATTTAGAGAATGAACAAGCTGTAAGAATGCGATCGGTCATTCACGATTGCCACAGTGAAGGAGAATTTTATCATGCCTTCCTCTCAGCATATTGGTCTCAAGCTACACAAGACCGAGTAAAACATAGCATCACAATGATGAAACATTTCGAACAATCTGAATTCTCCATCTTGTGAAATATTTTGAAGACATGTTGCACAAGAATCAGTACCTGTCAAACCCATACAGCCCCTCAGAACTCATCCGCATTTGCTTAATCAAATTACCTGAACATTTACGACATATTATTTTGGCAGGACGTTGCAAAGACGACATTGAAGCTTTTCAGGGACTCTTACAAGAATTAGAAATTGACACTGACAATCGCGGAACGCGAAAACAGGAACACAATTACAGGTCACATCCGTCGCAATTCCGCGATGAAAGAAATAACTGGACACGACAAGGCTATTCTCACAACACAAATCGTGACCAAAACAGACACCACCCATATGACAACCACTGGCAGAGCAATAGTTACAGAGAAAGATCGCATTTCTGTAGTAAAGAATATGATATAGATAACCATGGAAACAGACAATATGGGAACCAAAACAATTATTATCAAGGGAGACAGAATAACTTCAGACGCAACGGTCCACCGCGCAGTTACGATTCAGGGAGAAATTCTCCACCACGTGACCGACAAGGAAGAAACTACGGAATCTACCGACATGACGACAGACGATATATTCGTAACGACAGACCTGAATTGCATCAGAACTGGCGGAATCTAAACAGGGCAGAGCCATCTCGGCAAGGTGAATTTGTAGAAGTTAGGTCTCCTAATCCCAATAACGACGCGCGCCAACAAAGAGACAGACAATGACTCGCACCTGCCTCCGCGTGCGCCGGCTGGCTCAGAGAAAAATAACATAGACGCTAACCTTGAAAAAATACCAGTATTCTTTACCGACGTATACCGCATGATAATTGCGTTCAAGTTGAAACTCTGAGTAGTATGAAGAGTAAAAGATTGCTCCACAATTCACCTGTAAAACCGTTTATTGAATCTGCTTTTTATCTTTGTCTTTGCCATATAACTTTTCACTTTACATTATTAGTATGCTTTGTTAGACTTAGAAACTGTTACCATGCAACAATGTTTGAAGTTAAATATCCAATCAAGAACCAAGAGAACTTATTTAAACAGAAATTACGAATGCATTGTTATAGTGAACAGACGTCACAGTGTTATTGTGTGTGTTTATTCTTGCTTGTTAGTTGCATGATTACGTAATGACTATAACGATTACATACTTAGAACATATACTGGTAATGCTAAAGAGATTTTAATGCAACATTTTGGTTTACTTGAAAATACATTCTGGATTTAAAGTACTTTCTGTGAGATACCAGATGACACAGTGGTTAGTTTATGTGACAGCTACACGATTTTATCACGACGCTACTAATGAGTGACAATTTACAATGTTGCTTTTGCAGTGTATCTGTTTTATATCTGCACAGTTGTTCTGAATTCTTCTGGAAAGTAAAACATGTTTTAGCAGTGACTTTTGTGGTATAGCTACAAGGAGACAGCCTTTTCTGTAGCACAACAATACGTTACAGCACAGTACTTTCTTCATCATGGCAATAAGCGTAATAAGTAAGATATCTATACGCAAAGCATTTCACTTTTGTTTATCATGAGGTAAGTACATTGACTTCAGCAGAACTTTGCTTACAGAGGACGATAACTACGACACTTCCACAGAGATTATCTTACAACAAGACGCACAGTTTAGCGCTACAGTACACGTATTTGAGTGATTAATTTTGTACTTAAAACATTTATTTTTAAAGATTTTTGAATTACAAAGAAAGTTTTCCGTGATACATTTCATTCCATTGCTGTAATCTGTAACACCTGAGGGTATAATTACATTAATCCTCAGGGGGGTACACGCTTACTTTGTGTACCATGTGTCTGGCAAGCACAAGGAGCCCTAGCTAACATGGTATTTGCTTATACAACTTTACACTTCGGTACCATATTTCTCTAACACATAAATTACACAGCTATCTGATCATTTAACTGAGAGATAAGCATTTTTTTACTATATCAGTGACACATGTTCACACAATTACACAGTTGGATAACTTCACACTTATGAAACTGTATTTTGTCTGTACTTTGTGAACTGTTCATATTTTTTTTGGAACCATTGTGATACCATGAGAGCTTTGAATGTCGCATTTGGTATGGGGTCATGATTTTTAAAGTACAATTGAGGTAGGTGACACTATTGAAATGAGCAGAGAATTTTTTTAGGTTTTGAAATTATTGCAGAAAGCTACGACATTTTTGAGATTTAGCTGAGTTTTTATGATGTTATTATTACGATAACAATGTGTATTATGCTGTTGAGGTATGTTTATGATCAATAAGCTGATGCTATATGAGGAATTTGATTATGCTACGTATTTATTATGATGAAATATTGAAGAAGTGTCTATGAATATGTATATGTGTAATAAAGCAAGGAATAATGAGTAGTGGTTAGGGACTCTGGTTTGTGAAAAAGGATGTTGGAAACCGAGAATCGTACTTTGAGAGCTATGAAATGTGTGTATATGCGTGAATGTATCACTATGCTGGTGAAAATTGTTTGGACACTGTTATATTTACATGATTTTGTTTCTACAGATTTGAAACGCAAATTCTCGACCTGTGAAATTTTTATATGAGACTGTGACTGTAATGCAAACTGGTGTCGTAAATATTTCGGTAAGAATGTTAAGTGACCACCTGCACGTAATGCGTCGTGGGCACCCAGCTGCTCGACAGTTGCCTGGAAAAAAGCCATTAGTGTGTGCCTTTCAGAGGCACAGGTGGAGAAAAAAAAAGAGACCATTAACTTCGCTATTGACGTTCCTTTGTAGAAAGCATCACAAATACGACACGCTCATAACTTGAAAACATATGATTACTCTTACTTTCTGCTACTTACTGAAATGCTTATGAACTGATGGGAAATATTCTTACATCTGCACACCTGATTATGACAAGCGTCTTTCTACGAGAGTTGAGAGAATTTCTACTAACTTATGAAATGCGACATGGCTATTGAATGATATTTTTATGCTTTACTTTGTACATAGTTGCTTATTTCATTTGATATCTGGTTTCCAGCTGTGTTGCAACATTGGTTTTATAAAATAAAATTAAATGCATTTGGTAATGTGAACACTTTCTGCCAACAGATTTATTAAATAACAATTTTATGATCCACATTCTTCGAAAAAGGAGCACTTGGAATGGAAAGAACAATAAGAAGGGATTAATAACAGTAACTGCATACATAATTTTCTTTTCAACTACTTGGTAATTTTTTTGGTAGAGTAAGTTATCGTGATGCATCACTCTAGTGTTAAGATGTGACATAGGTATTAAACATGGCTATTTTTACTGTAATATTTTTCTACTTGAGCTTTGTCATGTTTAGATATAAGTTATTGCATTTGCTGCTGCTGTTTACCAGGCATAGTGCTACTAAATTTCACTTTGTATTACTCTGTTAAGCCAGTTTTACTACTGATTTATTTTTCTTGTTGCTGCACATTGGCTCATATTAGTTGTAATGTTGCATTTGCTTGATAATTTAGATTTACTGTAGCTTGCTTTGCCAGTTTGCATTTTTTTTCATTGCTGTTTGTATTAATTGTTTTGTGCTGCTGCATTGCCTCGTCCCTTATTTTAGCATCTGAGCGCAGTAGATTTAAGTTAGCTTAAGAGGGGGTAGACTATATAAGAGAATGAGTTGCTATGCATTGGAAGAAATGCATTGAGAAGTTATACGAAAAAATTACAGAAAGCAGGTATAGGTAGGATTTTCTTGGAAATAAATGATGAGGTAAGATACTGGAAAATAAATAATGAGGTAAGAAATATGTGAACGGAATACAGAAAGCATGCTTGGATAGGATTTTTTGGTGGAAACAAATGTTGAAATAAGACGAAAGATCTATGGAAAGAAGTTTTAGGTTGGACTGCAGTACCAAATGTTACACTGAAAACAAACCCTGCCCTATCCTCTTGTGTTATTCTGCTATGTGTTTGTGTACTCTTGTATATTTGTGTTTTTCCTGTCTTTATGTGTTTAGCTGATATGAGTTATGTTGTGGAATTTTTCTAATAATATGTTATTTTCTTTGTAAAGATGTTTAGACATTATTTATTCTGTTTTGTTTTAACTGGCAAGACCTGAGTCGAAACAAGGCCCCCGGAGTAGACAACATTCCATTGGAACTTCTGACGGCCTTGGGAGAGCCAGTCCTGACAAAACTCTACCATCTGGTGAGCAAGATGTATGAAACCGGTGAAATACCCTCAGACTTCAAGAAGAATATAATAATTCCAATCCCAAAGAAAGCAGGTGTTGACAGATGTGAAAATTACCGAACTATCAGTTTAATAAGTCACAGATGCAAAATACTAACACGAATTCTTTACAGACGAATGGAAAAACTAGTAGAAGCCAACCTCGGGGAAGATCAGTTTGGATTCCGTAGAAACAATGGAACACGTGAGGCAATACTGACCTTATGACTTATCTTAGAAGAAAGATTAAGAAAAGGCAAACCTAAGTTTCTAGCATTTGTAGACTTAGAGAAAGCTTTTGACAATGTTGACTGGAATACCCTCTTTCAAATTCTAAAGGTGGCTGGGGTAAAATACAGGGAGCGAACGGCTATTTACAATTTGTACAGAAACCAGATGGCAGTTATAAGAGTCGAGGGACATGAAAGGGAAGCAGTGGTTGGGAAGGGAGTAAGACAGGGTTGTAGCCTCTCCCCGATGTTGTTCAATCTGTATATTGAGCAAGCAGTAAAGGAAACAAAAGAAAAATTCGGAGTAGGTATTAAAATCCATGGAGAAGAAATAAGAACTTTGAGGTTCGCCGATGACATTGTAATTCTGTCAGAGACAGCAAAGGACTTGGAAGAGCAGTTGAACGGAATGGACAGTGTCATGAAAGGAGGGTATAAGATGAACATCAACAAAAGCAAAACGAGGATACGGAATGTAGTCGAATTAAGTCGGGTGATGATGAGGGAATTAGATTAGGAAATGAGACACTTAAAGCAGTAATGGAGTTTTGCTATTTGGCAGCAAAATAACTGATAATGGTCGAAGTAGAGAGGATATAAAATGTAGACTGGCAATGGGAAGGAAAGCGTTTCTGAAGAAGACAAATTTGTTAACAACGAGTATTGATTTAAGTTCAAATGGTTCAAATGGCTCTGAGCACTATGGGACTTAACATCTGTGGTCATCAGTCCCCTAGAACTTAGAACTACTTAAACCTAACTAACCTAAGGACATCACACACATCCATGCCCGAGGCAGGATTCGAACCTGCGACCGTAGCAGTCTCGCGGTTCCCGACTGAGCGCCTAGAACCGCGAGACCACTGCGGCCGGCTTGATTTAAGTGTCAGGAGTCATTTCTGAAAGTATTTGTATGGAGTGTAGCCATGTATGGAAGTGAAACATTGACGATGAATAGTTTGGACAAGAAGAGAATAGAAGCTTTTGAAATGTGGTGCTACAGAAGAATGCTAAAGATTAGATTGGTAGATCACATAACTAATGAGGAAGTATTGAATAGGATTGGGCAGAAGAGAAGTTTGTGGCTCAATGTGACCAGAAGAAGGGATCGGTTGGTAGGACATGTTCTGAGGCATCAAGGGATCACCAATTTAGTATTGGAGGGCAGCGTGGAGGGTAAAAATCGTAGATGGAGACCAAGAGATGAATACACTAAGCAGATTCAGAAGGATGTAGGTTGCAGTAAGTACTGGGAGATGAAGAAGCTTGCATAGGATAGAGTAGCATGGAGAGCTGCATAAAATTAGTCTCAGGACTGAAGACCACAACAACAAACATTTGTTTTAATGCTCATGTGTGAAGTTGATGCTTCAAAAGTTATTCTGTTCTTTTATGTATTTACTTATATCATAATACCTGTAACACTGATGTATATGTATTTCTATTCTTTTGTAAAGCCCCTATTACAACAAATGTTATCTGTATTGTTATATTCTTTAATGATGTATTTTGTACCTTTGTTATTGTATGCTTATGTTATAAAATTGCAATTGACACCAGTTCATCAAATTAAGTAGCTTGTAAGTTACATTTGACTGCACACGTATCTGTTGGTCATAGTATATGGACAATATGTGAGAAGTGGGGACTGTTAGTGTTTGCATGTGTGTTAATAATTCAGCAAGGGACTGATTAACAGCAATGCTGGTTCTAAGGACAATTCCAAAACTTTGTCAGTGCACAAGTGGTGGTTCATGGACTTGCTATATTCTCCGCAAGACTCTTCGATGGTGATTGTGCACCTGCACAGTCGCAACAGATGGCTGCTGGCCGTCTCTACAAGAATTTTAGTGGGTCTGCACCTCTGGTGGCCCATCAATACCATAATCTCTACTAGGACTACAGTGGGTCTGCTCTCTGATGACCTACCTACCAATATTCTTCAAAACTTCGACTGACTCTGCTGTGGGTTTGCTCTGTTGTGGCGCATTACCTGTCTGCATGTCAAGAGTAAGCACTGTCTTTCCGTTGGAAGGACAACACTACTTCTTCAAGACTGCATGGAAATCCACTACTTCCGTGTGCATTCTCTTTTACTGTTAAGACTTTGAGAAAAAAAAAAACACTGCAATTTTACTGTGATGAATGATCAGGACTGTCTTTATGGACTGTGAGAAAATTTTAGCTTTTGACCAACATTGTATCAATAAGTGTGTGCATTTGATATCTTTGTTATAGTAATTATGAAAAATTTTATCAAATCATTATTGGCCACTGCCCAAAACAATTTGTAAAATTTTTTGTGGGGAGCATGGGGGCTATGTAAGTAGGCTGTTTAGGTTTTTATACTGGTAACGCCACGTAGCGCTCTGTATGAAAATCACTGGCTGTGCTGTGTGCAGTCTGTGGCTGGTTTGCATTGTTGTCGGCCATTGTAGCGTTGGGCAGCTGGATGTTAACAGCGCGTAGCGTTGCGCATTTGGAGGTGAGCCGCCAGCAGTGGTGAATGTGGGGAGAAAGATGGCGGAGTTTTGAAATTTGTAAGACTGGATGTCATGAACTGCTATATATATTATGACTATTAAGGTAAATACATTGTTTGTGCTCTATTAAAATCTTTCATTTGCTAACTATGCCTATCAGTAGTTAGTGCCTTCCGTAGTTTGAATCTTTTATTTAGCTGACAGTAGTGGCGCTCGCTGTATTGCAGTAGTTCGAGTAACGAAGATTTTTGGTGAGGTAAGTGATATGTGAAAGGTATAGGTTAATGTTAGTCAGGGCCATTCTTTTGTAGGGATTTTTGAAAGTCAGATTGCGTTGCGCTAAAAATACTGTGTGTCAGTTTAAGGACAGTCTTGTATAATTTTTCTAAGGGGACGTTTCAGTATGCCACGACGAATACAGGCATGCATGAATGCAACAGGACGTGATACTTGGTATTAGAGGTACCGGTGTGTACAGGAGTGTGGACCACCAACTCTGAAGGTCCTGCTGTATGGTGGTACAACATGCAATGTGTGTTTTTCATGAACAATAAAAAGAGCGGAAATGATGTTTATGTTGATCTCTATTCCAATTTTTTGTACAGGTTCCGGAACTCTCGGAATCGAGGTGATGCAAAACCTTTTTTGATGTGTGTAACCATTCGACAGGTATGAATGAATGTGCGGGAGCCTGTAGCCAGAGGTCTCCCTGGCGTGTGTAGGAAGTTGAACATCACAAGGCGTGAGTGTAGAGTGGCTACATGGCCACATTGGACTGTCCCCGTGACACGAGGCAGCTGAAGACATGGGAAAAGACAGTGCGTGTCCGTCAGCGAGCAGTTACGGTGCACTGTGATGGTGTTCCTCTCTACAACATTGACCGGAGACGTCATACCGATGATTTCACAGGGGGAAGAATCGTCAGGAAACCGGAAAAGGACGAGTGTAGCGCAGGAGCTACAAAGCATTGTTTCATGTACATGGGGAGCGTCACGAACCACAGATGCTGCTACCAGAAGGAGAGCAGTTGGTCGATTACGATCAGCTGCAGCAACCGATACCCTCTACATTGTGCAATAGGCAAGAAGTGAGTCAAACAGCAGGTGCAATTGCAACCACATCCAACACGACTGCAAGCCACTCTCCATAGTGGCACAGTGGCGACTGCAAGAGTGTGGGCTCTCTGCTCGACGACCAGTAGGTTGTGTTGACAACCGCACATCGTCGGCACCGTTTACGTTGGAGTCAAGGTGTGTGTGAAATCTTATGGGACAACTGCTAAGGTCATCAGTCCCTAAGCTTACACACTACTTAACCTAAAGTATCCTACGGACAGGCACACACACCCATGCCCAAGGGAAGACTCGAACCTCCGCCGAGACCAGCCGCACAGTCCATGACAGCAGCGCCTTAGACTGCTGGGCTGATGGAGTCAAGCCTGGACCAATGAGGAGTGGAATCGCGTGCTCTTCTCGGATGAGAGCAGATTCAGTCTGAGTAGCGATTCTGGACATATCCTCATGTGGCGAGAGTTGGGAATACGAAATGCACTCAGTGAAATGGTCGAACATGATTGTTTTGGTGGTACAGATGTTAAGGAGCGGGGTGGCATAATGTTGCTTATGCGCACTGCTCTCCAAATCTCTGAGCACGGTACACTCACCAGCCCACGTTATTGTGACAGTGAACTGCATCCCCAAATGCGTCTTTTCTGAATACAATGCGTGACTGAGTGGAATAGCAGAGGTGAAGCAGCTCTTTGGAGAGAATATTTGGTCAGTGGGCTGACTTGCCCTTTCGCGTGACTTAAATTCCATCGAGCACATGTGGAATGCGTTGGGAGAGGTACTGCAGCACTTCCACATGGCACCAACGACCATCCATTAGTTGTCAACCACAGTGTTGGAGGAGTGGAATGCCGTAATACAGGCACTCCTTACCACCCTTCTGGCCAGCATGGGAGCTCGTTGCAGAGTGTGTTGTCACCGCCAGACACCACACTTGCTAGGTGGTAGCCTTTAAATCGGCCGCGGTCCGTTAGTCGTCGCATGGGATCTGCCGCTCCCCGTCTGCTTTCAGCGACGGGGCCGTCCGGGCAGCGCTCTGGGGACCTATCTACTGCCTCGCCTCAGCCCCAGGTGTTACCGACGCTGCCTTCCATTTTGCCCCATGGCGACGCGCCGCCGCCGCCACCGCCGCCTGTTCTCCCGCCAGCGACGCCTTCAGTGGACGCTTCACTGCAGCCGCCGGGCGCCTCCCTTGGTCACGCGCCGCCGTTCGCTTCCCGTGACCAGTTGTCCTCCGACATGGAACTCTTGCCCGATCCGGACCATATGTCGTCTTCACCCGCCGGGTGCCCCGGCCCGATGGAGGTCGACCCTTTGGCTCCTCCTGTCTCTCTACGGGCGCATACACCGCATGTTGGCGTGCACCCTGGAGTAGGTTTTCAGGCGTTTCCTAGCTCCCCTCGGACCGAATGGCAGGGTGCAGGTGGCACAGCCTCGCCTGTTGTTAGGCTCCCCACCTCGTCACATACGTCGACATGGGGTCCTTCCCCCGGCGGGCGGAAGCCTTATGCCACAACCGTCCGCCGATTTGCGAGGGGGGAATGTGGTGTCACCGCCAGACACCACACTTGCTAGCTGGTAGCCTTTAAATCGGCCGCGGTCCGTTAGTATACGTCGGACACGCGTGTTGCCACTATCAGTGATCGCAGACCAAGCACCGCCACACGGAAGGTCTAGAGAGACTTCCTAGCAATCGCCCCAGTTGTACAGCCGACTTTGCTAGGGATGGTTCACTGACAAATTACGCTCTCATTTGCCGAGACGATAGTTAGCATAGCCTTCAGCTACGTCATTTGCTACGACCTAGCAAGGCGCCATTATCATTGGCTATTTATCTTGTGATGCATGTACCGTCAGACCGATGTTTACCAATTATGGATTAAAGTTAAGTATTCCAGCAGCTTCGTACGGTTTTGGCTATTCTCATTTCCGTGTCCTGTTCCAGACCTCACGCCAGCCTGCGTGAGCTTAAACATGTGCCTTTCGGCTTCCTCCAAGTGGCGACGAGGCCACTTCGCGTTCGTAACTATACTGCCCTGATTTACTTGTGTAATGGCTTCGCCACAATCTCCAGATGTACTGTCCGAATTTTATCGCTTACAGAATCAGCAGATGCAGGCCTTACTGGATGCCCTTGGACAGCTCGTCCAGAGTCAACGTGCAATGCAAAACGATGCGGCAGCCGCCGCTCCACCGCTCACGCAGCCACAACACGCAGTTGCACCACCTTTTCGGCATTTTGATGCGGCACTGGAAAGCTGGACGGAGTGGTCACGCCAATTTTGATTCCATCTCGCCGCCTACAGAATTCAAGGTAATGAGCGGCAGCCTTATCTCCTTTCGTCCGTCGGCGTCCACACGTACCATGTGATAGTCAAATTATTTCCCCGACGCGACGTGGCAACTCTGTCCTACTACGAAATTTTGTCTGCATTAGATGCATATTTCAAAGAATCAGTCAATGTAGTTGCCAAACGGTATACGTTCTTTTGTACAAAACGTACGGCAGGTCAGACTAATCGGGAGTGGGTTGCAACCTTGCAAGGCATTACTAGGGATTGTGCTTTCGAGTGTCAATGTGGACTCCCTTATTCAGATACTATGGTACATGATGCAATTGCACAGAACGTTTCTGATGTTCGTATAAGGGAACAGATTTTGAAACTAGTCAATCCCTCCCTTCAACAAGTGATGGACATATTGGATCGGCAGGACGCACTTGACTTTGCTCAGGAATCATTTGAAACTTGGCCACCCAAGTGTCAGGTTAACCGGCCCATCGGGCAAGCTGCACGGAACAGTAAACAGTCCTCGCGCCTGGCCACGCCAAAGCCGCCTGGTTCTCAGCCACGTGTACTGCGGCAGCAAGCAAATGCAGTGAAATCATGCACGCGGTGTGCTACTAGACTTTCGCGTGAGAATTGCCCGACACGCCAGGCTATTTGCTTTTTCTGTAATAAAAAAGGACATGTTCAAAGAGTTTGCCAGGAAAAGCTCCGATCGGACACTCACAACCATGCCCGGCCCTTTGCTTCGCGCCGGAATCGGAATCGAACCAAGGATACTCCGGCTTGTGAAACTTCGCCCATGGACATTCATGTAGTTAATTCCACTCCGCCCAGTGCCACTCTCTCTAACAGTGACTGTGTTCGTCCCACAAAAAGTGTGCGTCGACATCGCCGGAAATCCCGTCACGTCGCAAGTGATTCTTTACCAGTGTCAGTTCACGTTGCACGAGACAGTCGCTCTTGTCGTCAACAGGACAATAAACTTTTTGTAGACTTGGACATTAACGGCAAAGTGCTACCATTCCAGCTCGATACCGGAGCTGCAGTTTCACTGATCAATCAAGTCACGTACAAACAGCTGGGCACACCTCCGTTGCGTGCCGCAAATGTTAAGCTAACTACATATTCAGGTCACGGGCTCCCTGTGTTAGGACAGTGCAGCCTTCTTGCAACATACAAGGGCCAAACAAAACTTGTGTCATTTTACGTCCTTCGTTCTTCTTCTGCTGTGCACTTGTTTGGTTTAGATTTATTTCAGTTGTTTAACTTGTCTATAGTCAATCAGGTCCTATCAGTGAACCAGACTGTGCCTTCAGACAGTGTTTCTCGTCTATGTGAAGAATTTGCAGACATTTTTGCACTGGGCCTCGGTTGCGCTAAGAACTATAAAGCACATTTGGAACTGAAAGTAGCCGCGCAACCGAAATTTTTCAGAGCGCGCAATGTTCCCCACGCATTGCGTAATGAGGTCGCAAAAACATTACACGATTTGGAATCACAAGGTGTGATTGAACGTGTGCAGGCTTCTCTCTGGGCATCACCCTTAGTAATTTTACCGAAACCTTCCAGAACATTGAGACTTTGTGCGGACTTCAAGGCAACAGTGAATCCACAACTTGTGACTGCAACTTTTCCTTTACCCCGCCCGGAAGATCTTTTTGACAAACTGTGCCCGGGTAAATATTTTTCGAAGTTGGACCTAGCAGATGCGTACTTGCAAATACCGGTGGACGAAGACTCCCAGCGCGTTTTGGTGGTTAACACGCATCTTGGTTTGTATCGATTCAGACGACTGCCATTCGGGTGTGCATCCGCCCCTGTATTCTTTCAGCAATATCTACAAACTGTTTGTGCGTCGGTCCCTACTGCAGCAAACTATCTCGACGATATTGTGATCTCTGGAAAGACGGAAGAAGAACATTTAGCCAATCTCAGAACATTATTTCAGGTCTTGCGACAAAATGGTCTTCGCTTGCGGAAGGACAAATGTGTGTTTTTTGCTCGTGACTTACCCTATCTGGGACATGTCCTCAATGCCCAAGGCATACATCCCAGTCCAGAGCACCTCCGTGCCATACAAGACTTGCCTTCGCCGCAGAATTTGAAGCAGCTACAGAGTGTGCTGGGAAAAATTAATTATTATCATCGCTATGTGCGCCACGCCTCTTCCATTTCAGCTCCGCTTCATTGCTTACGCCGTAAGGGTGTTCTGTTCGTCTGGACGACGGAATGCGAACGCGCCTTTCGCCAGTTGAAATCGGCGTTACTTTCCAATACTTGCCTTACGCCATTCGATCCCCAGAAACCCCTTTTATTGGTGGTGGATGCATCGGATTTCGGAATCGGTGCTGTGCTGGCGCACAAAGATGGATAGCACGATCGCCCTATTGCCTTTGCGTCCAAATTGCTCTCGTCTGCGCAAAGAAATTATTCACAGATCGAGAAAGAAGCATTGGCTCTCGTATTTGGTGTTACAAAGTTTCATGATTTCTTGTATGGTCGTCACTTTACCATCATCACAGACCACAAACCTTTGACATCGCTTTTTCATCCGACCAAGCCTGTACCTCCACGTACAGCGCAGAAATTCATTCGCTGGTCTATTTTCCTCTCGCAGTACCGCTACGATATCTTGTATCGATCCACTGCTAAGCACGGAAACGCCGATGCGTTGTCCCGTTTGCCTGTTGCTGAGGATAGAGCATTCGATTCCTCCGAACTTGCTTGCATGTTCATTGATGCGGAAACCGATGACGTGGTCGAATCGTTTCCGATTGATTTTCGTCGTGTAGCTACAGCCACAGCTGCTGACCCTGTCCTTGCTACCGTTCTGCGTTTTGTTGCTACGGAATGGCCCTTGTCAAAGTCACCGATCGAGGATCCGTTGGTTCGCCGATTTTTTGCTCACAAGGAGAAACTTTTTGTACGACGTGGTGTTTTGCTGTTGCGTTCTGATAATGATCAGTCCAGGGTCGTGGTACCACGTTCGTTACAGTCCTCTGTCTTACAGCTTCTCCACCAAGGACATTGGGGTATAGTGCGAACGAAACAACTTGCTCGTCAGCACTGTACTTGGTTCGGAATCGATGCTGCGATTACGACTATGTGCTCTTCTTGCATGGCGTGTGCCGAACAACAATCCGCACCGCCGCGGAAATTCTTAGCATGACCAAAAGCCACTTCCCCTTGGCAACGCTTGCACATCGATATTGCTGGTCCGTTCTGGAATGCTCGATGGTTGGTTGTGGTAGATTCATTGAGTAATTTTCCTTTTGTTGTCCGGGTGTCTTCCACGACGTCATCTGCCACCACCCAAGCGTTATCTGCTATCTTTTGCATTGAAGGTCTTCCACAGACTATTGTTTCCGACAGTGGCCCACAATTCATGTCCGCAGAATTTCAGTCATTCTGCAAGGCCAATGGTATTCAACATCTGACAGCCGCGCCGTTTTCGCCTCAGTCAAACGGTGCTGCTGAACGATTGGTCAGGACTTTCAAGTCCCAGATGTTGAAGTTGAAAGAGTCGCATTCTCGGGAGGACGCGTTGTTGCTCTGATTGTCCTCGTATCGCTCTCAGCCCCGAGATGGTCGCACGCCGGCTGAGTTGCTCCACGGTCGTCCTCATCGAACCTTGATGTCTTTGCTACATCCGCCGCATCAGGTTCCTGTGCAGCGGCAGAAACCTGCTTTTGCTCCAGGCGACGTTGTCTACTACCGCAACTATCGATGTTCACGGCGTTGGCTCGAAGGGCGCATTTTTCGCTGCCTCGGCCGCGCTCTGTATCTGGTTTTGGGGGCCTCTGGTGAGGTGCGCCGGCATCACAACCAGCTGCGCCTCTGTCGTCGCATGGGATCTGCCGCTCCCCGTCTGCTTTCAGCGACGGGGCCGTCCGGGCAGCGCTCTGGGGACCTATCTACTGCCTCGCCTCAGCCCCAGGTGTTACCGACGCTGCCTTCCATTTTGCCCCATGGCGACGCGCCGCCGCCGCCACCGCCGCCTGTTCTCCCGCCAGCGACGCCTTCAGTGGACGCTTCGCTGCAGCCGCCGGGCGCCTCCCTTGGTCACGCGCCGCCGTTCGCTTCCCGTGACCAGTTGTCCTCCGACATGGAACTCTAGCCCGATCCGGACCATATGTCGTCTTCGCCCGCCGGGTGCCCCGGCCCGATGGAAGTCGACCCTTCGGCCCCTCCTGTCTCTCTACGGGCGCATACACCGCATGTTGGCGTGCACCCTGGAGTAGGTTTTCAGGCGTTTCCTAGCTCCCCTCCGACCGAATGGCAGGGTGCGGGTGGCACAGCCTCGTCTGTTGTTAGGCTCCCCACCTCGTAGCATACGTCGACATGGGGTCCTTCCCCCGGCGGGCGGAAGCCTTATGCCACAACCGTCCGCCGATTTGCGAGGGGGGAATGTGGTGTCACCGCCAGACACCTCACTTGCTAGGTGGTAGCCTTTAAATCGGCTCGGCGGTCCGTTAGTATACGTCGGACCCGCGTGTCGCCACTATCAGTGATCGCAGACCAAGCGCCGCCACACGGCAGGTCTAGAGAGACTTCCTAGCACTCGCCCCAGTTGTACAGCCGACTTTGCTAGGGATGGTTCACTGACAAATTACGCTCTCATTTGCCGAGACGATAGTTAGCATAGCCTTCAGCTACGTCATTTGCTACGACCTAGCAAGGCGCCATTACCAGTCACTATTGATGCTGTAAAACATGTACCGTCAAAAGCGATGTTCACCAATTATGGATTAAAGTTAAGTATTCCAGCAGCTACGTACGTTTTTGGCTATTCTCATTTCCGTGTCCTGTTCCAGACCTCACGCCAGCCTGCGTGAGCTTAAACGCGTGCCTTTCGGCTTCCTCCTAGTGGATTGGCTGTCTTGCCAATCCACAACACAGAGCATGCACATGCGCCCATGGTGACCACCCATCCTATCAACAACAACGTAGCGCCTTTTGTAATGTCCAGGGGACCATCACAAATCGCGGGCGACTTCAGTGTAATTATTGTCTTTCAATAAAACTGTCACGTCTGCTCCTCCCAATGCGAATTTCTTTCAGTTACCTTCTGTACTATACTGTAGTAGTCCTTTCTCATTATGGTTCTAGTTTCATTGAGCAGTGTTACTTGACTGTGACGCATCATGCGAAAGTTACTTCCGTCTCTAAGATTAGCACACTGAGCCGTGTGGCTCGATCAGCGATATTCCCGCCGCTGGTATGGGTCACCTTTCCGGCGGTGTGCGCGGAGCGTGCTCTGGCGTCACCTACCGGGCCGATCGGGAGCGAGAGGAAAAGCTCAGGAAGAGGGAGGGATTTTGCTTTGGGACGCCGAGCAGTAACGTTGTTTTGGGAACTGTGGGAGACAGCTAAGGTCCGGTGTCAGCCAGCAAGCAGGGCACGTCCATAAGGGGCTGTTTACCCGGGTGATGGCGCCGTGGCAAATATCGCCAGCGTGGAAAGAGACGTTACTGGGAAGCCGTTGGTGTTTTTTTTCCGGTCGCTTCATGCCTCCTGTCATCGGGATCTGCGGCGGCTGGTTTCGTCGAACAAGGAAGAGGGTAAGGGCCTTGCTCGTGCTGTAAATTGTGGTCGGAATCCACTTCCGGACTCTGTGAGGTTGACTGTACTTCCTTCGGCGGCCGTTGCTACTACTACTGAGTCTGGCCTACAATGTGTTGATTTTAATTGATTTAATACGTAATGTTTTAAGGTGAATGTGATGTGATCATTAACATTTACGAGGGCCTGGAGTGCTGAGACATTCCGTTGTAGACCCCTACTGTCAAGGTTTAACCGCCATTGAAAACAGTCCGCTGCTCCTGTATTGTATTTATATCACACCACGCAGTTAAGGTGGCCTGTCGCTGTGTGTGTGTGTGTGTGTGTGTGTGTGTGTGTGAGTGTGTGTGTGTGTGTGTGTCTGTTTGAACTAATAGCTTGTCTGAGAGGCACGTGTAGAATTCCTTCAATGACAGTAGATCGATATTGTAACTAATTTTATGTGTTAGTTTTACTGATGTGTTGTAATGAGTTATTATATTTCTAATTATTTGAGGAAGATGTCAGTCTGTTGTAGATACCCACTAGTTCTGGGATTTTCTCGTGCCCATTCGTGACCGTTGCTGCTCCCGTCTGGGGATCCATGTCCGTGTACTGCGAACAGCTGAACGGGCGGGCGTCCGTTTTCTGTGCGTAGTTCTTGAATCTCACGAGCTTGCTTGGTCACATGAAATTTTATGTCATATACTAAATTAACTGAATTATTTTGGCAATAACAATCACTGTCGTAATGAAAGGGTATATTAGTTATAAAATTTAACTCATTTCAGTAAATGCGTAATAGGCAATAAGTGCTGCGTCTTTACGAATGTTTAAAATTGAATTAATTTATTTTCACCTGAATGGTAAATTTTAAAGATGTTTGGTAGTTTTAAACATGTGATGGTTTTATTTGTCAAATTCTCTTATTTAAAGATACCAAAAAAATGTTAGCTGCAACTGTCAATGGTGATTGCCTGATGTGTTACTTTGGTCCAGATGTTACCTCGCGCAACGAAAGATTTTCTCTGCGATATCTGAAATACAACTGACTGCATCTACATCTGAAGTAAATTACTATTATATATCTGGTTTCTGTCCTTTCGAACATGTTCGAAACACCTGACGCCAAACATTCATGATCCCGTGGACATTCCTATACAACATGAAAGAGAAATACCTACATCATCCACACGACGGCATGGAAATAATTCAGTGGCGACAAGTGAAAATTTGTGCCGGATCAGGTCACTAACTCAGATTTCTAACTCTACACAAGTGGTCGCCTCAATCACTTCGGCAATCCGAACACGCTTCCCATCCGACCCAAATTCCCAACTTACCGCACACTACTTCCATAGTGCTCGGCGCTCCACCATCCGCCTTTCAGAATTTTGCATGATTCTCGATAGAAGTCGGACCTAGGTTGCATCCACACTGAAGTTATGAAAGGTCGTCCAACCTTATAGATCTACCATTATACACTGACGGAAAAAAATTGTGGCAGCACAAAATAAATTAATGTAGAGTATGAAATTTCGGGAAAACATTTGTCTAGGTAACATAATTAAATGATTAACATTTCAAAATCGTAGGTTAATATACGTCCAAGATAAAGTATAGCAAATGTGAAATACTTGTACGTTAACAACCAGTGTAACCGCCAGGCTGTTGAATATAAGCACGTGCATTGCGTAGTGCAGGTGCCTCATATCCGTTTGTGGGATGGAGTCCCAAGCCTGTTGCACTCAATATAGGGACAGTTAATGCTGTTTGAGGATGACGCTGCAGTCAGCTTCCGACGATGTCTCATATGTGCTCGATTGGAAACAGATCTGGGGATCGACCAGGCCAAGGTAACATGTCGACACTCTGTACAGCGTGATGGGTTACAAAAGCATTATGTGGGCGAGCGTTATCCTGTTGAAAAACACAAACTGGAATGCTGTTCATGAACTACATGACAGATCGAATAATCAGACTGACGTACAATTTTACAACCATGAGAGTGCTCCCGCTGTCATATGAAATCTCACTGCAAACCATAACTCCAAATGCAGGTCCAGTGTGTTTAGCACGCAGGTTGGTTGCAAGCCACTGAAGGACATTGGGGTTGGTGGAATGTACGCTAAAGGGCCTGGCTCGGAGATATCCTTGAAGTAACCGACTTGTTACGGTTCGTTGAGTCACTGTGCTGCCGACTGCTGCTCAAATTGCTGCTACAGATACAGTACGACGTGCCAGAGATAGACGCCGAACACGATGGTCTTCCCTCTCGGTACTGCCATGTGACCACCCGGAGCGCCGTCTTCTAGCGACTATACGTTCTCTCGACCACCGCTTCCAGCGATCATATGCAGTGGCTACATTCCTGTCGAGTCTTTCTGCAGTGTCGCAGAAGGAACATTGAGCTATTACACGACCTCGTTCAAACTCAGTGACTTGTTGATAATGGCGTCTTTGTCGCCTTAAAGGCATTCTTGATTGACATCAACTCACCATGTCCAATGTCAAAGGTAAATAGCGCTCACGTCCGTTACAGCGTGTATTTAAAGCAAACGTGATTCGTATCCTCATACTAGCGCTGCTAGCACAGCTCTTATGCGACTGGCGCGAAATCTGCATGGACATGATCATTCGGATGTACACTATTGGCCATTAAAATTGCTACACCAAGAAGAAATGCAGATGATAAACGGGTATTCATTGGACAGATATATTATATTGGAACTGACATGTGATTACATTTTCTCGCAATTTGGGTGCATAGATCCTGACAAATCAGTACCCAGAACAACCACCTCTGGCCGTAATAACGGCCTTGATATGTCTGGGCAATTAGTCAAACAGAGCTTGGATGGGGTGTACAGGTACAGCTGCCATTGCAGCGTCAACACGATACCACAGTTCATCAAGAGTAGTGACTGGCGTATTGTGACGAGCCAGCTGCTATTCCACCATTGACCAGACGTTTTCAATTGGTGAGAGATCTCGAGAATGTGCTTGCCACGACAGCAGTCGAACATTTTCTGTGTCCAGAAAGGCCCGTACAGGACTTGCAATATCCTGCTGAAATGGGTTTCGCAGGGATCGAATGAAGGGTAGAGCCACGGGTCGTAACACATCTGAAATGTAACGTCCACTGTTCAAAGTGACGTCAATGCGAACAAGAGATGACCGAGATGTGTAACCAATGGCACCCCATACCATCATGCCAGTTGATACGCCAGTATGGCGATGACGAATACACGCTTCCAGTGTGCGTTCACCTCGATGTCGCCAAACACGGATGCGACCATCATGATGCTGTAAACAGAACCTGGATTCATCCGAAAAAATGACGTTTTGCCATTCGTGCACCCAGGTTCGTCGTTGAGTACACCATCGCAGGCGCTCCTGTCTGTGATGCAGCGTCAAGGGTAACCGCAGCCACGGTCTCCGAGGTGACAGTCCATGCTGCTGCAAACGTCGTCGAACTGTTCGTGCAAATGGTTGTTGTCTTGCAAACGTCCCCATCTGTTGACTCAGGTATCGAGACGTGGCTGCACGATCCGTTAGAGCCATGTGGATAAGATGCCTGTCATCCCGACTACAAGTGATTCGAGGCCGTTGGGCTCCAGCAGGGCGTTCCGTATTACCCTCCTGAACCCACTGATTCCATATTCTGCTAACAGTCATTGGATCTCGACCAACGCAAGCAGCAATGTCGCGATACGATGAACCGCAATCTCGATAGGCTACAATCCGACCTTTATCAAAGTCGGAAACGTGGTGGTACGCTTTTCTCCTCCTTACACGAGGCATCACAATAACGTTTCACCAGGCAACGCCGGTCAACTGCTGTTTGTGTATGAGAAATCGGTTGGAAACTTCCTTCATGTCAGCACGTTGTAGGTGTCACCACGGGCGTCAACCTTGTGTGAGTGCTCTGAAAAGCTAATCATTTGCAAATCACAGCATCTTATTCCTGTCGGTTACATTTCGCGTCTGTAGCACGTCACCTTCGTGGTGTAGCAATTTTAATGGCCACTAGTGTATAAACACACCTACTAATTTTCGTTTATGTCGCACTACCCCTCTTGGGGCTGCGATTCTTTTTCCGTCAGTGTATGTGCGGTGTCTGTTCTCTCGGAGAGGTCCGATACAACAGACACCACACATTCGTATGAGTCCGCAGCACTGTATATACATACCGCGACTGGAACACGGATTTCCCGCTTTACGAGATCGGTTGCTATAAGCGATCCGTCTGTCCGAACATGGTTTCTGTCCGCCCCAAATTCCCAGCTTGTCACACAAGACTTCCCTAGCACCCCGTAGGTCTGACCCCTCGCGGGAATCACGCTTAATGCTGCGAGCAATGAGGAAAGTGGACCGGGGGAGAACAGAGAAGTAGCGTGCGGCAAGTTGGGGAGTTGGGTCAGGCGGCAAGCGTGTAGGGATAATTAAAGTGCTTAAGGCCACTGCTCGCGAAAAAGGGAAATCCGGGTACAAGTCTCGGACCGGCAAAAATTTTTATTTGTTGCCACTGAATTTGTAGTGTCGGCAGACTTGCCAACACTACGCACACTAATGGAAAGAGGCGGCCAAGATGCACGCGCTAACTCACGAAGGATGGAGTGAGGTCTGAAACAGGAGACTCAATGAATGCTATAAAGAAAAGTACGTAGCTTCTGGAATATACTTAACTTTTAATGCTTCCTTTGGTACATCTCTCTTGACTATACAAATGAGACTCGTAAGATACATGCACTGTGACCATTGGCGCCTTGCTAAGTCGTAGCCATTAACTTAGCTGAAGGCTATTCTAACTGTCTCTCGGCAAATGAGAGCAAAGGCTTCGTCAGTATAGTCGCTAGCAACGTCGTCGTACAACTGGGGCGAGTTCTCGTACGTCTCTCGAGACCTGCCGTGTGGTGGCGCTCGGTCTGCGATCACACAGTGGCGACACGCGGGTCCGACATGTACTAATGGACCGCGGCCGATTTAAGCTACCACCTAGCAAGTGTGGTGTCTGGCAGTGACACCACAGAATTATTTCAAGGCCCTCAAGTGGGTGATGTCGGTATTTCCCTTTCATCATGAAATAAACCACGCTGCTCTGCAATGCGAGTATGCTTGTGCAAGGTTGTTTTCAATGATAAGCGGTAAGTGAGGGCTGGGGGTGGCGTGTGATGAAGTGTCTTTAAAAATTGTTAGCTTGCTCGTGCTGAGACATAAGGGGGCGATCTATAAATATTCAACTCCTCAGCCAAGGCTGCACTTGTAATCTTATTTACGATGACCAGTTTCGGTGCCGGCCGCGGTGGTCGAGCGGTTCTAGGCGCTTCAGTCTGGAAGCATGGATATGTGTGATGTCCTTAGGTTTAAGTAGTTCTACGTTCTAGGGGACTGATGACCTCAGAAGTTAAGTCACATAGTGCTCAGAGCCATTTGAACCATTTTTTTTTTAGTATTTCATATGTGTTTCAATATGTTTGTGAGTGTTCGTTGGCTTGGAGACATGGAGGGGTGCTCTAGCCAATCACAGCGCTCGTTACTACGGGAGGCGACCACCAAAGTGAATGCAGGGGAGTTCTGAACGGTGCAGCGCGAGGGATGTCGCACGGGTCACGGAGAGGGTCCTGGAATATGGCGCGATGGATGCACGGTCACGGCAAGGACTTGAGTGTGGAGCGCTTTGCGCGTGATCGCGGGAGACAGAAATACTTCGGAGTGCAGACTTGTCAACTCGTGAGATTTCCGTGGTTTCTACAGTGAAGACGAAGTATGCGTTTAGAAGTGAATATTTCGCGAGCTATGTTGTCGGCTGGTCCCGGCGGAGGTTCGAGTCCTCCCTCGGGCATGGGTGTGTGTGTTTGTCCTTGGGATAGTTTAGATCAAGTAATGTGTAAGCTTAGGGACTGATGACCTTAGCAGTTAAGTCCCCTAAGATTTCACACACATTTGAGCATTTTCTACGTTGTCGTTCATAACTAATTACGTGCAGTAGGAATCTATTGGTTCCCTGTTATTCAACTTATATTTTATTTAATTGCTGGACTATCGACACCAATAAGTGTTTTGCAGAAATATACCGCATTCTCAAAAGTACTTCTACTATCGTACTCAGCATTTAAAGTCGTTAAGATAGTACCTGCAGATTTTATTTATTGCAATCTTTTATTTATAAATTTCTACGTTACATTCGCGATTGCCTAGGGATAGGAACCTTCGACCATTCGATTCATGTGTATATTAATATTATATGCTGTAGACGCAGCAGTATTTGGCTTGTAATGTGACAACTACTTATCCCAGCCGCTAGACAACGAAACCAGCCATAACTTTTAATATAACAACTCTGAGTTGGAGGGTATGTAATTGAGGGCCGCCCGCATCTCGTGGTCGTGCGGTAGCGTTCTCGCTTCCCACGCCCGGGTTCCCGGGTTCGATTCCCGGCGGGGTCAGGGATTTTCTCTGCCTCGTGATGGCTGGGTGTTGTGTGCTGTCCTTAGGTTAGTTAGGTTTAGGTAGTTCTAAGTTCTAGGGGACTTATGACCACAGCAGTTGAGTCCCATAGTGCTCAGAGCCATTTTTTAATTGAGGGCCACCAATACCACACTCATCCTGAACTTACCTGAACATTTTTGTACTTCCATCCTTTGTCGATCATGAAGTACTGTTACCCATGGCTTCTTCGCAATTACCTTCCTTGTTCCTACGTTTTTCTACCCAACTTCTGTGTTTTCCCTTTTTAGAGATGTTCATTCCTCTTCAACTCTTTTTCGCAGTATCTATAGCCTCAGAGAACTTCAAGCGTATCTCTTCATTCCTTAGCACTTCATTCCAATAAGTCTTCATGACTGGTCTCTTAAACTTCAGCCTACTCTTCATCATTACCTAACTGTGATCTGAGTCTATATCTGCCCTGGTACAATCCAATCCTGATTTCGGAATCTATGTCTGACCACGATGTAATCTAACTGAACTCTTCCTGTATCTCTCGACAGTTCCAAGTATAACTAGTGTTTCACTATTACCATATGAAATAAATTGCAGAACTCCATTATTCTTTTTCTTCTCTCATTCTTACTGCCAAGTCCACGTTCTCCCGTAATCCTTTCATTTATTTCTTCCCCTAGAACCGCGTTTCAGTCTCCCATGACTATTTGATTTTCATCTCCTTTTACTTACTGAATTACTAGTTCATTATGCTCACCTACATTCTCTCTCTCTCTTCATCTTCGGCTTGCGATGTCGGCATGTATGCTTGAACTATCGATGCCGGTGTTGGTTTGCTGTCGATTCTGATGAGGACAATCCTATCACTGATTTGTTCGTAATAACTCAGTAACTCATTCTCTGCCCTACATTCTTATCATAACGAATTCCGCTCCCATTATATCACTTTCTGCTGCTGTCGATATAACACTATACTCATCTGGCCAAAAATCCTTGTCTTCTTTGCATTTAACTTCAGTGACCTCCTCTATACCTAGGTTGACACTTGGCATTTCCTCTTTCAGAGTTTCTAGGTTCTCTTCCACATTCAAACTGAAACTTTTCTAAATTTAATTTTGTCAACTAAAAATGGCGTAAAATGAACTGCGGCCCGCTAGCTGCCGGTCTAACCGGGGCCGAACCGCACAATAACTGTGGGTTCGGTGCGAGGCGTGGGTGGGGTGGGTGAACTGCTGTGGCCTGTTGTGGGATTGTGAACCACTGAGGGATACGGCGGGACGAAACCTCTCCGTCGTTTCTAGGTCCCCAGTTTCAATACACAATGCACAAAGTGAGCTGCTATTGTTTATAACTTCTGTATCCATGTTGTCTTGAACAATGGAACTGGTGCAATTACGCAAACGCTGTCTGATAAAATGAGTCACTACAACTGTCTGAAACTGTATAACTGTATTTTGAATTAACTTTACCAAAGTGATTATAAATAGTAACTTTACATTAAATAGATTGTTCTTGGAAACTCTATTGTGCAGCACAGTGAAATGCTACAATGCGTGCCGTCACAATATGTGGTTTGCAGTTCCAGCACACAAAGTTAACAGAAAGAAAAAGCTACGTAAAATTACTGAATTTTGAAAGATTGTATCACCAAAAATGTTACTCTAAGAATGCCCTGTGAATTTTCGAACGCAGTCTGGCAAAATCCTGGACACTGAATACTACACAGTTTTACCTAAACTGATCTAGAAATGAATTCTGAAAAGCAAAGTGGGCTGTATATGATTTCACTGTGTTCTGACTGTGATGTACAACTGATGCTAGCAAATTTTTGTACAGCTTACGTGTGGCAACGGAAACTTTGTACTGCTCGAAGTGATGAACATAAATATGCAGTGCAGCATCAAGTAAGCTAAATAAAACAAAAGCCTTTCGCAACTGCAGTGTAAGGACGTGAAACTATTATAAAAATATCATGTCTCAGTTTTAGCCATGGTGTTCCACAGGGATTAATGCGGCGACAAACATAATCAGAAAATATGAAATTCTTTGGTGAGGGGACGATGATGGCATTTTAACTTGCTAAATGATTAAAAGTAACTGACTTTTCAAAAATTGTATTGCAAAAAACTGAAACTCACTCTATGGCTATTACTATGACCATTACAAAATTATCTTTTATAAGAAATATTTCTCTGCCATAAAAATTTACAAAAATTATAAAGGAATGGTAAAATGTCTGAGTACAAGTCACGTCAGTAGAAAACTTTTATTCTCGTCCGAACACTGAAACCAGCTAACCCAAACCAATACAGAGAAATTCCAATAAAACCTTCTGTTTTTCAAACACATCATAAATACGCACAAACAAACACTGCAGTAACAACATTACCTCATAATCTTTGCTTGTCCAGTTAATCTTTACGAAATCATGATTCACAATTGACCCTTCTCTTTATCTTTGTGCTCGGTAAGCTATTTCCATCCGCTCATTAGCATAGCCAACATCCGACTCTCTAACTAGCTCAGCTCAGAATGCTTATTGCAACGACAATTCCACTAACAACCAAAGACAACACTGCTTCTACTCAGAACCTCTATGGCGTAACATCGACTATCGAAAAGTATTGTTTGAAAATGTTGCGCGTAGAAATATGAAATATGACACATGCAATGAAAATATATCACTTTCCTTGAATGCCAAATATAAACTAGAAAACTTGAAATACACAATAATAAAATTTTGAACAGTTTTCTATTCTCACCGAAATTTCATCCTTGGTGTTTCCTTTTTTCGTTAACTTTCTTCCGAGATATTCGAAAGCATCTACTACTTTAATAATTTTTCCATTACAACTACAGTATTTTTATCATTTTCCGTGCTGATTTTCTTTACTTCATGTTTTGTTGAGATTATTTGCATGCCTGCTTCTTCAATTACTCTCTGCCACTTATTTAGTTGTTCTTCCAATTTCAGCGCGTTTTCTTCCAAATTATCACAAAGTCTGCATATGCTAGAATTCTAGTATCACCTGCTGTTGACCCTTGACGAACTTTCCTCATGATGGTGTCCATGGCTGTATAAAGAGTATTGGGGGAGCACACTTCGTTGCGGGACCCCTCTGTCTGTTCTAAACCATTCTGATTTCTTGTCATCTATTATAACAGGCATTCGTTATACATGTTTCTGAATTTCATTCCTTTTGACAATTTCAGTCTATTCTGACCTTGCCGCATCTCTTTCTTTTTTATATGTATGAATGCAACTGGCGGTAATTAAGTCGCCTGAGCTTAGCAATCCAACATTCATAACGTGTCCTTTAGAACTTGCTACAAGAGTAGTTCCACTTTATGCAAAACCTGATCACGGTGTAATAAAATGAAGACTATTCCACTTGAAAAAAGTTAGGAAAAGAATAAAAATTGCCTCAGATTGCAATTAAATGTCCATTTTGTTATATCATAGTCGATTTCGATGCTTCTGGCATCATCCTCAAAAGTCCTGATACACAGGGTGCCCTACGAGGAATTGTCAATATTCGGTGGTATGACAAGAACGATAAATCGAAGCAAAAAGGTGTAACAAACAAAGGCTCTAAGTTGCTTACCTTAAGAGCTATGAGCACTTCATCATTTTCGACACCGTGAAACAATTTCTGCTGCAAGCTCTTCGCTTTTTATATTGTAATATATTGTGAACATGGGCTCTAAAGCGCGTACTTTAAGAGCTATGAGCACTTGTTCTTCACTTTTGTGAAACACATCTCATATACTGATCAAATGCTTGTAAGTCTTAATCTATACATTTAGAGCCCATGTTTACTAGATGTTTTTGCTTCGAATAATCGTTCCTATCCCTGTCATTCCTCCTATTCATTGTCATTGTCTCTATCGAATCGACGTGCGGTATGTTCATCTTAGGATCTCGTACTGACATCAGTTTCGCTTCCATAACACGCAGGGGCTCACTCATGCAAAACAGTTCGGAGAAATTTTTTCCCCTAATCATGCGACTTCGTTTCCCATAAAACCAACGACGATGTAAAATGTAGTTACGCTTTCCTTAGTTGTCTTTTCTCCTCTAGATAGGAGTCTTTAAGTAGAACCACATTAATACATATAGTGACGACACTCTCTCCTGCGAAAGTTGTTACCGTTTGACAGCTGGAGCGACACTACTCTAAGCGGTGAGAAAGCAGGTAGTTATCTGTGTCATAAGGACATTTTTTTGTCTTTAATTGTTTTTCTACTTAAATAATGAAATAGTTGTTATGTTTCGCGTTCCATGCATTAGTAAATTACCGTGAGACTGAAATTATCGTGAAGGAAATCAGCCAAAGCTCACTGATTAGGTGAAATAAGCTACAACTTGCTCATGAAGAAATACTTTCGAATAGCTGTATACTCTTAGCTTACTCCACTGAAAGCAAGAGATATCAACAAATTTTTCATGCTAGCGAATTAGTTGAAGATTCTTGCCGTTTATGATTCAGATGTAGCAATTGTTGTGGAATTGGTTTCTTCTGTGTTGGGAAACAGTTTTATGTCCTTTGACGTATAATTATCACGTCTGTGCGGCTATCCCTTCAGCTGCAGGTGTGGTAGCTTATTATTTACGTTAAATATTGTAAGTACTACATTCTGTACAAGTTCCCGACATTCCTCATTCATTGATTTGGAGTAAACTTCGCGTTCCTGGGTAGATTTTCGACGTCTTTCTGCAAAAGCTTAGGTCTTTTGGTGTTTACTAGCCATTTTTTGTTATTAAAGGAGAACGACAGTCTTCAATACATATCTGTACGTTACAGGAGAATCGGAAATACGCTGCCTTGTAAAGTGCCGTTTCATACCTCCCAAGTGATTAAAAAACTAAAGAATGACAAATGTGCTGTAATTTTTTACCTATTGTCTATCTTTATTGCCCTACATACGGTCCGTATTGTAGAAACTGTGTTACAAATCAATATAAACGATAGTATTCGCACTCACCCGAATCTGCATTCAGAAGTGTCGCTTGGTGGCCGCTCGGTGCGCTGCTGTCGCTGTAGGTAAAAAAAATAGTGTCGTGACTGTTACGCTAAACTGTGGCAGAACCCAGGGAAAGGAGCCAGCCCAGTTTGAGTTTAACAACATGAAGACAACACGTGTTTTCGTGCTCGTTGTCCGTCAGTACACATCAGACCCGTGAGTCGCCACTGTCGACGCTAGCAGACCGAGCGCCGCCACTCGGCTGGTCTTACGAGACAAGCTAGCGCACTGGCCCGTTCTACAGCCGACTTTAATAGGAATAGTTCACTTGTTATAGCTTCAGAGATCTCATCTGCAGAGACGTTAGTTTGCGTAGTCTTCAGCTAAGTCAGTAGTTACGACCTAGCCAGGCGCCACATACAGTTTATGCATTGAAAATTGATCTATATGTGTGAAGCAATCAGAATTGTAAAGAAGTATTCGCAGTTCAGTCTATAACTGCACTTGTAAATATTATTGTACAAACTCAAGATCGACGTTCAGCGCTGATGCTGAATTAAAGCAAAGTACTTAATTGTATTCCTGTCTACTAACTTTCTAATCACCTAAGATGTTCCAGATACATCCCCTCAAGTATAGTTCATTGATCCTCACGTCAGCCTACGTGATCAACGCGTGCAATTAATGGCCACACCTCGTGATAAGACACAGTCAAATGCGTGACTCAGCCGGGTCACCCTTTTTCCATGAGGCCCATAGTTCCGCCTCATACATAACACTTAGCGCTCGAAGGAATTGAGAAAACAGATAAATCGGCTAGTACTTGTTTTGTTCGCCGTATTACTCGCTGAGTCGACAACATACCTGCTAAATTAACGAAGACAGCACAGCACGATGGGACGACCGTCGTTGAGCCTCGAGATCAACCAGACTACCGCTGAATTAATTGCTCCAAACGTAAATTGTAGGTGGAGGTGGGAAGAAAGGAATGGAAGGAATGTCCGCTGCATCGGGATAATACGCAGAATCAGCCGCTACGAGCAAAATTGTGTACCGGACTGGGATTCGAACCCAGGACCTCCAGCTTGCTAGGTAGGTGCGTTAACCACTGCGCCATCCGGGACACAGTATTATCGCACCGTGAACTATCTCGGCACGCCTCACAGCCGATACGCATTCCCACCGAGTGCCACCTTTCCGCAGTTGCTGTCCATTGCCTCGATCCCCACTTCTATGACAAGACTCCGAGGACACATTCCTGCAGGAGATCGGACATACTTGTGCATCAGCACTGAAGAAAGTGGATCCATTGTCCATCAAGGCGAATCAGTTATTTGAACGTGTGGTGTCTTTTCTTTCGGACATGTCCAAAAGAACAGACACCACGCATTCGTGTAAATGCTCCAAATGTCCTACTGCCGCTGAATCGTGACCTGCCAATCGGTCTCACGTGCTCATACATTCCCACACAGGCATCACCCACACAACACGTAGCAATAGCGCAGTCAACAATGCACAAATATTGTACCGATTACGCCCTGTGTGAAGGACATATAAAAGTAATACTAATACACGTCTGAGCAAATAAGTTTATCAGATGAATGTTAAAGGTATATTTTGTATACTGCCTCGAATGTGGCAGGTTTGATGATTTGCCGAGCCCTCACACGTGCGATAGCTAGGTGGTTGGACCTCTAATACAAATATATGTCCTTTCCTATTACTTTCATTTCTCCTTCTTGAATTCAAGAATCTTGTTACTGTTTTTTAGAAAATTATTCCGAGTTTATAAGTCAGAAGGTAAGACGTCTCAACTTCTTTTCTATCTTCTTAAATTCCTAACTTCTATTCACGAATTGTTAATTTTAAGATTTTTATTTTTAAATATACAAGTATTTAAAGCTGCAATATTATTAATCCTTGTACAAATAAGAAACATCAAATAATTTTCACATTCTGTACATGTACAATTTCATATTGTGAAAATACGACCTGTCTTAGTACTACGTGGCAGGTCATTTATAAATGGCAGTAAATAACATAATAATAGATAAAAATCTCTCTTTCATTATCTTACCTTTTATCACGACAGTGAATTTCTAATATTTCGCTATCTGGGCAACTTTTACCAGAAATTTTCTTCAGATTATGTGTGATGATTTATGCAGTCTTTGCTACGATTTTCGGGACTACACAAGGAGGTCAGAAAGTAAGTTACACATATAGTTCCACGCTAAGACCATTGTGTAACAAGTGAGACGCATTGTCAGAAAAAAGCACTGTTCCGGGTCACCTACAAATAGCGGTCCAGATGACAGCTGTATCGCACTGCGCGATTCAGATGGACGGTAACTGGAAACGTATTCCGAAATTGAAATAAGCGGGACAATACGATTCTTATGAGCAAAACACCTAAATTGCACACTGGTTCACCGTGAGATTCTGGTGGCATATGGAGCTAAAGTAATGTCACGTCCAGCCTTACTGAAATGGCTTCAACAATTTGACCAAGGCCGCACAGACGTGGGCGACGGTGACCGGGAAGTCAGCATCTTGCACTATGCCATTTCCACATTTTCGGCAAGGCGAAAAAACATTTGGGAAAAGAGATTTCCCAGCGATGAGGACATCACACAACGGTGCTCGAATGGCTTTGTCGATAGGGAGTGGATTTCTACCGTCGAGGAAATGGACGACTGGTAGAAGGTTCGGAGCACTGTTTACAAAGACTTGATCGCTATGTCGAAAAATAGTGTCATGTATCTGTGTCACTTTTAAATGTAGTGCAGCTTTCAATAAAACTTAGGAGGGTTGTTTTTTAAGTAAGGGCTGTTCGCGCGTATAGTCCCGTAGTTCGCGCGGACGCCGCAACAAGCCACCGCGCCACTTGCCGGCATCCTTCCCGTTCACACTGATGCAAGTTGCAGCTCTGAAGCTGACGTGCACGCATCGCTTTGCTACTTTATTATGTTTACGATTATTGAATCGCCCGCCGCGTGTGAGATACGGTCAGTGATACGTTTTTTGACCGCGAGAAGCGTATCAGCTGCAGAAATTCATCGTCAGTTAACAGAAGTTTATGGCTCGAATGCAATGAGTGAAGGTAAAGTGCGTCAATGGGTTAGAGAGTTTAAAAATGGCCGTCCAAACGTCCATGACGAAGAACGCTCAGGCTGGCCCTCTGTGATCACTGATGATTTGGTGGCTGCAGTCGAAACAAAGATTCACAATTTCCACTCTTTCTTTGGAAATTCCACAAGTTCGGTTTTGTACAAAATTGTGTCTGAAAACCTAAACTTTAAGAAACTGTGTTCTCGATGGGTACCCAGACTCCTCACAGAGGACCACAAAGGGAAGAGATTTGCCACTTCATTGGACTTTTTGATTCGTTACGAGGAAGAAGGGGATAACATGTTGAGTCAAATTGTCACTGGAGATGAAACATGGGTATCCCATATCACTCCCGAAAGCAAGCGACAATCGATGGAATGGCGACACACAACCTCACCCGTCAAGGTCAAAGCCAAACAGACGCTGTCAAAGCGCAAGATTATGGCAACTGTGTTCTGGGACCGGCGCGGTGTTTTGCTAGTGGACTTTGTAGTGTCAAAAAAATGGCTCTGAGCACTATGGGACTCAACTGCGGAGGTCATTAGTCCCCTAGAACTTAGAACTAGTTAAACCTAACTAACCTAAGGACATCACAAACATCCATGCCCGAGGCAGGATTCGAACCTGCGACCGTAGCGGTCTTGCGGTTCCAGACTGCAGCGCCTTTAACCGCACGGCCACTTCGGCCGGCTTTGTAGTGTCGGCAGACTTGCCAACACTACGCACACTAATTGAAAGAGGCGGCCAAGATGCACGCGCTAACTCACGAAGGATGGAGTGAGGTCTGAAACAGTATACGTAATGAATGTTATAAAGAAAAGTACGTAGCTTCTTGAATACTTAACTTTAATCCATACTTGGTATACATCGTTCTTGATGAGTCATCTGGAGATTGTGGCGATACAAGTGAGACTCTTTAGATACAAGCTATCTAAGGCTAATGGCGCCTTGCTAGGTCGTAGACATGGACTTAGCTGAAGGCTATTCTAACTGTCTCTCGGCAAATGAGAGAAAGGCTTCGTCAGTGTAGTCGCTAGCAAAGTCGTCGTACAACTGGGGCGAGTGCTAGTCAGTCTCTCGAGGCCTGCCGTGTGGTGGCGCTCGGTCTGCGATCCTGACAGTGGCGACACGCGGGTCCGACATGTACTAATGGACCGCGGCCGATTTAAGCTACCACCTAGCAAGTGTGGTGTCTGGCGGTGACACCACAGACTTTATGCCACGAGGAACGACAATCAACTCAGATGCCTACTGTGCAACTCTAAAGAAGCTCCTCAGAGCAATTCAAAACAAAAGGTGCGGCATGCTGACAAAAGGAGTTTTGCTCCTGCACGATAACGCTAGGCCTCACACCTCTCAAAAGACTCGGGATTTGCTTGATTCTTTTGGCTGGGAAGTTTTGGACCATGCACCATACAGCCCCGACCTTGTTCCTAGCGATTTTCACCTTTTCTGGTACCTGAAACACCATCTTGGCGGGCAGCGCTTCAATGACGACGATGAAGTGAAAGCGGCCGTGAACTCTTGGCTGTCGGAGCAGGCGGCCGAATTCTTTGAAGAGGGAATTAAAAACTTAGTTGTACGGTATGACAAGTGCTTAAATAAACAAGGCAACTATGTAGAAAAATAGGTAAAAGTGTGTAGAATTAGAAAATAAAAGTTTTTTTACAAAAGTATTTGTATCTTTTTTAAAAATAAAAACGGCCCTTACCTAAATAACAACCCTCGTACTTGGCCTGCCGTAACAATGTGTGACTTATTTTTTGAAGTACCGTAGTGTATATTTAGCAAATGTGATCTAACAGTCTTCACAGTTGAAGATCATAAAATACTTTGTTTTCATGTAACTTTCGTCTCACAAGTGTCTGAAAGCACCCTTCCTGTTCCACACACACACACACACAAACAAAGAAACACACATTGATCAGTCAGAAAGTTATGACTACCCACGTAATAGCCGGTATGTCCACTTTTGGTACGGATAGCAGCGACGATGCATCGTGGCATGGGAGCGATGAAGCCTCAGTAGGTCGCTGAAGGGAGTTGACGCCACAGCTTCACACACAAGTCATCCAGTTCCCATAAATTCCGGGGATGTGAGCGGTGAGCTCTGACGCCACGTTCAATCACATCCCAGATACGTTCGATCGGGTTCAGACCTGGAGAGTTTGGGGGCCAGCACGTCAACTGGAACTCGCCACTATGTTCCTTGAGCCACTCCATCACATTCCTGGCCGTTTGGCATGGTGTATTATCTTGTTGAAAAATCCTACTGCCATCGGGAAACAAGATCGTCATGAAGAGGCGTACATGGTCTGCGACTAGTGTACGATACTCTTTGGTAGTCATAGTGTCTTGCACGAGATGTACTGGACCCATGGATGCCAGCATGCATGTTCCCCAGAGCAGAATGGAGCCACCACCAGTACGTTTTCATCCCACGACCGATTCGCACCATCCCATCGGGATTATGAAGAAAGTATCGAAATTCATTAGATCATGCAACGCTCTGACACCGCGCAACGTCCAGAGACAATGGTCACGTGCCCGTAGATTACGGGGCTTGAAAGCTAACCACTCGGCTGCCGACGCGTCATGGTAAAAATGGCCACGCACAGGTATATATTTGACGACCGAAATTATCTTGCGATTTTCTCAATAACGCTTAAGAAGTATGCGCTACTGCTTACACATTTTGTTTCCTCATGGAGTACTACGAGTGTACGAAGTTTGCAGTAAATCCGCGTTCCAAACGTCGTGGCCTCCCCTTGTTAGATAGATCGCGCGCCTTTCCCGTTCTACATATGGACAGCACGCTCACTGATTGTAGACGCACCATGCATGCATCCAACAGTCATTTCTCATCTGGTGACGATGTTGTCGCCTGGACGGGTTTATATCGATAGTGGATCGATGCTCATAATGTTCTGGCTCATGAGTGTACACACAGTGATAAACGAATACATGAAGACCATCAGCTTGATAGAACGTTCATGAGTTCAAGCTCGAATGCAATACAGCAGCGATGCTGCGTGACATATATTCAGCAATACCATGACAGGTTTGAGGAGGTGTATAGCACAGATCATATAATTCCTGTAAACTGCGAGCCTGTGATTTGTGGGCCCCTATATTTGAAACTAAGCGCTTTCATCAAAAAGATAAACAGCGCGATAAACGTTTCTGTCTTCGTAGGTGTGACCACGTATTACTTTCGTTCTAGCCTGCATTACAAATTGAGCTACTAACATCTCTGTGATGGAGCTGCCAGAACAAATTTACAGAAGAACAGAAAGAAAATCAAGCACTTTCTGGACGATGGTCAGTTTGGTTTCAGGAAAGGAAATGCTGTTCTGATGTAGAACTTGGTAATTGTAGGAAGATTAAAGAAAAATCATAATACGAACTGCTTATAATTAAACTGACAGTGTTCCGAGTGCTGGAGTGCGGGCTGTACACATCGCAGGACCCTGAAACATCGTAGGTATGTTCATTAATCGTTGAGCTCGTGGACTATACTGAAAAACAAAATAGTTCCACTTTCTGCACGAGGCGAAAATATGATGGTGTGAGCAGATATAATGTGAAATGTTTCCTGTTTTGACATCAGTATGCTGTTTCTCGCTTGGCGATGCGTGTTGATTTCTTTTCTGAAGTGACTGTTGGTGTAAAGTGTTAAGAAGGCTGAAGTTTTCCGCACGAAACGCACTAGCTATTGAGAAGAAAGGCCATGTACTGCTAGTAGAGTAGTTTTTATGAGAACGGCAGCAGTAGAAGTGCTGCATTGCGGGAATATTACCGACAGAAGCAGGTGCGATGAGACCCCATGTCAATAAATGGGCTAAAGAATATGATAAAGAAGTTTGAGAAACAGGTGGTTTTCGTGGTGCAGCAGGGAAAGCGAGGTGGCCCATCCCCAAGGCAGTTGATTAAATTGCTGTTGCCATAGCTGACTGTGCTGCATATGCCTCAGACTCTGCAACCAATGCTGGGGCTGTGTCATGGGAATTTTCTCTGACCTGGTCAACCGTTTAAAAGATTACCGTGTGTTTTACACTGGTATCCCTACAAGATGCAGAGTGTGCACCAAAGAAAAGCCACACAATAGGCTACAACAACGAGATTCTCCCCTTCAATTTTTGTCACTCATGGAAATGGATGACATGTGGCTGGGGAATATTCTTTTGATGGACACATTTTAGTCTTTACAGTGCCCTGAATGAACATAACTATTACATATGGGATTCTATCCCGCCACACATTGTGCAGGAACGTCCACTGCACTCAGCATATGTGACTCTGTGGTGTGGTTTCACAAACTGCTTCATTCTCAGTTTTTCTTCGAGGTTTGTTAGGTGTACAGGGGCATCTGCAAGTCATGAGGACCTCCTTGCACAATTCTTGATTCCAGCTGTGGAAGAGTCCACACCACTATTTTCATCCAAGATAGGGCGACAACACATGTCGCTTGCGAGATGAATGATTTGCCCAAAGAAACTTTCGGTAATGATCACGTCACCTCTAGACAGTTTCAAGATGTATGAACTTCCAGGTTTCCTCCCCTAAACTCATGGGACTTCTGGTTGTGGGGATATCTGAAAGTTCGTGTCTATCAGGGATGTCTCCGGACTCTTCCTGATCTGAAGGATAGCATGCAATGATATATCGCTTTTATTATACCAGATATCCAGAGAGCGACTGTCGACAACGCCATGTTAAGGACGCAGCATGTTGCTGAGTCGGGGAACCATATTTAACTCATGTTGTCACTTGTGGCCATATTCTAATAAACGTGACACAATCACTACTATCACGTGTTTGTTCGTTCCTTCCCCTTTTCCTGCAGCCACACAACACTGCTTACAGCGCCATATTTTCTCCTGTTAGCAGAAACTGGAACTATTACTTTTTTGACCACACTTCACAAGCGCACCGATAAATTAACATAGTTACTATGTTTCAGCATCCTGCGATGTATACAACCCACACTGCTGCCCTTGGAACGCTGTTGGTTAATTGTAATCACCTGGTATTTCTAGATTTTGTAGTTTTGGATAAAAGGCTTGACATTCAGAGACCTTAAATGATTGGCGTTGAAGAAAAGAAGACTGCAGTATGCCGACGACACCGCATTCCTTGCCCTCGCTCCTAGCCTTCAACGGTCCCAACGCTCTCTTCAGAATCACCTTGACCTTTTTGCTGCATGATGTAACCAGTGGCACCTGAAAATCAATCCTTCCAACACCGATGCAATCATTGTAGGTCATATCAGTCGCTCCTTCCAGCTCCTTGATTTCTCCCTTACCATCTGCGCCCATCCTGTCCTCCTCTCCCCCACCCTCACCTTCCTTGGCCTCACCATTGACCGTCACCTCACCTGGATCCATCATCTCTGCTCTATCCAGTCCAAAGCCCACAACCGCCTCCGACTCCTCACTGGCCAGACATGGGGGTTGAGCCCCTCTACCATCCTCCCACCTACAAATCCTTAATCCATCCCATCCTCTGTTATGCCAATCCCACCAGGATATCTGCCCCCCCCCCAAATTCTATAAGTCCCTGCAGATCTTCGAGCACCATGCACTCCACCTCTCTTTCTGTATACGCCTCCCTTCCTCCACGCACATCCTCTACGACCTGATTCCTTTCCCCCATCTGCTCCTGTTCCTCAAACATATTCTTGCCTTCTACACCTCCCACCGCCTTGTTCCTCCTCAGCCCCCAGTTTCTCCTCTCCAACACCCACCCCCTGCCGCACCTTCACCATTGTATCCCCCTATCCTTCACCTCTACACCTCTCCCAAGGTGGCTTCCGTTGACTCCCCCTCCCTGAGGATGCCCTCTCTCCCTCCATTCATCTCTCCTACCAACTCTGATCCCCACCTCCCCCTCCCTTCCTCTGTCCTTTTCCTGGGCTCCCTCTTCCCCCCCTTCCATACTGTTTTTCCCCACCTACCCTCTCTCTGCCTCCCTTCTCTCCCCCAAGTCCTTTTTGCTCTCCCCTCCACTGCCTTTGCCACTCCTTCTTGTGTCCACCCTGCTCCCCTTTTCTATATCCCCTCCCTCCATCAGCTCCCCCTTTTTTCTTTTCCTCTCCTCCCCCCTTTTCCCCCCATCAGTCGGGGTCCTTTCCCCCACCCCCCATCTGCTGCCGTGTCACCTGTATAGTGCTGTTTTGAGTGTTCAGTGTTGTGCATCTCCTGTCAGTGTTGCAAACAGTCACCATACTGTTGCTAGTTGTGTTTTTTACCTTGTATGAACAGAAACCAGACTGTCGCCTTGTTTTTTTAATTGTGACTGTCTACTTATTGTGTGTCTTCATCCGCATCATCACTGCAGTGTTTTTATATTTTAAATTCCACAACTTTCCCCCATTTTACTGTTTTCTTATGTCACCGCTTTATCGCCTTTTTTCTTGTTTGTTTATATTCTGAAACGTCCCCTTTGAACAATTATACATGACTGTGCTTAAACTGACACACAATATTTTTAGCGCAACGCAATCTGACTTTCAAAAATCCCTACAAAAGAATGGCCTTGACTGACATTAACCTATACGTTTCACAAATCACTTACAAAAATCTTCGTTACTGCAATACAGCGAGCGCCACTACTGCCAACTAAATAAAAGATTCAAACTACTGAAGGCACTAACTACTGATAGGCACAGTTAGCAAAGAAAGATTTTGATAGAGAACAAACAATGTATTTACCTTAATATTGTTCAAAAGTCATATTATATACATCAGTTCATGACATCCAGTCTTACAAATGTACTGTCTCTGATGGACACACGTCCAGATCATCCGCTCTCAAAGATCCGCCATCTCACTTCCCCACATCCACCACTGCTGGCGGCTCACCTCCAACTGCGCAACGCTACGCGCTGTTAACAGCCAACAGCCCAACACTACAATAGCGAATATTACAACAATGCCACACAGCCACACACTGCACACAGCACAGCCAGTGATTTTCATACAGAGCGCTACGTGGCGTTACCAATATAAAAACCTAAACAGCCAACTTACAATTCACATAATGTTATGTAGGCTGTAGAGCAGCATATTACGCTTACAAAATCCAAGTGTGAGAGGTGAAAATGAAAGAACAAGAAAGACAAGATCGCATTAAGAAAGATGTAAGGTGAGGTTGCACCTTACCAGTACTGTTCTTCAGCTTGTAAGTCGAAGTAACAATGAAGGAACTAGAGGCATGTGAAATTTGTTTCTATTAAAGAACGTTAAAAATTAAATGAACAGATGAAGTATGAAATGAAGAGGTATTAAAGAGAATAGATGAGGCAAGATGTCCCGCTGTTTTTCACTGTTGGAACGTTAACTCGGCCAGAAGTCAGAAACAGTTTGGAATAAGACTCAACCGGCCAAATGACTTTCCTCCATTGCTCCATACTGCAGTTTTCGTGGCTTCGACATCACATTTTCCTGTTACGAGCATTTGCATCACTGACGTGTGGTTTTAGAGTTCAAGCTTGCTCTGCAATTCCCAGCTTTTGTAGCATCCTTCATGTTGTTTTTGAGCTGACAGGGTTCACAAGTGCGACATTCACTTCTGCAGCGACTTTTGCAGCTATCGTCGTCTTATTTTCCTCTTCAATGACCATCCGTCACGACCACTCAACTCGCGCTTTCGTCCGGATGATGATTTAGCGTATGATGTTTTTCCGCTTTTCGTGTATGCGGTATAAATCATAAATACTGTGCCTCTTGAAACACCAAACATTTCGGCTACCTTGGTTACGGAAGCATCCGAGAATCTGCAGCGTTCGAATTCACTGTCTCCGACATAATGACCTCACAACTACACAGAACACTGTTCTGACCTCAACTGACACAACGTATTGAGGGCACTACCGGAACACAGGTGCTGTACGTGGTCAAACACAACAGAACCACCTGAAAACTTGCCTAGCGTCTGCATTTATGTTTAACCATGCATTTCTCGCTGAGCTTCCATACTTTTGCCCAACCCCTGTACAATAAAATTACTAGGCCCCGAATCGATGTTCATCAAAATATTCGTAATATCGAACACACTTGAACAGCTGCATTTCTCTGGCTGCTGAACCCTACCAAGAATCTTACTCAACGAGCTGCGAACATCAAAACACCCAGATACATTCTCTGCTTGTCTGTTTATCACTTTTGTCACGTGTTCGACTACTGCAGTCAAATGATTATCTGTACGCTCAAACACCATTTCTTTGGCTATCAGCTTCCTACAATTTTAAACATTTCAGATACAAATAATATACTTTTCAAACAATTTGTACATGAATATTACTTCAGTAAATGTTAAATATTGCAGCATAATCAATTTTGTCATGTCAAGCGCTAGTCAAACGTGCTACCTTATTTCGCTCGCCACTTCCTCAACACATGAAATGTGTATGCGTTTGCGAATATTGATAACCATCAGCTGTAGAATGGAATGACGACAACGGAAATCCGTGCCAGAGCGGGACTCGAACCCATATATATATATCGCTTATCGCGAGCGGTTGTGTTACCATTAGGCTATCCGCGTACGATTGACAGCCTGACCCAAACTTCCATATGTCGTCAATCATGTCTTTACAACCTGCACAAGTACAGTCGTGGACAAAACGAGCGAGACCCCTCGCCTCGTCGTTATGCTGATCCGCACGGCTTTAAAGTCTGCAACACGGCATAACAAGCAAGGCGACGAAGTGCTACCAACATACTACGCACAGGCGTGAAATTGACAAACTATCTGAACTTTTTTAGACTGTTTTCAATAATTTGTAAGACTTTATTAATGCTGATTAGTGTGTTAAACACAACACGTAAATATAAGACAGAAATGAAAGAAGAAACGCTAATTGGTGTGAACTGTACCAATAAAAATGAATATTAAAAAATTAGAAACCAGCCTCGATTGCGAAAAAAGCACCTAGTGTTAACCTAGGTTTCGGCGTAGATAACTACACCTTCTTCAGAACAATAAAACCCACAAGTGCCTAAGAAGACCTTTGTCGTCCGCAGCTCGTGGTCGTGCGATAGCGTTCTCGCTTCCCACGCCTGGGTTCCCGGGTTCGATTCCCGGCGGGGTCAGGGATTTTCTCTGCCTCGTGATGACTGGGTGTTGTGTGATGTCCTTAGGTTAGTTAGGTTTAAGTATTTCTAAGTTATAGGGGACTCATGACCATAGATGTTAAGTCCCATAGTGCTCAGAGACATTTGAACCATTTTTTGAGACCTTTGTCAATGATTAAAAGGCCACCATAGCTATACATTTATAAACGAAAAAAGGCAAACAAAAACAGTACATATATATAAAGTCCAAACCACTACTTAACTTAATGGTGTAACCTCCACCTCACACCTACGCCGAAACCTAGGTTAACACTAGGTGCTTTTTTCACAATCGAGGCGGGTTTCCAGTTTTTTAATATATTAACCAACAATTGCTGACGCGCTGCGATGTCGAAGGTTCTTAAATAAAAATGAATTTCAACTTATCGAGATAACATAACTGTTTTAGTAAGACAAAGAACCCCAGATCTTTACGAATTAGCAAAATATTATCCGCATTCGGCCGCGAAACGGTCTGTGTCAAAGTTCAGACCAGTCATACAGGATTACCGTTGCTGACCTACCATGAAAGTGTGCAAATTTAGCAATGCGTGAAGATTCATAACGAAATTTAGTTAAAAATCATTGAGTGCCCCACTTAAGTCAATTCCATTATTGACAGAAGTGGAAAAAGTAGGCAGTAACATGTATGAAATTCTACAAGAGTGTCATATTGACATGCACAGGGCGCCAGTACAGAATAAAGGTAGCGATAAAACGTATTGGGGGCGCGAGAATTTCTTAAAATTGCTTTTCTGATATTCTACGTGCCTCCATCGAGATTAGGGCCGTAAACAAACCAGATCTTCCTTTCACTACGCTAGCAGACAACCCAGGCAAACAGCCCTCTATTATTACCCCAGACATGAATAAGCCGGCAATTTCGCAATGAAAATGGCAAAATGATTTGCATTTTCTGTTGCATAGAGCTTTCTGCACTCAAAAACATGAATTTTCTACCTTTATGTCACCGCTTATGTGACAATCATTCGGGATGTTTATCGAAATAACAAAATACTGTTATTAGCGATTAAATTTAGTAGCATAATTCTGCACCACCCCAGAAAATAAACGGCTACATAGCTGCCAAACGTATTCTACACTGTTACGAATTCTCCACTAGACTCGCCACAGCCAGAAAACGTTCATTAGCCCAAGTGTTTCTTAAGCTAACTAGCAATGGGAATGCTCGCACTTCTAAAACGCGGTGGCATTAATACTGGGATGTGAATTACCGCCTGTATAGGCAAATGGATTCTATTTGCATTCCTGTAAACGTGATTTGGATCGAAAGCGTACCTACGATTAATATGCTGATGTGTCGACTGCATCTAGAACGTTTCCAATAAAGAGTAGGAGTAGGGGTTGTTATTTATGCGGCCCTCATCTTCAGTAACTGTCGTAGTTGTTTTCGTTGTTAGGATTTCGCCACCTAAACCGGTAAAAACGGAACCCTACTAGTCTCACTTTCTTGACCGTCTATCGGTCTACCCAACCCTTAATACCCGTTTATCTCGAGAACGGGTAAACATAATAAGCGGAAATGTATCGCACTTCTTGCGGTAACCGGTCCCTTGGTGGTGTAAAAAAAAGTGAGCTTCTATGTCAACGCAATCTAAAGATACGACCGTTTATGTAAAGAAAATTTACGTGAAAGGTCAAAAAATTGCTCCAAGAACTATGCGACCAAACTGCTTATGTCATCAGCCCCTAGACCTAGAACTACTTAAACCAACCTAACCTAACAGACGTCCATGCCCGGGTAAGGATTCGAACTGACGGTGCAAGCAGCCGCGCGATCCGCGATATGACGCCGTTGAAAGCACGGCTAACCCGCGCCGGCATGCTGTTAATATATCTGATGTTGCTGAAAAGTTATTTACTTATGGTGAATGATTTAAGATAGAATAACTAAAATATATCTGATATTACGGAAGACAAAGGACGCCTAATTCATTTTCCTCTCTTTATTTATGATGTTAGAGTCGCAATCTGAGCATACGTATTATCCATAACCACACTTAAATATAGCGCCACACGGATATGTGAATGCAACACATTGGCGTACACTTGAGATATTTCGTTTCCCATAAAGTGGTGGCAGACGATGCTGTGGCGTCTTCGAAGCGCGAGCTTCGTCAGTGCAAGATATCTAGGCACTGCTGAGCGAACGTTTCCTTCCTGCTGCTAGTCTAATGGACAATGGAATGCTTTTGACAACTATGTGACCATCGATTTACGTTCGTGAGTGGTTCATAACTATGTTAGTAAATTCACTAGATATATTTATGTCCTTTAAATTACATTTGCTTCATGATTCGCATTGAAGACGTAGGAAATGTATGTTATTTGGTCCAGGAAGCACGTTCCAACTGAAATTGATGCTTACATTGACATTTATGTTGCGAATTAGTCGTCTTATCCATCACATGGATAACGAGGATGCTCTGTTTTGCTACAGTTGTTTCATAGCTTACAAGGGAACCTCCCCATAGCACCCCCCTCAGATTTAGTTATAAGTTGGCACAGTGTATAGCCCTTAAAAAAATGAACACAGATCAATAGAGAAAACAGGAAGAAGTTGTGTAGAACTATGAAAAAAATGAGCAAAATATACAAACTGAGTAGTTCATGTGGAAGCTAGGCAACATCAAGGAGAGTGTGAGCTCAGGAGCGCCATGGTCGCGCGGTTAGCGTGAGCAGCTGCTGAATGAGAGGTCGTTGGTTCAAGTCTTCCCTCGAGTGAACAATGTAATTTTTTATTTTCAGACAATCATCACCACACGTACTGTTTATCAACAAATGTAGGAAATAATCATACAAATGTTCGACAATCGTTCGATCCCTTAAGGATCTTTCCGATTCCTTACAGTTCGGAAAATATTCATTGACCTTGTTACTGAAGTCGCGAGCTATATTTGCTGGATTCACATTGCCCACGGAATACATCTTACGTATTTAATGAACTCTCGTCCAAAGTAGGAAACAGTTAACTGCCAGCCAGGGAGCCTCGTTAGCAGGAATACTCTCTCTTCCGTGCGCTGTAGTCGACTGACATGTGTTTCGATGTTTGTTTAGATGTAGCGTCCCCATACTACGGCGCAGTTACCTCGCATCGGACGGACGGACGGATAGATAATAATTGTCTGAAAATAAAAAAATTGAAATTTTCACCCGAAGGAAGATTTGAACCAAGGACCTCTCGTTCCGCAGCTGCTCACGCTAACCACGGGATCACTGCGCTCCTGAGCTCACACTATCTTTTATGTTGCCTATCTTGCACATGGACTACTCAGTTTGTATATTTTGCTTATTTTTTTCATAGTTCCACATAACTTCTTCCTGTTTTCTCGATTGATCTGTGTTCAGTTTTTCAAGGCCTATCCACTGTGCCAACTTATAACTAAATCTGAGGCGGGTGCGATGGGGAGGTTCCATTGTTAGTGGTATTGTGTGTTGGTGGCGTTGCCAGTTTACATACTGTGCATGTAACACAAAATAAATGCGTTGGATGCCTCATGTGATCAGTTTACTTGAAAAACGTTTGTTGTCATCGTAATTTATGTAACTGGCTCTTCGACTTCCAATTTGACAATTTGTGAAAAAATTGTTTACCTTGCTAGCCCTAGTTTCAAACATTGTCTGACAGAAAACGCAGGAACGAAGAATTCAGTAAAAGCAATTATTCGCTATTATAGCAAACTTTTGAATCCACTGGACACTTGAATTCTCTATATTGATTCCAAGAGTTTTGTTATTTCTCTTGTTATTTACTGTCTCAATGTCATCCGTGAGAATAAAATTAAAGGCAGTTGGATTAGGTTCCTGATCTATAAACAATGATTTAATATTCTGCGCTGCCAAATAAATTTTGAAGGTTATATTCTTTACGTAAAACAGAGTATCAGTTTCAGTCCTAGGATTGACGATAAACTTTAGAAATACAATTACAGAATAGTGGCATATCGATTATGGCTCCTCACCATCAACAATAGTTATAGTTTCGTGTTTGCTATTTGACCGTCGTTACGCTTTAGAGACCAACCTGATCTTTCCACAATGCCATTTTTGACTTGCTTCTTAATATGTCCTATAACTACAGATTTATTGAAAATATTAACTGTTAAATACGCTATTCCACAAACTAAAAACTTCCAGTTATTCTTCATATCTTGAAACTTACTACCGTTCACTTTCACTGAAGAAAAGATACATAATAATAAAATGAAATCAAAGATTAGAATGTCAAAGCATAGTGTGAATGGTTAAAATGAAATGAACTAAAAATCATCTTCTTGTCTAAAACACGTTATTGTTCCAGAGAACTTCGGCACCTCTCAAAAATTTTTATACCTCTGATGTTTAGCCACATGTGGACAAATAGTGGGTCTCAAGATGCAGCACTGTTTAGCCGTCACAAAATAAAGCCTCAAAAATCAGTAAATAAAACTTTTCTTCTACTGTTGCTCAGAATCGCATATACCAACCGCCCTCTGCTGCGACAACGACTCAAAGTCTATTGGGTATTTGATTTTTCCCTGCTTTTTCGGGCCTCCTTACCTCTCCTTCAAGCCCAACCTTTGTTCTCCAATTACGCCTTCATCGGCGAGCTTCTCCTCAATATTTTTCATTTGTGCTGAATTGTTTTGTACCCTTCTTGCATATACACGTGTGTCATGTGTTTTTCAGACACTGCATGAATATATAAGGTGAGTATTTCTTCTCTTATCAAATTAAATATTACATATCTTGCTGTGAATTTATTTGTTTGACCACATTCCCATTACTGCTTAGTATCGCGTATAGCCTCCTTCGGCTTCCACAACAGCTCGAAGTCTGTTGGGCATTGAGCCCACAACTCGAGCCACATAACTAGAAGATTCAAGTAACTCATCCCAAGCGTCATGAATCACATCAGAAAGCTGTCGGCGAGTCGACGGTGACTGCCCTTTTCCCGTATTACTCTGAGCATTTCTGCCCAAATATTCTCAATGGGATTCATGTCAGCTCCTTTAGGTGGCCATTCCATTATAGTAATATTACTATGGTCGTCAAACCACTCTTAACCACACGTACCATATGAATAGGCGAGCGATCTTGTTGGAACATGGTCTGATCATCGCCAGATCTTGCTGTCACAGAAGGCAACATCACGTTCTCCAGAACTGATATGTAATTGCGCGCATCGAATCTTCCTTCCACTTCCCACAAGAGCCCACACCCTTCGGCCGATATCTATGCCCATACCGTTACCGATTCCCCGCCACTCCTTAGGCAACTGTAAATATATTTCCGATTATACCTAGCACCGTTAGGCCGGTAAACAAGTACTTTTCCAGTTGATGCCGTAGAGAAAACTTTTTCGTCCGTGTAAATCACTCGCCTCCAAAACTGGAGAGGTATGTCGACATTTTCAGCAGCAAAAGCAAGGCGACCTGCTCTGTGGGAAACAGTCAATGTCTCTTTCACAGCAGCGCTTCTTGTTCTCAGTCCACCTTCCCTTAGACGACGAGTGACGGTCTTACTGCTAACATTGAGACCCAAAGTTTGGTGAATTTGTCGTGCGTTGACAAATGGGTGGTTCTCACTGAAACGGCGTATCTGCTGATCCTGAGCTGCTGTTGTTTTGCGGCGACGGCCATGAGGCCTCCCATTTAGGTTACTACTCTCTTCCTTTCGTCTAATCCACCTGGCTACCGTCGACTTGTGAAGACGGATACTTCTTGCTATACAGCCATTTGAAGATCCCTCTGCATGGAGTGCTATTATAGCGCCCTTGTCTGCCTCAGCCAGATGGGCCATTTAGCGTAGACTGAATGATTCGTCGCGGTTAATATCTGCCGCGGAAACAGCGCTAGCAGGAAACAGACTGCCTCCTCCACGACGGCAGCCACAACGCAGTGGCCAAGTATGTGTAACACGGAAATCGATGGCATAAACGAGAGATCGCAAGCCCGTACCCGTGTCATTACATAGTACAGCAACTTAGAATCTGTAATTTTTCTCAGAAGGGACTGGTCCACTCTTGTCATGTCTTATCCTGATAAATATTACACGAAATGAAATTTTTACGTTTTGCATATTCGGCAGGCCTAACGCAAGAAACATTTCTGAAATATCTGAGGCAACCTGAAGAACACTTCGTGAATTTTAGCTGTAGAAGGTTGCCTTATAAGAAGGAAAACGTGTTTATCCTCGCTCGCCGTGTTTCCAAGTGGTGCAGTTTACTCTGAGGCATACGTAGTTCTCGCCGGGCGTAAGAAGCGACTCGACTAACGAGGGGAACTCGCCAGGTGTCATAGGCTGATTGTCCGGAAACATTACTCAGTGAAGGAGAAGACAAAATAAGCCTAAGCCAACACGTGTCTCGGCTTATCTGCAGACACTCTACCGCTTCTGAGAAAACGACGGTCAAAGTTATCAACGCGTTGTTGCTATAGTGTAGATACCTTCTGCAGCCGAGAACCCAATTGAAGCGGTGGCTCAGTGGCTACCGTCGTTCCTTCTTAACTTTTATTCCCTTGTTCGAGACTATACTGGGTTTTTATTATTATTATTTTTTCCTGCATCTCTATCAGAATTATCTACGAATGTTTTTTTCTAATTTATGTTCAAATAATGTTGTCGTTATTCGCCAATCAACTTTATGTGTAATTAATGAATTAAAAAAACGAATGAGACAAGCTGATCTAAAATCATCTGGTCTGCCTCATGTATCGTTATATCCATATGGTTTATAAATGTTAATCTACATTCAGATCCGATGATGCCACCTTTAGTGTGTTGAAACCGGTTATCCAGTAAACAGTATTTAAGCGATCTTGGCTTCTGAATTATTTCTGCAATAGAGTAATCGCCCCACTACGCACTATGTGTTCTCTTTTTAGCTTCTTTCTTTACACAGTAAATTAACTGACGAATAACGACAACATTGTTTCAACATAAATTGGAATAAACATTCGTACATAATTCAGAGAGTGGGGGGAAAAAGAAAGGAAAAACCGGGCTTCGAACTCACAGCGCAAAGTTCCGAAGTCGCGATGGTAGCCGCAGAGCCACCGCTTCAGTTGAATCCTTACCTGCTAAGAGGTATCTACACTATATCAACAGCGCATTGAAAATTTTGACCGTCGTTTTCTCAGAAGCGGTACAGTGTAAGCAGATAAGCCGAGACACGTGTTCGCTTATTTTGTCCCCTCTTTCACTGAGCGAAGTTTCAGCATGATCGGGGTATGACACTTGGCGCGTTCCCTCGTAAGTGGCGTGCGTTGCGATTCAGTAGACAGAATGCGTCCACTTTCCACGATTACTCATTGACATGTTTGGAAACTTTCTTTCTTGTAGTGGCACTTTGCATTATTAGGGCTGGTTTTCCTGATAACGATCTACTAATGAACTTTGCTCCTAATTTACGTTACTGTGTAGTAGACCTACTGCAACTACTTGAACCGGAAATGTTTGTTTATTTGGATACTCCGCTTCTTAGTTGCTATATTTCGCTATAATATTTTCCTTTGCCCCCCAAGAACCACGGACCTTGCCGTTGGTGGGGAGGCTTGCGTGCCTCAGCGATACAGATAGCCGTACCGTAGGTGCAACCACAACGGAAGGGTATCTGTTGAGAGGCCAGACAAACGTGAGGTTCCTGAAGAGGGGCAGCAGCCTTTTCAGTAGTTGCAGGGGCAACAGTCTGGATGATTGACTGAGCTGGCCTTGTAACACTAACGGCCTTGCTGTGCTGGTACTGCGAGCGGCTGATAGCCAGGGGAAACTACGGCCGTAAATTTTTCCCGAGTGCATGCAGCTTTACTGTATGATTAAATGATGATGGCGTCCTCTTGGGTAAAATATTTCGGAGGTAAAATAGTCCCCCATTCGGATCTCCGGGCGGGAACTACTCAGGGGGACGTCGTTATCAGGAGAAAGAAAACTGGCGTTCTACGGATCGGAGCGTGGAATGTCAGATCCCTTAATCGGGCAGGTAGGTTAGAAAATTTAAAAAGGGAAATGGATAGGTTAAAGTTAGATTTAGTGGGAATTAGTGAAGTTCGGTGGCAGGAGGAACAAGACTTCTGGTCAGGTGAATACAGGGTTATAAATACAAAATCAAATAGGGGTAATGCAGAAGCGGGTTTAATAATGAATAAAAAAATAGGAGTACGGGTAAGCTACTACAAACAGCATAGTGAACGCATTATTGTGGCCAAGATAGACACGAAGCCCGCGCCTACTACAGTAGTACAAGTTTATATGCCAATTGGCTCTGCAGATGATGAAGAAATTGATGAAATGTATGATGAGATAAAAGAAATTATTCAAGTAGTAAAGGGAGACGAAAATTTAATAGTCATGGGTGACTGGAATTCGAGAGTAGGAAAAGGGAAAGAAGGAAACGTTGTGGGTGAATATGGATTGGGGGAGAGGAATGAAAGAGGAAGCCGTCTGGTAGAATTTTGCACAGAACATAACTTAATCATAGCTAACACTTGGTTCAAGAAACATACAAGAAGGTTGTATACATGGAAGAATCCTGGAGATACTAGAAGGTATCAGATAGATTATATAATGGTAAGACAGAGATTTAGGAACCAGTTTTTAAATTGTAAGACATTTCCAGGGGCAGATGTGGACTCTGACCACAATCTATTGGTTATGAACTGTAGATTAAAACTGAAGAAACTGCAAAAAAGGTGGGAATTCAAGGAGATGGGACCTGACTAAACTGACTAAACCAGAGGTTGTACAGAGTTTCAGAGAGAGCATAAGGGAACAATTGACAGGAATGGGGGAAAGAAATACAGTAGAAGAAGAATGGGTAGCTTTGAGAGATGAAGTAGTGAAGGCAGCAGAGGACCTAGTAGGTAAAAAGATGAGGGCTAGTAGAAATCCTTGGGTAACAGAAGAAATACTGAATTTAATTGATGAAAGGAGAAAATACAAAAATGCAGTAAGTGAAGCAAGCAAAAAGGAATACAAACGTCTCAAAAACGAGATCGACAGGAAGTGCAAACTGGCTAAGCAGGGATGGCTAGAGGACAAATGTAAGGATGTAGAGGCTTATCTCGCTAGGTGTAAGATAGATACTGCCTACAGGAAAATTAAAGAGACCTTTGGAGAAAAGAGAACCACTTGTATGAAAATCAAGAGCTCAGATAGAAACCCAGTTCTAAGCAAAGAAGGGAAAGCAGAAAGTTGGAAGGAGTATATAGAGGGTCTATACAAGGGCGATGTACTTGAGGACAATATTATGGAAATGGAAGAGGATGTAGATGAAGACGAAATGGCAGATACGATACTGCGTGAAGAGTTTGACAGAGCACTGAAAGACCTGAGTCGAAACAAGGCCCCGGGAGTAGACAACATTCCATTAGAACCACTGACAACCTTGGGAGAGCCAGTCCTGAGAAAACTCTACCATCTGGTGAGCAAGATGTATGAGACAGGTGAAATACCCTCAGACTTCAAGAAGAATATAATAATTCCGATCACAAAGAAAGCAGGTGCTGACAGATGTGAAAATTACCGAACAATCAGTTTAATAAGTTACGGATGCAAAATACTAACGCGTATTCTCTACAGACGAATGGAAAAACTGGTAGAAGCTGACCTCGGGGAAGATCAGTTTGGATTCCGTAGAAATATTGGAACACATGAGGCAATACTGACCCTACGACCTATCTTAGAAGCTAGATTAAGGAAAGGCAAACCTACGTTTCTAACATTTGTAGACTTAGAGAAAGCTTTTGACAATGTTGATTGGAATACTCTCTTTCAAATTCTGAAGGTGGCAGGAGTAAAATACAGGGAGCGAAAGGCTATTTACAATTTGTACAGAAACCAGATGGCAGTTATAAGAGTCGAGGGGCACGAAAGGGAAGCAGTGGTTGGGAAAGGAGTGTGACAGGGTTGTAGCCTATCCACGATATTATTCAATCTGTATATTGAGCAAGCAGTAAAGGAAACAAAAGAAAAATTTGGAGTAGGTATTAAAATCCATGGAGAAGAAATAAAAACTTTGAAGTTCTCCGATGACATTGTAATTCTGTCAGAGACAGCAAAGGACTTGGAAGAGTAGTTGAACGGAATGGACAGTGTCAGGAAAGGAGGGTATAAGATGAACATCAACAAAAGCAAAACGAGGATACGGAATGTAGTCGAATTAAGTCGGGTGATGCTGAGGGAATTAGATTAAGAAATGAGACACTTAAAGCAGTAATGGAGTTTTGCTATTTGGGGAGCAAAATGACTGATAATGGTCGAAGTAGAGAGGATATAAAATGTAGACTGGCAATGGGAAGGAAAGCGTTTCTGAAGAAGAGAAATTTGTTAACAACGAGTATTGATTTAAGTTCAAATGGTTCAAATGGCTCTGAGCACTATGGGACTCAACTTCTGAGGTCATTAGTCCCCTAGAACTTAGAACTACTTAAACCTAACTAACCTAAGGACATCACACACATCCATGCCCGAGGGAGGATTCGAACCTGCGACCGTAGCAGTCTCGCGGTTCCGGACTGAGCGCCTAGAACCGCGAGACCACCGCGGCCGGCTTGATTTAAGTGTCAGGAAGTCATTTCTGAAAGTATTTGTATGGAGTGTAGCCATGTATGGAAGTGAAACATTGACGATGAATAGTTTGGACAAGAAGAGAATAGAAGCTTTTGAAATGTGGTGCTACAGAAGAATGCTGAAGATTAGATGGGTAGATCATATAACTAATGAAGAGGTATTGAATAGGATTGGGGAGAAGAGAAGTTTGTGGCACAACTTAACTAGAAGAAGGGATCGGTTAGTAGGACATGTTCTGAGGAATCAAGGGATCACCAATTTAGTATTGGAGGGCAGCGTAGAGGGTAAAAATCGTAGAGGGAGACCAAGAGATGAATACACTAAACAGATTCAGAAGGATGTAGGTTGCAGTAGGTACTGGGAGATGAAGAAGCTTGCACAGGATAGAGTAGCATGGAGAGCTGCATCAAACCAGTCTCAGGCCTGAAGACCACAACAACATTTTCCTTTGTTTCAAAACGGCAAGTTTAGATGACCACTGCAACTTGGTAACGTCAGTAATAATTTAATACTTTGAAACAGTTATGTGTGGTGTAGGAGGAGTGTACTCTGTTGAATGAGGAATACATTAAACACGAGAGCTGCGTCCAATAACAATAATTAACTTTTGGTTACATGACAAAACACAAGTCGAAGCACTGTCAGTTCATCTCAGTACCCAGCAAAACAAACTGGAACGATCGAAAACATACTTTTGTGGGGAAGGCAAACGAAAGACTGCGTTTTATTGGCCGCACACTAAGAATACGCAACAGGCCAACTCAAAACACTGCCTACACTACGTTTGTCCGTCCACTGCTATGAAATCCTTGACAGACGTGATTGAATGTGCACGCAAAAACGCCCAAGGAACGGTAGCACGATTTGTAATGTCGCGAAATAGGGGAGAGAGAGTCCCAGATTTGATAATCGAGTTGGGGTAACAATCATGAAAACAAAAGCGTTTTTCGTTGCCGCGAGATCTTTTCGCGAAATTTCAATCACCAACATCTGTTCTGAATGCCAGAACATTATTTCCTCGGGAACTTACACAGGAATAAACCATAGTAGTAATGTAATTCAAGGCTCGTAAGAAAAGATTTAAGTGGTCCTTTTTCCCGCACACTGTTAATGAGTGGGACAGTAGAGAAATTAGCCCGGACCTTCTGCCAGGCAGGTAAGTCCGGATTGCAAATAAATCCTGTAGATGTAGTCATGTAGATGTAACAACGAAATTATGTTGTAATTGCGACATGTGATTTACATTTGATTTTAACATCGAAGTTGTTTGCTGTTTATTTACTTTTTGTTTATTATTTTCAGCCATATACAAACATCTAGGCACGTTAAATTGATACTGAAATAAAGTGCCATGCATGGACCAATAACAATAAATTCTTACCTACTTGTTATGGTACTGCAGTATCTGCCAGCGTCTTCAGAAGTGGATATCGTATACGACGCTCCTAGGGTGTTTATAAATGGATATTGCAGACGACTTCGAACAAAGTTTGAATGTAGCTTCGTAAAAGTTCGGTGATCAGACGATCTGAGTTGCTGGCGAATATAGTTTATCCTCACTAGACAGTATACATTATCATTATACGTGAGGTGAATAGGGTTTCGCCGGGTGCGGTGGCAGAGCGGTTCCAGGCGCTCCAGTCACGAAGCGCACGGCTGCTTCAGTCGCAGGTTGGAATCCTGCCTCGGGCATAGATGTCTGTGATGTCCTTAGGCTAGCTATGTTTAAGTAGTTCTAGGTGTAGGGGACTGATGACCTAAGCAGTTTGGTCGCATAGTTCTTGAAGCCATTTTTTGACCTTTCACGTAAATTTTCTTTACATAAACGGTCGTATCTTTAGATTGCGTTGACATAGAAGCTCACTTTTTTTACACCACCAAGGCACCGGTTACCGCAAGAATTGCGATACATTTCCGCTTATTATGTCTACCCGTTCTCGAGATAAACGGGTGTTAAGGGTTGGGTAGACCGATAGACGGTCAAGAAAGTGAGACTAGTAGGGTTCCGTTTTTACCGGTTTAGGTGACGAAATCCTAACAAAGAAATCAGCTACGACAATTACTGAAGATGAGGGCCGCATAAATAACAAAACCTACTCTTCATTCGAAATGTTCCAGTTGCAGTCGACACATCAGCATATTAATCGTAGCTACGCTTTCGATCCAAAAGACGTTTACAGGAATGGAAATAGAATCCATTTGCCTATACAGGCGGTAATTCACATCCCAGTATTAATGCCACCGCGTTTTAGAGGTGCGAGCATTCCCTTTGCTAGTTAGCTTAAGAAACACTTCGGCTAATGAACGTTTTCTGGCTGTGGCGAGTCTAGTGGAGAATTCGTAACAGTGTAGAATACGTTTGGCAGCTATGTCGCCGTTTATTTTCTGGGGTGGTGCAGAATTATACTACTAAATTTACTCGCTAATAACAGTATTTTGTTATTTCGATAAACATCCCGAATGATTGTCACATAAGCGGTGACATAAAGTTAGAAAATTCATGTTTTTGAGTGCAGAAAGCTCTATGCAACAGAAACTGCAGATCATTTTGCCATTTTCATTGCGAAATTGCCGGCTTATTCATGTCTGGGGTAATAATAGAGGGCTGTTTGCCTGGGTTGTCTGCTAGCGTAGTGAAAGGAAGGTCTGGATTGTTTTCGGTTCTAATCTCGATGGAGGCACGTAGAATATCAGAAAAGCAATTTTAAGAAATTCTCGCGCCCCCAGTACGTTTTATCGCTACTTTTATTCTGTACTGGCGCCTTGTGGATGTCAATATGACACTCTTGGGGGCCCCAATTTAACGAAATCGGCCGATGTCGAATTCGTTAAAGAATGAATAATAATTTTTATCTTTTTGCTTTTAAGTTAATTTTCTTTCGTGCGAACTTTGTTGTAGAACCACTCTCTTATTTTCGTGTGGTAATAAAAAATTTTACTTTCTTAAGAATTACGTACATTTAAAGAAAAATATTACGTGCACTCATATTAACTAGATAATAATATTTAGTTGAGAATTGAGTCCTTTAGATCATTCGGCCTTGGCATACACTTTCCTGATGCAGTGGGTTTTTTGTTAAATATTTTTACTGAATTTTATCCCGGCAATAGCCATAGAACACAAGATTATCTCTATCAGCAGAAAATGTTTTAATTATTGCCAAGCCGACATTTATCACTGATCAAACCTACTTCACTACGCATTTGAGTTATTTTAAAGAACCAAACTGTTTAAATTTCAATGTTAACTAACATTAACTATCCGCCTACGAATGCACAAACGTATAATTAATTCAATTCTTATCAGCCACAGGATCACTGAAAAGGAAGAACAATTTCTTAATTCACTATTGATTTTTATGCATCTGTTCCCGATTTACGGGTTTGATGATTTTTTAAATGTGCCGCCTCTTCAGATCTGCGATTGTTGGTCGCGGCACAGCCCAGCAACACCGCTAAAAAAATGCTGAAAAATTCTTAAAGAAATTTTATAGATGACGTGGGCAAGCTAATTTACATAAATAATTCACACTTTTGATAAATACTGATATATTTAGCTCAAACAACAATTCAACTCACATTAATTCGTAACGCATCGTCTAATGGCGGCTAAGTCCAGACAGAGACAAAAGAAGTCTACTCATTCATTAAAAGCTTCTTCACAGCGTCCTACATCGATCACGTCAGAACAGAGAAGACCAAAGAATACATAATGTTTAGTCCTTATATAGCATTTCCCGACTATTAACATTTCTTTGTAAATTATTCTTTTCTGGCAAATTTTTATATCTCTGATACCGCAAATACTGACACATTTTACATTCACATAATAAATACAGAAAAATTCCTATCCTAAATACAGAGAAATATTACAATAAAAATATAAGGAGAATAGCTAATGTATTTTATACCACATTCAGTAATATTTTTGTTCAATAATTTACGATATATACAACTTGCCCAGAGCGGCGTATATGGTACAAATAAACTGTGAAAATGCCAGGGAACGTTACATTGCCCCCTGGCAGCATTTGGCAAAGAGTTTTTTACACTTTGACACAATGGTGCCAGTAACGTTCTTTATACTTCTGTATGTTTTACGGAATGGCTCTTTTATTTAGTCCCAGGGTTATATAAGTTCATGGCTCCCCCATTTGAGCGTAGGCAAACAGGAAACCTGGGCAAAACTGTGCCGGAGCCCAGCCATCCCAGTTGGTTTATAGTCAATATTGTCTTTTTAACAGTTATTCATTTGAATTAAATTAGCAGTTTGTCACAAACGGGGTTACACAATTACACAATATCACAGTCACATACAGTTCAATGGAAGGTTTTTTGTGTGTGATACTATTATTCTTGTGATACACTACAAAGTCACTTGTCCTAGGATATATCACTCACGGACATACATAGTAAATGTTCAATGTTTATCGAAATGAAGTCATTAACATGTTATTCAGTTTATGTGAACATTTCAAAAAAAGTCAATAATGTTGTATTTGGTGAGCGGTGCGGAGTGATTGTTGGGCGGCGCTCGACGCGGCGCGCTGACTCCGTGTAGGTCACCGCCCCCGGCGTTGACAGCTACGGCGCGGAGGGGCGTGGCTGTCTGGTCTGCTACGGGCTGCTGTGGCCGCTGCATAGCTGATGTAGCCGGATGCGCGTTGGATATCAGCTCGCCCGTGCGACGTCTTCTCGCGGTGCTCCAGGAAACATGCAACAAGTTCACAAACAGTGTACTATCCTTATAGGCGTTTTTCCTGCTGTGGGAAAGAACGCACACAGTTAGTGGTAGTTATTACTCAGTAGGCCTTCACTAGTCTGGTTTGCACAATGTTTCGTTGTCACAGTAACACTTTTATGGGCACACAATATTCTTCACCATGTCATGACTTGTCATTAGTCACACGCAAGTTTTCACCTTAGGACAAAATCAAAATGTATTTCTGTAGTCAATGCGCTTTCCTAGCGTCCCTTGACACACAAAGAGTTAAAGTTTGACACTAACTTGATCCACCGTCCGTTATCGGTTCACTGTTCGTGTCGTGCTAGTTCCTTGTCCACTTGCACACACGGTGATGATACAGTTTTTTATTACTTATACACAACTACTCCGTGACGTATTGCTGCAGGTTTAACAGTCACTGTCTGTCTCTGCCGCACAATACTGCACTTTTGTTAAAGTTCCTTTATTTCTATTTACAATGTCCGCTGCTCAATTTTGTTTGTAACAGCACATTCGTAACTCTTTACCAAGGTGTGAGATTTGCGTACATGGTAACAATTACTCAAAATTCGTATTAGTTTGCCCATAGTCATCTATATTCGTGTTCGATTAGATTTTATTTGTGCATTCCAGCCGGATTCAGGCATATTGTTCAATAACTCCTTTGTACTCATGTCACACTTTACTATCAACGTCCTACGTAACTACAGTGTAGTCTCTGTAGGCAAAAATTTACTTGGACTGTATCTGGCTAGCTCCTTTTAACTGATTGAATATGCACATGCTTCAATTGAAGCTTCCTTGTGCGTAACTTTGCGCTACATTAATTTGCAACAAGTTTGCCTCCCGTGGTGCCCTCGGGTCACTACTGGGTGCATTATTTTCTCTGATAAAATTGGTGAGATAATAAAGTTCTCAGGGCATCATATTACTGATATTATTCTGGGTTCGAGTCTGTCAATCTGACAGCTACACATATATACATACATACACATAATAGAAAAGATTGTGCCAAGAAATATTTCAAATTTGACACACATATTGGAAATTATGTAGTATACTAACTAATCCTTACTAAAATGTTCTTCTTGACTGAACTTTGTCACAGCTTAACACTACAAATAATTGCACTAATCAGATTATCTGTGCAAACATTTAGAGCATGGTTTAGATAACACAAATTAAAAGAGTACATAACATAAATATCCATACACATAAGAAAGTCAATCATATTCTTATAACTAAACACTTCTACACTAGTACATACACTATTAATGTTCATTAATTACAAAGGAATGGTGTCCACATAGGACTATTAGTCTTTTAGTGTAGGAATGCTTTTACATCCTTACGCGAATACAGTCCCCGTACTCTCCCTGAGTGGGGGTCTGCTAAGAGATAGCTACTATTTCCTTCTTGGACTAAGGAATGGAGTATGAGGCTCGACAGTAAGTTTTGTGAGGCTTTACCTCGATCTTGTACTGATATCCCTTAACAAATCTGTATAATTAAATAATAACTGTACCAAATCCTGCTGTTGCATAGAATTCAAATTTTCGGACTGTGACACTTTGTTCACTAATGCGTCCATATTCGCTTTTGATTGATCACCTTGTACGTCAGGATGATAGAGATTCTGTCCTATACAATGATCGTCTAAATGTAGTATCGACTGATTCCTACATTTTATATTAATAGCATTACATTTAGGTACAGGTACCTCTCCGGATCTGAGCATGGACAATTCTATTCTCCTACCAGCATTCATCAAACTTAATTTTCCCCGAGAAAGGTCGATTATTGCGTCCCTTTCTCTTAAAAAATCTACCCCCAAAATGCAGGCTACCTTTAAACCCTTTACTACCAGGAATGAGCTCGCTATGGCTTCTTCCCCTATATACATCTCTACCCGCACTTGGAGTTTAATTATTTGTCGCTGTGCACTTATGGCTCCAGTGACTCTACAATTATTCACGGGAAAAGTCAGCATACGCCTTTCCTTCCCCAGTACCTTGAATAAGTCCATACTCATGACACTAACAGTAGCACCTGTATCTACAACCGCTTGCACATCAATATTATTAATTTTGATCTCTATTATCGCTTGTACTTTGTCTTTGTGTTCCTTTATGCACGTGGATGGTTCAGTTATTAGTTCGTCTCCCATCTGTACCCCGTCATTGTACCTAAGGATACAGATTTTGTTCAGCGTTTTGTTCTGTGTCGGGCTGCTCTCACTCCAAACCTCAGCCGACGATGGAGAGCGTATCTCGGCTGCATCTAGTTTGTGGATGGGCGTGGCTGCTCTGTGTCACTGACCTCCACTATGTGCACGTTGTGTTGCGTCGGCCGCCACGGTTGCGCAATTGGCGCATTTTGTGGTGGCGGTCGGTTATTGTCATATCTATCACTGTTTTGCCGGTCCGGACTGGGCCTCTGGTTCTGTGGCCAAGTTCGGTTTGCATCATTATAAGTAATAGTGTTGTACGGCCCCCTGGCATTTTTCCATCTATGATTGCTTGGTGGGCCTGTTTCATACCGGTCATCGAACCTCCTCTTTCGGTCATTATTCACCGGCGGACTATCGCCATTCCGGTCTCTACCTCTATTTCCGTTTTGTGCATACTCTTGTCTCCTATTATTACCTCCGCCGTTTCCATTACTTGGTGGAGGCGTGTTATTTCTACCATTTCTATAACCGTTTCCGTTATTTCTAGCCTGTTCAGAGGCTGCCTTAACGTCCTCCTGAATTAGGTCAATTGAGTCCAGAACAGACAAGAAATGTTCCATATCATTTTCAGGCACGTGTATAAGCTTTTCCTTTACATGTATCGGCAAGTGTGATTTCAAAAGCCTGATCAAATCCCGAGATGAAATCTGTTCATCCCAGTAACGGGTCTTGTTAATGTACTTCTCAAAATATTTTCGCAAATTGCCTAGTCGTGGAGAATACGGCTCTGGATTATATACTTCCTTCCGTAATCTCTCTTGAATACATGTTGACCAATATTTGGTCAAGAATGCCTTTTCGAATTGCTCATATGTATCACAACTGTCAGCTGCTTCGGTTGCCCATAATGCAGCATCTCCTTGTATGTAAGACATAACAAACTGTATTTTCTGGGTATGACTCCAAACGCTAGGCAAAATGTTTTTAAATCCCTTGATAAACACTACAGGGTGAACAGACTTCTTCTCCGTTGTAAAGATCTGAAACTGTCGGTTCCTAATCAGACTTTCTTCAATTACTACTTTGGAATGACATTTATTTGTTCCGCTTACATTGGTTGCCTGTTCTGTCTCGCAGTCGCAATTTTTTACTGCAGTATTTATATGCCTATCATTGTTGGACCTGGCTGGCGTGACATACGCCTGCGCATCGTCATGCCGCAAGCTTAGCTCCATTTCGGCAAGACGGCGGTCCACACTCCGCTGCCACAGCGGAATGTCCTTTTGCACTATCCTTTTAAGATTTTGCACATCCGCAGTTGAGTCCACCTCCCTGGCCTCAATTGCGGCGTGCACTTTCTCATCTAATTCCTTTGTGAATTTACGTTCTACTTTGTGCACTTGTTCGATCACTTTGTCCTCAATTACTTGAGTTGTGTCAATTTCTAGTTGTTCGACCCTATTAGTCAGGACACTGATTTCCTCTACGATATTGGCATTAGCCACTTGAATACTGTCGACTCTTTCGCTTAATTCATGCACTGTTCTGGGTATGGTTTCATATTTTTGTTTCAAACTGACAATCTCACTTTGCATAACTTCTAAAGTTTGCATCAACTGTAAGTCCCTCTCATGCAGGCGTCGGTCACGCTCTGCTTGTTTAGCTTCACGTTCTCTATCGCGCTCTGCTTGTTTGGCATCACGTTCTTTATCGCGCTCTGCTTGTTTGCATGCAAATTCCGCTACCAATCTCTGGTCACGCTCTGCTTGCATATGTACAAATTCAGCTTGGAAATTGAGCATGCGCTCGAACATAACTCTTAATGATTGCACTTCTGACATCACACCACTCTCTGGTCCGTGTCCAGTGCTTGCAGATTGCACAGAATTTCCGCTATCAACTGAATCACTGGGTGGCAGTGGCAACATTTCTTGCCCCTCTGCCCCCAGATTCTCACATTGTACTTCCTGAACCACGTCACTAACATTACCTTGTATCCCACTTTCCAAATCGGTATCACTACTTACTGACTGTTGCTCGTTATCCATGTTGATATCTTTCTGACTACGCAATCTAACCATAGTAAGCAACGGAAATAAAATCTGATCTAAATGTCCTAACACTCAGGTTTCACTGACATAATCACACAAGAAATGGACATTAACTAATACACACTTACTATATACTACAATGACTAACTACTTAAATGTCCTGTTATTTTAAAACAAAGCACTAACAACAAGCACACCACTAATGATCCGAGAACACTGCACTGAGGCTACTTTACTACCCACAGGACAACTACACTGTAGCTTTACCTTTTGGTGATCTATCTTGGGTGCAGCTGCCCCCTGTTATTGTGGTAGGTAATTAATTTTTCGAAATAATGAGCTCTCTTCTTCAGCTTGCCTCTGGATACATAGTGTTCTCATGCAAAAAATCATACACAGGTATTACCACACAATATTGGTTATGAAATACATACAATACATAGAAAAATTATTAAATGTTCTGCAACAAAGTTCGACTATATTAACTCCCTAGTTATCTCACGGGTATTTAGTGGCCACTGCATATTCGAGCCCCACATTGGGCGCCAATTTAACGAAATCGGCCGATGTCGAATTCGTTAAAGAATGAATAATAAATTTTATCTTTTTGCTTTTAAGTTAATTTTCTTTCGTGCGAACTTTGTTGTAGAACCACTCTCTTATTTTCGTGTGGTAATAAAAAATTTTACTTTCTTAAGAATTACGTACATTTAAAGAAAAATATTACGTGCACTCATATTAACTGGATAATAATATTTAGTTGAGAATTGAGTCCTTTAGATCATTCGGCCTTGGCATACACTTTCCTGATGCAGTGGGTTTTTTGTTAAATATTTTTACTGAATTTTATCCCGGCAATAGCCATAGAACACAAGATTATCTCTATCAGCAGAAAATGTTTTAATTATTGCCAAGCCGACATTTATCACTGATCAAACCTACTTCACTACGCATTTGAGTTATTTTAAAGAACCAAACTGTTTAAATTTCAATGTTAACTAACATTAACTATCCGCCTACGAATGCACAAACGTATAATTAATTCAATTCTTATCAGCCACAGGATCACTGAAAAGGAAGAACAATTTCTTAATTCACTATTGATTTTTATGCATCTGTTCCCGATTTACGGGTTTGATGATTTTTTAAATGTGCCGCCTCTTCAGATCTGCGATTGTTGGTCGCGGCACAGCCCAGCAACACCGCTAAAAAAATGCTGAAAAATTCTTAAAGAAATTTTATAGATGACGTGGGCAAGCTAATTTACATAAATAATTCACACTTTTGATAAATACTGATATATTTAGCTCAAACAACAATTCAACTCACATTAATTCGTAACGCATCGTCTAATGGCGGCTAAGTCCAGACAGAGACAAAAGAAGTCTACTCATTCATTAAAAGCTTCTTCACAGCGTCCTACCTCGATCACGTCAGAACAGAGAAGACCAAAGAATACATAATGTTTAGTCCTTATATAGCATTTCCCGACTATTAACATTTCTTTGTAAATTATTCTTTTCTGGCAAATTTTTATATCTCTGATACCGCAAATACTGACACATTTTACATTCACATAATAAATACAGAAAAATTCCTATCCTAAATACAGAGAAATATTACAATAAAAATATAAGGAGAATAGCTAATGTATTTTATACCACATTCAGTAATATTTTTGTTCAATAATTTACGATATATACAACTTGCCCAGAGCGGCGTATATGGTACAAATAAACTGTGAAAATGCCAGGGAACGTTACATCTTGTAGAATTTCATACATGTTACTGCCTACTTTTTCCGCTTCTGTGATTAATGGAATTGACTTAAGTGGGGCACTCAATTATTTTTTACTGAATTTCGTTATGAATCTTCACGCACTGCTAAATTTGGACACTTTCATGGTAGGTCAGCAACGGTAATCCTGTATGACTGGTCTGAACTTTGACACAGACCGTTTCGCGGCCGAATGAGGATAATATTTTGCTAATTCGTAACGATCTGGGGTTCTTTGTCCTACTAAAATAGTTATGTTATCTCGATAAGTTGAAATTCATTTTTATTGGTACAGTTCATACCAATTAGCGTTTCTTCTTTCATTTCTGTCTTATATTTACGTGTTGTGTTTAACACACTAATCAGCATTAATATAGTCTTACAAATTATTGAAAACAGTCTAAAAAAGTTCAGATAGTTTGTCAATTTCACGCCTGTACATAGTATGTTGGTAGCACTTCGTCGCCTTGCCTGTTATGCTGTGTAGCAGACTTAAAGCCGTGCGGATCAGCATAACGAAAAGGCGAGGGGTCTCGCTCGTTTTGTCCACGACTGTACATTCATTATATATATTCCCGTCCGCGGGAGACATTTACTTGAAAGTCGCTTGCCCGGTATTGGTGGATAAATACGATACTGCAATGCCTGTGTTACTCAGAAGTACTATGCAAACTTCCTTCGGACATGCATGCATGACCGACGGAACTTTGCATCCTACTGCTAACAACATAGGCACTGTATCGCTTCCTCGTTATGATGACTGGTATCTTATACACATTGTCTTACAACTTTTCTGATTACGCAAACTCAAACAGACTCAAATGAAAGTGTAAATCTTGCATGGTTAAGTTAGTCTTCCGTGTATCTGTGAAGCAGGCTTTGTTTTGGTACCCGTTATTTACTAAATAATTTATTTTATAATCTGCCTTTTTTAGCTGGTTCAAGACCTATCAGATGGTGTGCCATAGGCATGTTGTAGTGTGTCTGTAGTTCTTTTAGTGTTCTTATAAAGAATTTTACACTCAAATGTTAATAAATTTTGTTCTAATTGTTATAAAAATACGGCAATTTTATTGGCCTTAATTTGAGGAAGAAATTTCTGAGAACGTCTGGAGCACAGCATTCTAGGGTAGCGAATCGTGGACCGTGGGAAGTCCCAACAGAAGGGAATCGAAGCTTTTGAGATGTGGTTTTGCAGAAGAATGTTGAAAAGTAGGTGGACTGTTACGGTAAGCAATGAGGACGTTCTTCGCAGAATTAGCAAAGAAAAGAACGTATGGAAAACACTGACAACTAGGAGGGACATGATAACAGGATATTTGTTAAGGCGTCAGAGGATAATTTCCATGTTATTATAGGGAGCTTAGAGGGTAAAAGCTATAGAGTAAGATAGAATTGGAACATATCCAACAAATAATTGAGGATGTAGGGTGCCATTGACACAGGAGAGAAAGTCGTGGCGGGCTGTATCGAACTAGTCAGGAGACAAGCAGAAAAAAGTCTTTAGACGTTACGAATCTGAGTGGTCCGCGCAGGCCAACATTGGGTCTGTCTCATGAAGAGCCACAACAACTTGATTAGCATGAACGGGTTTCCTCCAGACTGGTGTTGAGCACTTCCCATGAGAAAAACACAGAGGAAGTGCGGATGTGGGGAGCACGTTGGACTGCGCGCCCCACGAGTCAACTTTCTGATGTTCCCGGTGCATACCTTGTCTTTGGTGTCCATGAATTGTTGTTTGTAGCTTAAGGCACGATCCAGTTTTAGTCCTAGGTACTGAGAGTGGAACAGTGATTTAGAATGCGCCCTTTCCTGGTTCAGCTTTCTTCTTGCGTCCTCACTGCGTAGATAGAACGCACACATTTGAGTTTTATCCGGATCGAGAGTCAAGTGGTTGTCGTCATAGTAGATGAGAAGTTCTTCGAAAGCAGATATTATCTTGGTTTCTCCTTTTTCAAATGTCACTCCCTGAGCAGCGGCAGCTGTGCCATCTATGTAGATGGCGGACCGGTTTTCAGTACTGACAGATTGAAAATTGCTATACATGTTATATAATATTGCAGCCAGCACAGTTTCCTGGGCAAGGCCATTCTTCTGCGTTCTCCATCGACTATTTTAGTTCATCGAAAAGCTATCAGACACGAAACGTCCCATCAGTACCAGAATCGTTACAGGCTGAACACAAGCTCAAATTGTATAAAACATGGAGAACGCAATCAACAGGTTAATTTTGAAATGGATGACGAATTTCAAGCCCATGAGGCGCTGCATACACTCGACATTTCACATTACTCCAGCAATAATTAACTTAATTTTCTTTGAGTCATCAGTCTTCTGACCGTTTTGATGCAGCCCGCCACGAATTCCTCTCCTTTGCCAACGTCTTCATCTCACAGTAGCATTTGCAACCTACGTCCTCAATTATATGCTAGATGTGTTCCAGTCTCTGTCTTCCTCTACAACTCACAGCTCACTCTAGTACCATGGAAGTTATTCCATGATGTCTTAACAGATGTTTTACCATTCTGTCCTTCTTCTTGTCAGTGTTTTCCGTATATTCCTTTCCTCGCCGATTCTCCAAAGAACCTTCTCACTTCTTACCTTATCAATCCACCTGATTTTCAACGTTCTTCCCTAGCACCACATCTCAAATGCTTCGATTCTCTTCTTTTCCTGTTTTCTCACAGTCCATGTTTCACTACCATACACCGCTGAAGGTCTATACTTGACACCAGCAGAATTTTCTTGGCCAGGAATCCACTTTTTTCCACTGCTCTTCTACTTTTAATGTCCTTCCGTCATTGGCTATTTCACTGCCTAGGCAGCAGAATTCCCTAACTTCATCTACTTCGTGATCACCAATCTCGATGTTGACCTTCTCACTGTTCTCATTTCTGCTACTTCTCAATACATTCGTCTTTCTTCGATTTACTCTCACCCCATATTCTGTACTCATTAGACTGTTCATTCAAAAAAAAAAAAAAGGTTCAGATCGCTCTGAGCTCTATGGGACTTAACATCTGAGGTCATCAGTCCCCTAGTACTTAGAACTACTTAAACCTAACTAACCTAAGGACATCACAAACATCCATGCCCGAGGCAGGATTCAAACTTGTGACCGTAGCGGTCGCGCGGTCCCAGACTGAAGCTCCTAGAACCGCTCGGTTCATTCCATTCAGTAGATCATGTAATTCTTCTTCACTTTCACTGAGGATAGCAATGTCACCAGCGAATCTTACCACTGATATCCTTTCACGCTGGATTTTAATTTCACCCTTGCCCTTTCTTTTATTTCCGTCATTGCTTCTTCTATGTATAGATTGAACATTAGGGGTGAAATATTAAATCCTTGTCTTACACCCTTTTTAATCAGAGCACTTCGTTATTGGTCTTTCACCCTTTTCCCTCTTGACTCTTGTACATGTTCAATATTATCCGTATTTCCCTGTAGTTTACCCCTATTTTCCTCAGAATTTCGAACATCGTGGACCATTTGATTTATCGAACACTTTTCCAGATCAAAGAACCCAATGAATGTGTCCTGATTTTTCTTTAGTCTTGCTTCCATTATCAACAGCTATGTCATAACTGCCTCTTTGGTTCCTTCACCTTTCGTAGGGCCAAACTGACCGTCATCTGACTCATCCTAAATTTTCTTTTCCATTCTTCTGTATGTAATTCTTGTCAGCAACTGGGATGCAAGAGCTGTCAAGCTGAATGTGCGATAGTTCTCGCACTTGTCAGCTCTTCAGAACTGCGTGGATGGTATTTTTCCGAAAGTCAAATGGTATATCGCCAGACTCATACATTCTAATTCTACACACCAATGTGAATAGTCGCTTTGTTGTGCCCCCCCCCCCCCCTCGCCTCAACGATTTTAGAAATTTTGATAGAACGTTATCTATACCTTCTGCCTTATTTGATTTTAAGTCTTCAAAAGCTCTTTTAAATTCTGACTCTAATACTGGATCCCCTACCTCTTCTAAATCGACTCCTGTTTCTCCTTCTACCATGTCATCAGACGAGTCTTCCGTCTCATAGAAAACCTCAATATACTCGTGCCACCTATCCGCTCTCTCCTCTTCGTTTAACAGTGGAGTTCCTATTTCACTCTTATTGTCGCAGCTCTTACATCTAATTTCATTGAAGTTTGTTTTGACTTTTCTATATGCTGAGTCACTTAAGTCACTCTTTCTTACAATCTTTCTTTTTCGATTTCTCCACATTTTTCATATAGCCATTTCGCTTTATTTTTCCTGCACCTCCTATTTATTTCATTTTTAAGTGACTTCTCCCTATGTATTCCAGAATTCCCCTGAACAATATTGCACTTCCATCTCCCATCGATCAAGTGAAGTATCTCTTCTGTTATACATGTTTTTTTTTAGCAATTAACTTATTTGTACCTACATTTTTTCCAACTTCTGTGATTGCCCTTTTTAGAGATGTCCATTCCACTTCGTCTGAACTGCTTACTGAACTATTCGTTGTCACAGTATCTTTAGCCTCAGAGAACACGAAGTGTATCTTTTTATTCCGTAGTACTTTCGTATTCCACTTCTAGCCATATTGAATCTTCCTTACTAGTCTCTTAAACTTCTCTCTTCTCTTCACCATTTCTAAATTGTGATCTGAGTCTACATTTGTTCCTGGGTATGCCTTGCAATCCAGTATCTGATTTCGGAATCTGTACCAGACCATGAGGCAATCGGAAATCTTGCAGTATTTCCTGTCTTTTCCAAGTATACCTCTTCTTCCTCTTGTGATTCTTGAACAGAGTATTCGCTATTACTAGCTGAAATTTGTTGTAGAACTCAATTAATCTTTCTCCTCCGTCATTCCCAGTAGCAAGCCCATATTCTCCTGTAACCCTTTCTGCTACTCCTTCCTACAACCTCATTCCAATACCCCATCACTATTAGATTTTCATCTCCCTTTCTGTATTGAATTACTCGTTCAGTATCTTTATATACTTTCTCTATCCATTCGGCTTGCGACGTCGGCATGTATACCAGAACTATCGTTGTCGGTGTTGGTATGCTGTAGATTCTGATGAGGACAACCCTAACACTTAACTGTTAACAGTAACTCAGTCTCCGTCCTACCTATTCATAACCCTATCACTGAACTGTCCTACCTATTCATTGCCGGCCGAGGTGGCCGAGCGGTTCTAGGCGCTCAGTCCGGAACCGCGCGACTGCTACGGTCGCAGGTTCGAATCCTGCCTCGGGCATGGATGTATGTGATGTCCTTAGGTTAGTTAGGTTTAACTAGTTCTAAGTTCTAGGGGACTAATGACCTCAGAAGTTGAGTCCCATAGTGCTCAGAGCCATTTTGAACCTACCTATTCATTACGAATCCTACTCCCGTTATACCATTTTCTGCTGCTGTTGGTGTACTCATCTGATCAGAAATACTTGTCTACTTTCCATTTCACCTCAATGACCCCTCTTATCTAGATTGAGCCGTAGCATTTCCCTTTTCTGATTTTCTAGATTCCCGATCAGAGTCAACTTCTGACATTCCACGCGGCGACTCGTAGAACGTCATCCTTTCGTTAGTTATTCATTCATATTCTTATGGTGACCTTCCTCTTGACAGTCCCTTCCTGAAGACCCGAATGGTGGACTACTCCGGAATGTTTTTGCCAATGGAGAGATCATCACGACACTTTTTTCAAGACACATGTCCTGTGGATACACATTATATGTCTTTAATGCAGTGGTTTGCATTGCCTTCTGTATGCCGCTGGTCATTGTTGATTCATCCGCCTTTAGGAGCGGTTTCCCACCCAGTGGGCAAGAGAGTGCCCTAAACCTCTGTCTGCTCCTCAACCCTCTTCGACAAGACTGTTAGCAGGATGAGGGTGACTTCTTATGCTCTAAGTCTTCGGCCGCCATTGCTGATGATTTTCATTCAAAATATAAACGGAGGTGGCGTTCGAAACTGGGACCGAGGGCGTATTGATTACTAATCAAAGACGCTACCCGCCCAGACCGCAGGTGCGTACAACCTAAGCAATACAACACTACTAGCATGAAACTGTTAACAATTAGCGACGGTGTTGGTGCCTTACAATTATTTGGTGGGAGTTATCACAGATATAGACCTTTGGGCCATACATTTTGTAGCAAGCCAGCATCATTCTTTACGTAACGCTTTCTTCATTTTAGTTACGTTTGGTTCCTATTTCGCCAGAGTGAGAACTCAGGACGTTATGGGTGCATATCGACTTTATCTGTGAAATTGATCGATCTCTTCTCTCTGTTCATAGGATGCCGGAACTTAAACATTACTTGGCGCCTTTAACGTTTACGAAACAGTTCAAAGGTACAGAAATAAATGCTCACCTTCTAGAAATATACCTGACTAGCATTTCTCTAACATGTGTTAGGCGAACACGAGAGTGGAACTATATGGCAATCAGCAACTGCACCAAACAACGAGCGACACATCAGTGTTGTTAAAATATCTCTTTCCTTTCTCTTTTTTCCTCTTAAAATTCACAAAGACTGATGTTTACGCCATATTTTCTTGTAGTGGGATTATTAGTAGAAACCCAAGGTCAAACACATGTTCCAAGAACATTAAGGTCAGTGATTTACTGTTCTGGACTACTTGATCATTATTTTGGTTCTGATGCTCTAACAGCAACCGGGTTTACATAGCAAATTTTGAGAACTGCATTCTGCTTGGTTCAGCAGACCGCTAAATCTTATTTACCAAACGTTTCTCGACTCAGTTGCGCAGTGGACAAATTTTTGTAGATGTATGAATACAATATGTATTTTTCGGAACTATTCCTAAATGAAAAATTAGTCTTAAAACATTTCATCTAATGTATACTTTACCCTAATCCCTGGGTTAGGCTTTGCAGGACTGAATGGTTGACCTTGTTGTCCACGTCATCAAATACACTGCTGGCCACCGTAAATGCAACACCAAGAAAGACAGGAGGTAGCACAACAAAATTTATTTTGTAGATAACATGTTGACCAAGTATCAAATGATTACGTTTACAGACGTCTGTGACATGTGGTTCCTGCCAGAATCAGTAGCCAGAGTAGCCGCCATTGTTGGAGATCACCGCTGCCACACGTCTCGGCATTGAGTCAAAGAGACATTGGATGTGTTCCTGGGGTACAGCAGTCCAAGCAGCTTCCACACGTTGCCAAAGATTATCTGGTGTGTCAGCTGGGGATGTAATCTGGGTCACTCGTTGAGCAACCATGGATCACATGTTTTCTATCGGCGAAAGATCCGGAGAGCGAGCCGGCCAGGGAAGCAATTCAATCTGGTTATTGACGAAGAACCTTTGGACAATGCGTGCCACGTGTTGTCGCGCATTATCCTGTTGAAATATGGCTGTGGCCGAGCCCTGAAGGTAAGGAAGGACAACTGGCTCCAGCACCTCGGATATGTAGCGCCGGCTATTTAAAGTACCGGCAATGCGTACTAGAGGCGTACGAGAGTAATATCCAATGCCGCCTCATACCATAATACCCGGTGCAAGACCAGTGTGGCGGTGCATAATGCAGCTGTCCAGCATCCTCTCTCCACTGTGTCTCCACACTCGAATCCGACCATCGTGGTGGTGCAGACAGAAGCGTGCCTCGTCAGTAAAGACAACGTCATTCCATTCTGCCGTCCACATCCGTCTGTCATCACACCATTGGCGACGGAGACGTCTGTGGTTCTGCGTCAATGGTAGACGAAGCAATGGACGTCTTGCGGACAGACCACTCTGCTGTAAGCGGATGATGCGTTACAGACGCAATGTGCTGTGCTATGGTTCGGGATGTCACTGAGCGATCCGTCACTGCCATGCGCACAATTTGCCCATCAGCACGTGCAGTGGTGCACCGAGGTGAATGCGATCGACCACGTCGGTCCGTCGTACACTCCTGCATCCAACGGTCACATATCCGCATTACAGTTGTTTGGTTTCGTCCAACGCGACTAGCGATTTCTCTGTATGATAATCCACAATCTCGGTAAGCCACTATCCTTCCTCTATCGAACTCAGATACTTGATCAAAAGATGTTCGCTGTTGTCTACGAGGCATAACTGATCGTCTTGTGAAACAAGCACAAGGTAAACACACGTGCCGAACGTACACTCGTCGAAATCGCCAAGCCTTAAATGGCGCTATGAGGTGGCGCCACAGGCGCGCGTGATGTGCGTCTGCGCTGAAATTCTAATCAGTTGCATATCTCATCGCTGCAAACTCATGGTGTAAATTTCACATGATTCGGATGTTTCCTTCAGGGTGTTGCATTTACGGTGGCCAGCAGTGTACTAGTTACTCTCTTGCATTTTAGACCCGCAAAAAAATTGGGCTTGATAACAGCACTCAAGTGAAACCACTGACTTTCAATACCAACATCAAGTTTTTGAAATAAAACAGCCTCGAAAAAACTTATCCAACACATTCAGAAACCGTCAAAAGTTGTTATGTCATTGTGAAGCTGCTCCATAAACGTGAAAAATAAAGTCGTCAGAGACTTAATTGATCAGTGGGAAAATCCAGTCGTAGAGTGTTTGCAGTTAGCTTCTTGTTTCCAGTTAGCTTCTTACGATAACAGTTGTTTCGAAAAAGAAGGAAAGTTAAGCAACTGTATGTCAGATAACGCAAATCAAGATGACAGTCAATGTTCACGTTTATGCTCACTTCATTACTTTTTATTCGAGGAGCGGGTGGAGGGGGACTATGTGTCTGTTAGATTAGGAAACTACAGCGATTATTTCGACTTACACGTAGCATCGCTTCATGACAAAAAGAGGACAATGCAAAACTAAGTGATCTCTAATATTAATCAAAATAAATACGTCTGAGACAAGAGCTTACATGTGCTCTAGAAGGAAGGAATATTTGATATTAACGTCTTGTTAAAGACAGTATACTACCTCCTATACGTCTATAGGATGGAAATCTCCCATTTTCTTGTGCAAATAAGCATCTGTCTGAGACTGTTTAAGCAAACCATAGAAAATTTATATCCAGATGGCCATACGGGGCTTAGAAAACCACCGTTCCTAAATAAAATACTAATTTGCTAGCATTGGAACAGAGAGACCATTATGTATGTTACAACCAGAGCGGTTTCGTAACCTTGGCTTGTCTTAACACAAGACAGTTGATCGCTTGTAGGGCTGCAATTCCTCGAAGAAAGTATGATCTTAGCCACGGATAGCGTGTTGGAATTTCTCAGTTTTGTGCTTTAAACCCACAGAAAGATCCAAAAGGTGAGTCCAAGTCTTACATTTTGCGGTCAACGCTATATTTGCTAAGCCGTTCAAACATTCAGCGTGAATCGTAGGAGAGGAACTGAAAGTAACCTCACAGACATTTGCACTGGTGTTGTGGGTCGTATACGTCTGAGAAAGGGGATAGTGTAGACAGCTATGTCTTAATAGCACTGGCGTGGTTTATATTATAAAGCCTGAGGCTGATTCCCGAAGACAGGTGGACCGTCCGGCGACTCGAGTAACATCTAACTGCACTGAGTTGTGTCACGACTCGAAGTCCACATTTTTATTTTATTGGCACCGACATGCGGCTCTAAAGTAATGAGGTCGTGTTTGTTCCACACTAAATGTTCGCAATTTTCATGTTGCGGAGCGTACCACTTGGTTCACAAAAAAGGAACTTTTATCACGGAATATACAGCTATATGCCGACTATTTACGTCAAATTTTTGTATGATAATCCCATTAATACTTAACCTACATTTGAATTAACTGAATGAAAGATGTACTCAATAATTCCTCTGTGCAGTAGAAGGAACCGTGAAGCTAAATGATTTCATTTTGTTGTTATACTTGTTTATTTTGTCTGTGAGTAACTTTAACACACTAGAGTGTCGGTCGAATATTTTTTTAGCTGTGTATGTTGGCTCGTCTGCTTCATCGTGAATAGTGGGAGATATTTTCATCAGCTTCTTTTTAAATTTATGATGCAACTGTTTTCAGTATCAGAGCTGTTGCTAACTGCGTGAAGATAATGCAATGTGGAGATGTTGTTGGCCTCAAATTATCGGCGTTCCTTGTTAGGCAGCCACAAGGGGAACAATCATTGCACCTTATCAAAAAAGTTTTCCTTCTTCGCGCACAATAGCGCCTTTACGGTCTGCAGTGTGTCTTAGGACTACCATATAACCGTTTAGCGCAGGCAAAAACTGGAAAAAATACATGTACCGTAGACGACGAGGCCATTGCGAATGGAGCAAAAATTTGGATTGAACAAGGATGGCGAAGGAAACTGATCGTGATGGTTTCAAGAAATCCAACACGGATTCTACCGTAACCGATTCACGGTAACCCTGGAACAAATATGAATGGCCGGCAGAGGTTTGAACATTGGTGAACGTGATTTGAATGAATCGGTGAAGAGGTAATGACATGTTAGCGTTGATGATCAGATGAAAGAACGGAGAAGATGAAACTACACTACAATAGTACCAAGTGTCGCCCAGCCTGACGTCCGTAGCCGACAGACGGATTACTGCACTGCTCAAAAAAATTAGAATGACTTCATTTCAAACAAAAAAATGGCTCTGAGCACTGTGGGTCTTAACTTCTGAGGTCTTCAGTCACTTAGAACTTAGAACTACTTAAACCTAACTAACCTAAGGACATCACACACATGCCCGAGACAGGATTCGAACCTGCGACCGTAGCGATCGCGCAGTTCCAGACTGTAGCGCCTAGAACCGCTCGGCCACTCCGGCCGGCTCATTTCAAACATCTCCATAATTTTTCCAGGAATGTTTGGAGTGAAAGAGAATTTTGTTCTCGAAAATTAAACGTTTATATAACAGAACTGTACATATCTTGTTCTCTTCTCATCACACATGTTGGTGCTATGACCATAAATTCAAGACAGCGTGCAAAACCAAAGTGGAAATTCCTTCACGTAAGTCACATAAGACACAAAAAGAAATATTTCAATATCTGGAAGGCCCCCCATGTGCCCGTATTACTGCCACAAATCTTCGAGGCATGCTCCTGACAGGTCTGCGAACATTTTCTTGTCCCGTTTTTTCCTACTCCTCACGAAGGAACTCTGCAAGTTTTTCAAGAGTCTGAGATGCTACAGTACGGACCCGAAGTTGTCAGTCCAGCATATCCCATAAATGCTCAGTGGGTTTGAGCTAAGGACTCAGAGCAGGCCTCACTAATGTTTTAGTCGCGAGATCCTGTAACGTTTCCATGGCGGCTGCTGTTGCATGCTCTCTCGCACTGTCCAGTATCAGAATAAACAGGGGAGGGGGGGGGGGGGGGCATTACAACTGCTATGGACGAAACATGATAGAGCACAATCTCGTCGATATACATCTGCACAGTAAGTCGGCCTCTGAGTATCTGAAGGTACGATCGACCATCAGTTATGATGCCACCCCACACCATTACTGAGCCGCAGCCAAATCTGTCCTTTTCCTGGACTGCTGCTTCATTATAACGTTCACCACTACGATGATCACTTACACGTCTGTCACCCCATGTTAGGTAAAAGTGGTACTCATCTGTAAACAATCCTAGTACGACACACTGCGCCAGAGAAGCAGCTGCCAGTGCCGATGCTCCTCAGCAAATCTCATATGCCGAGCAGTTAGCGAGGGACCTGATAAAGTCTTCTTGGTCTTAAACCGAACTCTCGGAATTTGTTGCATATCGTCCGGTCACCGACACTGGAACCAGCTGTTATTCTTAGATCATTTTCTAGCTAGATGCCGGGCAATCGCAGTGTGCCAGCGGGGAGAACAGTTAGCCATATATCGCTCGTCTATGACCGAAGCAGTGGTTGAGAAGGGAATGAGACAGGGTTGTAGCCTATCCCCGATGTTATTCAATATGTATATTGAGCAAGCAGTGAAGGAAACAAAAGAAAAATTCGGAGTAGGAATTAAAATCCATGGAGAAGAAATAAAAACTTTGAGGTTCTCCGATGACATTGTAATTCTGTCAGAGACAGCAAAGGACCTGGAAGAGCAGCTGAACGGAATGGACAGTGTCATGAAAGGAGGATATAAGATGAACATCAACAAAAGCAAAACGAGGATAATGGAATGTAGTCAAATTAAATCGGGTGATGCTGCGGGAATTAGATTAGGAAATGAGACGCTTAAAGTAGTAAATGAGTTTTGCTATTTGGGGAGCAAAATAACTGATGATGGTCGAAGTAGAGAGGATATAAAAGGTATACTGGCAATGGGAAGGAAAGCGTTTCTGAAGAAGAGAAATTTGTTAACATCGAGTATAGATTTAAGTGTCGGGAAGTTGTTTCTGAAAGTATTTGTCCGGAGTGTAGCCTTGTATGGAAGTGAAACGTGGACGATAAATAGTTTAGAAAAGACGAGAATAGAAGCTTACGAAATGTGGTGCTACAGAAGAATGCTGAAGATTAGATGGGTAGATCACATAACTAATGAGGAGGTATTGAATAGAATTGGAGAGAAAAGAAATTAGTGGCACAACTTGACTAGAAGAAGGGATCGGTTGGTAGGGCATATTCTGAGGCATCAAGGGATCACCAATTTAGTATTGGAGGGCAGCGTGGAGTGTAAAAATCGTTAGGGAGACCAAGAGATGAATACACTAAACAGATTCAGGAGGATATAGGTTGCAGTAGGTACTGGGAGATGAAGTAGCTTGCACAGGATAGAGTAGCATGGAGAGCTGCATCAAACCAGTCTCAGGACTGAAGACAACAACAACATGGCCGATGTATTCCGTTTTCTATTTCGTGGCCAGCCACGAATTCCTCTCCTGTGCCAGCGTCCTCATATAAGAGTAGCACTTGCAACCTACGTCCTCAATTATTTGCTGGGTGTATTCCAATCTCTTTCTTCCTCTACAGCTTTTAACCTCTTCAGATCCCTTCTACTACCATGGAGGTCATTCCCTGATGTCTTAACAAATGTCCTATCATCCTGTTGCTTATTCTTGTCAGTGTTTTCCACATATTCCTTTCCGACCCTGCAGAGAATGTCATATCTTACCTTATCAGACCACCTAACTTTCAACATTCTTCTGTAACATCACATCTCGAATGCTTTGATTCTCTTCTGTTTCGGTTTTCCCATAGTCCATGTTTCACTACCATAGATACTGTTCTCCGAACATATATTCTCAGAATTTTCTTTCTGAAACTAACGCCTATGTTTGATACTAGTAGACTTCTCTTCGCTAGGGATGCTCTTTTTGCCAGTGCTTTTCTGATTTTTATGTCCTCCTTGCTCCTTCCGTCATTGGTTATTTTGCTGCCTAAGTAGTAGAATTCCTTAACTTCATCTACTTCGTGACCGTCAATCCTAGTTTCTTGCTGTTCTCATTTCTGCTATTTCTCATTACTTTCGGCTATCTTCGATTTACTCTCAATCAGTATTCTGTACTCATTACACTGTTCAGTTCATTCAACAGATTATGCAATTCTTCCTTACTTTCACTGAAGTTTGCAATGTCACCAGCGAATCGTTTCATTGATATCCTTTCATCTTGAATTTTAATTTCACTCTGAATCTTTCCTTTATTTCCATCATTGCTTCTTGGATGTATAGATTGAACAATAGGGGCGAAAGCCTATATCCCTGTCTTGCACTATTTTGAATCAGAGCACTTCGTCCTTGGTCTTCCATTCTTATTATTCCCTCTTTGCTCTTGTACATGTTGTATATTAACCTTCTCTCACTATGACTGAACTCTATTTTCCTCTTGCACCATTTGACAACGTCAGCATTGTCTCCCTGGTGCCTTTACCTTTCCTAAAGCCAAACTGATCATCATCTAACACATCATTTTATTTTCCTTTCTTCTGTATATTATTCTTGTTAGCAACTTGGATGCATGAGCTGTTAAGCTGATTGTGCGATAATTGGCTTCTCTTGCAGTCAGCGGAATTGTATGGACGGTTTTTATCCGGAAATCTGATGGTATATTGCCAGACTCATACATTCTACACCAACGTGAGTAGTGTTGTGGATTGTAACGGTAATAATAAGAAATGTGAAACACGGCCTGCAGTCTACGTTGCAGGTCGTGTGAAAAAACAACAACAAGTAAAAGAAGATTCTGTTAAGGTCTAGTATTAGTGTTTGGCATATTTTACGCTTTACTCAACAAGCAATTTGGCATGCTCTCTATATCTATTACGATTGTACTTTCCGTTTTCATAATGTTGTCGCTATTATAGTTGGTCCGTGTTCGATACTGATTAATAACATAATTTATTTGAATTTCCGCAGTACGGCTGGCAAAATATAAAATATACCATTTTATAGTGGTTGTTCGCATCAGTAAACGAAACATAAAGTCGAATGTGGAAGAAGTAAGATCTGTTCAGTCACATTAAAGTGACCACCTGTCAAAAGCCTGAATAACCACCTTAAGCAATTCGGACCACTGCGTGATACGCAGAAAGAGAGTCAGTGCGGTTCTGGAGGGTACCGAGAGGGAAGGTGAACCATACCATTGCCATGGGCAACTGCGCTAGGTTCCTCGGATGAGCACACAGGACCCAAATAAGGTGATCGAGGTGGTCCCACAGACTATCGATTGTCTTTAAACCTGGGGAGTTTGGTGGCCAGTGGAGTAAAGTGAATTCATCCTGATGTCTTCGAACCACGCACGTACACTGCGAGCTGTGTGACACGTTGCGTCATCAAGCCGAGGAGAAAGAAACTGCATACAGGGGAGAACATGGCCCCCAAGGATAGATGCATTCTTGTATTGATACACTGTGTCTTCCAGAATGGCGATACCACCCAGGGAGGCCCTCTGGCCTGGATGCTTCTGACGATTGTTTCAGGGTGACCGCTTTCAAATGTTTCAGGCCGCACACGCAAACGGCCATCTGTCTGATGGAGGATAAAACGTGTTTCATCTGAAAAGGTCACCTGTCGCCGCTCAGTGGGCGTCCACTTGCGGTTATGGAGTGTAAATTTCGGCCTGCGTCGCCGATGAAAAAATGGCTCTGAGCACTATGCGACTTAACTTCTGAGGTCATCAGTCGCCTACAACTTAGAACTAATTAAACCTATCTAACCTAAGGACGTCACGCACATCCATGCCCGAAGCAGGATTCGAACCTGCGACCGTAGCGGTCGCTCGGCTCCAGACTGTAGCGCCTAGAACCGCACGGCCACTCCAGCCGGCTCGCCGATGAAAAGCGGTCAACATGGGCGTATGAACAAGGCGCCTGCTACAGAGACCCGTACACAACATCATTCGATGCAGTACAGGAGAGATAGCACCCCCTTTTCCGTTTTTACTGCGGTCTTTTCTGCCGTTTTATCTGAGTACCACGACCATGTAGCTGTTTTTACGGATGGGTCTAAGCAGGGTGATTCCGTTGGTTGCTCTGTCGTCTTCCCGGGTTTTGTCCTCAAGGTCAGACTGCCTCCCGAATTTACCATCTTTGACACAGAATTATGTGCAATCTTGCGGACACTGGAGTAGATGAGACATTCTCCCAGTGTTAGATTTCTTGTCTGTTCAGATTATTTGAGCGCCCTTTACTATGGTTAAAAATGGCCTTGAGCACTATGGGACTTAACATCTATGGTCATCAGTCCCCTAGAACTTAGAACTACTTAAACCTAACTAACCTAAGGACAGCACACAACACCCAGTCATCACGAGGCAGAGAAAATCCCTGACCCCGCCGGGAATCGAACCCGGGAACCCTGGCGTGGGAAGCGAGAACGCTACCGCACGACCACGAGCAGCGGACACCATTTACTCTCTCCAGCGTTTGTACAAAGCAGATAAAGTAGCCCAGACTATCCGAGAAGCCCTCCTCCAACTACAGCGGCTGGGGAAGGAGGTGTTTTCTGCTGGGAATTCTGGGGAATGAAAGGGCTGATCGAGCAGCCAAGGAGGTTTGTCGTGACCGTCAGGTCTTTCAGTGTGCTATTCCCCTGCATGCCCTCACCTCGCTGTTGAGGTATAAAGCCCTGTGTCGCTGGGAACATGAGTTAGACAACCGACAACGAGCTCCGTGTCGTCAAGCCCACAACTCGGCCTTGGAGTACTTCCTTCCAGCCACCTCGACGGGACGAGGTCCTCCTTACTCGTCTTCGCATCGGCCACAGCCATATGACGCATGGATTTTTACTTCGGCGAGAGGACCCTCCGACGTGTGCTGCTTGTGACGTGCAGATCACGGTGCAGCACATTTTACTGGACTGCATTTTATTTGCTGACCAGCGGACTGCAGCGGATTTGCCGGCGGATCTGCAGTCTCTTTTATGCAATGATCAAACGAATGTGGTTCGCGTTTTAAAGTTTTGTGAACTGTCCCACGTTTTTAACAAGATTTTGGGGAGATCTTTTTAATGTGTCAACAGGGTGGCCGGCTCACACAATTTTTTTGTAAGTGGTCAGCCAGTCACATATCCCTGTGCTGTTCTTTTAGCTCTTCTGTGTTTTGTTTTCCCTCTTCTAATTTCTTGATTAGCTATCTTGCCTCCTCATTGGTTTTATTGCATCTGGGAGTGCCTGTGCGATAGAGTAATTGTGTGGTCATTTCGTGTGCAAGCGTGTACCACAGTTTTCGTTCTCATCCACACTCGTTTATTTTAATCATTGTTAGGGCGCTGATAACCTCGCCGTTGGGCGCCCATAAGATCCCCAAACCACACACAAACCTAAATGATCGTCAAGGAGATACTGTTAGTAGCCCCTTGGACGGTCAGTTGCCCAATCGTTGCACGTCTGTTGACCTGTACACATCTCCGCGACAGTCGTCCACCCCTGTCATCTATGCTCCGTGGTGCCAAACAGTTGCCTCAGCGCGCGTTTTAGCTAGCGCCATTTTGTCATGCACGATATATTTTAACCATGAGGCACACAAACAATTTACCGAGTTAGCCGTTCCGGAAATGTTTTCGTCCTTGGCCCGAAAGCCAATAATCGTGCCCTTTTGGAAGTCACGTAAATCGCTGTATAGTTTTCCGCGTCCCATCCCCCACCACCCCGGACACGCTTTATATTCCTCTGCTTCTAGTGCTCCCACCCGCCATATGTGGTCGGTTAATGCACATTAACATCAAACACAGGCAATGGTCACATTAATGTGGCTGAGCCATGTATCTTTGGCTGGATGCTCTGAACAGCAACTTAAACTGTCACAGGCTTCGTTTTGCGAGTGTTGTGAAAATTCGGTCTAAGAGTCGTTAGTCAGGATGTGCAGTAACTATAGTAACGGCAACGCCGCGAAAGTGGAAACGACAAAAATTTTCCACTGTCTTACGTGCCCGTGCGTACGGATATAAAATTCATTTCACCTATAGGTGATGCAGGTTCGAAATCCGTTTACTAAACTACTTTTGAATGTTTCTAAACCGTGCAGTGGCTGACGTATCCCAAATACTAATATTTACCCCATCACGACAGGGTTGGACCTAAATTAGTGTGATGTAAGAACAGTATCCGCGAAATAAGATCATTTCAAAGTGTGACACCAGCTGATGAAGGATTAGCTCGATTGATCACGGTGCTTAAAGCAAATGGAAACCTAAACTGACTCATTGCTTGTTATTTTCTATTCGTTTACAGGTTTTCAAAAAAAATGGCTCTGAGCACTATGGGACTCAACTGCTGTGGTCATAAGTCCCCTAGAACTTAGAACTACTTAAACCTAACTAACCTAAGGACATCACACACATCCATGCCCGAGGCAGGATTCGAACCTGCGACCGTAGCAGTCGCACGGTTCCGGACTGCGCGCCTAGAACCGCGAGACCACCGCGGCCGGCACAGGTTTTCAGTCGGTGAATTTCTCCATTGACAAAATTAACGGAACACTGCTGCATCAAGCTATCATGTGTGAGATGGGTTCAGCAAATTTTCTCGTAGTGGAAGCGTGACAAGCAACGGGCGTGCTAGTGCCCCTCAAGCAGAACCGGCGTCACTGCTGGAAAACACACTGCCTTTACACTGGTATTCTGACAGAACAACTGTTTCTCAAGAGTCACGAAACTCTCACCGACTGTTTCTCAAAGCTCGTCCGTCACGTAACATTGTCAAGAAACACAGAGAATTTTGAACTGCCAAGTTCACAACTATGGAGCGGTCTAAGGCACTGCAGTCATGGACTGTGCGGCTGATCCCAGCGGAGGTTCGAATCCTCCCTCGGACATGGGTGTGTGTGTTTGTCCTTAGGATAATTTAGGTTAAGTAGTGTGTAAGCTTAGGGACTGATGACCTTAGCAGTTAAGTCCCATAAGATTTCACACTCATTTGAGCATTTTTCACAACTATGAAACTAGAAGTCCAAATGATTTTCATAGAGCAGCACATAGCAGGGCCCTACGAAAGCATGTCATTTTAACTTGAAAATTCTTCAGATAACACAAATACAATAAATTTATTTGTGAAAGAGGTGAAAAATATGTTCCTGTCTAATAATTTTTGTAGTATCGAGGAATACATAAACTATTCACCTAGAGATAGTCTTATCACTCCGTTAACTGCCGTTTACTGTTTCTTTCATATTAAGAATTTTTTTGAGTTATGTAGGTTAAATAACATCTTTTACAGCTGTAATTTAAGTCTTATTGAGACCAAACATGTTTCCCTTCATTCTAAAAAATCTTCGGTGGTCACTGTAATAATATGGTTTTTTCCTCTTACAATTTTGTTTGCTAGGATCATTAACAGTCAGCATGCTATAATTTACAACTATAAATAGTATTAATTCTTATCATTAGTCAGGGTTTTTTTTTTGTTTACATCATTCTTTCTGTTCTTCCCCATATTTGTGTTATATTTTATCACACAGCAGTTTCACAAACATTAAATATATCCACGATTTTGTTCTGTGAAGTACCACTGCCGTTTCGCCATTTCGTGTGTTTGTTTTGCTATTACGGGATGCGTTCGCCTTTAGTTTGTTTTGGGAGTAGTGGAAGCGTTTGCTATTGTGTTTTTGTGTTTGTGTGTGTGTGTTTGTGTGTGTAAAAGGAGCTAACATATCGTAATTGTACCACAGGAAAGCAATAATGTACACGCCTAGTACTTAGGACACATTAGCGCCATTTACACACACACACACACACACACACAGGCACGTCGGAAAATATAAACTCACACTCTCAGACCGGTAGCAGATGCTCCTATCACAACCAAAAAAACAAAAGACGAAAGCATCCCGCAATAGCAAAACAAAAAAACAAGAAATGGTGAGAAGGCAGTCGTTCTTCACAACCCAAACATATGAATATATTTTGTGTTTGTGAAAGTGCTGTGTCCTAAAATTAAGCACATATATGTGGAAGAATGATGTAAACAACAAAAAATCCTGAGTAACGATAAGAATCAATACAGTTTTTAGTAGTAAATTAAAGCATGTGAACTGTTCATGCTCGTAGCAAATAAAATTATAAAGAGGGAAAAACCATATTGTTACAGTGGCCACTCAAGATGCTTTACAATAAAGCGAAATGCGTTTGGTCTTAATAACACTCTCATTACAGTTGCAAAAGAAGTTATTTAACCTACACAACTTGTGTATTAGCAACAGCAAAGAAAAGCCTGAGAAACAACATCTAGAATATTTAAATTGTTGCTTCCCTGTTTTTATTGCTTCAGTGCAGTCGGGCACTCAACTGCCTGTCGAAGTGAGTCTGGCGAAGAAGATGAAGTTGAGTATGCATAGCCGTGTGAATAGAGTGGTGTCCTTAATATACGCACATAGAAACGTTAGAAGTGGTGAAATGAATGTACGAACAAAATAAGAGATTTTTATTCCTGTTATGCAAATTAAGACGCACATACTTCTTGCCACATGATTTTATCTACACTCTTTGTGTTACATTGTTTACTGCTGTAGGAAGCGACGTGCCTATACCATTGTACAAAACGATGAATAGATTATTATAACTCTTCTTATACCACTATTAGAAAGTTTGTAAGGGAGGTGTTTTATGGAATACGAGTTTGATGGAACAAATGCCCTTTTAAGAAACGTGCGCAGAAGGACAGGAGTTCTCAATTGTCAAAACTGGCTATGGGTTATATTATACAGTATCCTATTTTACTACTCTTGCACCCTATGTTTAAAATGCTGTTTGTGACTATCAATATCGGTTTCGTCCTTCATGATACAATAAATACTATAAAGACACAAAGAATCTGGGACTGATACACATCACCTCTCTCCCTAAACGTCAGAGAAGCCTTTGACAATACTGATAGACGGGGGCTGTATACATCAATGGAAGAGTTAGACATCCCTAATAAATTGATTGCCTTAGTGAAAACTGCTATACGTAGAAAACATCCAAATTACAATACAGAATATGTTATAAAGTGCTTTGAATACAAAAAATGGAGTAAGCAGGGGGATGCATTATCCTGCCTTCAGTTTAATGTAGCCTTGGAAAAGGTTATAAGACATGCGTGCATCAATATAAGAGGGGCTATCCTGTACAAATCAGTTCAGGTGCTGGCATATGGTAATGATATTGATATAATTACAAGAATGCCAAGAGCAATAAAAGATACTTTTACAAGCCATGAAAGAGTTGCTAGAAAGATGAACCTACAGGTAAATGAAGGGAAAACTTATTATACGCCCGTAACTAAGAAAGATTATCCAAATTAACCCCCCCCCCCCCCAATCTATAGAAATATAGAAATGTTGGTTCATAGGCCTGATGTCGTGAGTAGTTTCACCTACCTTTGATCAGAAGTAAACTACAAGAACAGAATAAGGTCCGAAATCCAAAAACAAATGTCCGATAACAAGTGCTACCTTGGTTTCAGAATATATCCGAAATCTGAGTTGCTGTTCCGGAAAACTGAAGTTATGGTGTATAAAGTTTTAGTTAGACCGATGGTAACATACGGTACTGAAACACTGAAAATAACAAAATTTGATGAAAAACAACTGGGCTTATTTGAAATACGGATACTGAAACAAATTCTTGGACCAGTGGAAGAAAATTGTGTATGGAGGAGGATATTCAACCACGAATTGTATAACACATATAATGAACCATACATTGTCAACTCTGTTAAAATTAGAAGGCTGAGATGAGTAGGATACGTACTGAGAGCAACCGACAAAATGCTTAAGAAGATATTCAGCGCAGAGCCTGAAGGAACCAGGAGAATATAAAGACCAAAGCTAAGGTAGGAGGAAGGTGTCAGAGATCATATAAGGAAAATTGGAAAACCAAATTGGAGGAGTTTGGCACTAAACAGAGAAGAATGGAACAATCTTCTACAGAAGGCCGAGGTATACAGAGAGCTGTTGCGTCAATGATGATGATGATGATGATGATGATGATGCTGATGATGATGGTGGTGGTGTTATAATAGGGAGGGGGGGGGGGTTTCAGGAACTAGATGTGACCGTCTCTAACCCATTTACTCACGATACATCTTGTTTCGAGGTTTCAGCACTCATTACCGAATAGTGTAAAGATTGCGTTTTTTATTGCCTCTGTGGTTGTTTGATTCCAAAGATTATCAGAATCGCAAGAAAAACAAAATTACATATTCCAAAGTAACAGAAAACTCTGAAATAAACAGAACCTGCTGTCAACAAGCAGATGTAGTATCCAAACCGGATGACGTTAGAAGCAGTCCTCAGAACGAAATGAAAAAAAAGTGAAGGAATCTTGAAAATCATAAGCACCAAAGTTATGGTACTGCAAGCTGTTGACTTTCGTGAATGATCAACTTTTTCCACGAATCTCGGATTAAAATATGGACAATGATGAATAGGATACTGTCGCTGGAACTAAGGCAAGTAGTAACGTGAACACGCTTACCTTTCTTCTCCAACCATTCTGTACACAACATTTTTTCCGCATTGAAATGAGTCTTGGCTTATCAGGACTAAACTGACAATCGCTAGTGTGCTGTTGGTTGACGTCAAACTGAATCGGAAAAGTGGAAGGTTATCTGACTCGTATGTGTTCAGAACGCACAGGGTTTACCTGACAGGTAAAACAAGTACAGATGCACTTTTCCAGTTCAGATTACCAGCGTGTAGTCGGCTTAACATTCCACAACTTCGTGTTGAGAAAGAGCGGGGACCAGTGACCAGTCCTTACAGAATTTGCTGACATTTTTAAGAAGATAGCACTCTATAGGGTTGTCACTTACTTGTCTATTAATGAAATATTTAGCGTATCACAGTGTCGATTTCAAAAGGATCATTCTACTGAGGCAGTTATTTATATATTTACTGAGCACAAAATAAAGTCTTTAAATATCACCAGTTGGGATCTTCTGTGACTTATCGAAGGTGTTTTACTATGTCAGTCGTAATATCCTATTAGAGAAGTTAGGTTTCTATGGAATACGTAGTTCAGCACGTACCTGGCTCAGTTCTTATTTAAGAAACAGATTGCAAAAAGTTACTATAAGCTGTCCGATAAATGTGAAGAGGCACAGCACAACATCTGCAAGGGGAGAAATTACAATGGAAATCCCACAGGGTTCCATCATTAGCCCACCACGGTGCAAGCTTTATGTTAATGAACTGCGAGTTTACTTACATCAGGAAGCAGTATTAGACCTCTTTGCAAATGATACAAACACTGTCGTGAAGCCAAGTAAAGAAGATGACTGATTTTGTACAAATGGGGTAGTTTTAAAGTTTGTAAAAACACAGCTCACACAGTTTTGTACCGTGAAAAAAATTCCACCTCATATTAACCTAGCATAACACCAAGAAATAATGAACAGGGTGCAAAATTCTAAGTTCTTAGCTCTGCGTATTGGCGGAAAATTTTAAGTGGAAAACCCATATAGTACATCTGCTTAAATGTGTAGCTTCAGCTACTGGTCCCAAAAGAATAACTAGCGACTTTGGGGATGTCAAAGATCGTTAGTTAATATATTTTGCATATTTTTTTAACTTTTCAGTGTTTTATCTTATGAGCTGAAACTGGATTAATCTGAATTGTTATGCGTTATGGCTTGTGTATCTGTGTTGTAAGCCGGCCGAAGTGGCCGTGCGGTTAAAGGCGCTGCAGTCTGGAACCGCAAGACCGCTCCGGTCGCAGGTTCGAATCCTGCCTCGGGCATGGATGTTTGTGATGTCCTTAGGTTAGTTAGGTTTAACTAGTTCTAAGTTCTAGGGGACTAATGACCAAAGCAGTTGAGTCCCATAGTGCTCAGAGCCATTTTTCTGTGTTGTAAACCTGAGCGATGCAAAAAATGGCTCTGAGCACTATGGAACTCAACTGCTGTGGTCATCAGTCCCCTAGAACTTAGAACTACTTAAACCTAACTAACCTAAGGACATCACACACATCCATGCCCGAGGCAGGATTCGAACCTGCGACCGTAGCAGTCGCACGGTTCCGGACTGCGCGCCTAGAACCGCGAGACCACCGCGGCCGGCTGAGCGATGCAAGTGGTGTAGTTATGTAAATGCTATCTGATAAATTAGTCACCAAACTGAAACTACATAAATGTATTTCAATTAACTTCAACCAAATTAAGTAAATAAGCTGTCCTGTGCAACTCTGTACGGTGCAGTAAAGTGAGCAGTGCTAGAATGTGTGACGTCTCAATACCTGACTTGCAATGCCAACATACAAATGTAACTGAATAAAAATGCTACATAATTACAATTTGAATTTTAAAAGACTAAATATCCAAAAATATTTCTATACAAATTCCTTGTGAGTTCTACATACGCAAGCTGAGTTAAAAAAGCCTCCAAAGACTAAATGATACGCAAATGCAATACTACACTTTGAGACTAAGAACGTTTGCATAAGAAATATAATCTGAAATGAATTTTACTTAATTGAACTGATAATGAATTTTGAAAATCAAAGCTAACTAAGAATGATCTAACTGTAATGTGGCTGTAATGTAAGACTGGTTCTAACAAATTTCGTAGGACTTACCTATGAAAACGGAAACCTGGTACTGCTCGAAGTGACAAACATAAAATATGCTGTGCAGCAGCAAGCAAGCTAAATAAATTGGAAAGAAGCCATGTGCAGTGGAATACGAGGACATGCAACTTTGCTAAATAGATCTTGCTTGACTTTTTAAGAAACTGTGTTCCACTCTGTACAATGAGGCGACACATATAATAAGAAAATATGAAAATTCTTTCGTGAAAAGACAGTGGTGGAATTTCAATTTGCTAAATGATTGAAAGTAATTTATCCTTTAAAAAAATTATTTTGAAAATTGATAGTCATTCCTCAACAATTACAACGATCCTCACAAAAATTACCCTTTATAAAAAAAATTTCTCTGCCGCAAAACTAATTACTGAAGACGGTAAAGAAGTGGTAAAATTTTCCTTACTCTCTCTGAACAATAAACTAACTAACCTAACTCAATAAAAAATATCCTACTAAAACTTCCAGTTTTCCAATAATAATAATAATAATTACGTGCAAGCGAGCAATGCAGCAACAACTTCACCTCATAATTTTCGCTTGTACAGTTAATGTTTACCAAATTATATTTCACAGTTCTTCATGAACTGTAATTTTATATCTGTGCTCTGCAAGTTATTTCAATCTGTTCAGTAGCATAGCCAATACCCAACTGACTCTTAGAATGCTGCCACAACGACAATGCTACTGAAAGTCAAAGATCAAAGTGCTTGTACTCAGAATCTTTACGGCGTAACATATCGATTATCGAAAACTTCTGTTGGAAACATGTTCAACGTACAAATATGAAATAGTGCACATCCAATGAAAATAAAAGTTCACATCACTTTCCTTGAATATCAAAAGTAAACAAGAAGCCTTACAGTTTTCATTCAGGTGAGGTTAGTGTTTGTTTTGTTGGCATGTTACATTTCTTAACTTCTATCGTGAATATGATCTATGGACCGAGCAAATAATTGACTAAATAATTGATTTACTCTAATCATCCTGGGGTCTTCCTGAGTTTTCTAAAACACATCACGTGAATGCCAGAACATGATTTCCTACCCCGTCCTTATCACACATCACACTGGAGAGCGCTCCGCATAAACTGACAATATTTCTGAAGTGACGTCAAACTCTAAACTTACGTTCACTCTTCTAGTACTTCTCTGCTCCAGTGCTCATGACGTCTTACGTAAGACAAAAAGCTGTTTGTGAACACTGTGCAGTTAGAAAACTAGCCAAGAAAGTTCGTATGGCGATGACATTCAGCAGAGACCTGTTGGCTACTGAGCATATGTTCCGAGACTACCTTCTACATTTTATTACAATTAAGGACAAAGTTAGCCGTTAATAAAGATTTGAATGTCCCCGTAACACAGTTTCTCGTATTGCTTAGTTTATAAATTAAATCTGTACACATTCATGCTCGTATCATCTGCAGAAGAGTTTCCTTTGAGATTTTAAGCTACAATCAAAGGCAAGTCATTGAAATAGATCAATTATGAAATACCGAAGAACAGTGCAGCAAAAATTGGTGCTACCTGCTTTGAGGTCATAGTCAGGAAGAAAAGTCGGAAAAATAACTACCATTTCGCATAAAAACTCATAAAAAATTTTGTCAAACCAATGTTTGTTTATACATGAAAGAGAATTTCTTACATAATTTTTCTGCATAGTTGCCACACTTGTTCAGAGGTTTGTCACTGCGAGAAACGAACTTTTCTATGCCCCCTTCATAGAAAGACGCATCCAGTGAAGACAACCACTGCTGAACACCATTTTTGAGTCGTCGTCGTTGCCAGAGCGCCTTCCTCCAGAATCACGCTTCAAGTTCAGGAACAAATGATAGTCAGAAGGTGCTAGACCGGACCTGTATGGAGAGTGACCTAACGGCTCCCAACCAAATTTATGTACAAGGCTTTGAGTGACACCAGCAGAATGAGGACGCGCGTTGTCATGAAGCAGCACAATGCCTTGACTCAGCATTCCACGCCTTTTGAACTACGTGTCTAACTTTTCTTAGTGTTTCACAGGCTAGTACCTCACTGACGATTTCGTCTATGGGAAGGAACTTAACAAGCGGAAAACAATGCAAGAAACGGTGTTCAACTGTAGTTGTCTTGACTGTCTGCGTCTTCATAGAAGAGGGCGTAGAAAAATTAGTTTTGTGCTATGGCGAATGTCTGAAAAATGGAGACAGCTGCGTGGAAAAGTAGTATAAGACATACCCTTCCTGTGAAAATGAATTTTGATTTGAAAAAAATGAATTTCGTTCCAAACAGTACTTACTTTCCGGACACGCCTCGTATTTAAGGAATCCGTAATAGTTTCGTCTGACGCAAAGAAACAGTGGAGGATATATACAGGGTGTTCCAGGAATAGCGATCAATAGTCGGGCATATGACAGGAACGATCATTTGAAGCAAAAATATCTTGTAAACATGAGCTCTAAAATCCACACTTTAAGAGCTATGAGTGTGGTGTCACCGCCAGACACCACACTTGCTAGGTGCTAGCTTTAAATCGGCCGCGGTCCATTAGTACATGTCGGACCCGCGTGTCGCCACTGGCAGTGATCGCAGACCGAGCGCCACCACACGGCAGGTCTAGAGAGACGGACTAGCACTCGCCCCAGTTGTACGACGACTTTGCTAGCGACTACACTGACGAAGCCTTTCTCTCATTTGCCGAGAGACAGTTAGAATAGCCTTCAGCTAAGTCCATGGCTACGACCTAGTAAGGCGCCATTTGTAACATTGCATGTATCTAAAGAGTCTCACTTGTATCGCCACCATCTCCAGATGTCTTATCAAGAACGAAGTATACAAGGATGTATTAAAAGTTAAGTATTCAAGGAGCTACGTACTTTTCTTTATAATATTCATTACGTATCCTGTTTCAGACCTCACTCCATCCTTCGTGAGTTAGCGCGTGCATCTTGGCCGCCTCTTTCAATTAGTGTGCGTAGTGTTGGCAAGTCTGCCGACACTACAATGAGCACTTCATCTTCGATGCTGTACAGCAATTCTCTTCTACTACGAGCTCTTTGCTTTCGACATTTTGAGACGCCGTAGTATGGACCTAAACAAGAAAAAGCTGTATAGAAAACACAGGCTGAAGTGCACGCCCTAAGAGCTAATTAGCAGTTGTTCATCTTAGCTACGGTGAAACATGTCTTCACCTGAAACAATGCTCATAGCTCTTGTATGCATTTTAGAGCTCATATTTACTAGATTTTTTTTGCTTCGAATCTTCGTTGCTGTCATATCCATGAATATTGACCATTTCTCCTGGGACACCATGTAACATAGAATAAATGTCCACCAATTGCCTGATTTCGTTTTTTTTTTTTTATTTACTACACTACTGGCCATTAAAATTGATACACCAAGAAGAAATGCAGGTGATAAACGGGTATTCATTGGACAAATATATTATACTAGAACTGACATGTGATTACATTTTCACGCAGTTTGGGTGCATAGATCCTGAGAAATCAGTACCCAGTACCCGTAATAACGGCCTTCATACGCGTGGGCATTGACTCAAACAGAGCTTGGTTGGCGTGTTCAGGTACAGCTGCCCATGCAGCTAAAACACGATACCACAGTTCATCAAGAGTAGTGACTAGCGTATTGTGTAGAACCAGTTGCTCGGCCACCATTAACCAGACGTTTTCAATTGGTGAGAGATCTGGAGAATGTGCTGGCCAGAGCAGCAGTCGAACATTTTCTGTACCCAGAAAGGCCCGTACAGGACCAGCAACATGCGGTCGTGCATTATCCTGCTGAAACGTAGGGTTTCGCAGGGATGGAATGAAGGGTAGAGCCACGGGTCGTAACACATCTGAAATGTCCACTGTTCAAAGTGCCGTCAATGCGAACAAGAGGTGACTGAGACGTGTAACCAATGGCACCCCATACCAACATGCCAGGTGATACGCCAGTATTGCGATGACGAATACGCGCTTCCAATGTACGTTCACCGCGATGTCGCCAAACACGGATGCGACCATCATGATGCTGTAAACAGAACCTGGATTCAGCCGAAAAAATGACTTTTGCCATTCGTGCACCGAGGTTCGTCGCTGAGTACACCATCGCAGGCGTTCCTGTCTGTGATGCAGCGTCAAGGGTAACCGCAGCCATGGTCTCCGAGTTGATAGTCCATGTTGCTGCAAACGTCGTCGAACTGTTCGTGCAGATGGTCCGGATAAGATGCCTGTCATCTGGACTGCTAGTGATGCGAGGCCGTTGGGATCCAGCACGGCGTTCCGTATTACCCTCCTGAACCCACGGATTCCATATTCTGCTAACAGTCATTGGATCTCGACCAACGCGAGCATCAATGTCGCGATACGATGAACCGAAATCGCGACAGACTACAATCCGACCTTTATCGAAGTCGGAAACGTGATGGTACGGATTTCTCCTCCTTACACGAGATATCACAACAACGTTTTACCAGGCAACGCCGGTCAACTGCTGTTTGTGTATGAGAAATCGGTTGGAAACTTTCCTCATGTCAGCACGTTGTAGGTGTCGCCACCAGCGCTATCCTTGTGTGAATGCTGTGAAAAGCTAATCATTTGCATATCTCAGCATCTTCTTCCTGTGGGTTAAATTTCGCGTCTGTAGCACGTCATCTTCGTGGTGTAGCAATTTTAATGGGCAGTAGTGTACATTTATTTTGGAGCGAAAACTCTATCTCAAGAATTTACAAGTTTGAGTTGAGCCTTTCCTTCACGGTCTGGCGAAGCAGTAGCACTGTATTATTTGAACTGGGACACATATGTATCACCATAACAAACTGATTTATTACGAAGTTTTGTTCCAGTTGCGAATATTTTTGATATCAACTGTATTAGGCATGTCACTAACAAGTGCGATTTCCATGCCTGATACAGCTGATGTGAAAAATATTCGCAATTGCAAGAAAATTTCGTAATATTGTTACAGCTGCACATTGCCACCAAAGTCTATCCTTTCAGACATCCACGCATGTCTGACGGAACAGATATTGTAATAATAAAAGGGATTTATTTTTTAATTCTTTTTAAGATTACTCCGTAATGGTTTCACTTAGCATGCAGCGACAACGGAGGACATACTGATTTTTTTTTTAAATTATCGTATAACTGATGGTATTCAGGGTTTTTGTTTACCTCTAAATATTTCAGAGTAAAAGGTTTATAAATTTCAATTGACGCTTTTCCTCATTGCCTAGTGAAACAGTCGCACCTAAGTTTTGCAAAAAAAATCGCTTCGCTGTTAGTCCATGGTGAAATTTATCTATTTTGTTTGAACGTCGTCATACATAATCGCCACAACAAACTGGTGTGTAACCATGTCAAAATGATGCACTTTCAGAATGTGACGGTCCTTTGGACATCATGAGTGGTGGGATGAAAACACAAACGAAAGTGTAAGCCGTGTTGTGCTGGTAGGAAGTACGGCACACCGGCAGTGGCTCGTGGCTTCCGTGGAGCTGCAGAGACGCGCTGCGCAGGCCGCTATCGTACGACGAGGTCGACGGTCGACATTGACGTCAAGCGTGTCGTGTCGACAGCTGGAAATCCCGCAGGCGTGCCCGAGTCAGCAGGCGACGGCCGCGCCCGGAAAACACTGAGCGACACGGTGCGCACGTGCAGCCGGAGCGCACAGCGGCCGCAGAGGGCCGCGCCGACAGGTGCTGCGAATCTGCCGCTTCGTATCAGTTGGTGCAAGCCCCGATCAAACACGTCGTCCAGTTTCGCGTGGTTGTCAAATTATTTGGTAACGTGCTTCTAAAAGATTGTGTTTGAGAGAAATTTGGATTGACGTCAAAAAAATGGTTCAAATGGCTCTGAGCACTATGGGACTTAACATCTATTGTCATCAGTCCCCTAGAACTTAGAACTACTTAAACCTAACTAACCTAAGGACAGCACACAACAACCAGTCATCACGAGGCAGAGAAAATGATTGACGTCATATTTGACAAACATGTGTGACCATCTACACATGCATTTGCCAAATAGACGCGCGTTGCTTCCAGACTTCCGAGAAAGCGGACCGTACACATGTTGACGTTTCGATGCGCACTTTGAGCGAAAAAGAATTTTTGTTGTAGTTCATCTCGTATCATGAGTTCAAATGGTTCAAATGGCTCTGAACACGTATCATGAGTTCCCACTGTTGTGAAAACTGAGATCAGAGTAATAAATCGACCGCTATAAAGGATCACAGGCCATTGCGAAAGTGATACAAGAGTTAGGACGTTCCCACCCCATTATAACAGGGCAAGGCTTAACAAAAATGATACAAATACAGTTGACAGATATCCCAAAATTATAGATAATCATTAAGCAGCTGGAATACTTTACACATAACTACGCCATCGTCTTCAATATGAGAGTATGTAATTCTAACAGGTTATTAAAAAAGTTCATTATGTGCTTTAGCTCACTTTCATGGGTATATTTACGCTACGGTCGCAGGTTCGAATCCTGCCTCTGGCATGGATGTGTGTGATGTCCTTAGATTACTTAGGTTTAAGTAGTTCTAAGTTCTAGGGGAGTGATGACCTCAGAAGTTAAGTCCCATAGTGCTCAGAGCCATTTGAACCATTTTATGGGTCTATTTATCCCTCTGTTTCATCCATTCCTTGGAATAGCGTCTCGCTTCATTTTCTTTATACACAGTGCTACAGCCAATTTAAGGAATACTTTTGTACGCAGTGGCGTAGCATGAGGGGGCAACAGATCTATCACGCCCCGGGCACCACTAGCAGAGGGGCGCCAAATGGACTCCAAGAAAATATATCATTACTGGAGTAAATTCTAGATATTATACTTATATGTGTTTCTGCAGGGAAAGGAGTGGATGCACCAGTAAAATGTAGTGTCGCACCCTGAGCGCCAAGGGGGGCAGCGAGCTTGGAAGCCGCCAATAAAGTGTCGTGTCATGGGCTTCAGTTATGTTCGGTAGCCACTGTCTGCATGCTCTGGTGGGCATTCGCACTTTCATTAAAATACGAGGGCCGTTCAGAAAGTAACCTCCGGTTGATTTAAAAAAATACACCAAGTTAAATAAAAATATTTTAATATATACATCTTACAACTACATCTTTGCACTATTTTTCTACATAGTCTCCATAGCGATTGAGGCACTTATCGTATCTCTTCACAAGCTTTGAAATTCCTTCTGCATAAAAATCACCCGTTTGTGCCTGGAGCCAGCCTGTGACCACATCTTTGAGCTCTTCGTCGTCATCAAACCGCTGTGACCCGAGCCATTTCTTCAAATGCATGAAGAGGTGATAATCACTTGGCGCCAGGTCTGGGCTGTAAGGTGGATGGTTGATAACGTCCCACTTGAAGGACTCAAGAAGGGCCGTTGTTCTGCGAGCAGAGTGAGGACGGGCGTTATCGCGCAAAAAAACGATACCGGAAGTCAGCATACCACGGCGTTTGTTCTGTATAGCCCGTCGTAACTTTTTTATTGTTTCACAGTACACGTCTTGATTAATGGTCGTACCACGTTCCATGAATTCAACCAACAACACCCCTTTGGCATCCCAAAACACCGTTGCCATCAGTTTTCTGGCAGAAAAATCTTACGAGGCTTTTCTTGGTTTGGTAGGCGAATTTGAATGTGCCCACATCTTTGATTGTTCTTTTGTCTCAGGGTTCACGTACTTAATCCAGGTTTCAATCACCGGTCACGATTCTGTTTAACAATGGTTCTCCTTCGTCCTCATAACGTGACAGAAAGTCTAATGCAGAGGCCATTCTTTGAGTTTTGTGGTGGTCGGTAAGAATTTTGGGCACCCATCGTGCACAGAACTTACGGTAACCCAATCTTGCTGTCACTATCTCGTACAAGAGAGTCTTAGAAATCTGTGGAAAACCAGTAGACAACTCCGACATTGAGAAACGTCGATTTTCACGAACTTTTGCATCAACTGTCTGAACGAGTTCGTCAGTCACCAATGATGGTCTACCACTCCTCTCTTCATCATGAACGTTTTATCGTCCACTTTTAAATAAACGTACCCATTCACGGACAACTCCTTCACTCATAACTCTTGGTCCGTACACGGCACAAAGCTCACGATGAATAGCTGCTGCAGAACATTCTTTGGCTGTAAAAAACCTTATGACAGCACGCACTTCACATTTGGCGGGGTTTTCTATTGCAGCATACATTTCAAACTGCCACAAAAACTAAACTAGCGCAGGTACAACGTTCACTCGACCACGGCTTGATGCCGACTGACCTGTTGAGTGCGTGAACGCACAGATGGCGTCGCTACTCCCCCCACAACCCGCACTGTGACCAATCGGAGGTTACTTTCTGAACCGCCCTCGTATTTCGCGACGCGATAACTACACAAGGCGAGGTTAAGTCTGACCAACTTAGTTTGGACATCTACGCTCCTATCTGACAAACCATTGGAAAGCAAACAGTGAATCTGACATATTTTATCGTTGCAGGGGGATTTATAATGTTTTTGGGAAAGACGATCGTATGATAAGAGGGAACGACGCAGAAATTGCCAAACTGAAACCCGTGCTCCAAATACACCTGTTCAGGAGAGGCTTTTCTTATTGGTTCACGTTCGCATTCACACATTACTGGTGCAGAGATGCAAGCATATGACTTGCACAACAAGGATGGAGTGTCGTGGGTTACAGTTGTACCTTGCCATTGTGACACTTCTGGTCACTCAGGTTTCAGTACCATGAAGCCAGCATGCAACAAACATAAAACTGGGATGAAGTGTGCTACATGCTTGGATTTACAAGCGTTGGAACTTTAATAGTGGCAACTATTTATTAACAGCTCGTACAAAATAGATACGTGTTTAAAAGTGTTACTGAACATCAAAGTAGTCACCAGCATTGTGTATAACCCGTTGCCAGCTAGGTGGAAGTCGTAGGATACTCTTAGCAGTGCCAGTTGTGTTGACAGTTCGAGCGGCGGGGTCTATTGCCCGACGAATTTGTAGCAGTTCCGAGGCGAATGCCGTGAAGTGTTTCCTTCAGTTTAGAAATCGAGTTGAACTTACGAGGGCTTAAGAGAGGGGAGTGCAGTAGGTGGTATAGCACTTAGCAGCCCCATCAGTCAAACAAATCAGTAACAGCTTGCACTGTACGTGCTTGAACATTGTCCTGCAAAATGATGGCCAGGTCCTGCGGAAAGTGTCATCACTTCTAAGCTGCTCATTTTTGGAACACAACCTACGACCAGCCTGGAGACAGAAGTGATGACACTTTCTGTAAGACCTGACCATCATTTTGCAGGACAATGCTCAAGCACGGGTTATACACAATGCTGGTGACTTCTTTGAATGTCAGTAAAACTTTGAAACACGTATCTATTTTGTACGAGCTGTAAATAAATAGTTGCCCTATTAAAGTTCCAACCCTCGTACAATGATTACCTTTTCATCGAAACTGCGGAAAGCGTGTAAGAATAATGCCTCCTATATTCTGTATATAAGGAAATTTATGTACCGGATTTCTCGTTCAGAAAACGATTCTAAACGTTGGTTGTTTGAAATAAGATAGTGTTATGGCACATTTAGGAACGGGAAATGTGTATCAGTACGTTGGAATTTGACGATAGCGGACTATCGAGACTGCAGTTTAGAGTTCCACGATATTTTGCTCACGTTGGTCAGGATCTCACATCAGTCACGCGAATATGGAATCGACCGGTTGAGGAGGGCTGTAACTCCATACATGACGTCTGGGCCCCACGCGAATAGCGCCAGAGAGGAAGACATTTTGTTTATCAGCCTTACAGGATCTTACAGTTACGTCATATATCTTGAGTAGGGAAATGGACTTGTTTGCAGCAAGGCAAGCATTTTTGGAGCACCACGGAGTATCAGTATGGCTGTCATTGGTGTCACTTCTCTTGACACAGAAGCAAAGAGAAGCGCGCAGACATTGGTTTCAGACGAGTCCCTGATCTGCATACAGCTTCCCGTTGGACCTGTCATATGTGAAGGGCCTCTAGGAGAATGAACGTTGCCAAACTGTATTTGTCAAAAGCTGCACGTGTTGTGACAGTATGGAACGCCATTGGATACACAGTACGATCACCTCAGGTTCGCGTTGTCGGTTATTTGCCAAAGAGTTGTTGTAACAGGTGAGGCAGTGAAACGGGTGATTTTGAAACCTACACCAACGATACAAACTTATTGACATTTATATAATAGAAATACAATAAGAATTTGCAATGCTTAAAATTTAAAATTCCCATCACTTGAAAATGACATCATACAGGCGGCTGCCATTTTCCTTCACACTACTTCAAATCTTTTATGGAAGTCAGACCGGCACCGAAATTCGATTAACCTCCTCCAGAATTTGACCCTTTAGTTTCTGCATGGTGTATGGTGGGTCAAAACGGAAGGTCTGAGATTTCAAACAATCCCAAAGGAAGAAATCACACACAAAGGTCAGGGGATCTTGGAGGCAAGGAATGTCCCCGTTCTTGATAATGTTTTGTTGTTGTCTTCAGTCCTGAGACTGGTTTGATGCAGCTCTCCATGCTACTCTATCCTGTGCAAGCTTCTTCATCTCCCAGTATCTACTGCAACCTACATCCTTCTGAATCTGTTTAGTGTATTCATCTCTTGGTCTCCCTTTACGATTTTTACCCTCCACGCTGTCCTCCAATACTAAATTGGTGATCCCTTGATGCCTCAGAACATGTCCTACTAACCGATCCCTTCTTCTAGTCAAGTTGTGCCACAAACTTCTCTTCTCCCCAATCCTATTCAATACCTCCTCATTAGTTATGTGATCTACCCATCTAATCTTCAGCATTCTTCTGTAGCACCACATTTCGAAAGCTTCTATTCTCTTCTTGTCCAAACTAGTTATCGTCCATGTTTCACTTCCATACATGGCTACACTCCATACAAATACTTTCAGAAAGGACTTCCTGACACTTAAATCAATACTCGACGTTAACAAATTTCTCTTCTTCAGAAACGCTTTCCTTGCCATTGCCAGTCTACATTTTATATCCTCTCTACTTCGACCATCATCAGTTAGTTTGCTCCCAAAATAGCAAAACTCCTTTACTACTTTAAGTGTCTCATTTCCTATCTAATTCCCTCAGCATCACCCGACTTAATTCGAATACATTCCATTATCCTCCTTTTGCTTTTGTTGATGTTCATCTTATACCCTCCTTACATGACACTATCCATTCCGTTCAACTGCTCTTCCAAGTCCTTTGCCGTCCCTGACAGAATCACAATGTCATTGGTGAACACCAAAGTTTTTATTTCTTCTCCATGGATTTTAATACCTACTCCGAATTTTTCTTTTGTTTCCTTCACTGCATGCTCAATATACAGATTGAATAACATCGGGGATAGGCTACAACCCTGTCTCACTCCCTTCCCAACCACTGCTTCTCTTTCATGTCCCTCGACTCTTATAACTGCCATCTGCTTTCTGTACAAATTGTAAATAGCCTTTCGCTCCCTGTATTTTACCCCCGCCACCTTCAGAATTTGAAAGAGAGTATTCCAGTCAACATGGTCAAAAGCTTTCTCTAAGTCTACAAATGCTAGAAACGTAGGTTTGCCTTTCCTTAATCTAGCTTCTAAGATAAGTCGTAGGGTCAGTATTGCCTCACGTGTTCCAATATTTCTACGGAATCTAAGCTGCTCTTCCCCGAGGTCGGCTTCTACCAGTTTTTCCATTCGTCTGTACAGAATTCGCGTTAGTATTTTGCATCCGTGACTTATTTAACTGATTGCTCGGTAATTTTCACATCTGCCAGCACCTGCTTTCTTTGGGATTGGAATTATTATATTCTTCTTGAAGTCTGAGGGTATTTCGCCTGTCTCGTACATCTTGCTCACCAGATGGTAGAGTTTTGTCAGGACTGGCTCTCCCAAGGCCGTCAGTAGTTCTAATGGAATGTTGTCTAATCCCGGGGCCCAGGGCCTTGTTTCGACACAGGTCTTTCAGTGCTCTGTCAAACTCTTCACGCAGTATCGTATCTCCCATTTCATCTACATCCTCTTCCATTTCCATAATATTGTCCTCAAGTTCATTGCCCTTGTATAGACCCTCTATATACTCCCTCCACCTTTCTGCTTTCCGTTCTTTGCTTAGAACTAGGTATCCATCAGAGCTCTTGATATTCATGCAAGTGGTTCTCTTTTCTCCAAAGGTCTCTTTAATTTTCCTGTAGGCAGTATCTATCTTACCCCTAGTGAGATAAGCCTCTACATCCTTACATTTGTCCTCTAGCCATCCCTGCTTAGCCATTTTGCACTTCCTGTCGATCTCATTTTTGAGACGTTTGTATTCCTTTTTGCCTGCTTCATTTACTGCATTTTTATATTTTCTCCTGTCATGAATTAAATTCAATATTTCTTCTCTTACCCAAGGATTTCTACTAGCCCTCGTCTTTTTACCTACTAGGTCCTCTGCTGCCTTCACTATCTCATCTCTCAAAGCTACCCATTCTTCTTCTACTGTATTTCTTTCCCCCATTCCTGTCAATTGTTCCCTTTATTTCATCATACATTTCTTCAATTTCTTCGTCATCTGCAGAGCTAGTTGGCATATAAACTTGTACTACTGTAGTAGGCGTGGGCTTCGTGTCTATCTTGATAATGTGACCAGGAAAGATGTTCTGTAGCGCGTTAACGGCATGTCAGGAGGTATGGCATGTGCGCCTCGTCTTGTTGGAAGAATGTGTCTGCGGTTCAAAGTGTTAACATTACATCTGTATTCATAGCAACAGCATTGCCGAGATCGTCTTCAAAAAAAATAATGCCCTGTGATTCCAAACGATGATATACCGCACCGTACTATCACTTCCCGACTAAAGTGGCGTTTCATGAAACATTTCATGCCTTTCAGGATTTTCACCTGACCAGCATCTAATGTTTTGTTTGTTAACAAAGTCTGACACGAAAATTGGCCTCATTGCTCATGATCAGATTGTCGCACAGGCGTTTACGAGTTCGAACAATCCCCGGCAAAACCGTGGCCTTTTTATAAGGTCGATAGCAATCAGTTTTTGCACTATCTGAATCCTGTGTCGCAGGCATTGCAGTTCCTTGTGCAATATTCACCGCATACTGAGATCCGATGTGTCAAGTTGCAACGCATGCTTGCTTGCAGAACGCCTGGCACATCAGATAAAGGCTTCTTCCACTCTTGCAACATAAAATGCTGTGCGGACGCGTTTTGCAGGTCCACTTCTCTTCCGCACCGTAACACCCTTTCCCTCAAAGGTCTATACCCACACTTTCGTAGCATGTGCCAACGGGTTTGGAGCATGACGTGCGAGATTGTAATGAGCGCGAAATACACGCTGCGCGCCCACGTGGCTGTCGTTGCTTTTGTACAACGCCTTAACGCCAACAGCGAGTTCTTCACTGGTCCACAACGCCGTCTCACCTTAACGCCGATATCAGGGTCAACGACAAAGGTTTGTTATCCAAGTGGCACGATTCCCGTTTTCTGATTCCAAACGTAACGTGCTATTTTCGGAGTTGCCAAATCGCCCGTTTCACTGCCGCGCGATGTGCTAAGGGGTGTTCCATTTGCAGTGTGTTGAGACCGGTGAAGTGATGTTATCTTTCAACAATATAAAGCAATACTGTTTATTGTTTGTGCTGTCTGGACCCAATTCGACACGCAGAGGATGTTCGACTGAGAATTTTAAAAATTTCTCAGCGCACTGAGTATTTAAATTTCAGTATTCCGCAGTAAGAAATTGTTCTTCACTGATCGCAATGAGTCGGCAGTCTTAGTTCGTGGTCGGAAAACCATTTTTACCTGTAAATTACGGGGGTTCTTGCTACTTTAAACGAAATATTTCCAACACAGAGCAGAAAAGCTAGCCAGTTTGCAGCGCGTTCTATCTTTATCCACTCACTGGTTCTTGGTTTTAACTGATAGTGTGCTGTCAATCTACCGGGTAGAATATCAACTTTTCTTGAACTCTGTCTTTCGATGGGCGAGGCCTGTGGGCAAATTATCTGCATCTGTGTGAACTCTGTGTACAAGTTTTTAGCCACTCATAGTTTGTGACTGGTGTCACAACTTGGTGATTGTAAATACAAGTCGGTATGTATGAGCTTACAATAAACTGAATGTCCCAGAGAGCCATCATTCTTCCGTCTAGTCAAACGAGCCAGGAAAGACAGACAACCATCTTTCTCTAATTCCGTAGTTAATCGGAAGTTCTTATGAATAGGCTTGAGGGACTGTAAAAACTCCGTTTATTTGTCTTCTCCATGATCCCACACTATGAAAGTATCGTCCTCATACCTCCAAAATACGGTTTAAAAGCTGCTGATTCAAGTATTCTCTCCTCAAAGCCCAGTGTGCTCAAAATATTCATGGCTGAGCATGAAATAGGTTGAGACACGAGCTTGCCGAAATAAATAAGTGATGTTCATCTGAAACTTAGTGTCAAAGAGAGGGACATTTGTAAAAAGAGGTACTACAACAAAGCTGACTAAACGGTCTGAACTACTTAAGAGAGCCCCCAATCTGTTAATAAAATCGGTAGAGTTTCGTATATATGTGCATTTGGCTATAATTGGTAGTAGAGGAAGACCATCTTTATGAACTTTAGCAAGACCATGCAGTCTTGGAGGTATGCAGCCGTGTGTCTTAACATCTCGATGGTCCCTGGAGATAAGGAGGAAGAATTTAGTAGCACAGAAGTCTTCGTTGCACACCTTCTGTAGGAAGAATGCTGCCCTGTCAAGCACGTTCTCCAGATACCTTACCGACTAAATCATCTCTTAGCAGGTTATAGGGAAACTGGCAGTCACCACTCGCCGGCCACCATGATTGGCGAACTATGGCATAGAGTCGAAGCGGCAGGGAATGACGTAACCTTACCTGTCATGTGCAGCAGGGTTAGAACAATTGTCACTACTAGATGTGGCAACAATGTGTACTATATTTTGCACCCGTTATAAACCCAAATCTTGTACAAAATTAATCACTTATTCTTCCCCCTATATTGTGTATGCACAAGTAAAATTGCGTGTCTAGTTTTAACGGCCAGTGGAGTAGAAAGCCTGACGACTTGCTAGTATAGTACGTATACTGTGGTGCTACTTCGTGCATTCAAGACTGCGAATTAAGTTCCACTTACTATGAAAGTCTTCCTCCTATCGTTACAGCGTGGAAGCGGCGAGAAACGTGTATGAAAAGGGTGGTCGCAGAATCACGGTTTCGGGGGAGGGGGGTTGGTGTTCGATTCCTGTTTGAGCTAGGAGCATGTAAAAAGTTTTTGGTTTAGTCCAGATCAGTAGCCATTTGTATAGCCATTGGAACATCTGTCTTACTGTAGCTAGGTTCCAATATATTAAGCAAAGTTTGAACGAAGAACCGGAGCTGACACCCAGGCAAATTGTGCGAATCGAATGATTCCTTTTACAAAAGATTTTAACTGAACTGAAATCAATAATCAGCTGACGGCACCATTTGTATGTGCACCATTCAGATTTTACGTACAAAAGCAGTCACCCTCGTTTGGATGTTAAATGCAAAAACCGTCACCCTTAAATAACTCCGGACTGAAGAGGGATTGATGGTTGAAACTTGGTCCACTGGTGTATCAGACCTTGGTCTAAGGAAAGTTTTAACCATTTGCAAAAAAACTTGCTTGATTTGCAGTTTGCGTGCAAAAACCACATTTCTATGGAAGGTTTTTGAAGCGCGCCACTTCTGTACTTTAAACTTGTACGAATTGGTTCGAACTTTGCACGAGGATAGGTAATTGGATAAAGCCAAAGCGATTTTTTTTTATCCAATGATCTTCATCCGTTGTCGAGATACGACGTTTTAAATTCGAGCTTAACCTAGCAGGTGTAACTCGTTCTTACGTGAATTGAATGCACGGGAACGGTTTAAAGTGAATCAGATTCATATAAAATGCATTCTTACGATAAAATTGTAAACTCACTTTCAAAACTACCTTCATTCAGAAGTACGAGCAAGAAACACGTTTATTGTGATCAAACAGTCCACGGCTATACTGCCGGTTCATAGTGTCCAACGGGCACAATATTTCGGCGATCAGGCATGTCGCCATCGTCAGGTGCGCTGACGAACTGAGCTCCTGGGGGCGGGCGGCCGATTTAAATCCCCTCCCCCCTCGGGCCGCTCTCTTTGCCGTCCGCGCTCGCGCGCCTGCGGTCGCGAAGACGTGGGCGTCGGAATCTGTCGTAGCGTCGATGTGCTTGCTACGTCCACCCTGGTCGCCAGTTCGTACTTCATGCTGAGAGTCTTCTTAATTACAATCATAAATAAATCGGCCGCCCGCCCTCAGGAGCTCAGTTCGTCAGCGCACCTGACGATGGCGACATGTCTGATCGCCGAAATATTGTGCCCGTTGGACATTACGAACCGGCAGTATGCCCGTGGACTGTTCGAGCAACAAATACGCCAGGAGAAACTGAAGAATCACACGTTTATTGTGAGTTTTTTTACACGTGCCTCTTTTATATTTCAGACTTATGCTAATCGGTTCAAATTTTGCAAGAAGGTAGAGAAATGGACACATGCGTGTAATTAATGGTCGCCCTGTTATTTTGTGGAAACTTTATCCGTTGCCGTGATGTAGACAACATGGTTCGAAAGACAATTAAAAAACCAATACCGGATCAGCTGTCGCCCTAGTCAACAAATATCTGCATCAGTTTCTAAGCTATGGCAGTCAAATATCAAAATTATGGTAGAGTAAAAGTTGAGAACACGACTGAAAAATGCTGCTGTCGTAGTATGAAAAAAAGCGAATATGTCCTGGGCAGCGTTAGGGATATAAAAGAAGGAAAATAGCTTTCGGCTTGTCTGGCAGCTTCAAAGGCATTTAAATCCAAACATCTTGACAGATTCGCACTCTTTTATGGGTTAATCCTACTCCCCTAGCGCAGTGAGCTTTCATAGACCCACCCTCTGTCACATGTATGGTGTAGGGTGCAAGAAAATTCGGGGGTGCATCTATAATGGGAAGTATCCCAGAGTGGGGATGTATGCGTCCTAAACTTTAATGACACATTGGATTGTGGGACGGCATGATGGCATGCGTCACGTTATATGACAATACACACGGATTTACTTGACACGATGCATTACATGAATTGGGTACTAATACTAACAAGTAAAAAGAGCAAATATGTCAAGATATTTTGATTTAAATGGCTCCGAAGCTGCCATATACTTTGTAAAGCTAGTTCCCGTATTTTACATTCCTAACTCTGCCCAGGACATACTCGAATCTTTTTGCTCAACGATAGAAGCATTTTTTAGTCTGGTACTGTTGTAACGTCCCCTTGGAAAAATTTATAAATGACTGTGCTATTAAACCTCTTACGTTATTTGATTTTCAAACAGCTGAGCAAAACTCAACGTACTCAAACAGTTTTCTCTTTACTTATTCTGATCATCACTAAACTGACACACAATATTTTTAGCGCAACGCAATCTGACTTTCAATAATCCCTAAAAAAGAATGGCCCTGACTAACAACCTATACCTTTCATGAATCACTTACCCCGTTCGTTACTCGAACTATTGCAATACAGCGAGCGCCAATACTGCCAGCTAAATAGAAGATTCTAACTACTGAAGGCACCGACTACTGATCGGCATAGTTAGCAAATGAAAGATTTTGATAGAGAACAAACAATGTATTCACCTTAATAATATTCAAAAGTCATCATATACATATCAGTTCATGATATCCAGTATCACAAATTTACTCTTTCTGATGGACACACGTCCAGATCGTCCGCTTTCAAAATTCCGCCATCTCTCTCCCCACATCCACCACTGCTGGCGGCTCACCTTCAACTGCGCAACGCTACTCGCTGTTCACATCCAACTGCCCAACACTACACCAAGGTTGCTACATACACTACACAAGCGAATATACCAACAATGAGACTAACCAGCCACAGACTGCACACAGCACAGTCAGTGATTTTCATAAAGAGCGCTAAGTGGCGTTGCCAACATAAAAACCTAAACAGCCTACTTACACTGTATATGCACGAACTGCGTTGTTATCCTTCCTGGCGTTGCAGCTTTAATGGCCAGCTGACCAGAAAACCCGACGTACTTTGCTAGTACGGTTCTTATTCCGTGCCGCTACTTTGTGTATTGAAGACATGCAAAGTAAGCCCCGCTTTCTCACAAAATCTGCTCAAGGGAATGTTACAATTATCTTGACTTTTTATTCACTTTGTTTCGTTTTCTCTCTGTCATGAGCAGTATGTTTGTACCGACGTGAACGGTTTTGTGACGGCTGTGTGTGGATCACACGACAAAAACTGCCCACGAGTGTGAAGTTATAACTTCGCTATTTTGCTCCCGTCTTCGATGAATCTGCTATCTACAATGCGAATCACAATTTGTCAATATTTTGAAACCCTGTTATTTTCTCCAACTGTGACGCAGAAGTTAGGATTTGACTCGAAGGTATCTGCAAGCTTCCTATACAACGGCGCAAAAGTGTGGCTCCCTGCGACGTCACCCTGGGGCTTGGCGACGCTGCAAAAATACAGAAAGGAGGCCACAACTCAGCAGTTCGTGTGAGGTTCAAGACGGATTTATGACGTCATATTGGCACCAAATTTAGCCACAATTCTGCCCAATGGCACCGTGAACGTGTCACACGAAGGGAAGGTCGTCAAACCACCCCTTACATCTCACCACTTTTCTTGAGGCCTCTGCGGTGGAGTTCAGAATATCGACACCTCGCGTAGAAATCACTCGGTTTTCTTACGTGTGGGAGAAGAAAACATTTCAGATACACCGCTGTTCAGAATCGACATAAAAAGGCCTCAGGAGGTGCCATAGAGGCCGTCAATGAAACAACCCCTTCCCTGGACCGTTGTTTCACACACATTTCGCGGTCGAAAACGACTGAAGTGCTATGAGCAACAAAACGAAGTTCTTGTCAGACTTAGAAACCACAGACACCCCAGCCCCCACCCCAGACGAGTCAGTACTTATCTAAGGACATCGTGGCACTGAACGTGATCCGACCATTTGAAGCGTAGCGTGACTCCAATTCATGATCTGCTATATGGTGTGGAGCCACTAGGGACTATTCAGAGAGCTATTCGACAAAATAATTTGAACCAGATTCGAAACGGAAAACTGTCACCCTAATAAGAGCACCCAGTTCGACAACACCCTCGGCGCCACCCGTGTAACTTTGTTGGGCGCTTTAAACATTACCCTGTACAGAGACATGCATTTACCGATACCTACGCGCCGTAGTGGTAGCCAACATTTCGACACCTACAGACTTCGCTTGTGGCCAGCGGGCGCTGGTGTGTCGATAAATGTTGCCTATACTGCCGTCACGTAGACATCGGTGAATGCACAGGGATATTTTAAAATGCTCACCAATCGTGGCACCGAGTTTTTGACAAACTTTGAGGGGGGGGGGGTGATGGGAGGGAGGAGTCTTAAACGGATCATGTCACAGGAGGGCGCGGGCATAGGCGTGTTGAAAAAGCGGAAGCACCCTTTCCACTTTTAAAGTTTAGTCGAATGGCTGTTAACGGCCCATAGTGCTACCGCTCTTTATACCAGAACAAGAATTGCAGTTACAATCCATCGTCCAGGGCGTGTCAGTAGTGTCTAAGATTGTCAAAAAAGTCGTTCTGTTGCACATCACAATGCAAATTGTACTTTTCAACTGCGAAATGTGTGTAAATGAACGCCCAGGGGAAGGTGTCATTCCATTGATGCTCTCTATGACACCTCCCGAAGCCTTTTCATGTTGCTTCTATATCTGCATCTACATTATACTCCGCAAACCACCTAATGGTGTGTGGCGGAAGGTATTTTCGGTACCACTATCTGATCCCTCCAACCCTGATCCACTCGAAAATAATATGTGGGAAGAATGAGTGTCGGTAAGCCTCTCTATTGGCTCTAGCTTCTCGAATTATCTCCTCATGGTCTTTAAGCGAGACTTATTTTGGGGGAAGTAATATGTTGTCCGGCTCTTCCCGAAAAGTTCCCTCTCGATATTTCAGTAGTAAGTCTCTCCGTGATGTACAATGCCCCTCTTGTAACGCCTGCTAGTGGTGTTTGGTGGGCATCTCCGTAACTCTCTCGTGGCGGCTAAACGATCCCGTGATGAAACGTGCGGCTCTTAGTTGGACCATCTCTCTCTCTCTCTCTCTCTCTCTCTCTCTCTCTCTCTCTCTCTGTCTCCTATCAGTTCTATCTGGTAGGTATCCCAGGTAGATGAACAATACTCAAGAATCGGTCGAAAAAGCGCCTTATAAGCCACTTCTTTCGTGGATGAGTTACATTCCCTTAAGATTATTCGGATGAATCTGAGTGTGGTGTCTGCTTTTGCCACTATTTTTTATGTGGTCAGTCCACTTAAGGTCACTCTGGATAGTTACGCCTAGACATTTTACGGCCGACGCTGTCTCCAGCTGTTACTCACCAATAGTGTAGCTGCACAGTAGAGGATTTCTTTTCCTATGTACACGCAATGCGTTACATTTATTTATGTTCAGGGTCAACTGCCAGAACCTGCACCATTCATCAATTCTCTGCAGGTCGTTCTGCAGATACTTACTATCTTCTGCTATTGCTGCTTTCGTATAGACAACTGCATCGTCTGCGAATACCCTTAAAGAGCATCAGACACTTTCTACTGGATCATTTATACATATTGTAAACAGGAACGATCTTACCAACCTTCCGTGTGGTACTCCGGACATTACCTTTACATCTGTCAATTTTCTTCCGTTAAGAGCGACGTGTTGAGTTCTATCCGCAAGAAAGTCTTGAATCCAATCGCAAATCTGCTCCGATACTCCGTAAGCTCGTATCTTTTTCATTAAACGGCAATGCGGGACGGTGTCAAATGCCTTACTGAACTCAAGCAACACGGCATCAGCCTGAGCGCCGTTGTTCACTGCACTGTGGATCTCATGGAGGAACAGAGTGAGCTGAGTTTCGCAGGGTCGCTTTTTGCGGAATCCATGTTGATTTTTATTGAGGAGGTGTTCATTTTCCAGAAACGTCATAATTCTTGAGCATAAAACATGTTCCATAATTCTACAACAGATTGACGTCAACGATATAGATCTATAATTGCGTGGATCCGTCTTACGGCCTTTATTAAAAGCGGGAATGACCTGCGCTTTTTTCCAGTCGTTAGGTACCTTTCGTTTCTCAAGCGATCTACAATAAATTACTGCTAGAAGGGTAACAACTTCATTCGCGTAATCTTTATAGAATCTTATTTCAGCTGGTTCTGAAGTCTTTCCATTACTAAACGTTTGTAGCTGCTTCTCAGTTCCGCCATCGGTCATCTAAATATCTGCCATTTGGACGTTCGTACGACGATTGAAAGGAGAGACAGTGTTACGATCTCCCGGCCGGTCGGAGTGGCCGAGCGGTTCTAGGCGCTACAGTCTGGAACAGCGCGACCGCTTCAGTCGCAGGTTCGAATCCTGTCTCGGGCATGGATGTGTGTGATGTCCTTAGGTTAGTTAGGTTTGAGTAGTTCTAAGTTCTAGGGGACTGATGACCTCAGAAGTTGAGTCCCATAGTGCTCAGAACCATTTTTACGATCTTCCACGGTGAATGAACTTCGGAAGACCGAATTCAGTATTTCGACCTTCTCTCTGTTATCTTCCGTTTCGGTGCCGGTGTGGTCGCTGAGAGAAGAATAGATGATTTTGACCCAATTACTGATTTTACATACGACCAAAATCTCTTAACGTTTTACACAGGTCGGTTGACAACGTCTTACTTTCAAAATCATTGAACGCTTTCTCATTGTTCTCATTTCGCTCATTTTCGCTTCGCTCAGCTTTTGTTTGTCAGCTAGGTTTTTACTTCTCTTGGATCTGAGATGGCTTCTGAGCGGCGGTGTATTTGAAATATTTTCCTCAGCCGCCCATAAGAAGAACACGTGATGTCAACTCTGGGTATTGTAGTTCAGACCTCCATTACATAGGCGCCATGAGAAGGGGTGACATGTTGGAAGGAAGGTTGGGAGAGCGGGGGGGGAGGGCAGGGGTTGACGACCTCCCCACGGTAGCAATGGCCACAATTGTGGCAAAATTTGGTGCCAGTGTGACGTCATTAGCCCCCCTTACAGCTCACACGAACTTCTGGCCTTTTTTCCGCATATCCTGTTTGAAGCGTCTCCGAATACGAGGCTGACGTCGCAAGGCGCCACGCTTTGGGGCCTGTACTGAGGAAGGTTGTAGGCACTTCGAGCCAAATTTCGCACTTCCGTGTCGCAATAGGAGGTACTGACGGGTCTTCAAAAATTTACCCTTTGGGTTACACAGTGTAGCTTGTTGTGGCAACTGAAGTAAAGCCTGCTCAAGAAAAAGTGAATCATACAGGGCAGTATATCAGCGGCTGTTAGAAACGCCGTTGTTCCTCACTAAACAGATTTTCTATCAAAATGCCGGGTTCACTTCCTATCCGTTAGACGTCTGCATAAATGGCACTCACATACAACTACTTCCCTCTCTCTCTCTCTCTCTCTCTCTCTCTCTCTCTCTCTCTCTCTCAATCATACTACATAATAAGATGTCCAAATAACATACCACAGCTGTGAAATAGCGCATAAATTAAGCATATGAAATGTAACTGTGGCGATTGCTTGTATAATGACTCCCGATAGCAGAAATTATAAAGGATGACAATCAATATCTGTCACAGAATAACTGATAAACTTTAATTGTCTTCTGCTCCGTTTGAGCTATCTGTATGAAATAAGAAATTGTATTGAAATGCTACTCAGTCTGAATGATCTGTCGAACGCAAACGAGAGACTGTCGATCGAATACTTCACTCTCTGCAAAAGTTGGTTGATTACATTGAGTAATCTTCTTCAGCAGATGAGTTTCATACCCATGAATAAACAATGACGTACAAAGTTCTCAGTAGTTGCTCCGTCTACGCTTCTCACCGCTGAGCTCGTCAAAAGCGAGAAACACTCCGTGGAAGACCACTAACGTATCCGTAGGTTTTCAACTGAGGGCTCCAACGCTGCCCTTTAGAAAGCTTAACTACATTTTGCCAGTAACTTCGCGTATGCCATAAAAAGGCGTTGTTGCTTACACCGATGAAATCGCTCAATTGCAAATTAAAAATCCCACGTACACGTTACATTCCGTATCTCACGCAAGTGAAACTGCAGATTAGCGGTAATTCATGTACATCATACTGCGCAAGCTACCTAATGGTGTGTGGCGCAGGGTAGATTTTGTACTACTAACTGAGTCCTCCATCCTGTTCCACTCGCGAATAGCGCGTGAGAATGATTGTCGGTAAGCCTCTGTATTGGCTGTAACTTCTCGAATTTTCTCCTCATGGTCTTTACGCGAGACTTATTTGGGGGGAAGTAATATGTTGTCCGACTCTTTCCGAAAATTCAATAGTAAGTCTCTCCGTGATGTACAATGCCTCTCTTGTAACGTCTGCCAGTAGAGTTTCTTGAGCATCTCCATACCGCTCCCGTGGCGACTAAACGAACCCGTGACGAAACGTGCGGCTCTTCGTTGGACCTTCTCTCTCTCTCTCTCTCTCTCTCTCTCTCTCTCTCTCTCTCTCTCTCTTTCTCTCTCGCTCGCTCTCTCTCTTTCTCTCTCTCTCTCTCTCTCTTCTATCAGTTCTGTCTGGTAGGGATCCCAGATAGATGAACAATACTCAAGAATCGGTCCAAGAAGCGCCTAATAAGCCACTTCCTTCGTCGATGAGTTAAATTTTCTCAAGATTCTTCCTATAAATTTGAGTGTGGCATCTGCTTTTCCCACTATTTGTTTTATGTGGTCATTCCACTTAAGATCGCTCTGGATAGTTACTCCTAGATATTTTACGGCACGTATTCTTTCCAGCAATTTGTCATCAACAGTGTAATTGTACAGTAGTCGACTTCTATGTATGCGCAATACATTAAATTTATTTATGTTCAGGGTCAACTGCCAGAACCTGCACCATTCATAAATTCTCTGGAGGTCATCCTGCAAGTCGTTACTATCTTCTGGCGTTGCTACTTTGGTATAGACAACCACATCATCTGCGAACAGCCTTAGGAAACGGCCCTCACTTTCTACTACATCATTTATATGTTTCGTGAACAGTAACGGTTCTATCACACTTCCTTTGGTTGCTCCGGAAATTACCTTTACATCTGTCAGTTTTCTTCCGTTAAGAGCGACGTGTTGAGCTCTGTCTGCAAAGAAGTCTTGAATCCAGCCTCACATCTGCTCCGATACTCTGTAAGTTCGCATTTTTTTTTTCACTAAACGGCAGTGCGGGATGGTCCTTTAAGTAAAACATATTGTAACACGTATGCTTCGCCGGCGATGGGCGAGGCATGACAGAATCTCTGACCAGAGAGTAGTTTATTGTTAGTTGTTGCTTGTCGCGAGTCTGCGCTAGTCTGCGCGAGTCGACAGTAGAAGTCAGTCTGCAGTAGTAGTCAGTCGGATACAGTAGCGAGTGGACAGTAGTAGTCTGCGGGAGTCGGCATGCGTCGGCTGTGTGCTCTGGTCGCGACTCTGGTCAGGACTCTGGAGGATGAGTATTGTTGTAGAAGGTAAAGAAGCAGCCTTGCGCATAATTAATAATGTACGTTAATTGTAATTTAATTTGTTCAGAAAAAATGCCCCAATAATAATTTTTACAATATAAAGTAACATTTTTTTAAAGAAAAACATTCATTTCAATTTAAAGAATATTTCCTATGCATTCCTTCCAAGAATCAATATATATATATATATATATATATATATATATATATATATATATATATATATATATATACACATACGCCAGCATTGCACGAAGCTGTGTCGATAAATATCTAAATAAGAGCAGAAATAGTTGCAGTTTTTATTGAGGTAAGAATTTTTGTTTTTTTATTCAGAATACAGGGCCGAAGGTCAGCGCTGCTGTCCTTATAAAATTTACCAGATATTATTATTTCTGTTGAGAGGTTACATTTGGTTCATGGTTCATTATTTAATTAATGTTATTGTGTGGTTCATGGTCAATTACCATTCCTTTTAATTCTGTTGGGAGGTTACACTTCGCTCCATTTCACATTTTTTATTTAACATATTTTGTTGGGAGGTTACACTTGGCGACATCCGGCCAGGATCGTATTTCTTTGGGAATCTTCTGATAAGTAGTCATATATCTGCTCTTAATTACTTGAACGTAGTTAGCATCTGGCGCAACGCATTTTTTACTAATTTGTCACTCTTTCTTTCACAGATCATCGGCAATTTGTTGCTCTTTGTTGTAATAGTGTTTGTTGCATTTTGCATTGTCCTTGTTTTATTTGTGCTTAATTCTGATTTGTGTGAAAATGCCGCGAAAAACTGTTAATAGTACATCGCGATGTACAATGAGTGAAATAGCCGACTCAAATAACTTGACCGATAGTACTTGCGACACTCAGTGTCTTAATGACAGTCCTCTATTTACAGACAATCAGAGTGTGCGGATTATTAATGTTGATTTTGATCCTAGTGATGAACAGACGAATTCAATTGTGTCCTCTGTTAATTTAACGACAATTGATGACGTGGGACGTTCTGTTACAATGAACGCTGCCCAGCTTGACACACCTGGTTTGCAAAATTTAAGTAATGAACAGATAAATTTTTCTAACGAAAATGACCAGTGTAATCAGAATACGTCATATTTATTTAATTCCGGTGTAGTGAATAACAGTGCACATCCAAGTGGCGAAGCTTTTCAAGAATCAGAGAATGACCAACTGCTTACACAAAACGCGACAAAAGCAGATTCTCCATTACACAGCACCGAGGATAGAGTAGGTAATACTGCCTTGGATCAATTAATTGCATTATTTCTACAATACAAGAAAGAACAAGAAGACCTTCTCAAACAGCAAATTATTGAAAACAATGAAAAACAAGACGACAATTACAAACGACTCAATGAATCGAACAAACAAATTCATGAAAGTCTCAAACAGCGGAATGAAATACTAGATAATCATTTCAAACAACCTACTGAATCGCGCAAACAATTTAATGAAAGTTTCAATCTGTCGAATGAAAAACACGACAACCTTAATGAACAGAATAAACAACTTAGTTAACAGATTACAGCCGTTACCGTGCAACGTGATGATACTAAAGAACAATTACGTGACGAAATTGAGATTTGTGTTAAGAACAATAGTGAAGAAACTATATCTGCTGCACAAGAATTAAGTAATAGACATGCAGGCATAACAGAATCACTTAGAGATGAAAGTAATGCAGTCACTGAACAATGTTCACGCGACGAGTTTAAATTAAAGTCACCAGAACTTTCACACAATCTGGATACGGAAGTCGATAAGAAATGTGAACAACAGAATAGCCAAATTGACGAACGTTTTAAAGTGACCGAAATGAAAAATGTTTCAGTCACTAACACGTCACAGCATACGCCACTTTGCGAACATTTGTCACACTCACACAGCCAGTGTAACTTAGGTAATTTACAGAGAGTACGTGACTTAAAATCCGAAAAGACACAGACAAACAGATTCTTATGTAATCGTGAACCTGTTCACACATTCAGTGAAGATAACGTTTATTAGGAGCAATTTTTATCCGTAAGAAAATCTAAGGAATTTAATAATGACAAAGCACAGGTACACGCTTTGAACCGTATAAGACAATTTATTTTTGTACTTTCATCAACATTGCCTGTAATGCAGAAATTAGAATTAGCAATTAGAATTTGCTTCTGTATTTTTACCGCCATTGCCTGTAATGCAAAAGCTTAAGTTTATTTGCTGCACGTAACTGACCCAGGGGATTCATTACGCTTTAATGAATATGTGCCGTAGCGTGCACAGGGCCCCGAGCCGTAGTAGTGCTGTTTCATCTTTAGTTTCCTGCACTGCTGCCTTCTACTATCCTTTATATCTATCAAAACAGCTCTTCAACTATTGCTCTATCTAGAATTAAGAATGAGTAATGAAAACCCAATGTGACAAGTTTTTACCGAAAGTGACAATTTATCATTAGACACTCCCGAAATGACAACTATCGCCGTAACTTTAATAACAGATAAAATTGTAATCATCAGTATCGTCAAAATTATCAGCAACAGGAACCACATTTTGGTAACAATAGAGGTTTTTCTCGGCAACAGCAACAAAACCAACCGGTTAGCATACCTAACCAACAATGTAATGCACAAGGTCAACCAGGCTTTAATGTTTCGCCGCATACGCGTATAGCGTCGCCCCCAACAAATAGTAACACACAGCAACAAGGAAATCAGTATGTACAGAAAACACACTATTTCAATTCCTATCGCAATGCGCCGTATAGAAATGACTATCATGACAGATGTAAAAATAATGAGCACAATTTTCAGCGTACGTATAATAACAGTCGGTCTTATCAGCAGCAAGAACATCGGCAACAACACATTATCATGAATGAACCAGACAGTAGGTATCATTCAGAACGTAATACGTCAGGAAGAAATAACAGAACTGTTCAAATAGTTGAAATGCCGCAGCATCCTCCTGAGAATAATAATACGTCAGATAGAATTTGACTAGATACTGTACAGGTTGCATCTTCCAGCAACGTAAGCAATACTTCAGATACACAGAATCCTGTTCACGAAAATGTTATTACTTTTGACGATATCCGAGACACTCTTTTGCAGGAAAGACCAGTTGTTCAAAAAACCATTTCACACCCTGTCATCGAAGTTAAAATTGGATCATCGAAATTTTCAGCAGTAATCGATTCTGGATCACCTATGTCAGTTATAAATGAAGAAACTTTCAACGAGTGTAACAAAGAGAATACCTATCCTACGTTACCATTAGGCAAAACTAAAGTGAAAGGAGCAGTATCTAGTAAAGGAGTACATGTGAAATTACAGACACATTTATCATTTTGTATTGCAGGTCATACATTTCACACAAATTTTTGGATTGTTCCCTTATTGACGACAGACATTATTTTAGGTACGAATTTTCTGGTACAACACGATGCCATTATTGACTTTCAAAATTCCCATTTTGATGTTGAAGGATGAAAATGAACAACTGGCTTTAGAATTTCAGCATTATTTATCTGCAGAAGAACAAACAATTAATCGTACAGAGGTCATTTCCGCATCACGTAACATTGACTGTAATTCCACATTGTTCACAGATACGTACGTACACAACTATAATACTCCAGACGAAGCCAACTATGACGTTATACAGACGATTTCTGATAAAGTTAAACAGAGCAGTGCAAATACAGACGACGAACGCACGCAACTACACAAAATTCTTTTACAGCAAGCTCCAGTTTTTGACAACGTTCCTGGTACTATGTCTGGTTTTATGTATGAATTTCAAGTTAAACAGCACGACACATTTAAAGCCAAACATTATCCTATTCCGTATATTCATAGAGAACAAGTTAGAAAGAATTGCAAGCTATGCTTGACCAAGGAATTATTGAACCGGCAGTTAGTCCGTACATAAACCCGCTCCATATTGTTAAGAAAAAAGATGGTTCACTTCACCCCGTACTTGATTCGCGTCACATCAATGGCATTATTATTAATAAAACAGATCGCCCACAGACACTAGAAGAACTTCTACAGAAATTTCACGGTACTGCTGTTTATTCCACTTTAGATTTGAAATCGGGATTTTGGCAAATTCAGCTCCATCCGAACTGCAGAATGTGCACAGCTTTTCTCTGTTTTGGTGACTGATATCAATTTTGTAAATTACCGTTCGGTTTAAAAATTTCTTCAGCAGCTTTTATTCGCGGTTTGAATACAATACTTCCGGCAGAACTTAACGATAGAATCACAACGTACGTAGATGACATTCTTATTGCAGAAGCTAACTGGTCCAAAAACAATCTGATTCTTGAACGACTGTTGCAAACTTTTCGTGCACAAGGACTCACAGTTAATCTCAGTAAATCGCACTTTGGTAAAACTTCTATAAAATTTCTTGGACATGTAATTTCAGCAGAAGGCATTACGCCTGACCCGGAAAAACTTCAAGCTTTACGTGACATTACTGTTCCTACGACGAAGAAACAACTACGCAGTTTTTTTGGGTTTAATTAACTTTTTTCGTAAATTTATTCATTACTCTGCTTTAGACACCCCTAGATTATGTCAATTGACAGGTAAAAACACTATTTGGTCTTGGGATAGGCAAGCACATTCTGAATTTGTGAACCTGAAAGAAGCCTTGTCGAATGCACCACTTTTATCGCACCCAGATCTTACCAGAAATTTTTCTATTGCCACCGACAGTTCTAACACCGCTTTAGGCGTACATGTTTTTCAGGAAATTGAAGAAGATGGTTGTACAGTAATTAAAAACATCGCTTTTGCAAGTCGCATTCTGTCACCTGCTGAACGAAATTTTTCTGCTACAGAACTTGAAACATTATGTGTTGTATGGGCTTTTACCAGATTTAGGCATTTTCTTTATGGAAGACACACTACCATTTACACAGATCATAGAGCGATACAATTTTTACTTTCAGCTAAATTTACACACGACAGATTAAGCAGATGTAAACTTTATCTACAGGAATTTAATTTTACAATTGTTCACATTCCCGGTACACAAAATATTGTAGCCGGCCGAAGTGGCCGTGCGGTTAAAGGCGCTGCAGTCTGGAACCGCATGACCGCTACGGTCGCAGGTTCGAATCCCGCCTCGGGCATGGATGTTTGTGTTGTCCTTAGGTTAGTTAGGTTTAACTAGTTCTAAGTTCTAGGGGACTAATGACCTCAGAAGTTGAGTCCCATAGTGCTCAGAGCCATTTGAGCCACAAAATATTGTAGCAGACGCACTATACCATTCTCTTAACAACAATCAGCAAGACATCGCAACCAACTTCTGGAAAGCAAATTTCAGCGTCATGTACATTCAGCAAGTTGCATTTGAAAATTTCATTTCGTCGTCATTACGAGACATAGTATTCTTTTTTTTCTCTCTCTCTCTTCACATGCTTTGGTCAGCTGCGCGAGCTAATGCTTCTGTCCGTCAGCTGTGTTGTCTTCTGCTGTCACTACCAATTTACGACACTCACAAAACACAAACAAATGATCCTCAGCAAATGTTTAATTTTTGACGCGTGCAAACTATTACAGATACTAACAAAGTAAAATCGGAACACAAAAGAACATGTCCGACCTCACTACCAGGTTTTTGCTACATCTTTGTCGCTGTTGAACTCACTTCAAAATTTGCTACCTTCACTCCGTTACGCAAAGCTACTGCTAAAACTGTTTCGAAAGATTTGTAAAACATTTTCTATTTCATGTAGGGCATGTGTTGAAAGTAATTTCCGACAATGGATCACAGTTTCGATCTGCTATATGGACACGTATGTTACGAGCTAGAAACATCTCTCCGATCTATATATCCAGGTACCATGCTTCTTTGAACCCTTGTGAACGATTAATGAAAGAAATTGGTAAACTGTGTAGAATATACTGCCATAAAAAACATATTGATTGGGACACACACATACTCTCATTCCAAGATGTAATTAATTCCATACCGAATGAATCTACTATGCTATCTCCGTCTATTATACTGAAAAATGTTGAACCACCTAACAAAATTAAAGAATTAGTAACCTTTCCTACATCTCGTCGACTTCGACACCATGAAATAATTGACATTGCGCTGAACAACATCAAACGTGCCGCAGAGCGCCGGAGAAGACAGCAAAAACAGGTTTGTATACGCCGTGACTTTCACATTGGACAGAAGATATTAGTACGTACACACTATTTATCCAACAAAGGGAAGAGTAGATGCAGTAAATTTGAGCTTCTATACACAGGTCCATATCGAATTCGCAGCATTCCTCACCCCAATGTAGTACACGTCGAAACTTTGAGAACCAGAAAAACCAAAGGGAACCACCACGTATCCAACATCAAACCTTTTATTGAATGAACATATTTTATGATTTATCACACTGTAATGCCATTACCTAATTTTTTTTATGACCACTTATGCAATTATATTCACATGAACACTTACTGATGATTGTCGTGTTTCTTCTTGGCAAGTGCCCGGCAAGGTAAGGTTAGCAGGTCGCTTTTCTTGTCGTTACACATCAGATCGTGCATATTTTCCATTTGTTATGTATGTATGATTGTTTTCCTGTCTTGTTTGTACGCACTATGAAATAGTTAACATATAATAAACACCAGTTGACTTTAATATTTTTGCCTTATGATAGGTAAACATCGTGACTATTTTACTTTTTTATGCTGCTACATTGTGATACACTGTGTACATTTTTGCTTCTGAACACTGTCGATGTTTTTGACATATTACGTTTTCTGTCATGCTATGCTGTATGCTCAATTATGTTACTATAAACCAGTTTTTATCTAATGGGTATATGAATTAAATGCAAGACATTAATCTTTGTTCATCATTTTCAGAAAGAGATAACGTGTAAACGAAATAAATTAAACAGAAATGGGAATTTCACCTTCGGAATGAACGAGAGAGGATGCAATACCTCGTGATGAAGAGTAAATGGATCATAATTAACAAGCATTAACAAGAATATACTATACACATCGTAGAATAGCAGTCTTAACTAATTTTTTCTTTCAGAATACGAGGCGATTGATGCAGGCTGTCAGACAGAACTACACATCTTAGTTTTAGTGATGAAATATGCTAGAAATAAGGAATAGTTGTATAATGAATAATGAAGTGACTTTTTTGCAGATGATAATGAATGGTGATGAATAATGATGAAGAATATGCTACTATGGATGATGAAGTTTTTCTTTACAGGTGATGATAATAATGGAGTTATGATAATATGGATAATGAAGTTTTTTCTTTGCAGATGAAAATAATTATGATGTTTATATACTTACTGTTAGTTAAGAGATGCTATGTAGTTATTTAAGTATTTGTTGCAGTTCGTTTTGACAGTATGTCTTATATCGCATGGTATGATGACTGAAGGTTTCGGAAAGGACAGCTAGAGAACATATATATTTTTTATACACATTTCACTACCTGTTAATTCGAAGTTCACTACTTTTCAGCATAATATGCGTTTCTTCTTTCAGTTTCATAATCCATTTTGTATATTTTGCAGGAGAAATTATTCATGAAATTAATGTGCTATAAGCAGTTGTTTATTAAACCTATGTCGTTTATGAATGTGATCACATATACTCTACTTGTTTCATAACCTTGCTACAGCTGACTCATGACGAATGACGTTACACATCTTCATTTGCAGCAATAACTCAAAAGCAAACAAAGGAATTACCAGTCCCAAATAATGCTACTAGTTTAAGAGAGTTCTGAGTAATACTGATCAGCTCTGAATAGTATGTCACTTCAATAATGACTTCTGAATAATACATACAAAAAAATATTTTGTAACTGGACAATGAATGCCATTGATTATTGTAATAAGATGACATATGATGCCAATGATTGCTATAATTAGACTAATTATGTATAAATGCTATGCCAATAATTAACTCATTTTGAATAATGACTTCTGAAGAATACAAAAAAAATGCTTTGTAACTGGCCAATGAATGCAACTGATTATTGTAATAAGATGACCTATGATGCCAATGATTACTATAATTAAGTGAATTATGTTAATACTATGTCAATCTTTAGCTTCTGTTTTGAATGATGACTTCTGATGGTTTGTAACTGGGCAATGAGTGCCAATAATTACTATATTCAGATAATTTATGAACATTATTCTGTAATACTACATACATGGTACAGAAATGTTCAGTAACTGGGCGATGAGTGCCACCAATTACTCAAATCAGTTGTTAGACTAGTGTAATTCTCAATGAAGACTACTATGTGACTTAATGTCCTTCACCTTCCGACCTAATTACCAGAAATTACTGCAATATCCGTTTGTCCTGTCTATCCTCATGATCATGGAGCACTATATTTGGTTTTTGCACTAATTCTACGTTGGTGTACCTTACAAGAATGTGGTGTTGACACGACATGCTGTCCACCACCTTGAGCGATGGAGATGTTATTATGGTCCCACTGTTTGGTGTACCTAGTGTACTACCAAAATGATAGCATGGAATATTATTACGACATTTCAGTGTCTTGGCTACACTGATTAATACTTCAAGGAAAAGAACTTCAGATTGTCTCACTTGGTGTTGTGCTTCTGGAGAAAGATATGGACTTTCAGTGCAGCTGCGTGCAAACTAAAGTGCTACAACCATGACGCAATCCTTCCCGTTCCTTTCCTAATTCTTGTAAAATGATAAAGACATAAACAGTGCGTGTGCACTTCATTTCATTTGTTAACAAGATCAGTTGTCCTAAAAATACTAAAGACTTCTATAGTGCGTGTGCACTTTATTTCACTCATTATGTTTATTTGTTGTAAAAATATTAGAGAGTTTTACAGTGCGTGTGCACTTTATGCCATTTGTACTCATTACGTATACATTTTTTTTTTTTTTTTTGTGATTCCCAGATATGTTCTGTATTACAGTGTGTGTGCACTTTCGTCATTTTGTTAACATGATTTGTATTCATTGCATTTTGTGATTTGCTGATATGTTGTGAACTACAGTGCGTGTGCACTTTTGTCATTTCTCAATATGATTTGTACTCGTTGCCTATACATTTTGTGATTTCCTGATATGTTCTATACTACAGTGCGTGTGCACTTTATGTCATTTGTTAATATGATTTGTACTCATTGCCTATACATTTGTGATTTCCTGATATGTTCACTACTACAGTGCGTGTGCACTTTTGCCATTTGTTAATATGTTTTGTACTCATTGTGTATACATTTTGTCATTGCTTGATATGTCTGTACTCAGTGCATGTGCACTATATTTTATTTCATGTTCTGCACCTATATATATATGTATATATTCTGTGATTGTAAAGTTAATTAATTATGAAAAATTTGTTGCTCATGGCAAGTCCAATTGACTCACCATCGCTGCCAAATTTTTGCCCCCCAGTGGAGGGTTATGTAACACGAATGCTTCGCCGGCGATGGGCGAGGCATGACAGAATCTCTGACCAGAGAGTAGTTTATTGTTAGTTGTTGCTTGTCGCGAGTCTGCGCTAGTCTGCGCGAGTCGACAGTAGAAGTCAGTCTGCAGTAGTAGTCAGTCGGATACAGTAGCGAGTGGACAGTAGTAGTCTGCGGGAGTCGGCATGCGTCGGCTGTGTGCTCTGGTCGCGACTCTGGTCAGGACTCTGGAGGATGAGTATTGTTGTAGAAGGTAAAGAAGCAGCCTTGCGCATAATTAATAATGTACGTTAATTGTAATTTAATTTGTTCAGAAAAAATGCCCCAATAATAATTTTTACAATATAAAGTAACATTTTTTTAAAGAAAAACATTCATTTCAATTTAAAGAATATTTCCTATGCATTCCTTCCAAGAATCAATATATATATATATATATATATATATATATATATATATATATATATATATATATATATATATATACGCCAGCATTGCACGAAGCTGTGTCGATAAATATCTAAATAAGAGCAGAAATAGTTGCAGTTTTTATTGAGGTAAGAATTTTTGTTTTTTTATTCAGAATACAGGGCCGAAGGTCAGCGCTGCTGTCCTTATAAAATTTACCAGATATTATTATTTCTGTTGAGAGGTTACATTTGGTTCATGGTTCATTATTTAATTAATGTTATTGTGTGGTTCATGGTCAATTACCATTCCTTTTAATTCTGTTGGGAGGTTACACTTCGCTCCATTTCACATTTTTTATTTATCATATTTTGCGGGGAGGTTACAATATGTCGTCTTCTTCACTTCATGTAATAGGCAAATTTCCTGTTACGGTACTCCATCTCTTAGTCTTCCTACTCTTCTTCCTCCATTGCATTTATAACTGAATGCTTCTACCGGGAATCTTTCTCCATCCATACGGGCTACATGTTCCTTCCATTTTCTCTCATTTTTCTTCATTTCTTCGTTTAAGTTACATATTCCTAGTTTTTTCCCTTATATCTTCCTCTGTACAGTCTTCCACCCTCCTTAGAAATCTCGTCTCTTGAACCTGTATTCTACTTCCTTGGCGTCTTGTTGTGGTCCATGCTCTTGCATGACGTTTGACCTTTGCAGTATGCTGTATCTGTACTCAGATCGTGTTCTTTGGCATATCAAATCAGCAGCCGATGTAAAGAAATGTATCCGCCATCTTGTATTTAGTTTAGCTCATGGATCAAGATGGATTGAAAAAGAAGATCAAACATCTGTCTTATAACATGTAGGAAAGAACTTTTCATGAAGTAAGTACAATTTATAGTGCATATATACAACGTAAAACCTTTTGTAAACTGTGTAGTCGCAAACACAATCACATGTTTTAGGACACCTGACAAGAAATCAACGCTTCCGTCTGACCATTGTCTCAGACCCGAAACTCGTAATGGTACAATGAAATCAATGAAATCACTGGTACAATGAAATCAATCAATCAATGGTACAATGAAATCAATCAATCATGCGACCGCTACGGTCGCAGGTTCGAATACTACCTCGGACATGGACGTGTGTGATGGCCTTATGTTAGTTAGGTTTAAGTAGTTGTAAGTCTAGGGGACTGATGCCCTCAGATATTAAGTCCCATAGCGCTCAGAGCCATTTGAACCATTTGTAATTTACGAAAACAGTTGCGGTGTTCTCTATCGTGGATAAAAGAATGCAGTTTTTATTGTTTTCGTGTTGATCAGGTCCACACTGACCTGCACTGCTTCGTTTAGATTCTCTGTATATGAAAAAAAAAGTTTCTTAGTATAATTAGAGGCACGATAAACTGTGTGTCTTCCATGGCGGTCTGCAATTGGTATGTTTGAGCGGCAACATGTCTACTAGCAGCGTGTCGAAGTGCCCAAGTGATGTCCGTACTACAGGAAGAATTTCTACAAATCTTTCAACAACCATAAGCGTTTCCGTCCACTACGTATCACAAAGAGAGGTAAGCGTTGAATGAAGTGAATTAATTTGATCCGCAAGTTTCATCAAAAGATTGTTCCAAAGTGGAGATTGTCGAAACAAGTGTACTGCAATTTTTATGCAACCGATGGAGTTCTGTATCATGGGCATCTCACATGAAGGCGCTAGAACTTAATTATGAATGTCCGCCACAGAGTGTACGAATTTGCACTTTCTGGTATTGTTCTGAAACTGTTTTCCTCATTCCTCGTAACCTTCCGTTCATCACTGCAGTGTCATTAAAGCCTTGCCCGATCGATTTAGAGGTATCCAAGTTATTAGATAAGAGACGCGTTATAATCATCGTTGCAAAAAATTGAGCAGAAATATCTTACTCGTAGATAATTGTTCTTGAAAATCCCACCTGATAATCAAATTTCCAGATAATCAGTCTACGTATATTAACATAACGTTAGTTGTACTCACCGTGATAAGCCTTCTTTTTCGTCAGCCAGTACATCGAAACAACCTGCCTCTTTGAACCTTTTAAGTACTTACTCTTGAATAAAATTACTAGATTGTTCAATAGGTTTAGTCTGAACTCTAGAAAACGTACAGATGACTCTGTTGTGGATGTTTTGTGTAACTAAGTGATTCTTAAGTGCTTCATAGTCGAATCTAGCACGAAAAGAAAGTAGTGCTCTAAAATTACCATCCTTATGCGCGGTTCGTTTATTATAACTTCTCCAGAATCACCGGCATCCTCTTCGGGCAGTTTCCTGTCTTTCGCACAGAAGAATTGTTTCTACAATAGCTTTCAATCTTTTTCTGTTACCTTCAATAATTTTACTAAATTCTACATTGCTGGACTCCGTAACATCGACTGCTTTACCCTCCGCTACCTTTACAAAATTTGCTGCTGGCTCGACAGCTAATTCATGATATTTCGTTACCGTAGGGTGATCAAAGCTCTCTAAAGCTTTCCTCCCGTTACTACATAACTTACTAACAAAGAGTCCTAGTTCTCGATGGTCACAAACGCCTTGCACTTTTCCAAGTAAAACACATAGTTGGCAAAATGCTCTTGCATGACGTTTGAATACACGAGCCTGAGTGCGTGGTAGTTCAATGACGTTGTGTTCCAGTCAGTGGCTAGAAATTTGAAAGTATGCGATAGGATCCAAGGCTTTTCATCATCATTGGTTGGAAGCTCTACATATCTCCCAATATCATAATTCGTGGACCCAGCTAGAGACAAATCCGCTCCAACCGTGAAAGAAAGAGAAAAAATAAAATTAAACACTACAACAACACACATAGATTTTCGTTGCTGTACAGCTAGCTATGGGGGTTCTCGATAAATCACAGCCCGCCCCTTTATCATAGATACTTTTATTTCACACATGAGTTTGTGATGCACCTTCTGAAATACCTGTGACTCTCGCACAGTATAATGCATATGTTATACAGGACTGCCCGTATAAAAAAATGATGCCTGTGACTGAACTACGAGAAACTGTAAATGAGGCAGCCATACAGCTCGTCCATTAACATTAGTGCAATCTTTCTTACGACGAAGGTCGTCAAGAAAATCATCTAGCACAAGTAGTTCTCGCATACCTCTTGTTAAAGAAATAACATGGTGGTACTACAATAAATGTTTACATGACATCTTCATTTAATTTGCGTTCATTTTCTATGCAAGAATGTAACACAGACGGTTTGCCTTTTTTTTTTTTTCACGGACAAGGATTTCAATAAGATTTGAAAGGGCAACATTAAAATTTTGGTAACATTGACTTTACAATTTTTTAATGTCTGACCTATCTGCATCGTGAATTCGATCGAAATCATACTTCCGCACTATTTACAGAAATGCAGATACTGTTTTGAATTTAATCGAAATCAAACTTTCGTACTGTTTACATAAAACATATTTTCATTTTTACAACCTCGTCCTACTAAAGCTGTAAATTCCTGTATCTGAAAACAATTATTTTGGAGAAAACATGGAGAACAGGCGCAAAATCCATGACTTCTTTCTACTCGTATGTTGCTTTAGATGAAACTGTATTAAATCCGGGGGTATAGTCTACAAACAGTACGTCCAACTATCCTTGAGACCTGAGCTCCATAGTACTGCTCGGCACTTGTCGATAGATTTTGGAAGTTTTCGAGACGAGTGTTACTGTTGCCAATTTATACTTATTGGCACTGCAATAGCCATTTTGCAGTGAACTGCTTATTGCTCGCCATTGTGAAGTGGCTTTGAATTAATTATATTTCATATTCACTACAATAAATACGGTGTGTGAATATGAATGTCGTAACGCACTGTCACGAAACCTTATTATTTCCATTGATCAATTCTGTCTAGTAATTGGTCAGAACATATCACCAGCTGAAAAAGTTGTCAGCAGTGAGGGAGATATTTCCTCGCCCCGTCGCAAAATTTCACGTGCCAGGAGTGCTTATACCTTTCTTCTCTGCATACCGTGCACTCATGCTTCAAGGGAAGTTCGGCTAACTGCAACTTAATTTCCCCATAACTTTGTCACACATACTTTTCAGCCAATAGACAGCATTTTGGTGCAACAACTCAGGCACAGAACATACGAAGCTACTTCAACATGGTCCAACAATGACACTACCACACTTCAATCTTTTGCACGCTCTCAGCCGTTGTAGTTTGAGATTACTACGAAAGAGAGCTTCGAAACAAAGTCACGCTTTCCGTGCCACGTTTATTATGTGTTGAGGAAAAGTTACTTTAGAAACCTTATAAAAAATTTTTTTTGGTTGATTAAAAATTCTTTAAGTTGAGATGTACACTACAAGGTGAAGGCAGCAATGGATACGACAATGAAACGAAAGAGAGCTTCTAAACAATACCATGCTTTCTGTGCCACGTTTATTCTGAGCAGAGGAAGAGTTACGATAGAAAACATATAAAAATGTTTCTTTTGGTTGATTAAAAATTCTTTAAGTTGAGATATACACTACAAGTACATGTGCCTGTAACGTATTAAAATTTTATTAACAACGGATTAATACATTTCAATAGTTTTAAAGTGAGAGGTTCCCTTAGTGTCCCTCCCGCCAGAGGTTCGAGTAAGTTAGATTAAGTTCGTTTAAGTAGTGTGTAAGTCTAGGGACCAATGACCTCAGTAGTTTGGTCCCTTAGGAATTCACAATACATTTGAACATTTTCTCCTAGCGAAGACGCCAGAAACCCGGACAGTTATTACTATATCCGTAAATAAAAAAATAATTCGTGAACATTAAATCCAGATTCTCACAGAGCCTAAAGCAGAATTAAACAAAAAAGTATTAGTCGAATTCAGTTTGCCACAGGCCTATTGGTTGGCTTGTAATTAACGCGTGAACTCGATTGTCCACATCCGTAACAGAAAAATCCGACAGTAGACGGCAAAACACCCTCTTTCTCCAGCCAAAGTGCAAACGCGAAACAAACTATTACGATTCTGCACAATAAATGGGGGCACAGGCACGGCTTATATATATATATATATATATATATATATATATATATATATATATATATATATATAAAAGGAGGGTCGGGTGTTTTGGGGTCCGCCTCCCCTCTTAGCTTACACAAGAAAAAACAACACGAAATTTTGCCGAATATCCGCTTTTTGAATGAAATTCCTTGCCTCAAAATAGCCATGCACCGTTCTTGGTTGACATAACAACAGACCGTAGAGGTAGGATGCAACAAACAATAGCTGTGCCCTGAAGCGGTGTGTGCCTGCCCCACCCTTATTATGTGCACAATGGTCCTAAGCCAGGCTGATCTGTCTCTTCGCTTTGGGCAGTCAACAAATAATAGTGAAAGCTTCGGGAGTTACGCGTCAAGCGAGCTTTTAAACTGTGTGTGTGTGTGTGTGTGTATGTATGTGTGTTTCATATATTAAAATCAAATAACCCTTCCAGCAATGGTAAAAAAGCGACTTGCCTTTCGTCGGTTCACCCTCGGTGTTTCTGTACGGGCCCGCACCCGTTCTGACTCGTCTGTTTGACAGTTTTCAAACGCGACTGTTTAACAATGAAACACACACTCCCGCACAGTTTAAAAGCTCGCGTGACGCAAGACTCCCGAAGCTTTCACTATTATTTGTTGACGGCCCAAAGCGAAGAGACAGATCAGCCTGGCTTAGGACCGTTGTGCACATAATAAGGGTGGGGAAGACACCTGTACACCAAGACAAAATGGAATACCTGCTAATGGGCTATGACCATAGATACTGGTCAACTAGGCGTGATGTCATTTTCTTATCAAGACATCTGTACAGTTATACCACGAAACTGTTGGCAAACCAGTGGTAGTACAGCGTTGTTTTTTTGGTTGTACAGAGCGTTTTGTCAGGGGAAGCAACACTAAATTTTACATGAAAGTATCACTAGTTTAATAAAACGGCATTTCTTGAAAACAGTAGTTTATATCATTTTTATACTCAGAAAGGCACTCTAATGTTAATGATCGATTGAAAGTAATGTGTGCATTTCGAGTGCACTTTAAAATCTGAAATATTCCTTGGAACACTAGGCAGCAAAGGTGATTTTTGGTCCCCTATAGGCTCCAGTTTCGTGATGCAGACATACTTCGAATTAAAGTCTGCGTAACAATTTTCGGGATGGCACTGTACAAGGTTTTGCAATCTCTGACTGATATTGCATTTTGTCATTGAGCTTTAGACTTTACTTTCTTTTCCAGAATTAAATTCATACAAACATACCACTTCAGATGTCTTCAGCTAATTATTCCAAAGTGATGAAACAAACTAGGTGGCTATGTTACCAACGTCCGAAACTTCATTTATCGGCTTATCGTTCGTTTAATTTTACCTGTGCACTTGAGAAGACGCTCATTCGTCCATGTACCAAGAAGCCACTTATGTCGGAAGTGCACAGATAACAGCGGTATTAATTGCCTAACGTTATCGAACTCGGAGATCTGTCGTTTCTGATTTGTGGCTGCCCCTCATTACATGCCGCAATACCTTGGCTAAATTTGCTCTTCTAAGGCGGATGCCAAGCGTATCTCGTACAATTGTGGCGCGTGGTACGTCGGTTAGACCAGCAGGACAGAGAAACAATGAAGGATAAATTGATGTGGGTTTAGACGGACGAGCAAATCTGCGATTTCAGAACATTGCCTTGATACTGGAACATAATGGCACAGAGAGATTACGCAGATAGTGTTACTAAGGAAGCTGAGATTACACTAGCAGCGACGGAGATTCTTTCACAAATTGAATCTTCTTCTTCTTCTCTATCAAGCATTAAACCAATTGGTCCGTAGCCACTTCTTGACACATTCACCTGCTCTTGGGTCTACCAATGTTCCTTCTTCTTTTGGGGAAGTACTGTACATTTTGTTTTAGAATACGTCCATGACTGATTCTTTATGTATGTTGTTTCCATTCTTTCCGTATTCCTTAACCGTTTCATTTAAGTTGTCTCATTTTGTAATTTGTCTCTCCTTGTTACACCCTTATTTGTACTCAAAAATCTCATCTCACTAGTTTGGAGTCTACTATGTATTCAAGGGTTCACAGTTTAGTTTCGACTTCCATGTAGTCCACAGGGAACTACCACGCCTTTATAAAATTTTGACATAGTGTCCTTTCATACTTTTCCCCTAAGTGCTTATTTGGTGGTGTCATACATCACACTGAAGCATTTTTTCTCAGCATCTACTTCGCCTATATGTGCTATCTCACAGCCCAAGATTCGAAAATGTTAACTTGTTCAGTAGCTTAGTTTTTTTGTTCTGATACTAATTGTTAAGGATAGTAAGCCTTGAAATGCTATGGGTTTGGTTTTATTTGTCGATATGCTTAAAGTATGCTGCTTTGATATTTTATATAGTTTATATAGCGCTCTCTGTAAGTTATCTTCGTTATCCATAACTACAATATGATAGCAAACATAAGAGTTTTTGTTAAATTTCTCCCTTTGAAACTGTCCTTATTACATTTCGTAATCCGTTGTTTCCATTCCCCCGTAATGGCGTCTAAAGATAAATTAAAAATTGTCTTTAAAATGCAACACGCTTTTCTGATTCCTTCATTATGTAATTTTCTTAGGGCGATGTTTCCATATTCCAGCTTTCGACTGTGTTCTTGTATAGATACTGCGGATAACTTCGATTAGATGAAGTTGTATTTCTCTTTTTCCATAATCTGTCAACGTTATCAGAAGCTTTGCTACAGTTTACCAAGACTACGTAGTTTTTGAATGGTATTTTTTCTTTCTGTTTTCCTAAATTCCCTAAACTGTGTCTGGAATCCTGCACTCTTCCTGGTTGAACAAGAGAGGGAGAATCTTATCGTCACTTGCTCAATCGTTGTTAATTAATATCCCACAATCGATAGCCTCTGGCAATGGTTACCTTTGTTTGTCTGGCGGTGGTAATTGTGTGCGGCGTATGTGTTGTCTTTTCATACGCCATCTTCTGGTTTCTGGTAGACTAAGCCCCGTTCAGCGACGATTTGAACTGGGTGTCAAAGCGATTTCTTGCTTCATTTGTGGTTTGAAAATAACGGGAGTGTTCACTTGTCGAAAAATTGGCAGTTGTTGAGACGGATACCAAGCAGCATTCCCAATACGTCTTTTATATGTCTTGCCTACTGTACTAGGGACAAATATTAAGTTTTAATTATCACTTCTAAACAATAAAGTTACATAATTATTGTTGGATTGAGGGAACTTGTCTGCAGTTGTGGCCACAGTACCGAAGCGCGGCATTAGAGGAGCCAAAACAAAATATCTCTTGTACTTTCCACTTTAGTCGGAACTAGATATTCAGTATTTGTATTCAGTGTGGAAGATAACTTTTTAGTCACAGTGAATAGCAGTCGTGACTGCAGCACTAATTCCATGAACATATTCCTCCCCGTCTTGTACAAAATTCTAACCACGAAAGAACAAAGCGATCTGACTACCGTTAATCAAATACTAGGTACTAGGCATACTTGCATAAACCAATGTAATGCATGAAGGGTTCTATAAGACGTGTTGAAGTAATTCAGAATTATAATCAACACGTTGAACCATCCTAACACAACCTATAAATGTAGTTGTGTTTTCTCTTTCAGAGAAAACTTGTGCAGTGCAAAGGCAAACCGAACCTTGTATTCCCTAACACCTAACAGCAACCAATATGAATCACAAAAGAAACAGTTCTAGATGTTTTCAGGACTGAAACATGTGTCTCGAAGTCCTTTTCAGCTCAAACGTACCTTATACTGATTGAAAAATGCATGAAAAGAAGGTATGCGGGCTGCAGAGAGCAGTCTATAATGCTGTAAATTCCGCTGAACGCAGCTTCTTCCCAATAAGCAGCGCTCGTATCAGCCTATGATGTGAATAAACGATAAACGAGCACATGTAAATCGAACATAAAGTCGTAAAAGTGAGGAACAGTTACAGGGAGGAAATAATGAAGGAGAAACTTTATTTTCAGTCCTGTTATGATTCAATAAATAAACTCGAAAGTTCACAAACAGTAGATACGTACGTGACATGTTCTCAAAAACAAAATTTACACCATTGCCTTCAAGTCTCCATAGTACCGTTTAACGAGTGAGAAAGTGAAATGGAAAGCGACTAATATCTGCAGAGGATGGAACAAAAGTAGATTCCTGTCCTCACTAAGTCAGGCAAAGACGTGTACTGGACAAGGGCCTAACCATACTGACAATGAAATCACGTCTGCAAAGCTGAAAAAGAAGAAAAAATCATGTAGAGTCCGCGCAGTATCGGTGGCTAACGCGCAGTGATCAATTTCCGTCCAAAAGCGCTGGACGAGTTCATTCCTTTGTTCCGGGGGCCGACAGTGTTTCACACCTTTCGGCCGGTCGGCGATGTCAAAATCGAGGCGCACGCCCTGCAGTCTTTCTCAAACGATTTTACAGGAACTATTCGCCAAACAAAATTTCATTTTTGCGTTACTTATAGCTTTAATATGTCAGGCTCAAAATGATATACCCGCCATTACGATAATGGTCATAGTTATTGAGAGATTTACATGGAAGTAAGTCACTGCTCGAAATTCGAAAAAGTTTGCAGTCAAAAATAGAGTTTGCTATGAGTTTGCGTTGGTGCATATTATATAATATTTTGTTGCATGTAAAATGTAGCTAGCATATTGAATTTTTCTTTAGACTTGGGCGCAGGTCATCAATCTCGAGAAAACTGATCTGATATAGCACACCCATTTGCAATCGTGCCGCGCCAGTGATATAGCCTACATTCCTCTTATTTCATAAACGGTATGAGAGGTCGAAAAGAGATTTTGGCAAATGACAGCACGCAAAGAGATTATTTTGTCATATGGTTGTTACGCAGAACTTCATTAGCTACCCTGTTATTCCACTAACTACAGACTTTTTCTATGAAAGAATGTAATTTTTAAGGGCCATCAATAATTGGTGAAATGAGAATTGCAGTGGGTTTTGGAACAGCATAGGTGAAGGCACTACACGTTTATTTTTTACCGAAGATGTTCTTTTTCATAAGCTACTGACTTTCATTTTCCTCACTTCCTCACTTAATAAACCACTGCTTCAGAAGTCTCTCACAATTGGGTCTGCACAAAATGTTAATGAAGTGACACTACACGTAAACTCCGCTGTGTTTTGGCAAAAGAAGCAAATTTTAATATGGAAAATGTCTAGGTTTTACTCAAAATTCGCCACTCATGATGCACCTTCGAAAGTTACAAATGGTTAACAAGCCAGGCGAAAACAAATCGCTGCATTTTCAGCGGGAATTATATTTAGATATTAACCAAAGCAGGATTGATACTCGAATATCCTTTTGAATGGCCACAATGCAAGTGTGGGAGTCAAGGAGCTCTGCTGCTTATTTACAAAAAATACGAGTGTAGGTTTCAGTTTAGAATGGCATTTCCCTGCCCGTAGCCCCCACCACTACTACTCTCCCCACGCCCGCCCTGCCGACTGTGCATCCACCGGCCACATTATTCTGAGCGGATTCTAAAACGTCAACGCTACTTTAGTGACCATTGCCTTCACCATGAATCCTGAATACTGCAGCTTAGAAATGCCTATCTCTGCAATGCACAAGACAATAACGTCTGAACATAAGTAAAACGACGTTAGGCGCTGTAGGCGGTGGCCAGGGGAAGAAGCAGATCAAGGGCCATGTGGCGCTATTCAGAATGATTCTAGCCGCCTAGCCACTTGATCTGCAGGGAGGGCTCCGAACTAAAAGTACAATTTGCAGATTTGCTTCACTATGTTACTAAGATGTGATTCCCCTACCAGATGAGAACATTGAATAGATAGTCCATGAGCCATGTGAGTGTTTCGCAACTAGCGGATCAGTACATAATATGAAAGACATTTCTAACAGACGGTTTTTAGATCCAATTGTCATATTGACCATATCGCTTCAGTGCAGAACAACAACTACTAGCTAAGTCTGCGCTGTGTTTGAGGGCAATGCTTGCCCATTGGTGAAGCTATAATCAGACTACGAATAGCATATATGCTTGCGGAATCTTTTATGTAGGTTTCCACAACAAGACTACCTGACCACTCAACCAAGTGAGATGGTGGAGTAGTTATCACACAAGGGAGAATATCGGTTCAAATCTCCATCTGGAAAATTCACATTGCGGTTCAAATCTCCATCTGGACAATTCACATTATTTGCACGATATGCCTGGTTCTTGAAGATATTTTTGTTCTGACGTTGCAACTACAAAAATGCGTGAAAAAAATCGCGCATTTTTGTAATTGCAACGACAGAGCAAAAACACCCTCAAGAATTATAAAGCAACTATGGCCACACAAATGAAGATATGGATGATGTTTAATTGCATGCCTGTTATGTTCCTGATCACTGTTAAACTGACCTCTCGAATGCCGTGATGCGACTGACCATGTTGTGGGCTGTAATTTTGTATGTGATTATCATAATAATTATTATACAGTGACCATTCATTCTTCGTTATCAAATTCAAGTTCTTGCAATAATCCTTTAATGGCTTCAATATTGTCTTTACAACGACCTACCAGAATTATGTTTATTAATCGAATCGGTAATTTTATCAAATAGATTTGTATGAGTTTTGAGGGGCTCCGAGGATTAGTGAAATACTGATTTTTGCGCACCATGTATTAGAAAAAGTGTTCAGGGCTTGAGAAATCAGACTGCTCAAAGTTGTTAAGCATAGTAATGCTGTGTTTAACGCTTGTTGTCTCTGACTACTAAGTTGACAAGGACGTGGGATAGAAATCACTGTATATGTGCCATTCTTGGGCTAATGAGCTCGTGGTTGGTTCACCAACAGATAATTGCACTCGAGTTCTAATATATGACCAATTGGCCATGTAGGTGAAAGAGAATAGTGAAATTGTTGTAGCCATTCTCGCAGGTGAATTTTCTTAGCAACATGTTGAGAAACTTCAGACTTTCGAACATTGGGCAAATGCTTGTAGTCAACACAATCATTCTCGTGTGTGTAAGCACATTCTCAAGCATCACAAGCTGCATCCCAGTTGTGTTGTCTCCGTAAGGCATTATGCTCACGAGTAATCTCTCTCACATGCTATGAACTTGCTGGCACATCAGAAATTTCAAAATGAAAACTGTCTTGCCTACTATTATTAGTTGCCTGATCAATTTTGTTTTCAACACGAGAAAACTCTTCGTGAACTTTCTTAGCTTCTTGTTTGTGTTGCTGATTTATGGTCACTGAACCTTGTTTGAAAGACTGGAACTATTGAAATTCCTCCAAATTGGTAAACAGGACTGGCTGAGTATCATCAGAATTTTTATTAGATTTAGTTAACAATTGTGCCGTTCTCGTAGTAAGTTCCTCAAGCTATTTTGCGACACTGCTCAAATTCTGGTTAATCTTAACAGACTAAGTTTCTAATTGTTGTATGCGTGTATCTTGTTGATTCCCTTGTTCTTTCAGCTGCGAAATTTGAACAGTATCTATGTGTTCATGCCTGGACTCTATTTTACTTATGTCAGAAATGAAAAGCTCATGTACTTCTTTCCTAATCTGTTTCGATAACTCGTTAAAAGTTAACCAAAAGTCCAACTCTAAGTTTTTTTATTATTCTCTTCTAATGTGCTAGCAATGTTCTCTTCGCATCTTTTGAAACTCTCTACCTGAGTCTTGCTACTTTCTTCCAACCTCTTAACAATACTTTCTTCCTCTGTTTTATGATTGTTTTCCTGTCTTTTATAACTTTCTTTAATTTCTTTTCTGATCTCTTTATTATGTTCCTCGATTTCGTTCAGCTGTGCCAGTATAAGTTGCACACCACCTCACTTCCAGCTGTGGGACTTCTGTTTAAAAGGGAATTGGTTACATTAGTCTGCTAATTTGCAAAGGATGCTTTCTACCAAGTTTAACATTATTATTGGCAGATGGAAAAACTGTGTTAACTAGCACTGATGGCATGGTGAAAAGACCTGAGTATTCAACTGCTGAACTAGTATATTGTGACAAATCACATCCAACAAATATATTTTCGCGAATGACATCTCCTACCACGATTTCACATACATCTCTAATCAACTGATAGGTGACTACCCTGATCCTTTCTGTCACTGTCGCACCTCCCTCAGCTGAATCACTAATCTGAGAAGGCCTCCACTCATTGTTTCTGCGTCTAATAGCTCCTAGACCTCCAACATCTGACTTAGATCTAGTAATTCTTTGCATTCTGGCACAAATGTACTCTGTCAATGAATAATTAAAATACATAAATAATTGCAGTTAATTGCACAATGCTGTGTAGCGGTGAAACACTTAGGTTATTACATATACATGAGAATATAATAAGCTAAAAGATCAAAACACATCAAAAAATCTTCATTGTCGATACAGCTGCAGAGTAGAGTCATTTTTTTATCTAATAGCGAAACCAGAAACTAGCAAAATGATCGTATGCTGAACAGAAATGTAGACAGATGGAAGTTATCTCCTATTCATTCGTAATTGGTAATCTGTGTGTGCCAAACCCAGTCGCTAGCAAATTGGAAGCCATTATTTTTAAATTCCGATTACATTGTCTGATCCATAATCGCCTTTGCTACCCTCCTTTTGAACACAAACTTGTCTGTACAAATTACTTATTTTAGGTATGTGATTTAAGTTAATCTGAAACACATCTTAATATTTGTAAATGAATGTAAAGAATGATTACCAGTAACACTGAGACCGGCTTTCTCATGACACAATCACACCCAGTGGTTGCCTATTACGTCACGAATACTTTACTCTGTTATAAAACGCATCCACTGAATTTGTATGAAATGTTCTAAATGAAAACTGTTTCTAATATTGTCTCAAAGGTTCGTTGAGACCCTACAACAGATTCTTATGCTGGCAACGGATAACTCGGCTTTGCTCTGACTGCACCGCAAAAATTGTGAGCAGAAAGAAATCACTGGGCAGCTGTTTGCCTTCTCATCTTATTTTACTTTTATGCTGTTTTCGTAAATCAAACTTTTGTTCTTTTTCAGAAAATACGAGGGGCGTTCAGTAGGTAATAGAACACATTTTTTTTCTCGGCCACTTTCGGTTGAAAAATGCAGAATTTGTTGTGGGACATTGTTGAATATTCCCGCATACCGTTTCATGAAGTTCTGATAGGGGCCTGCACTGTACGTGGCCCTGAAAATGGCGTCTGCTAAGGAGGTGTGTGCCAAGCAGAGAGCTGTCATGGAGTTTCTTTTGACGGAAAACCAGAGCACAGTAGATATTCATACTCGCTTACAGAATGTCTACGGAACTGGTGGTGAACTAAAGGACGGTGAGTCGTTGGGCGAGGTGTCTGCCATCACTGCAACAGGGTCGCGCCAACCCGTCCGATCTCCCACGCGCCGGCCGGCCGCACGCTGCTGTGACTCGTGCAATGTTGGAACGTGCGGACAGTCTCATTCAAGGCGATCAATGGATCACAAACAAACACACTGCTGCGCAACTGTACGTTTGTGTTGATAGTAGTGACAAACTCATGAGGGAACTCAAAGGTGTGAGCCCGCTGAGTTCCTCGCCGCCTAACAGAAGACTATAAAGAGCAACGAAGAGCCATCTGCGCGGATTTGCTTGCGTGTTACGAGGCTGCTTGTGACGATTTTTATGTCGAACACCGTCACGACACCCTCTGGAGTGATGACACAGCACCTCTTCTCCGAAGAAAAAGTTGAAAGCCGCACCATCAGCCGCTAAAGTCATGACGACGGTCTTCTGAGACCTCTGAAGGGGTTATTCTGTTTCATGTGCTCCCTCATGGGACGACGATCAACTCTGAAGTGTACTGTGCCACTGTTAGGAAATGGAAGAAACGACTTCAGAGTGCTCATCGCCACAAAAATATAAACAGACTTGTCCTCCGTGAAAACGCAAGGCCTCACACAGGTCTGCGTACCCAAGAGGAGCTCACAAAACTTCATCGGACTGCTCTTCCTGATCCAACCTACAGCCCAGTTCTCGCACCTTCTGACTTCCATCTGTCTGGCCTAATGAAGGATGCACTATCCGGGAAGCAGCACGTGGATGATGGGGAGCTTATTGATGCAGCAAGATGCTGGCTCCAACGCTAACCAGTAGAAAAATTTGAAAATTTGTGGTAAGGTCTTATGGTACCAAACTGCTGAGGTCATCGGTCCCTAACATAAACTTACTTTACGCTAACGACGATACACACATCCATGCCCGAGGGAGGTCTCGAACCTCAGATGGGGAGGGGGGGGGGGGGGGAAGGAGAGCCTCTACGCGGTAAACCAATAGAGTGATTCACAGACCCTACCAGTAAGGTCGAATTGAACGGAGACTATTTGGATAATGGGTTTTGTAGCCATAAGAATGAGGAATAGTATGGAGTGTCGGAATCCTGAATAAAACCAACCTGCTCTCACAAAAAACTGTGTCACATTACTTACTGAACGCCACTCGTGTAATTCACTGTCCACGCAGCAGTGCAAAGCGCGACATTGCACACACACTTGTCGTCTAACAGGATAAAGAGTAATATGTGCTCTGATATGTAAGGTTGGATTACTGCCAATTTTTGAGTGGTAGGATATCCAACAAATAAATAAAGAGTGCAAGGTATGCTCAAGATTGGAGAGAGGTATTTTTCGTAGTTAAAGAAAATGTTGTGGAAACTTAAATGAGTCACTGGGAATTTGCATTTTACGTATTATGAGAGTAATGAAAGGATATATTGTTCTTGTATGTGTGATGGAGACAGTGGAAAAAAGTTGATGTATGAGATTCTAGGATTATTGTTCTGGTGTGTATCTGTTAGCAAATTTCCAAAAAGGTAAGATGAAAAACAGCCATTACTCTGACAACCATATTACTGTCGCATGACTAGAGTATTTAAGACGTGGTAAGATGGTACTATATTTGAGCAGTAAGATAATCTTAATGAAGGAGTAAGAATATGCTTGTGAATGACCTCCTTTGTAAATATGACATTTGTTCTGATGGTGCGTGCACATCGTAACTGCCAAAGTCATGGTGATCACCTTTTCTTTTTCCATAACTTTGTGTCACATATGTGCTGTAATTAGATGTAGTTTAGAATCTCTTTGCTAGTAGATGCACTGAGTAGGAGAATATCCTGTAGATTGTTTTCCTTTTTCTTTTGTGACTATTTACCAACTGAGATCTTCACATAATATAAATGGTATACTAGTCTATAGGTACACAATGCTCATATTATTCTGCATATTTTTTTGTATAACTTTGATGCAAACTTCAGATGTCACTGTATAACATACATTTCATTACACACATTATCTATGTTCCTACTTATATGATATGTACAGCACTCCAAAGCATTATAAGTAGATTTTGTCTCATGAGGCACTTTGTTCTCAGTACACTTAACGATTCAGGTATATTGAACCCATTAATTTTTTATTTCTGCTTGAAATATAAATGTACTTAACATAATGATTAATATTTGTTCACTTACGTTACATGTATTACGGATTAGCATGAGAGACACTCATTACTATCAAAAAACTGCATGCACACATTATGTTGAAAAGAACTCTTAAACTGAGGTGTCTGCTGTGGGTTCACGACTCTGTCACTGCCTGGCTTTTCATCAGACGTGGACCACATGCAACACACTACTGTGAACGGTTGGGTCGTCAGTGGAACTGACTCAGCTTTTGTCCTCACTGAGTCTGCCCTCATCTACGTTACTGCTATTTCGTCCAGATCTTTGGGTTGTCAGTGGAGAAACTGATCACTTTACTTACTCCCTCAGTCTCCCCTTTGATCTGTAAACACTTATCCTCTTATTTAACTGTGAATCTGTGAAGCAAAAACTGGGTCCTTGTAAAAACCAAGAGTACTACCTGTGACATTTATCATTAGTTGTACATTTTCACCTCCGAGTGTATGCCATTGTTCCATGGGTATTATGTATCTCAATTGAGAAACTTCCTTTTTTCTAAAGAAATCTGACTCTTTTATGTCACTATTTTGCACTTATCCTATTGTATGTACTACACGGTCATATAAAACCAGTTACTCTTGAAGTTTATCCTGAAATATTAATCATAAACATTATATTCAGAGTGACATTTATACCACTTTGCTGTCGAAGTGACATTAACACTGCCTAGGTTTATCAACTATGTTTCGTATACTACTGTTTCAACTAACAATAATTTTTATTCGTTTTTGTTAGCTGTTGCGTTCACAACTATGTATTTTTGGTAAATTTTTTCATATGTTCATACATCAACATCTATAGTTCTGGTTTCTTAACGAATTTTAGAATATTCCTTGCTATTAGGAAGAAACCTTTTGTCACATTCTTATTTGGTACGATTGGGGTTATGAAAGGAGTATGTATTATGAAAAATTGTTATATAAATTGTATATACCACGCGACATATGAGTCTGTTTGGAATGTATGCCACTAATAGCATCTTTGCATGCCTGAAAACATGGGTTACATATTCTTTGGCCACTAGAGGTTTTATTATTGTGTAGAGCTTAGGCGAGTGAGACAAGCAGTTGCAGTTGTGAGTAGTTGTCGGCCAGAGAGTGACAGTGTGTATTGTAACAAGGGGGTGTCAAGAGCCTGGATGGTAGTTGTGCCACACAAAGAAAGAATTTTTATATGACATTGTTTAATTGAGGACGAAGGATAAAGGATGATTTTTGAAAGGTTTTTACAGCGAGACAGCACATATGTAAAAACTTAATTGTGTTGAGTTTTTTGCTGCAAGTGCTAGCTGGTAATTGTTGTAGTGTAAATATTTCATTGTGTTTAACACTATCTAAGTGCTGGACCCAGAGTGAATTATCAGTCATGTGTTGAGTACTCTTAACGATCTTACTCCCTCCAGTGTTAGTTAATAGTATTTCATTTGGAATCTAAACGAGTAAATTGTTACATAAAGCTTTTATTATGTTTAATAAGAGCTACTACATGTTGGTATCCAGGGAGAATTATTAGTCTTGTGTTCAGTATTGTAACCAGTGTCCTCTCAACACTGTTAGTTAAAGTATTTCACTAAAAAGGCAAAGGCTGCATCTGATGTAATTTGCAGACCGTGTAGAAAAGTAACTTTTATGGTGTAGGACAATGCTAAGGAAAAGTCATAATTTATGTCAGAACAATCAATTTTTGTCATTAAAAGAAATGAATATAATTTGAAAATACATTCAAGAAGCTTGTCCCGACTATTAACTGAAAGATTTCGCGAAACCTGCACTGACACACCCTGCACCGTTGCGCGTGCAGTGAATCATATTATCAAAAGAAGACTAACACCGTAATTTGCTCATGCAGCCTGTTAATAAATCAGATAAGAAGAGAAACTGCCGCCCAGTGATTTATTACGGCTCGTCATCCAGCTCGTCATACTTGGAGTGCATTCAGAGCAAAGCCAACTTATACGTTGCAAAGTAAGAAACAAATGTAGGGCAAGCTAAGTTTCAACCAAATGTTTTGTAAACAAGCAAAAGGGTAATTTTGCAATTTGATTAAACGGTTTTAATAACTCAGAACGGACTTGCACTAACATGAACTATAACTTCTTTCTATCATAGCCACACATCATAAAATTTACTTTTGTACACGATTTTTTATATCAGATTCACACTTCGCCTTTTTAATGAAATACTTTAACTGCCAGTGGAGGGAGGAAACTAATTAAAATACTTAACACGAGACTGGTAACCCTCGTCGGATACCAACACATAGATATTATTGAATGCAATAAAAACTTTACAATATAATTTACTATTTTACATTCCTAATGAAATATTTTTAACTAACAGTAGAGAGAGTAAGACAATTAGAACGCTGAACATATGAGTGATAAGTCTTCCTGAATTCCAACACATAGGTGTTATTAGACCAATGAGGTCTTTACACTATAAAAATTACTCAAGTTGCGCTTGCAGCAAATAAACTTTAATGCAGATTACCTCTGTCCAAATTAGCAGGGTCTCTATAGTCACCTCAAATCATTGTTTATCCACAAAGTACACAGCACTGAACATCTTTGATACAAATCTCTGTACGTCGCGGCACGTCCCCCGTCCAGGCTCTTTATTCACTCATGACACAACTCTTTCTCCCTCTCTCTAGCCGACAGAATGATTCCTACTGCTAAGAAGTGCAACTCGACTGTTACTTCCTTCGCTCGCCCGAGTTCTACTCTGGTAGTCAAAGAATGTGTCACTCATGTGTATGTCACGCATGCTAATATGCGTGTTGTGGCAAACATTCCAAACAAAATGCTATTTCTCCTTATAATTACAATTTTTAGATCCATTTTTCATAACGTGTATATCTTTGACTGTTTTCAGAGCGAGCGCGAGCCGGTCGCCTCCCCCCCCCCCCGCCCCCCTACCACCCACTTCGCCGATAGCTCCATCTAATGCGCTCTACACATACACATTTCAGTTTACTACTCAACTACTAATACGAAAAATGAAATATGTCCTAGTATTCATTCCTTGAAAGCATAAGTTTTCTAGATTAACTCCCATCAAGCGCATCGCCGAAAAATGTTAATTGTGTTCATTCGATTAAAAAAATAATCGGCTCCAGAAGATCATAGACTTCAATTTTAATTCGTGATAAAATGTCTTTCATTGAAACTTATATTCATAAAATAAAAATTGAGAATGTTGGAAAAAGATGAAACACGCTTAAGTGCAAGTTCTAACTCATTGTTTGATCCTTACAGTTAACAAAATCCTTAAAAATGATTCAATAGCACGATACCACAATTCTTTGCGAAGAAAATAAGCCTGAGACTGTTACTGTAGGGCCGTTCGTTGAGAAGATCTAGCCAATCATCGAGAACACTTTTTTAAAAAAATCGATATATCTCGAAAAATTATTGAATTTTTAAATTTTTCGAAGAAGTTCTTTTTGACTTACCTCGGGCCGTACTTAAAGTAAATAACAAGTATGGGAACGTGAACATTAACGAGTTACAGAGGACCCTATTTTTAACTTTTGACGCATTTTTTCGATATATCTCAAACCGTAAGAAAGCAATCGACACTTTTAAGAAAGCGATCGATAGATCTTTTCATGCCCTACAACTTTCTCATTTAACATTTTTCGATCGGAGCTGTTACTTTCCCCTTAGCTAAGAAAAACAGTTTTTTGCAACTTTGTGGGTTTTTTAAAATCACGGTCACTATCTTGGATCGATTTTCATGGGAAAAAAGCTCTGTTTAAAATTTAAATGCTGAAAGCTCACTTTTTTTTGTTTTCAGAAAATAATTTTCCCAAATTTAATATACAACCTTTACAGAATGCATGGACCATATTTATGCCTACCCCCCCCCCCCTCACCGCCCCCATGAACTATGAACTTTTGGACCTTGCCGTGTGTGGAGAGGATTGCGTATCTCAGAGATACAGGCAGCCGTACCATAGATACAACCACAACGGTGGGGTATCTGTTGAGAGGTCAGACAGATATGTGGTTCCTGATGAGGGAAGTAGCCTTTTCAATAGTTGCAGGGACAACAGTTTGGATGATTGACTGATCTGGCATTGTAACAACAACCAAAACGGCCTCTCTGTGCTGGTACTGCAAAAGGCTGAAACCAAGGGGAATTTACAACCATAATTTTTCCCGAGAACAATCAGCTCTACTGTATAGTTAAATGATGATGACATCCTCTTGGATAAAATATTCCAGAGGTAAAATAGTCCCCCATTCGGATCTCCTGGCCGGGACCACTCAGGAGGATGCCATCGTTAGGAGAAACAAAACTGGCGTTCTGATCGGAGAGTGGAAAGTTTGATCCCTTAACTGGGCCAGTAGGTTAAAGACTGAAAAAGGAAATGGATAGGTTGAAGTTAGATATAGTTGGAATTAGTGAAGTTCGGTGGCAGGCGGAACAGGACTTCTAGTAAGGTGAATGCAGGGTTATAATCAAATAGGGGGTAATTCAGGAATGGGTTCAATAATGAATAAGAAGATAGGAATGTGGCTAAAATACTACGAACAGCATAGTGAACGCATTATTGTAGCCAAGCTAGACACGAAACCCAGGCCTACCACAGTACTAAAAGTTTACTTGTCAACTAGCTTCGCAGATGATGATGAGAGTGAAGAAATGTATGATGAGGTAAAAGACAGATGATGAAGAGGGTGAACAAATGTTGTAAGAGGTCCGAGCAGATGTAATTGCGATGTATTGCTCATGCGCTGCCTGCGATATTCAAGGTCTCTGACCAGAGAGCAGTGTTGACTGCAGTAGGAACTGTGTAGCTGTAGCAGTAAGTTGTTGCTAGTCTGGAGTCTGCTCTGGTCTGGTCTGGTGTATCGTGTTGGCTGGCCCGGTCGCGGTGCAGCGATGTCGGAGCCTGAGTATTATTGTATAAGGTAAAAAGCAGCCTCGCGCATATGTAGTAATGTTATCTCAAGTCGCATGTAAATGTTTTAAAAATCTCGTAATAATAATCTTCCTCATAAAAAGTAACTTTTAACAACCATTCATTTCAATTTAAAGAATTTACTAATTTCTCCCATCCATGATCACCCCGATTATTGCAATAGAAAACTCAGTTGCTTCCTTTCATAAATGAGAGATAGGTCGGCCAGCATTGCACAGAGCTGTGCCGGTAAAATTTATTGTAAGAGCAGATATATCCGGCGACTTCATTGAGGTAAGAATTTTTCCTTTTTTTATTCAGAATAATCTTTCAGGGCCATGACGCAGCACTGCTGTCGTCCAAAATTTAGCAGGTTAAATTCACAGTGAATTATTGAATAGTCATAAGTGAGCGACAATTTAATTGAGAGGTTAGTTACATTGTATTATTACCAGGTTACTGAATTTATTTTTTTATTGGGACGTTACACTGAATGCGAACGACATAATTATAATTTTTTACTGTTGAGAGGTTTAGGAATTTTTCTGTTGTGAGGTCACGCTAAATTTGAATGAATTTTGAGCTTAGATTAAATCAGAAAGAATTTTGTGTGGAGGTTAATGTGAAAAGAATTTTGTAGGGAGGTTACAAATGAGAAAGAATTTTGTGGGGAGGTTACACTAAATTAGAATCATATTCATATTATTATTTATTTTATTTTGTGAGGAGGTTACACTGTGAAAGAATTTTGTTTTGAGGTTACACTAAATTAGAATCATATTCATATTATTATTTATTTTATTTTGTGGGGAGGTTACATTTGGCGACAACCTGGCAGGATCGTATTTTCTTTGTGAATTTCTGAGAAGTAGTCATATATCTGCTCTTATTTACTTAAATGTAGTTTGCATCTGGCGCAACGCATTTACTAATTTGTCACTCTTTCTTTCACAGATCATCGGCAATTTATTGCTGTTTGTTGTAATTGTGTTTGTTCCATTTTTGCTTCGTCTTTGTTTCATTTTGTGCTTAATTTTGATTTGTGAAAAATGCCGCGAAAAACTGTTAACAGTACATCGCGATGTGCAATGAGTGAAATAGCCGACTCGAATAATTTGACAGATAATACTAGCGACACTCAGTCTAATAGTGATAATCCCGTAATTACAGATAATCAGTGCGTGCCGATCACTAGTATTGATTTTGATCCTAATGATGAGCAAACAAATTCAATTATGTCCACAGTAAATGTAACAATCGATGACGCGGCACGTTCTGATACAATGAACGCTGCCCAGTTTGACACACCCGGTTTGCTAAATTGGAATTGTGAACAGATAGATTTTTCTCACGAAGATGAACAATGTAGTCAGAATACGTCAGATTTATTTGATTCCGATGTAGTGACCAACAGTGCACGTCCGATTGCCAAATCTTTTCAAGAATCACAGAATGACCAAATAGTTATACAAAACGCGACAAATGCAGATACACCAACACACAACATAGAAAATAGAGCCGCTAATTTTTGCTGGGATCGAGTTATAGCATTAATGCTACAACTTAATGAAAATCCCAAACAACAAATTAATGAACACAATGAAAAACTAGATAACCATTTCAAACAACTTAATGAAAAATGCGACAACCATTTCAAACAACTTACTGAATCGTGCAAACAACTTAATGAAAGTTTCAAACTCTCGAATGAAATACACGACAACCTTAACGAACAGAACAAACAACTTAGTGAACAGATTACAGCCGTTGCCGCGCAATGTCATGATACTAAAGAACAAGTACGTGAGGAAATTGAGGCTTGTGCTAGGAACAGTAGTGAAGAAATAGGATCTGTTGCACAAGAATTAAGTAGTACACGTGTAGCCACAACGAAATTACTTAGAGATGAAAGTAGAGCAGTCACTGAACAATGTTCAGAAAATGCAACACAGATACGCGACGAGTTTAAATTAATGTCAGCAGACGTTTCACGCACTCTGGATACGGAAGTCGATAAGAAATTTGAACAACAGATCAGACAAATTGACGAACGTTTTAAAGTGACATAAATGAAAAATGTTTCAGTCACTAACACGTCACAGCATACGCCACATTCCGAACTTTTGTCACACTCACACAGCCAGTATAACTTAAGTAATTTACAGAGACCACGCGACTTAGAATCCGAAGAGACACAGACAAACAGATTCTCATGCAATCCTGAATCTGGTAAGACATACAGAGACGATAATTTTTATTACAAACACTTTCTATCCATGAGAAAATTTAAGGTATTTAAAAATGACAGAGCACAGGTACACGCTTTGGACTGGATACGACAATTCGCTTTTGTATTTTCATCAGCTTGGCCTGTAATGCAGAAACTAGAATTGGATTGGATACAACAACTTGCTTTTGAGTTTTTACCGCCATTACCTGTAACGCAGAAACTAAAATTTATTTGCAGCGCGTAAGAGACCTCGGGGGATTCATGACACTTCGATGAATATGTGCCGTAGCGTGCACAGGGCCCCGAGCCGTAGTAGTGCTATTTCCTCTTTAGTTTTCTGCGCTGCTGCCTTCTCTTTTACTAACCTTTATATCTATCAAAACAGCTCTTCACTTATCGATCTATCTAGATTAGAAACGAGTAAAGAAAACCTGATATGACAAATTTTACCGAAAGTGACAGTTTTCTTTAGACACTCCCGAAGTGACAAGAACTACCAGTGTAATTTTAATATCAGACAAAATTTTAATCATCAGTACGTACAAAATTTTCAGCAGTCGCAAACACATTTTGGTAACAATACAGGTTTTTCTACGCAACAGCAACAAAGCCAGCCGGTTAGCATAGCTAACCAACAATGTAATGTGCAAGGTCAACCAAGCTTTAATGTTTCGCCGCCTACACGTATAGCGTCGGCTCCGCCAAATAGTAATGCACAGCAACAAGGAAATCAGTACGCACAGAAAACACAACATTTCAACTCATATCACAATGCACCGTATAGAAATGACTATCATGACAGACGTAAAAGTAATGAGCACAATTTTCAGCGTACGTTTAATAACAGTCGGTCTTACCAGCAGCAAAATCATTCGCAACAACAGATTATCATGAATGAACCAGACAGTCGGTATCATCCCGAACATAATACGTCAGGAAGAAATAACAGAACAGTATAAATAGTTGAAATACCACAGCATCATCCCGCGAATAACCACACGTCAGAAGGAATTTGACTAGATACAGTACAGTTTGCATCTTCCAGCAACGCTAGCAATACTTTTGACACAGAGAATCTTGTTCACGAAAATGTTATTACTTTTGACGACTTCCGACAGAATTAAAAGACAGAATCACAACGTATGTAGACGACATTCTTATTGCAGAAGCTAACTGGTCTGAACACAATTTGATTCTTGAACAACTGTTACAAACCTTTCGTGCACAAGGACTCACAGTTAATCTTAGCAAATCGCACTTTGGCAAAACTTCTATAAAATTTCTTGGACATGTAATTTCAGCAGAAGGCATTGCGCCTGACACGGAAAAACTTCAAGCTTTACGTGACATTACTGTTCCTACGACGAAGAAACAACTACGCAGTTTTTTGGGATTAATTAATTTTTTTCGTAAATTTATTCATTACTCTGCTTTAGACACCCCTAGATTATGTCAATTGACGGGTAAAAACACTATTTGGTCCTGGGATAGCCAAGCACAGTCCCAATTTGTCAATCTGAAACAAGCTTTGTTGAATGCGCCACTTTTACAACATCCAGATCTTTCTAGAAATTTTTCCATTGCCACCGACAGTTCTAACACCGCTTTAGGCGTACACATTTTTCAGGAAATTGAAGAAGATGGTTCTACAGTAATTAAAAACATCGCTTTTGCGAGTCGCATTCTGTCACCTGCTGAACGAAATTATTCTGTTACAGAACTTGAAACATTATGTGTTGTATGGGCATTTACGAGATTCAGGCATTTTCTTTATGGAAGACATACGACCGTTTACACAGATCGTAGAGCTATACAGTTTTTACTTTCCGCAAAATTTACACATGACAGATTAAGCAGATGGAAACTTTATTTACAGGAATTTAATTTTCCAATTGTTCATATTCCCGGTACGCAAAATATTGTAGCAGACGCACTATCCCGTTCTCTCAGCAACAATCAGCAAGACATCGCAACCAACTTCTGCAAAGCAAATTCCAGCGTCATGTATATACAACAAGTTGCATTTGAAAATTTCATTTCGGTGTCATTACGAGACATAGCACAAGAGCAGAGTAAAGCCAACGTATGGAAAGAAATTAAACACCTTTGGCAAGATAGGAATAACGTTACCATTAGAAACCATTACACTGTACGCAATAATATTCTGTTTCGCCGCTCTCACCCTGACAGCAACAGTTGGTTACTATGTATTCCTGACGAGCTTGTTAACAAATTAATTTGGTATACTCATTTAAGTTACGCACATTATGAAGCCAGAAATTGTTTTCTTATACTGAGACAGAGCTGTTATTTTGCCAACATGGAGAAACGTATACGACGAGTTTTAGCGTCATATAAAATCTGCCAGAAAGCTAAGTCAGACACGACTTCACATATTCCTCAGTTACATCCCATTGTACCTGCTAAATTGAGACACATGGCCGCTGTAGACATTTTTGGTCCGATTCCCAGATCTAATAGAGGTTTTTGTTACATCTTTGTCGCTGTTGAACTCACTTCGAAATTTGTTATCTTCACTCCGTTACGCAAAGCTACTGCTAAATCTGTTTCGAATGCATTTGTAAAACATTTTCTATTTCATGTAGGGCATGTATTGAAAGTAATTTCCGACAATGGACCACAATTTCGATCTGCTAAATGGACATGTATGTTACGAGCAAGAAACATTTCTCCGATCTATATATCCAGGTATCACGCTTCTTCGAACCCTTGTGAACGACTAATGAAAGAAATTGGTAAACTATGTATAATATACTGCCATAAAAAACATATTGATTGGGACACACACATACTCTCATTCCAAGATGTAATTAATTCCATACCGAATGAATCTACTATGCTATCTCCGACCGTTATATTGAAAAATGTTGAACCACCTAACAAAATTAAAGAATTAGTATCCTTTCCTACATCTCGTCGACTACGACATCACGAAATAATTGACATTGCGCTGAACAACATCAAACGAGCCGGAGAAGACAGCAAATACAGGTTTGTACACGCCGTGACTTTCACGTTGGACAGAAGATATTAGTACGTACACACTATTTATCCAACAGAGGAAAGAGTAGATGCAGTAAATTTGAACTTCTGTACGCAGGTGCATATCGAATTCGCAGCATTCCTCACCCCAATGTAGTACACGTCGAAACTTTGAGAACCAGAAAAAGCAAGGGCAATCACCATGTCTCCAATATCAAACCCTTTATTGAATGAACATACTTTATGATTTATCACACTGTAATGCCATTTCCTGATTTTTATATGACCACTTATGCAATTCTATGTATGTGACTACTTACTGATGATTATCATATTTTTTGTTGGCAAGTGCCCGGCAAGGTAAGGTTAGCAGGTCGCTTTTCTTGTCGTTATATATCAGACCGTGCACATTTTCCATTTTTCGTGTATGTATGATTGTTTTCCTGTTTTGTTTGTACGCACTACGAAATCTTTAAGATATAACAAACACCAGTTGACTGACATTTTTTCCTTACGATATCTGAATGTCTTGACTATTCTATACTTTTGGCTACTGCATTATGAGACCGTGTGTACATTTTTGCACCTGAACACTATGGTTTTGACATAATACGTCTTCTGTCATGCTATGCTGTATGCTTCATTATATCACTAGAAACAAGTTTTTATTTAATGGGTATATGATTTAAATGCAAGATATTAATCCATATTCATCATTTTCAGAAAGCAATAACGTGTAAAAGAAATAACTTAAACAAACCACAGTGGATTACTATGAAATGGGAATTTCACCTTCGGAATGAACGAAAGAAAATGCAATACCTCGTCATGAAGAGTAAATGGATCAGAATTAACAAGCATTAACAAGAATATACTATACACATCGTATGATAGCAGTCTTAACTAATTATTTTTCTTTCAGAATACGAGGCGACTGATGCAGGCTGTCAGACTGAACTACACATCATAGTTTTAGTGATGAAATATGCTAGAAATAAGTTGTATGAAGTAAATGGTAATATGAATAATGAAGTGTCTTTTTTGCAGATGATAATGAATGATGATGAATAGTTATATGAAGAATATGCTAATATGAATAATGAAGTTTTTCTTTGCAGCTGATGATAGTGATGAAGTTATGGTAATATGAATAATGAAGTTTTTCTTTGCAGATGAGGATAATGATGAAGTTTATATATTTACTGTTAGTTAAGAAATGCTATGTAGTTATTTAAGTATTTGTTGCAGTTCGTTTTGACAGTATGGTTCAAATGGCTCTGAGCACTATGGGACTCAACTGCTGTGGTTATCAGTCCCCTAGAACTTAGAACTACTTAAACCTAACTAACCTAAGGACATCACACACATCCATGCCCGAGGCAGGATTCGAACCTGCGACCGTAGCAGTCGCACGGTTCCGGACTGCGCGCCTAAAACCGCGAGACCACCGCGGCCGGCTTTTGACAGTATGTCTTATAACGCATGGTATAATGACTGAATGTTTTGGAAAGGACAGCTAGATTACATACATATTGAGTACACGTTTCATTACCTGTTAATTCGAAGTTCACTACTTTTCAGCATAATATGCGTTTCTTCTTTCAGCTGAATAATCCATTTTGTATTAAGTTCACTACTTTTCAGCATAATATGCGTTTCTTCTTTCAGCTGAATAATCCATTTTGTATTTTTTCCAGGAGAAGCTATTCCTGAAATTAATGTGCTATAAGCAGTTAGTTATTAAACCTGTTCTAGTACTTGCATTTTTTTTACCCATTTGTGTGTGTCATTCATGAATGTGATCACATATACTCTACTTGTTTCATAACCTTGCTACAGCTGACTCATGACGAATGACGTTACTAATCCTTATTTGCAGCAATAAGTCAAAAGCAAATATTTTCATGCCCCAGCAATTAATTATCGATCCCAACGCAATGCATTGCTAGCACAAAAAAATGTATTACCAGTCCCAAATAATGCTACTAGTTTAAGAGATATTTCTAGTACTAAATATAATGCAAATTTCTCAGATGTATTGAATCCATTATATCTATGTATTATTGGAACACAGACCTTGAGTAATAGTTACAGTGTGTTACATTTTAAATATGTCCTATGTCACTTGAATGATGAGTTCTGAGTAATACTGAATGATGTTTTGTAATAATGCATAAATGCTATGCCAATAATTTCTGTAAATAATATTTTTGTTATACTCTATAAATGCTATGCCAATAATTAACTCTCATTTTGAATGATGACTTCTGAATAATACTGAATAATGTTTTATAAAACTATATGAATACTTCGTAACTGGCCAATGAATGCCACTGTTTCTTATATTTTAAATTTGTCTTATGTCACTTACATGCTATTATATATGAATACCAGTAGCTTGATGCTACACTCATTAGCTCCTGTTTTGAATGATGACTTCTGAACAATGCATAAAAATGGTTTGTAACTGGCCAATGAGTGCCAATGATTACTATAACTAGATGAATTATGTTAATGCTATGCCATTAATTAACTCCTGCTTTGAATGATCACTTCTGAATAATGCATAAAAATGGTTTGTAACTGGCCAATGAGTGCCAATATTTAGTGTAATCAGATGACTTATGCATAATGTTCTGTAATACTCCATACATAGTACAGAAATGTTTAGTAACTAGGCAATGAGAGCCAACAATTACTCAAATCGGTTAATAGACTAGTGTAATTCTCAATGATGACTAGCATAAGACTTAATGTCCTTCACCTTCTGACCTAATTACCAGAAATTACTGCAATATCCGTTTGTCCTGTCTATCCTCATGATCATGGAGCACTATATTTTGTTTTCGCACTAATTCTACGTTGGTGAAAAAGTATCGATTCTGCAGGAGTGTGGTGTTGACACATCATGCTGTCCACCACGTTGAACGATGGAGATGTTATTATGGTCCCACTGTTTGGTGTACCTAATGTACTACCAAAATGATAACATTGAATATTAATCCAACATTTCAGTGTCTTCGCTACACTGATAAATACTTCAGGGAAGAGAACTTCAGATTGTCTCACTTGATGTTGTGCTTCTGTAGAAAGATACGGACTTTCAGTGCAGCTACGTGCAACCTACAGTGCTACAACCATGATGCAATCCTTCCCTTTCCTATCCTAGTTCTTGTAAAATGGTAAAAAATATATACAGTGCGTGTGCACTTTATGTCATTTGTTAATGTATTTTCTACTCATTGCGTATACATTTTGTCATTGTTTGATATGTTCTGTACTCAGTACATGTGCACTCTATTTCATTACTCTGTGACTGTAAACTTAGTTAATTAAGTAGATTTTACAAAAATTTGTTGCTCATGGCAAGTCCAATTGACTCACCATCGCTGCCAAATTTTTGTCCCCCCCGCACCGACCCCTCCCCCCCGACCCCCCCCCCCCCCCCCCCCAGTGGAGGGTTATAGAAGAGGTCCGAGCAGATGTAATTTCGATGTATTGCTCATGCGCTGCCTGCGATATTCAAGGTCTCTGACCAGAGAGCAGTGTTGACTGCAGTAGGAACTGTGTAGCTGTAGCAGTAAGTTGTTGCTAGTCTGGAGTCTGCTCTGGTCTGGTCTGGTGTATCGTGTTGACTGGCCCGGTCGCGGTGCAGCGATGTCGGAGCCTGAGTATTATTGTATAAGGTAAAAAGCAGCCTCGCGCATATGTAGTAATGTTATCTCAAGTCACATGTAAATGTTTTAAAACTCTCGTAATAATAATCTTCCTCATAAAAAGTAACTTTTAACAACCATTCATTTCAATTTAAAGAATTTACTAATTTCTCCCATTCATGATCACCCCGATTATTGCAATAGAAAACTCAGTTGCTTCCTTTCATAAATGAGAGATAGGTCGGCCAGGATTGCACAGAGCTGTGCCGGTAAAATTTATTGCAAGAGCAGATATATCCGGCGACTTCATTGAGGTAAGAATTTTTCCTTTTTTTATTCAGAATGATCTTTCAGGGCCATGACGCAGCACTGCTGTCGTCCAAAATTTACCAGGTTAAATTCACAGTGAATTATTGAAAAGTCATAAGTGAGCGACAATTTAATTGAGAGGTTAGTTACATTGTATTATTACCAGGTTACTGAATTTATTTTTTTATTGGGACGTTACACTGAATGTGAACGACATAATTATAATTTTTTACTGTTGAGAGGTTTAGGAATTTTTCTGTTGTGAGGTCACGCTAAATGTGAATGAATTTTGAGCTTAGATTAAATCAGAAAGAATTTTGTGTGGAGGTTAATGTGAAAAGAATTTTGTAGGGAGGTTACAAATGAGAAAGAATTTTGTGTGGAGGTTACACTAAAGTAGAATCATATTCATATTATTATTTATTTTATTTTGTGAGGAGGTTACACTGTGAAAGAATTTTGTTTTGAGGTTACACTAAATTAGAATCATATTCATATTATTATTTATTTTATTTTATGGGGAGGTTACTATGTATACTGAGGTAAAAGAAATTATTGAGATAGTTAAAGGAGACGAAAATTTAATTGTGATGGGGGACTGGAATTCGGTAGTAGGAAAAGAAAAAGAAGGAAAATAGTAGGCGAATATGGACTAGAGGGAAGGAATGACAGAGAAAACCGCCTGATAGAGTTTTGCACAGAGCATAATTTAATCATAGCTGACACTTGGTTTAAGGATCATAAAAGGAGGCTGCATAAGTGGAAGAGACCTGAAGATACCGGAAGGTTTCAGATTGATTATACGAGGGCTATCCACAAAGTACATTACGTTTTGGAATTAAAAATAAATAAAGTACTGGAAATTTTTTTTATTATATACAGATGAAAGCCACACTTAAATACTACTTTTCTACATAGTTGCCATTTAAATTAAGGCACTTATCGTAGCGATGGACGAGCTTGGAAATTCCTTCGTGGTAAAATTCGGCCGCCTGCGCCTTCAACCACGTGGTTACCTCTTCTTGAAGCTGTGCGACTCATTACTCGATCGCATCGTTACTGGTGACGAAACATGGGTTAAGCATGTGAACTGCGAGACAAAATTGCAGTCAATGCAATGGGGGCACACAAATTCCCCCCAAAAACCCAAGAAATGCATGCAGACAATGTCGGCAAGGAAGGTGATGGCGACTGTCTTTTGGGACAGAAAAGGTGTGATTTTTGTGGATTTCCTGGAAAGAGGCACTAAAATAAACTCTCAAAGGTATTGCCAAACTCTGCACAACCTCAGAAGAGCAATACAAAACAAGCGCAGGGGAAAGTTGGGCTCAAAGATCTTGCTGATTCACGACAACGCCCGGGCCCACACGGCAAATGCCACTCGTGAAATTCTCGAATCTTTTAAGTGGAAGTTGTTTCCTCATCCGCCGTACAGTCCCGACCTGGCACCGAGCGACTTCCACTTATTCCCAGCAATGAAGAAGTGGTTGGCTATGCAGCGTTTTGATGACGACGCACAACTTCAAGAAGAGGTAACCACATGGTTGAAGGCGCAGGCGGCCGAATTTTACGACGAAGGAATTTCCAAGCTCGTCCATCGCTACGATAAGTGCCTTAATTTAAATGGCAACTATGTAGAAAAGTAGTATTTAAGTGTGGCTTTCATCTGTATATAATAAAAAAAATTCCAATACTTTATTTATTTTTAATTCCAAAACGTAATCTACTTTGTGGATAGCCCTCGTATAATGGTTAGATAGAGATTTAGGAACCAGATTTTAAACTGTAAGACATTCCCGTAGGTGGCTAGGGCTATGACAGCAATTTATTGGTTATGAATTAAAGAGTAAAACTGAATAAATAGGAAATTAAAGAGATGGGACCTGGAGAAACTGAAAGAACCAGACTGTTGAGAGCTTCAGATGGAGCAACAGACAATGGTTGACTATAACAGGGGAAAAGAATATAGTAGAAGATAAATGGGTAGTTTTAATATATGAAATAGTGAAGACAGCAGAGGATCAAATAGGTAAAAAGCCAAGGCCCAGTAAGAGACCATCGATAACACAAGACATATTGAATTTAACTTATGAAAGGAGAAAATTTAAAAAATGCAGCAAATGAAACGGGCGAAAGGGATACAAACGTCTAAAAAATGAGACTGACAGGAAGTGCAAAATTGCTAAGGAGGAATGGCCAGCAGACAAATGTAAGGAACTAGAAGCAAATACACTCCTGGAACTGGAAAAAAGAACACATTGACACCGGTGTGTCAGACCCACCATACTTGCTCCGGACACTGCGAGAGGGCTGTACCAGCAATGATCACACGCACGGCACAGCGGACACACCAGGAACCGCGGTGTTGGCCGTCGAATGGCGCTAGCTGCGCAGCATTTGTGCACCGCCGCCGTCAGTGTCAGCCAGTTTGCCGTGACATACGGAGCTCCATCGCAGTCTTTAACACTGGTAGCATGCCGCGACAGCGTGGACGTGAACCGTATGTGCAGTTGACGGACTTTGAGCGAGGGCGTATAGTGGGCATGCGGGAGGCCGGGTGGACGTACCGCCGAATTGCTCAACACGTGGGGCGTGAGGTCTCCACAGTACATAATGTTGTCGCCGGTGGTCGGCGGAAGGTGCACGTGCCCGTCGACCTGGGACCGGACCGCAGCGACGCACGGATGCACGCCAAGACCGTAGGATCCTACGCAGCAAATTAGGGACACTGTTGCTCCTGGGGTATCGGCGAGGACCATTCGCAACCGTCTCCATGAAGCTGGGCTACGGTCCCGCACACCGTTAGGCCGTCTTCCGCTCACGCCCCAACATCGTGCAGCCCGCCTCCAGTGGTGTCGCGACAGGCGTGAATGGAGGGACGAATGGAGACGTGTCGTCTTCAGCGATGAGAGTCGCTTCTGCCTTGGTGCCAATGATGGTCGTATGCGTGTTTGGCGCCGTGCAGGTGAGCGCCACAATCAGGACTGCATACGACCGAGGCACACAGGGCCAACACCCGGCATCATGGTGTGGGGAGCGATCTCCTACACTGGCCGTACACCACTGGTGATCGTCGAGGGGACACTGAATAGTGCACGGTACATCCAAACCGTCATCGAACCCATCGTTCTACCATTCCTAGACCGGCAAGGGAACTTGCTGTTCCAACAGGACAATGCACGTCCGCATGTATCCCGTGCCACCCAACGTGCTCTAGAAGGTGTAAGTCAACTACCCTGGCCAGCAACATCTCCGGATCTGTCCCCCATTGAGCATGTTTGGGACTGGATGAAGCGTCGTCTCACGCGGTCTGCACGTCCAGCACGAACGCTGGTCCAGGTGGAAATGGCATGGCATGGCATGGCAAGCCGTTCCACAGGACTACATCCAGCATCTCTACGATCGTCTCCATGGGAGAATAGCAGCCTGCATTGCTGCGAAAGGTGGATATACACTGTACTAGTGCCGACATTGTGCATGCTCTGTTGCCTGTGTCTATGTGCCTGTGGTTCTGTCAGTGTGATCATGTGATGTATCTGACCCCAGGAATGTGTCAATAAAGTTTCCACTTCCTGGGACAATGAATTCACGGTGTTCTTATTTCAATTTCCAGGAGTGTATCATTAGGGGAAACATAGATACGCCTATAGGATAAGCATATAGGTCTCCGGAAAAAAAGAGAAGCAATACCAAAATCTGAGCAGACGAAACCAGTACTGTGTAACTAAGGGAAAGCTGATAGATGGAAGGAGTGTATGGAGGGTCTATATTATAGAGAGAGAGGACGTAGATGAAGACGAGATGGGAGACATGATACTGCGTGAAGAACTTGACAGACCACTTAAAGACTTAAGTCGAAACAAGGCCCCGGGAGTAGACAACATTCTGTTAGAGCTGCTGATAGCCTTGGGAGAGCCAGTAATGACAAAACTTTTCCATCTGGTGAGCAAGATGTATGAGACTGGTGAAATACCCAATATAATAATTCCAATTCCAAAGAAAGCAGGTGGTGACAAGTGTGAAAGTTACCGAACTATCAGTTTAATAAGTCCTGGTTGTAAGATACTAACACGAATTCTTTGCAAAAGAATGGAAGAACTGGTAGAAGCAGAAAACTGGTAGAAGCAGATCTCGGGAAAGGTCAGTTAGGATTCCGGAAAAATTAGGAACACGGGAAGCAGTACTGACCATAGACTAATCTTAGAAGGTAGGTAAGGGAAATGCAAACCTACATTTATAGCATTTGTAGACTTAGACAAAGCTTTTGACAATGTTGTCTGAAATACACTCTTTGAAATTCTGAAGGCAGGAGGGGTAAAATATGGGGAGCGGAAGGCTATTTACAACTTGTACAGAAACCAGAGGGCAGCAACAAGAGTCGAGGGGCACGAAAGGGAAGCAGTGGTTGAGAAGGCAGTGAGACAGTGTTCTAGCCTATTCCCGATGTTATTCAGTCAGTCAGTAAAGGACACCATAGAAAAATCCGAAGTAGGAGTTAAAGTTCAGGGAAAAGAAATAAAAACTTTGGGGTTTGCGAAAGACATAGTAATTCTGTCTGAGACAGAAAAGGACTTGGAGGAGCAGTTGAACGGAATGGGCAGTGTTTTGAAAAGAGGATATAAGATGAACATCAACAAAAGAAAAACGAGGATAATGTAATGTAGCTGAATTGAATCAGGGAATTAGATTAGTAAACGAGACACTTAAAGTAGTAAATGAGTTTTGCAAGATAACTGATGATGGTCGAACTAGAGAGGATATAAAATGTAGACAAGAAAAGCATTTGATAGGACACATTCTGAGACACCAACGGCCCATCAATTTAATATTTGAGGGAAGTGTGGGTGGTAAAAATCGTAGAGGGAGACCAAGTGATGAACACGGCAAGCAGATTCAGAAAGATGAAGGTTGCAGTAGTTATTTGGAGATGGAGAGGCTCGCAGCGGACAGAGTAGCATGGAGAGCTGCATCAAACCAGTCTTGGGAATGAAGACAACAACAACAAAACACATATTTCCCTAGCACTGTTGATTCCTACTATAAGCGAACTATAACTTGGGCATCTCCCAGCAGGGGTGCCGGGAGGGGGGAGCGAGCACTACGGCTGCTGAGGGACGAGGCGGGGTGAGGAAAGGAACAGCTCCGCCTCCGTGTACTGCAAGCGCGCAGTGCAGGCAACACAAACGTGTTTCTTAAACTGCCACAAAAGCAGCTATGTGTAGGACAGAGTTAATCGCCAGTTAAATACTTCGTGCTATCGGAATTGAGATCACTATTTGTTCTGGCATATTAAACAGAGACATTACCAGTGCCTCCTTTTTTTTTCTTTTTTTTCCTCCATCATCGCAGAACTTCACTACATTCATCATCATTTTACGACAGGCGCTCATTATAACCGGATTCTTTTTCCGAAATAGAGTTGACGGTAACGCCCGCGATGGGCCAGCAACCGGATCATTACTCATTTTCGAAACAGTGAAAACGCAGTTAGTACACACTGACAGCAAAAGCACAGCTAAGCGACCGACATAGCAGGCAACAAAGTAGACGACATATGCAGTCTACGCCATACAGTTTGCAGCATGTACAAATTCTAATTTGTATTTGTATTTACGCATTAAGCCTTTAAAACTTTATTTACTGCCATTCCTGGAGTCTGATGCCGTCTGCTGTATTTGTGGCGACTTGCCTTTAATATTTCAATACCTGTAAGTTGTAATTGCAGCGAGTTCTTAAACATTCTTAATTTATTACGATTCTTGGCGTGTAAGGCCTTCAGCCGTGATGACAGTGGCTTGTTTTTTTAAACATTATCTGCATCTATGTTTTATGCCTGACTTCCCTTGACTATCAGGTTTCACAAATCTCCACGCCACCTCACGAAATCTCCCGACTGCTGCCGATGGTATCCGATCCAGATAGGGGGCCCCGCATGCCAAGTCATAGTTCCCATACAGTAAATCTTGCTATTAGGTAGCATTAGGTGGCACTGTTTGTCCGGTCTGAACATAAACATAACACTACGATGTACACGCATCCATTACATTCACCTACACTGTACAAATACACTTACAATGCAACTCTCACTTAACAGCAAGGAAAAGGACCAAAGTGCGCGGAGGAAGAAAACCCTTTCCGACAGGACAGGCGACTGAACCTTCTCCTTGGGGTATCCCAATCAACAATGCCATATTTCATTTTTTGCTACCATTCATACATAGTTCCCCCAGAAAATTTTTGTATATGTTTTTATTATTCAATAAAATATTCCTGATGAAATATTTCCTCAAGTTGACTCTATTTAAAGGAACGTGCATGCACTAAACATCACTTTGAAAAATATGACCAATCGGCCCTCATATTTGGCACGGATTCATTTATAAAGTGAGAAATTGTCACAGACACGCTCATCGAAATCCAGTGGCAGAAGCTAGAGCCGTTGAACATCACAGTGTGGTATAAAGTTAAAATTTCGACTGCTAAAGAGTAAACCAATAGAACTGTACGGTTCAGAAAGCTGGACGCCTATAAAGAACGAAAGAGAAAAACTGAATGTTTTCGAAAGAAAAGTAATGAGAAGAATCTGGGGACCTGTGTTGGATACTGGCGTATGGAGAATTCAAAAGAACAATGAAATTTATCAGTTACTGAATCTACCCACTCTGTCATCCAGAAATTAAAAAGTAGGAGACTGCAATGAGCTGGACATGTGGTTAGAATGGAAATCAACAGAATCACCAAGAAAGCATTTGAAGGAACTCTCCAGTCAACCATTGGGCCAATCTCGTACAAGGTGGAAGGATGACATAGAGAAGGACATTGCAGCATTAGGAATTTCCGCAGGATGGACAGAGACTGCGAGAGATAGAAGACGGTGGAAGCAGATCGTTGATGCAGCGTGTGGCCTACAGGGCCTTTGATCGCTGAGAAGAGAGAGAGAGAATATGTTGCTCCATCCTACGTCTATTTCCCGAAAAAAATGGTTCAAATGGCTCTGAGCACTATGGGACTTAACTTCTCAGGAACGGTAAAGCGAAATGATTTCATTTTCTTGTTATACTTGTTTATTTTGTCTGTGAGTAACTTTAACAAATGGTTCAAATGGCTCTGAGCACTATAAGACTTAACATCTGAGGTCTTCAGTCCCCTAGAACTTAGAACTACTTAAACCTAACAAAGGACATCACACACATCCATGCCAGTGGCAGGATTCGAACCTGCGACCGTAGGGGTCGCGCGGTTCCAGACTGTAGTGCCTAGAAGCGCTCGGCCACACCGGCCGGCTTCCTGAAAAGATCTTGATGATAGAACCAGAAGGATTCGAGATAACATGGAGGCTTACAAACAATCGTTCCTCCCATGGACCACTCGCGACTGATAAAGGAATGAGGAGAACTGTCAGTGGCACACAAAATACCCTCCCCCACACATCATAAGATGGCCTGTGGAGTACACATGCATTTGTAGTTGTATTAATGGGGACAAGCTCACGAAGATGACCAAAAATTTGAAATTTTCTTTGGCCGAGCGGTTCTAGGCGCTTCAGTCTGGAACCGCGCGACCGCTACGGTCGCAGGTTCGAGTCCTGCCTCGGGCATGGATGTGTGTGATGTCCTTAGGTTAGTTAGGTTTAAGTAGTTCTAAGTTCTAGGGAACTGATGACCTCAGATGTTAAGTCCCATAGTATTCAGAGCCATTTTGAAATTTTCTTGGTCTATAGAAAAGAGCTTTTCATGCTGACTTCAAAATTGTATAGTTTATGGGCATTATCATTTTACGTTCATTCTAAACGTGAGATTGAACGTAATGTTGGACAGGGGCCACGCCTATCTGTCAATTTGAAGTGTGGCAAAATACATGATGCATTATTTTGTTCTTCCGCTTTTTCTGTCGTTAGTTACAGATCGTTAACACAGGTGTATTCTAGAAGACACTGACTCCCAGAACCAAAGTACAGGCATGTCTATAAGGCTATGGTTCGAATGTGAATTCTTAGTTTTTTTAAACAAAACAAACGTTATTAACATTTGATAGGCGACTGTTCTACTTCTCATGATAATTTTCAGGTTTTTTTGTACCTAATGGTGGATGAAGTTGCGAATCTGATAAATGTACTCAACCTCTGTGATATTATATTCCTTGTAAGAGACCAGAGACTATGGTCAAAGAATTCATTTTGAGGTGAGTATCGGTTTGTGTTGAACAGTCTGGTGGCCTGCCGTGTAGTGGAGGCAGCATTATTTAAGAAAAATTTTATAATAAAGTGTTTTGAGGAATGATACTGAGGAAATCAGATGATATCAATGGAAGAATGAGAAAAGCCAATTTTTAAGGTAGTCCAGTCTTTTTACATTTGTAACTGTTTAGTTTCTTATAACTGGAACACTGCGTATGGGCCGGCCGGTGTGGCCGTGCGGTTCTAGGCGCTTCAGTTTGGAACCGCGTGACCGCTACGGCCGCAGGTTCGAATCCTGCCTCGGGCATGAATGTTTGTGATGTCCTTAGGTTAGTTAGGTTTCAGTAGTTCTAAGTTCTAGGGGACTGATGACCACAGATGTTAAGTCCCATAGTGCTCAGAGCCATTTTTTTTTAACTGCGTATGGTTGAAGTTCGCTGAAAAAATCTTATAATGCAACATATGGTTTTGTCTTATACACACATCAAAAAAAGTTTTGCATCACCCTGGTTCCCAGAACTCCTGAAGAAAGAGGTTGACTGTGGAAATGTGTCACAGACACAGTCCCTTTGACTGTTCAGAGATGTCACTTAATCCGCCCAAAGATGTAAACAACCATGCATGAGCAGCGCCTATTAGATGGAGAGGGCCCGACAGCCGATCAGTTCCAGTCATTCCACCAGGAAGGAAGTATATGGCTCGTGTTGTCGGAAGTTCTATCAAGCCCAGGCGGTCAACACCGCGGTTCGATCGCGTCCGCATTATTACTTTGTGCCAGGAAGGGCTCTCAACAAGGGAAGTGTCCAGGCGTCTCGGAGCGAAAAAAAGCGATGTTGTTCGGACATGGAGGAGACACAGAGAGACAGGAACTGTCGATGACATGCCTCGCTCAGGCCGCCCAAGGGCTACTACTGCAGTGGATGACCGCTACCTGCGGCTTATGGCTCGGAGGAACCCTGACGGCAACGCCACCATGTTGAATAATGCTTTTCGTGCAGCCACAGGACGTCGTGTTACGACTCAAACTGTGCGCAATAGACTGCATGATGCGCAACTTCACTCCTGACATTCATGGCGAGATCCATCTTTGCAACCACGACACCATGCAGCGCGGTACAGATGGGCCCAACAACATGCCGAATGGACCGCTCAGGATTGGCATCACGTTCTCTTCGCCGATAGTGTCGCATATGCCTCCAAGCAGACAATCATCGGAGACGTGTTTGGAGGCAACCCCGTCAGGCTGAACGCCTTAGATACACCGTCCGACGAGTGCAGCAAGTTGGAGGTTCCCCACTGTTCTGGGGTGGCATTATGTGGGACCGACGTACGCCGCTGGAAGGAGCCGTAACGGCTGTACAATACGTGAATGCCGTCCTCCGACCGATAGTGCAACCATATCGGCAGCATATTGGCGAGGCATTCGTCTTCATGGACGACAAGTCGCGCCCCCATCGTGCTCATCTTTTGAATGACTTCTTTCAGGATAACGACATCGCTCGACTATAGCCAGCATGTTCTGAAGACATGAACTCTATCGAACATGCCTGGGGTATATTGAAAAGGGCTGTTTATGGACGACGTGACCGACCAACCACTGTGAGTAATCTACGCCGAATCACCGTTGAGGAGTGGGACAATCTGGGCCAACAGTGCCTTGACGAAGTTGTGGACAGTATGCCACGACGAATACAGGCATGCATCAATGAAAGAGGACGTGCTACTGGGCATTAGAGGAACCGGTGCGTACTGCAGTCTGGGCCACAACATGCAATGTGTGGTTTTTACGAGTAACAAAAAGGGCGGAAATGATGTTTATGTTGATCTCTATTCCAATTTTCTGTACAGGTTCCGGAACTCTCGGAACCGAGGTGATGGAAAACCTTTTTTGATGTGTGTAATTGAAACAAGTGTCAAGTGAGGTAAATGTACACAGTAAAGCTATTAAGAAAAATGTTGCTAACTTGTCTAGGTATGGGAACTTTATGAAAAAGGTGTATTGGTGTTATGACTTAATGAAGCACAGTTTAACTCGGAATCTGTTCTCTTTTATCAGTCGCTAAGATAAGTTACCCATTTTCATTTTTACTTTTCTGGCTGTTTTCGCACTCGCATTGCGCATCGCGAGTTGTGTACTGAGGAGCATTTTGTGAAAATTGGTAAGATATCGTCTTGTGTTGGACACTGCAAGTACGGCAAACGAAATTTGGTTTTGGACAGTCACATCAGTATTCGGAATAGCAACAATTAGCAGAGCAGACGAGCGCTCCATGCACACAGGTATGCCAAAAAATTTAATTATTATCAAAGCTCACGCCCATTGTAAGGCACAGCGATTGTCGGAATGTTTTTGTGAAAATATCAGTATCAGTTCTGCGGCTTTATACCAGTAATTGATTTCAGTAAAGTATCTAGTGAAATTTTAATCAGTTTGATGAGAACGTCAGATCTGCTGCGTAATTACAATAACAGTTCTGATATAGTGTTTGTTTGCAAGACTAAATATAAACATTACCAATATTCAGGGCCACATTTTTTTCTGAACCACTGTTTCGCAGTCAGGTTGCATATGTAAATTTCATTGAAAACAGATTGCTTTCTCGCAGACGAATTGTCTGATGTATTGGCTAGTCTTTATTTCGCAACATGCGAACAGGGCTCCACATACTTCCGTACAAAATTAACATAAGTTTTGCACATGTCTTATATACCAGCTTAACACTTAATAACACGAGTTTAAGTATTACCACGAAACATTCACATTCTACATCTACATCTAGGCCTACATCTACATGGAGACCCTGCAAATCACATTTAAGTGCCTGGCAGAGGGTTCATCGAACCACCTTCACAATTCTCTATTATTCCAACCTCGTATAGCGCGCGGGAAGAATGAACACCTATATCTTTCCGTACGAGATCCGATTTCCCTTATTTTATCTTTGTGATCGTTCCTCCCTATATAAGTCGGTGTCAACAAGATATTTTCGCATTCGGAGGAGAAAGTTGGTGACTGGAATTTCGTGAGAAGATTTCGTCGCAACGAAAAACGCCTTTCTTTTAATGATGTCCATCCCAAATTCTGTATCATTTCTGTGACACTGTCTCCCATATTTCAGGATAATACAAAACGTGCTGCCTTTCTTTGAACCTTTTCGATGTACTCAGGCAGTCCTACCTGGTAAGGATCCCACACCGCGCAACAGTATTCTAAAAGAGGACGGACAAGCGTAGTGTAGGCAGTCTCCTTAGTAGGTCTGTTACATTTTCTAAGTGTGCTGCCAATGAAACGCAGTCTTTGGTTAGCCTTCTCCACAACATTTTCTATGTGTTCCTTCCAATTTAAACTGTTCGTAATTGTAATTCCTAGGTATTTAGTTGAATTTACGCCTTTTATATTAGACTGATTTATCGTGTAACCGAAGTTTAACGCGTTCTTTTCAGCACTCATGTGGATGACCTCACACTTTTCGTTATTTAGGGTCAACTGCCACTTTTCGCACCATTCAGATATCTGTTCTAAATCGTTTTGAAGTTTGTTTTGATCTTCTGATGACTTTATTAGTCGATAAACGACAGCGTCATCTGCAAACAACCGAAGACGGCTGTTCAGGTTGCCTCCCAAATCGTTTATATAGATAAGGAACAGCAAAGGGCCTATAACACTACCTTGGGGAACCCCAGAAATCACTTCTATTTTACTCGATGACTTTCCGTCAGTTACAACGAACTGTGACCTCTCTGACAGGAAATCACAGATCCAGTCACATAACTGACACGATATTCCATAAGCACGCAATTTCACTACGAGCCGCTTGTGTGGTACAGTGTATATCTTTATTCTTCATATAAATTTGCAGCTCTCTGCTGCTGAAGGACTCAGAATTGTAGCGCATAACATGCAGGTGTGTAACGTAGTATGTCGGTGCATGAGAAATCTCGTGCTGCCATCGAATTTCAAATGCTACAGCCCATCCACACGTAGAGCACACTCTCTTTCAGCATAAAAATACCAGATCACACACGAGTGCTGCGACGTCTGCAAAAATCTGACGCCTTGGGTTCACTGTCGTTGACCTTCCTCCACATACTTGAAATGTATCCGCAATTGCGAATACGGAAAACCATCAGCTGTATAATGGGATGATGACAATGAAAATTTGTGCCGGACCGGGACTCGAATCCGCATTTCCCGCTTATGGCGAGCGGATGCCTTACCGTTAGGCTATCCGAGCAGGACTCACGGCCAGACCTAAACTTCCATATGTCGTCAACCATGTGTCTACAACCTGTACTCGTTCATCCATTGTGTATATTCCCGTACAGAAGACATATTTTACTTGAAAGTCGCTTGCCCGGAATCGCCGGATAAATACATTATTCGCAGTGCCTGTGTTATTCCGAATTACGATGCATCGTAATAACGCAGGCACTGCGAATAATGTATTCGTCCACGTAGTCCCGACTTCACCACATCCGATTTTCATCTGTGTTAAAGAGCATCATAGCGGACTTCATTTGATAGTGATGAAATGGTGCAAGGAGAGGTGAGATTGTGGCTTCGTCAACAAACATTCTTCAGTGACGGTATCAACTGACTGGTCTTTCGTTGGAAGAAATGTATACGACGTCAGGGTGATTATGTTGAGAGACAAATGTGCAGACATGAAGAACAAAGATGTAGAATTTAATGACATTTGTTTCATTTAAAAAATCTTTAAGAGTTTTCACAAAAAAAACCGGAGGCATCATTTTCCAACGCGCCCTCGTATGTATCGTGATAGTGCATTCAAAATTGGACTCCTTTAAGACCGACTATAGCATGACGACCTCGGGTAGATCACATATTATACATACTCATCACTTTAGTGCAATCACCACTTTGTTTTCAAGTGATGATTTATCCCAGAAAATTATACCATAAGAAATTATTGATTAGAAATACACAAAATTTGTCAGGACGTTGATACGAGTAAACGTTTCAAATTTCCTTGGTTAGATACCCACTTCTGTACTGTTAACATCGAGTGCTATTAACATTTATTCTCTCATGTGAGTATTTGCGTAAAACATGGACAATTGTATAATCTTTTCCAGAAATGAAGTTGTCCCAGATTTCCGTTAAGAGAAAGTCTGTGCAGTCTGTAGTTTCGCCGAAGTGACGCGTCTAATTTTCCTACACAAAACCTTTTATGTAAATGTGGAGAACAGCACGGAAAGATGCTTGACGTTTTCTAGATGCATACAATAAGTATGGCGTAACAGGAATTGATTTTCATAAACAGGAAGCCCTTGATCTAGAGATGGTCATTGTTTCTCCGAATATGTCGAAATGGATACTGTACTTTATCAAGTATCGCTGACGGTGGTGGCAAGATCAAAGTCACGATGTTACAGATATCTCAAGACAATCCTCGGGAAATTCCAAAGTGCCGTACAACCACACCTGGAAGAAAGCTCCAGTTTCTTGCGCGCTGCCTCTCTTCATTTCTGTGTTTAAAACGCTCGTTAGACATTCACGTGCTCTAAGCTGGTAGTGGCGACAAGCATTCTGACGTGGACGTCTCGTATATGCTAAAACGATCCATGTTATTGGATTATGCTGGTTTTTCAGTTATGTGTGGAGGGGTTGGAGGTAGAAACAACTTCAGTCTACATTTAAACAACACCTTACTACCCCTCCGATTTTTTTTCTTCCAAATGGTACTTCATTCTTGCTCTCTGTTGTCCTTGTAATTCTTCTATTCATGTCTCTACTCTCTTCTTCTGTGTTTCCTTCTGGAAACACTTGACTTTTTGACCAGATTCCACAAATTCATGTCTGTGTTCTACGACTTTGTCTGTCATACCCAAATCCTGTAAATTTTTCTCAACTTCGATAAACCATGAATGTTGGACCCTAGGATTTTAGTCAACGAAGTTGAATATTTTTCAGCCTCTTGTTATCCATACTTTTCAGGTAGCCATAAAATGTAATCCTTCGCAGTCTCACTGCATATATTAAATTCTTAGTTTTGTCATAGATGTCTTTTTTGTTTCTCCCATTTTTATACTTTCGCCTCAAAGTTGATAGAATTATTCTTCTCTTTTCTCCAAATTATTTAACTGTTTCGGCTATCAAGTTGCATATTTGTGAATATCGTTATTATTCTCATACTCGAGTAGACCTAACAACTTTCACGACATAACAACTGTACTGTACTTCTCTAGACGTCACGAAGATTTACATGTTTAAGTTCAAGTCATTATAATTAATTTGATTTGTGCACTGGCTACTTTTTACCTAAGTTAAACTAGCCCCACAAATGACTCGCTCGTGTACCTTAATGCGAAACGCGCTAACTTGTGACGCAGGGAGGTGAGAAAGGCTCAGATCGAACACACTTGCGGAATTAACGACTGAGGGGCTCTGGAAACTAAAAAGCAAAAAGTAAATTAATAAAAGCGTGAACAAGCATCTTCTGGTTAGGCATGGGTGGGAGATTGCTACAAGGCCTTAAATACAGCCCCTAACGACTATGATCGAGGCAGTCATCGAAAGCTTGGCATTTTATCCGAATTTGTCGTGCAAATTTACTAGGAATTTTTATCCATGGATGGAGGATGTTTGCAGATAAGGTCAGCCTTTTGTTAGTGGTACAACACACAGCCTTATGCCCTAAGCATCCATCACCTATTCCATCGCCGTGGAAGAGATAGCTGAATGCTTCGTATAGTCTCGGGACACATTTTTTATTTCTCCTTGTGCGACTCTTGTACATGTTCCCTCTACTTACACTGCACACGAAACAATCGCCTATACTCTTATACATACCCATTGGCCATTTGACGCGCAACGTTGCAAGACGATAACACCGACTCATCGTGAGGCGATTAACGTCAACGATAAACTTGTTGTCAATAGCTTAACGATCGGTCCTTGACTGTCTGAAGATAAACCCTGGCTTAGCTGTCGAAATTGGATTTTCGGCAATAAATTCATACAGATACGTGGCCCCCAGCTGGCTTCTATTGTGTCTCGCAACGTTGTTATTGAAGGCAGGGGTAATAGGAAATTACCAGATAGTTGGGATGGGCTTATATCTTTTCTCTACGTACAAGTACATGAACGACCTATCGTATTGGATGGACAGCTGTCTGAATGGGTTTGCTGCTGATGTTGTTTTATACAGGAAAGTGTCACCGTTCAATGTACGTAGGGGAATTTAGGATGGCTTGCAGAGAATTTCTATTTGTTACAGTGAATGGAAGCTCGCTTGGAATGTAGAGGAATGTAAGTTAACGCGGGTGGGAGGGGAGAGACCGTCGTGTAATTTTCGAATACAGCTCTAGTATAACGCATGACAAAAAAGTTAAGTGTCCAGAAGGCACGGTCAGATATCAATGTAACTTCGTCTGCGACCACCAGGATGCATCAGTGGCGTGTTTAGTGTTGTTACTAGGCCTGGTAACGTATGTAAGGGACGTGAATAGCGCCAGATGTTGAATGACCTCTATGAATGACACGGAGAGGCCGCGTATCGTGTGAGACAGCGTTATCAGCACCAGACAGAGTTTGAAAGAGGCTTCATTGTGGGTCTTCCTTTGGCTGGCTGATCGAATCGTCCAATATCCAGGTTTGTGGGGCATTCGGACGTGACAGTCACTAGTTGCTGGACTGCATGGTAACATGAGAGGAGCAAAAAGCGTCGTAAAGGTCCCGGTCGAACACATCTGACCACAAGAGCGGCTCGTGGTATTGGGCACCAAGCACGTAGTAACCCCTCCTCATCCGCGTCTGGCATACGAAAACAATTACTGGACTCCCTCAAATATCCTGTGTCATCCAGCACTACTGATCAGAGACTAGCAGCAACCGGACTAGTGAATCACTGTCCCATGCACAGGCTGCACAACACATACGGCTGGCTGTGTTTGAAGTTGTGCCGTTACAGGGAAGCATGGACTGTTGGTGAAGAGCGTGGCACTATGTTGAGGCATGCACTACACCGGATGACCATCCGCGAGCAATATGGTGGCACCCTGGGGAGAGCTTTCGTTTTTCCAATGTTTTGGAGAGGCATTGCGGTGCTACTCCTGGCGACAGTTTGACTTTAGGTCCCTATTGGCGGTGACAGAGGGAAGTCTGGCGACACAACGACACATCGCGGACAATCTGCAGCCTCAGGTGTTATATCTCATGCGACAGTACAGTTGTGCCACTTAGCCAGACAATACTCCCTCCGAACATGGCACGTGTCTCTATGAACTGTCCACCGGCCGTTGTTGGCGAGCTATTCTAGGCGCTTCAGTCCGGAACCGCGCTGCTGCTACAGTCACACGTTCGAATCCTGCCTCGGGCATAGATGTGTGTGATGTCCTTAGGTTAGTTAGGTAGTTCTAAGTCTAGGGGACTGATGACCTCAAATGTAGAGTCCCATAGTGCTCAGAGCCATTTGAACCATCTATGAACTGTCCATGTGATACTGAGGTGCACTCGTGGCCAGCAAGATCGCCAGTCTTTCCGATCTGTCCCCTGTATAATATGTGTGGAATTACACTGAAGCGCCAAAGACACTGGTATAGGCATGCGTATTCAAATACAGACATTTGTACACAGGCTTAATATGGCGCTATCGTCGTCAAAGCCTATATAAGACAACAAGTGTCTGGCGTAGTTGTTAGATTGGTTACTGCTGCTACAATGACAGGCTAAATGAGATTGAACGAGGTGTTATAGTCGGCGGGCGATGGGACACAGAATCTCCGAGGTAGTGTTGAAGTGGGGATTTTCCCGTAAGAACATTTCACGAGTGTACCATGTATATCAGGAATCAGGTAAAACATCAAATCTCCGACATCGCTGCGGCCGGAAAAAGATCCTGCAAGAACAGGAACAACGACGACTGAAGAGAATCGTTCAACGTGGCAGAAGTGTAACCCTTCCGCATGTGCTGCAGATTTAAATGCTGGGCCATTCGACGAAACACCATCGATATGGGGTGTCGGAGCCGAAGGCCCACTCGTGTACCCTTGATGACCGCACGACACAAAGCTTTACGCCTCGGCTCGGCCCGTCAACACAGACATTGGACTGTGAATGACTGGAAACATGTTGCCTGGTCACACGAGTGTCGTTTCAAATTGTATCGAGCGGATGGACGTGAACTGGTATGGAGACAACCTCACGAATACATGGACCCTGCATGTTAGCAGGGTACTGTTCAAGGTAGTGGAGGCTCTGTAATGATTTGGGACGTGTGCAGTTGGAATGATATGGGACCCCTGATAAGTCTAGATACGACTCTGACAGATGACACGTACGTAAGCGTCTTCTCTGATCACCTGCATTCATTCTCGTCCATTGTGTACTCCGACAGACTTGGGAAATTCCAGCAGAATAATGAGACACCCTACACGTCCATAATTGCTACAGAGTGGCTCGAGGAATACTCTTCTGAGTTTAAACACTTCCGCCTGCCAAACGAATTCCCCAGACATGAACATTATGGAAAATATCTGGGACGCCTTGCAAGGTGCTGTTCAGAAGAGGTCGCCACTCCCTCGCACAGATTTTTGGACAACTCTACAGGATTCATGGTGTCAGTTCCCTCCAGCACTATTTCAGACAGTAGTCGAGTCCATGCCACGTCGTGTTGCAGCACTTCTGCGTGCTCGCGGGGACCGTACACGATATTAGGCAGGTGTAACTGTTTCTTTGATGCTTCAGTGTAAGGTTGGTTGGTTGGTTGGTTGGTTGGTTTTGGGGAAGGAGACCAGACAGCGAGGTCATTGGTCTCATCGAATTAGGGAAGGACGGGGAAGGAAGTCGGCCGTACCCTTTGAAAGGAACCATCCCGGCATTTGCCTGGAGCGATTTAGGGAAATCACGGAAAACCTAAATCAGGATGGCCGGACGCGGGATTGAACCGTCGTCCTCCCGAATGCGAGTCCAGTGTCTAACCACTGCGCCACCTCGCTCGGTGCGCTTCAGTGTAACTCGACGTCAACTTTGTCCCATTGCCGGCATCCAGGATATTTAGGACCACTTACAGCAGCATGCCTCAGGAGAAGATACAATGAGATTATGGCACCCTTCCCAACCGAACCTTTTTATGATCTTGGTCGCCGGCCGGTGTGGCCGAGCGGTCTAGGCGCTTCAGTCTGGAACCGAGAGTCCGCTACGGTCGCAGGTTCGAATCCTGCCTCGGGCATGGATGTGTGTGATGTCCTTAGGTTAGTTAAGTTTAAGTAGTTCTAAGTTCTAGGGGACTGATGGCCTCAGATGTTAAGTCCCATAGTGTTCAGAGCCATTTTTATGATCTTGGTCAGAGGTGTATAACGTCATACTGATTAGAAGGCTCATACGCCCAAGTTACTTGTAAATTTGACTCGATTTTGTAATCAGTGTCATATTTTCTCAACGTGTGAATTTTCATTTCGTGTCCTCCCATTCTAGACGCAGTGCCTTTTTGTTAGGCAGTTTAGTATGCTGCCTCATTCAAGTCATTTAGTCATCTACGCTTAACGAAGAGAAACGACGTGAAATGGTGGGCAGTGTTGTAAATCTCATTTTACAAGGTTTTTCTGCAGCGGGTTCAGGGTTTGATGACACCGGGCTAAGGCGTTCCAGGGGGAGTGGAGAAGAGGTAGGTACACACTGGCTGAAACATTGGCATAAACATCGTACACTTGTAAGTTACTACAGCCGATAAATTCAGACTGCTTTCCAAACGTTTTAAATTCTGCAACAAAAAATTATTATTTAATTAATACTAATTCTGAGGTCTGCTGCTATCGGCATGTAGCGTTCAGAAATCCCAATGCTCGGGTGATGAAGTTTCAGCAATGCCTTCCGTAATTGTATTTGGCATAGAATTTGGATACCAGGAGCATCTTTGGGTCTTACCATTCAAAACGTAATGATGACAACACATTTACTGAGGGGCAATATACATTCCGTCTATGTTCATACTCAGCAAGGCACTATACGGTGCATGAGGGAGTATGCCTTGTAATTTCCTTACCTAGTGTAGCTAGTAATTCCCTTTCCTATTCTATTCGCAAATGGAGCATGGGAAAAACAAGTCTCTATGCTTCCATACGAGCTCTGATTTTTATTTTTTGGATTCTTGTGCGAGATATATGTTGGTGCCAGCAGGATTGTTCTGCAGTCCATCGCAAATGCTTGTTGTCTAAAGTTTCTCAATAGTGAAACTTAATGGCAGATTAAAACTGTGTGCCGGACCGAGACTCGAACTCGGGACCTTTGCCTTTCGCGGGCAAGTGCTCTACCAACTGAGCTACCCAAGCACGACTCACGCCCCCTCCTCATAGGTTTACTTCAGTCAGTACCTTGTCTCCTACCTTCCAAACTTTACAGAAGCTCTTCTGCGAACCTTGCAGAACTAGCACTCCTGAAAGAAAGGATATTACGGAGACATGGCTTTGCCACAGCCTGGGGGATGTTTCGATAGTGAGATTTTCACTCTGCAGCGGAGTGTGCGCTGATATGAACCTTCCTGGCAGATTAAAACTGTGTGCCGGACCGAGTAGTTTTCGGTGGTTATGAGCCACAGGCATGCAACAAGTTTTAAAGGAGTAAACCGTCATTTGACTATGTATGACTATATTTATCGTCGGTAGTATGTAGATGATTATGTAGTCATGGTGTAGCAACTTTTAGCATTGCACTTTATAAGGGCATAAAAGCCGATATCTAGATATTACAGAAGATAAATATAGACTATTAATACATTGTCAAATGGCGGTTTACTCCTTTAGAAAGTTTCTATAGTATTTCGCGAAAAGAACGTCATCTTCCTTCGAGGGATTCCCATTTTTAATAATACTTGCCTGTTGATCGAACCTACCGGTAACAAATCTAGCAGCACGCTTCCAGATTGCTTCGATGTCCTCATTTAATCCAACGTCTTAGAACTCATAAGACTAGAGCAGTAGTCAAGAATGTGTAGTACAAGTGTTCTGCAAGAGGTCTCCTTTATAGATAAACTACACTTTTCTAAAATTCTCCCAATAAACCGCTGAAGACCTTTTGCCTTCCCTATAATCGATCACTTTGCAACGTTTCCACCTACGTATTTAAGGGACATCACTGTGCCAAGCAGCACGGTACTACTGTTGTATTCGAGCACTGCAGGATTGTTTAACCTACTCATCATTACCTCACATTTTCCAACATTAGAAAAACCTGTCATTTATCTCACCGAACAAATTCTATTCAAGTTTCGTTGTACCTTCCTGTAGTCACTCCTTACCATCCTTACGTCAGAGGACTCATTTAATACACAGAAAAGTCAAAACTACGTACAGCGAAATTAAGAGTAAGGACGTCAACATTAAAAGTACAGAGGGAATTATCTGTCAAGCCTCTTTCTTTGTTGCCTTAGAAACTGCACCTTGGTAGGCGTCAAAATCATACAAATATTCAGAGGAACCTGCTCTAGCTCACATTTTGAAGCTCCATCTTGCTGACTTGTTTTGAATATTTTTTCGAAGGCAACTGCGTCCTTTGAAAGAGATCATTATTTCTTCACACAGTGATCTTGTTCAGGCAGTTTTCTCAGGCAAGTTTTTGAGAAGAAAGTAAGCCGACATCGAATATTCCATAGCTTATCTTCTTTCTTTGTTAGTCCAGTAACAATAAGACTGCCCTGGAATATGACAGAGATTCTGAAAGCGATTTGGAGCCATTATATAAGAAACCAGGTTATGCGCCGTATATTTTTCCCAGTAACATCGAACATCAGGCATTTGAGCCAATCTCATTCGCAAATACATACCTAAAAGCTGCTGTAGCTCAGATACGGTAATTTTAATGGTCGTATCTAATTTCCGAACTCTATAAATATTAGTTTGTTGAAGGTAGAATTCTAGCTTTTCACGATCATAAAGAGATCTGCAGTATTGTAAAACGGGGTGAGCTCTTCTTCAGGTTCGTCTGCTGGATGCTGCACAAATGGATGAAGTCCTGAAGTGAAGTCATCAATGATCCACAACTCGGAACCTTGTAGAACATCCACCGAATTTACTGATTCAAAAACAGCTGCCTCTTGCAACACTTCTGCAGCACAGGAGGTCTCTCCGACATTTGTCTCTCCCAGACATTTGTCTGAATTTTTTTCGCCATCTTCTTACAGATCAGAGAAAATAATTTCTTTGTGATTATTTAGAACCTAAAGAATGTCATCAATCGTTAACTGAAAGTAAAAATACCTAAACGTCAATGAGACGAACATTCATAACCCTAAACGCCCACTGTTGCATATTTCATTTCTACATTTCATGTATATATCAACAGACAGAACGAAAAGAACTGAAGTAATTTGTGAACAAGTTCTTACTTACAGAAGAACATTTAATACATACTGATGAGAAACATATTACCCACACAAAACATCTCACATACCTCACGCAACATGATTGCAACCAACTTCTGCAGTGTTTCGCCTAAGACGTTACAAATATGTCCAAAGATAATATTTCTAAAATACTTCCTAATATTGCTCACAGAATGGCTGCATGGCTTGCACAAATTTTCAGCAGTGAGTATAGGGAACTAGCACAGGCTAAAGACCCGTAAAATCCATATAAAACTTGTTAGCCGTATGGAACCCGGGGTACTAGAATGTTAAAAATATGATCATAATGTTTTTCTCTAATTAGCATATTTCGCCGTGTCGGCGCTGTTTCCAGGGATGAGTCGATACGAGACTACACCTCGGAAGCTACGAAGAATCGGCCCTCGCACTCTTTGCGGTTTCATGTAGCTGAAGTGTCACAGACAAGGTATCCAATTGCACTGACAGATGGTACAAGAGGGGCGTTGTGCTTCCCGATGTGGTTTACTATTAAAGTTCCGAAGCGTACGTCCCTGGCAGAAACAGCCAGTACATTGATACATCCCTCAAAGAGAACATGAACGGTAAGACGGAGACTTCCCGCGGACCGTTCGCGACTGGAACAGAAAAGAGGGGAGACGGCAGTGGTGCACAAAGTGCCCTCCGCCACATGTCTTAAGGTGGCTTACGTTGTATTGGCGTTAATGTAGAAGTGCTATGAACTTAACGTCATGTTCCCAAGAAATCATATTTCCGTGGTTAGTAGCGCACTTCCGTACAATTAATACTGTGAAACAAAACACAGTACAAACGACAGCATGGAAAATTGTTTAATATTTTCCAAAAAATGAGTAATAGCTTAGCGATGTCTCATATTTCCGTAAACAAAATCTGTGTCTACACAGGGTAGTCAGAAACAGTCTGAAAAGCGTGTTAGGGCATTGCAGGGTAGGTTATGCTGAAAAATAATTGTTAAGAAAAGTAATCCGAACGTTGCGCCGTTTTCAAATTAGTTAGCATTTACAGGATGCCAAATCAAAAACGTTTCAGCCGTCTCATTTTCGAACTGTTATATTATTTGGCTACCAGTTTCGGCGATTTATTACGCCATCGCCGGCCGCGGTGGTCTAGCGGTTCTAGGCGCGCAGTCCGGAACCGCGCGACTGCTACGGTCGCAGGTTCGAATCCTGCCTCGGGCATGGATGTGTGTGATGACCTTAGGTTAGTTAGGTTTAAGTAGTTCTAAGTTCTAGGGGACTAATGACCACAGATGTTAAGTCCCATAGTGCTCAGAGCCATTTATTACGCCATCTTCACCATCGGTTACGGTCAAAACAGGGCCTGCATTCAAATACTGTTCAAGCAGAACAGTCGGCAGATGGTGGTTGTAATGACCACTGTATTAATCAGAAATCTACAGATACCAGTATTTGGATGTTGGCCGCTGTTTTGACCGTAACCGAGGTTGAAAGCTTCCTACACATAGGCGAGGGTGGCTGAAAACGGCGTAGTAAATCGCTGAAACTGGTAGCCAACTAAAATAACAGTACGGAAATTAGATGGCTGAAAGGTGTTTGATTTGATATCCTGTACTGGACAGCCCAGTCCCGCGTACATCTCTGAAAAAATAGACATACACGGAATTAGCATTTAAGTTAGCCAGTCCGGCCGATGTGCTCGCGAGATCAAGGGACCACCAGAGACGGTGCGACGAAATCTTTTCTTCGTTCTGTTTCCTAAAGCCGCACAAGAGAGCGATACAAAAACTGGACAATGGACGTTAGTAAGGATCGAACCCGAGCGAAATGTTGAGCAATCTCGTACTTTATCATTTACTCTCTGACAACAACTGACACTAATTGTACCTGGCGGTCTGCTTGAATCTGCGCGCACAACGGCCTGATTGCCAATTAAATCGAAAACTGCGCAACCTATTGAATTTTTTTCTGAACAGTTATATCTCCGCACGTCATACCCTGCAACATCCTTACAAGCTTTTCAGACTGTTTCTGACCACCCTGCAGAGACTTCTATAGTTTCTCTGGAATGTAGAGGACATCACTGACTGATACCTGATATTTTATGTATAAATATAATAGGTCTGGTGAAACAGCAGTTCTTGATTTCCCTAAACAGGAAGTCCTTGCCTTTAGAGCTGTAGTGGAACTACGAATTAGTATGTTGAAATGTGGTACACAATAACGTAATACAATATAAATTAAATAAATGTGCCAGAGTGTTCTGACACTTAGATGTAAACAATATGTTTTCCTATATTAGTTCGAAAAATACTAGTTGCATAACGTTTTAGGTTTCAAGAGTTTTCACAGATTAGTTCTGTATTTCAACATCTCTTTGGCAAAACACACTTTTTATAGTACATTCTGGATTATGGTCTCTTTCGAAGCTCTGATATAGTTTCCTGGGTTTCTAGTACATTGTAGAGCAGCCAACAGCTGAAAACTTAACGAGCTCAAAAAATAAAAATGATACATCGAAGTCTGTGTTAACTATTTGGCATTAAACATACGAAAGTATCAAATGTAAGCGCTGCTTGTTAACTCATTCACTGACGACAGTCATGAAGAAATACACAGAAAAGCAATGAAGTAAAAAATACCGTTCACGCATATGATTTACAAGCATTAAAGAAACAGAACGCATGTCTGGAAATACCAGATGCTGTCGAAAACGCGTAGTTCTCCGGTCGTTGATAATCAGGCGGGCTTCCCCAAACCACGGTGGAGGTCATCCGCTGCTGACCCTGGTCAGTGAACCTCTTGCAAGGTCGTTCTTATTTTAGGATTCAGATAAGCCACAGCTGCGAAATGAGGAGACCGTATATTGTCGGATCTTGACATGTTGCATCACCACCGCTCAGTCGATTACGTCACACACTGCTCGCCTCGCTTTCAACTGCAAATTCTTTAGGTTCCTAAATTACTTCACCCCTTCTGTCTATGAATGAGTGAGAAAGTTTATCACCCAGAAAAAATAGATAAGTAACTAAGTTTTCGTTTATTTTAAATACTGGAACACATTAAAATCTCGGCACCATGGTACTGTAGCACACCAGCTGAGAAACAAACCCCAAATATACATCCACATCTACATAATTATTCTGCAATTCCCAATTAAGAGGCCGGCAGAGGGATCATCGAACCACTTTAACTTTTTACTCCATCGTTCCATTCGTGTACAGCGCGCGGGAAAAACAAACAGATCTACCCGTGGAAGCTCTAATTTCTCTTATTTTATTCTGATAACCATTTCTCCTTACTTAGGTGCGGGCCCAACAAAATATTTTACACGCTGAGAAGAAAGTTGGTGATTGAAATTTCATGATAAGATCGTGCCACAACGAATAAAGGCTTTATTTTAATAATTGCCTCCCCAATTCGTGTATCCGTGGCTCTCTGTTCCCTATTTCGCGATAATATAAAACGAGCTGCCTTTCTTTGAACATTTTCGATGTCCTTAGTCAACCCCTTCTGATGCGGATCTCCACCGCACAGCAACACTTCAGAAGAGGGTGAACAAATGTAGTGCATCCAGGCTCTTTAGTAGACCTGTTGCATATCCTGTTTTGCGAATAAATCTTAGTCTTTAATTTGCTTTATCCACAACATTGCCTACATAATCGTTCCAATTTAAGTTATTCGTAATTGTAATCGCTAAGTATTGGGTTAAATTTACAACCTCTAAATTTGTATGTTTTAAGCTATAACCGAAATTTAGCGAATTCCTTTTACTGCTCATGTGTAGGACCACAGTTTTCATTATTTAGAGTCAGTTGCCACACTTTCGCACTATACAGATATCTTGTGTAAATCATTTTGTAATTTGTTTTGATCATCTGGTGACTTCACAAGACAGTAAATGACAGCATCATCTGCAAGCAATCTATGAAGGCTGCTCAGACTGCCTCCTAAATTGTTTATGTAGATCAGGAACAAGAGAGGGTCTATAACAAAAAAAAAAATGGTTCAAATGACTCTGAGCACTATGGGACTTAACTTCTGAGTTCATCAGTCCCCTAGAACTTAGAACTACTTAAACCTATCTAACCTAAGGACATCACACACATCCATGCCCGAGGCAGGATTCGAACCTGCGATCGTAGCAGCAGCGCGGTTCCAGACTGTAGCGCCTAGAACCGCCCGGCCACCCCGGTCGGCGGTCTATAACACTTCCTTGGGGAATGCCGGATATCGCTTCTGATTTACTCGATGATTTTACGTCGATTACTACGAATCCAGGCGCATAACTGGCGATACTCCACATGCACGCAATTTGATTAGAAGTCGCTTATAAGGAACGGTATCTAAAGCCTTCTGGAAATCTAATATGGATTCAATTTGACATCCCGCACATTGCTTCATGAGAATAAATAGCTAGTCGTGTTTTACAAAAGCGATATTTTCCGAATCCTTGTTGGCTGTTCGTCAATAAATCGTTTTCTTCGAGATAACTCATAACGTCCGAATACATTATATATTCCAAAATCCTACTACAACTCGACTTTAGCGACATGGATATGTAATTCAGTGAATCACTTATATTTCCTTTCTTGGGTGTTGGTGTGACTTTGCAAGTTTTGTCTTTACCTATTGGTCTTACTGAAAGGGTACAGTACCGCCCGACATTGAAAATAGGTACAACATACTTCATTATTTTTGTCAGAACAACACATTTTTTTCTAATAATAACTCAATTTCAATTAATACAGTGAAGCCGGATACCAGTGTGGGAAAGAATGACAATTTATTTATTTAATTGATCACATGTGCACTCCCACAAAGTAAATCCCTACATCCAGTTTGGTGAGATCAGTGAAATGAATGAATGTATGGTCGTCTGCGAACCGCAGATAGTGAATGTGAATATATGATCATCTTTGAGACGATCCTTTGGCCACCTTTGGTGGGACCAAAGAGATGAAATTTACCTGAGCTTTGAGCGCCTGAAATGTGGCTGACCAATACGGTAGCAAGGTGCTCCCCCACTTCGACAGAGGTGTGAGAGGACCTGGAGAACGGCCATGTTTCAGCACTCTGCCGCTGGATCTTGTGCTGTTAAGACCTGTTTTAGTTGTGCTCCGTAATGACGAAAGAGTGGAGACATGGTATGCATGTGGAATATTTAAGAGTAGTTTGAAATAATAATTTCTCTATTTCAGGAACTTTTGTGGGGAGAATTAAATGTCAGGCAGGTAATATTAATGGGATTGTAGTAATCTTCGGAAGTGACCAATGGTCACAATGAAACCACGTGTAGCAATAAGTTGAAATACTTCCGTGTGCTTAAGTTAAGCTGAATTACTAGCATGTGTACAATAAGTTGAAATATTTAAGAAATAGCATGTGTACCATAAGTCGAAATATTTAAGAAATGGCGTGAGCAGGACTTGAAATTAGAGACGAGTACTTCCACGTGGTGAGTACTGTGTGAGTCTCAATCTGTGTATGAGACAAAGGATAAAGAGAAATACTCGTCCATGGTATCAGTTGAGGACTCGCGTGTGTGATGAATATGTTCTTAATATTACTTTCCGTGATATAATTCCGTGTGACGCTAGATTCAAACTATAATACTCTGAGAGAGAAACAAGGTGAGTCAGCCGTCTATCCAGCAACGCCACTTGGCTTGCATTGCACAGGAAGACGTGCAAATATCTCCAGAGTTCATAGTAGGAAAGTAGAATTACAAAGTGGGGCAGTGTCGTGTGAAACTGGGATAAATACTAATTGAAGTGGGAAAGCTGAAAGTGATAATGTTGTGACTATTTAGTGTTTTGTATTCCATGTCGTAGTGTGGTGTATGTCATGTAATTTGGGTGGTTTGCATGGGAAAGTAGCAAGGTAGTTTCATAAGATTAGTGGGTTATGCTTGTTCCTTCTGTACTGCTCGGTCTGGAGGATAGTTTCGTGATGATGATTGTGAGAGTCGAAGTGTGAGAAATAATAAAAGATCCACCATCCTATCCAGAAAGTGCACTGTCGCGTTAGATAATTGCGAGACCATAATATAGAGATTCACCAATGTAAAGCCATGCCCACTGGGCGGAATTTCTCATGTGTTATTGTTGTAGGTTATAGAATTTGTGTGTTTAGGTTAGAGAATTTATCGGAATAAATAAGATAGTGAAAAGAAAAAGATTGGTGGACTTTTCCTTCGAATTGTATGTTGTCATAATGTCCCGAATTTATAATGTGTGCGCCATTCATATTCAGTGCGGTGGCCACGTGTTGACAAAAGCCGTTAAATAAAAAAAAGAAAGAAAATGTGGTATTGCCAGTGCGTAGTGTACAGTCAGAGTTCTGTAAATTACTGATAGTCAGATGCATGTTTCCGTTGCGTATTATTCATACAGGAGGTTGATTAGTGATTTAATTGTGAGTACGAGAGTTCATGTTACTCGATAAATTAAGAATGAATCCATTCGCTTGGCAGACCACTCATCTTGCAGGCCTAACTGCTTGATGCCACAGTATGAGCAAGGCATGTGGGTGCCTCTCATAATTTCGACCCTGCCAGGATATTTTGCTGTTAGGGTTTGCTGTTAAGATTTTTTTTTATTTTTTGATGGAATATATTTTGATAGCGCTAAGAAGTAAAATTTTTTCTGTTTGCAATTTCTTTCTGGATTGGTGAGGATCTTTTATTTTTTATGTAATTAATTGCTATATCGCCCAAGGCTGGAAGATCGTTGTATAATTTTTTTTGCGTAATGTCCGTAGTAACTAGGTCGCAGTCGAAAAGTGTAGTCACCATGGAGAATAGCGATTCTGGGGTGAACGTAGCAGTGCAGCAGGAAGTAGGTGTCGACCATGGGCTAATGAGCTGGAACGGCAAACACTCGGAAGGGGCTGAATTGTTCAGTGGACCGCTGCTAGGTGATCCTTTGAGCGGCGGGCTTTGTTCACAATCGGGGGCTTTTCCCGACGACGCGGGCGAGCCGGGACTAGGTCAGGTATGCAGTGAAAGTGCAGCTACCCTTAGGGAAGCTACGGTTTCACAGGAGAACGAGGTGAGCGCGTCGAAAGTAGCAAATGACAATGTGCTACAGCAGTTTTTACAGAGGATGGATAGAGATAATAAGGAAAGATTGGAAGCGATGGATAAAAATAATAAGGAAAGATTAGAAGCGATGAATAGAGATAATAAGGAGAGAGATAGGGAGAATAAGGAAAGATTTGAAGCAAATAAGGAAATATTGGAAGCAAATAAGGAAAGATTGGAAGCGATGGACAGACATAATAAGGAGAGAGATAGGGAGACTAAGGAAAGATTGGAAGCAAATAAGGAAAGACTGGAGGCAATGGATAAGGGAAATAAAGAGGCAATGAGGAAGCTTCACACAGTTATCGATGAGCGTCTGCCCGCAGTTAATAATCGGTTAGATGAGGGGGAGAAGAATCTGGGTGCGTTGAAGCAAATATGTGACGCCGTGAAAGAAAAAGCCAATAATTTGGAGGTACGAATATTTGCAATAGAGAGTGATACTACTGAACGTAGGGATGTGTTGCCGGACGAGCGAATCAAAGAGGTAGTGGTCAGAATGAATACGATTAGTGCAGATGTAGAAAAGCTCAGTATAAGAGGGGAGACAGGCTCTGACACTACGCAGCGAGAGGTTTATGCCAACCAGGGGGAGATACAATCACTATTACAACTTACAGAGGCACAATTAGAAATAAGTAGGAAACATAGGGAAGAACTAGCACAGTTGCAATTAGCGTGCAGTAGCGAAGGTGACACACCACCAGGTAGATTGCAGAGGGAGAGTGAGATAAATTCAAAAAACGAAAATAGGCAGAAAGCGGAAGACGAACTCAGAGAGTTAGAAGAACGGTTGTGTCGGATAAAACAGGTGGCAAACCCAACTGGGTGTAGTCCAAGGCTGTCTCAATTTCAAGATTCATTACCTTCACCGTGGGGACTGCCCCTCAAAATGAAGTTTGTGTGTAACCATTCGAGGGACGAGGCTAGAGCGAAAATGCAGGAAGTTATTAAAGACTGTAGTAGCTACGAGATATTTTGTGACAAGTTTTTAATCGAATTCTGGTCGAAAAGTAAGCAGGACCAGGTTATGCAAAGCATATTGATGATGCCAAATTGTAACGAAGGTGGTATAAGAGATCCAGTGTCGTGCTATCAGGAAATGCTGAGACGAAATAGGTATTTGTATGTGCCATACGAAACTGGGGAGCTCATTAGGATCTGTATAACGAAGTTGCCAGTGAGATTGCGCAGAGATATAGTGATAGCAGGCAGAGGCTTAGACGACTCCGCGTCATTTCAGCACTTGTTACAGGAACTGGGTAATGAGAGCAACATTGTGAACGGAGCCACGACTCATAGGTCAGATAGTGTCGAGGATAGACACTATCAGAATGACAGGAGAGCATGGAATCCTCGCATTTCTTTCTTGTCATAATGGATTGAAGGATAGGAGAAACTAATCCAACATATCAGCCCTTAGCATCTTGCCTTAAAACACATGCCGCTGGCACTGAAAATTGTCTATGTAGCAGACATACTTTACTAATATGTAGGAATGCAAATACCATACTTCTGATCAGAGAATAAAACACCAGTAATGGAATCTGTTAGGCTGGTCTCTCAGAGCAAAATTTGCAAATTTTTATTTGGAACACTAAAGTAAAAGGACTGTTTCCTCAAAAACCAGTTGCTAAAAATGTTAGGTTAATGCCAATGAGTCCAGTTTAATTAGTGCGATTTGACTATTGCAGGTACTTAACACGTAATGTAAAAAGTCAACATTGTGATCTGTATGGAATAGGGTACGTTTATACTGCTGTTACAGGTAACATCAGTAATGTGATCGAAGTTTTTAAATTATATGCCATCTGATCTATAGTATGTCACAGTCGTGGTGACAGTTATAATGAAGTGCTGTGTATGGTTGTTCGGAATCTGGTGTTAGGGAAAGAGGCACACAGAAATTGTCAAGGTTGCGATAGAGCGTATTAAGGAATCAGCTAAGGATAGGCAGGAGAAGCAGAAAGGAAAGATCCGTAAGATCGAATTGTAGTAGGGGACAAGGTTCTAATTAAAACTCATCGATTATCAAAGAAGCACAGATTCCTAACTAGCAAATTCATTGCTGTGTATAGTGGACCATTCAGAGTGAGGCGGATTGTCCATGAAAATGCTGTACTGATTGAGACGATCAAGGGAAAACAATCGTGTGGGCTTCATCACATTTCTAACATCAAATTATGGAAAAGTTAAGGATAGATCTAAAGTAGGCAAGTTATGGTAGATAGTCAGTGTATTTATTTGTGGTGTGTAACGTTCTGCAGGGGCAAATCGGACATAAGAATTTTCAGGCGGGATGTCAGGAAGTATGACGGAATAGACTGGTCGAATGAGTCATGAACAGGAGTCGACAGAGTGGTGTATGTACGTATTTTTTGTCATATGAATAAGGATCAAGCAGAAACGACGTGATGATTAATCAGTGGATAAAGATGGTAGATAATGAGAGAAGCGACCTAATAAATAGTAGTTGATAAAGGTGATATTTAAGGAAAGAAGCGGCGTGAAGCAGCGTGATTAATAAAGAGAGATTCGACGTGATGAAACAGTGGTAAATAAAGGTGAGTAGAACTAATAATGTGGAGATGTCTTAGAGGTATGTTACAGAGAGGCCTGTGTATGCTGCAATAGAGATTGATGCCAATGGCGAAGGAAGACCAGGAAATGATGGAGTAATGGACGGACGGAAAGCCGAAATACGAATGAAGAGATGAGGACAACTGCACAATGTGAAAGGACATAAAGACAGTATGAGATCCAGATGGTGAACGTTGTGGAATACTGACGTAGGATGTAATATAAGTGTAAATCTAATTCTTACCATAACATTTGCTATATAAAAATAATAATAATTTTTGTTGTTGTTGTTGTTGAAGCCTGGTACCAGTATAACTAACCAAAACGGTACCAATAATGTGTACCGTTATTTTTCAGGATGAATAATTTGTGTATTTTTTGTTCTTAGATGAAATGGCGCAATTCTAAGTTGATATTTAGCAGGATGAATAATCGGTAAAGTGAATGCAGAGGTAAGCCGAGGGAGAGAGGTGCCAGAGTGAAAGGACGAATTCGGAGACTGGAAAGCTATCTCCGAAACAGCTCCATGTGTTATGTGGTTGAGTATAAGGGAGCAAAGGTATGGTATGTTGTCGTGAGTGTGGTGGTGTTAGGGCTAGCTGACTTCTAGACCTATTCTGTTAGTGTATTAATGGGTTGAATGAGAAGGAAAATGTGATGTCTGGTGAGTGAGAGTCGTAGAGTAGTGTGATCAATGCGCACACTCCTGTCAAGGGATGCTACCGATCCATAACTAAAACATTATTGTGTCATTGTTTGATTTGGATGAACCTCGATGGCAGGTCAGGATCTGACATCATGTGGATGGTTCATACATGTCCTAGAAATGTTGTTATATACACTCCTGGAAATGGAAAAAAGAACACATTGACACCGGTGTGTCAGACCCACCATACTTGCTCCGGACATTGCGAGAGGGCTGTACAAGCAATGATCACACGCACGGCACAGCGGACACACCAGGAACCGCGGTGTTGGCCGTCGAATGGCGCTAGCTGCGCAGCATTTGTGCACCGCCGCCGTCAGTGTCAGCCAGTTTGCCGTGGCATACGGAGCTCCATCGCAGTCTTCAACACTGGTAGCATGCCGCGACAGCGTGGATGTGAACCGTATGTGCAGTTGACGGACTTTGAGCGAGGGCGTATAGTGGGCATGCGGGAGGCCGGGTGGACGTACCGCCGAATTGCTCAACACGTGGGGCGTGAGGTCTCCACAGTACATCGATGTTGTCGCCAGTGGTCGGCGGAAGGTGCACGTGCCCGTCGACCTGGGACCGGACCGCAGCGACGCACGGATGCACGCCAAGACCGTAGGATCCTACGCAGTGCCGTAGGGGACCGCACCGCCACTTCCCAGCAAATTAGGAACACTGTTGCTCCTGGGGTATCGGCGAGGACCATTCGCAACCGTCTCCATGAAGCTGGGCTACGGTCCCGCACACCGTTAGGCCGTCTTCCGCTCACGCCCCAACATCGTGCAGCCCGCCTCCAGTGGTGTCGCGACAGGCGTGAATGGAGGGACGAATGGAGACGTGTCGTCTTCAGCGATGAGAGTCGCTTCTGCCTTGGTGCCAATGATGGTCGTATGCGTGTTTGGCGCCGTGCAGGTGAGCGCCACAATCAGGACTGCATACGACCGAGGCACACAGGGCCAACACCCGGCATCATGGTGTGGGGAGCGATCTCCTACACTGGCCGTACACCACTGGTGATCGTCGAGGGGACACTGAATAGTGCACGGTACATCCAAACCGTCATCTAACCCATCGTTCTACCATTCCTAGACCGGCAAGGGAACTTGCTGTTCCAACAGGACAATGCACGTCCGCATGTATCCCGTGCCACCCAACGTGCTCTAGAAGGTGTAAGTCAACTACCCTGGCCAGCAAGATCTCCGGATCTGTCCCCCATTGAGCATGTTTGGGACTGGATGAAGCGTCGTCTCACGCGGTCTGCACGTCCAGCACGAACGCTGGTCCAACTGAGGCGCCAGGTGGAAATGGCATGGCAAGCCGTTCCACAGGACTACATCCAGCATCTCTACGATCGTCTCCATGGGAGAATAGCAGCCTGCATTTCTGCGAAAGGTGGATATACACTGTACTAGTGCCGACATTGTGCATGCTCTGTTGCCTATGTCTATGTGCCTGTGGTTCTGTCAGTGTGATCATGTGATGTATCTGACCCCAGGAATGTGTCAATAAAGTTTCCCCTTCCTGGGACAATGAATTCACGGTGTTCTTATTTCAATTTCCAGGAGTGTATAATAAAAAGGTAAAATATATAAAGAGATACTAATTTCAGTCTGTCACAAGCACAAAGGTGCATTGTATGTTGTAGATTTAGAGTTCATCAGTTCCTAAAATGTTTATTGTGTTAGGATGTTAAAGTAGTTTAATATTTAATAACATGTGATAGGTGAGCTGTGTAGATTATTTCTTATTTTTTTGTTAGAACATTTTCAAGGGATATTAATTTCAGTCTGTCACAAGCACCAAGGTTCATTGTATATTGTAGTTTTAGAATCAACAGTTTCTAATATTTTCACTGTGATAGAATGTTAGAGTAGTCTACTATTTTATATTGTAATTATGAGTTGTATAGATTGTTTCTTATTCCTTTAATTTTTTTTTTTTTTTTTTTTTTTACACTTTCATGTTTTGTATGAGGGACGACAGGTACAATCAATAGCACAAGTGTGGGCCGTATATAGAAAAGGGATAAATGTTGATGTTGTATGTGTAGAAAACTAGGGTGTATAATTTTATTTTTTTTAGAACCAAGATTCTTTTATTACCAATGTAACTAATAGATCATACATGTAATCAATGAGTATTTAAATAATGTAAGAATATCCTTTTGTCAGTAATGTTGCGAGATGCATGGAAGGGTCTGACTGATTGGGTGTCGTAGCGCTGAGGGGCTACACCGAACACGCCCGTACTGGAAAGTGAAGGACTGGTGTTTCCACGTTGTGAGTGGTGGAAAAGATTTTGTCTTTAGCAGACAGGACGATTGTTTTGTTTTGTCTTGACCACTGAACGGTGGGATCCATAAACTTTTGGCAGTGACTTGTTAAGTGTGCTTTGTGAATTGCATGTGGGACGCTTGGTATTCTTGAAGAGGACAGTTGTCGTTTGGTGACTAATTATTGGATGAACGCAAGAAACTAAAGTGGGACATTGACATTTGCATTTGTAGTAGGAGACATTTCTTTAATTGGTGCGGGAATAAGTGCTGTTTGTTGGAACTTACGACCTTTAATTACACCATGAACTGAAAGGACAGAACCGTGGGTAACAGTAGTTGTAGGGCCATTTCTGGACGACCAGATTCGTGTGGATGGTACGCTGAGAGTGACTATGACATTTGTGTTTATGTGAGATACAGTTTACTGTTCAGTGCGTGTTCAAAATGCCGATTTGAGTGACTGAAAGACTTTCGTAACCATGGGAGAGCTTTGACACCGAGACAGTGTTTCTAGGAAAACTATCAGCAACTTTTTGACCCCAAGAAAATCACAGAATGAAATGTTTCCGTGTGACTAGCAAGATAGGGAATAATGTATTTGTAATTGTGTGAATTTTTTTTTACGTGTATCATTCCTGAAGGGACAGCAAGTGTAATTGTATTTCATTAACATTTGTGTTTAGAATAGTTAGTGTTTTTTTGTTTTGTGTTTGTTCTGGGTTACCAGTTCACGTAACATGTTTATTACAATATTTGGTACAATGATGCTTTAATTATTAGCCAGTGGCATAATACTAACGTAGCGGATCTTGTTGCATAGGTCAGTAAGGTTGTCACAGGGGACAAGAGTTTGCATTGCACAACAAATATCGGAATTAATTGAGGCATTTTGATGTCGTGGACAGTAATGATCTTGTTGGTGTGTTGACTGAAGCCACTTATTTTCATTATCACAGTGGTGATATTTCACATTAAAGTGTAACGAAGGCTAGTCGAAATGCAAGTTCTTGTCGTCTAAATGTGTAACAACAGAGAAATGAGATGTATGAGACACCATGTCGTAGGGTGGTGTATGTCATGTAATTTGGGTATGTGTGGTTTGCATGGGAGAGTAGCAAGGTAGTTTCAAAAGATTAGTGGGTTATGCTTGTTCCTTCTGTACTGCTCGGTCTGGAGGATAGTTTCGTGATGATGATTGTGAGAGTCGAAGTGTGAGAAATAATAAAAGATCCACCATCCTATCCAGAAAGTGCACTGTAGCGTTAGATAATTACGAGACCATAATATAGAGATTCACCAATGTAAAGCCATGCCCACTGGGCGGAATTTCTCATGTGTTATTGTTGTAGGTTATAGAATTTGTGTGTTTAGGTTAGAGAATTTATCGGAATAAATAAGATAGTGAAAAGAAAAAGATTGGTGGACCTTTACTTCGAATTGTATGTTGTCATAATGTCCCGAATTTATAATGTGTGCGCCATTCATATTCAGTGCAGTGGCCACGTGTTGACAAAAGCCGTTAAATAAAAAAAAGAGAGAAAATGTATTGCCAGTGCGTAGTGTACAGTCAGAGTTCTGTAAATTACTGATAATCAGATGCGTGTTTCCGTTGCGTATTATTCATACAGGAGGTTGATTAGTGACTTAATTGTGAGTACGAGAGTTCATGTTACTCGATAAATTAAGAATGAATCCACTCGCTTGGCAGACCACTCATCTTGCAGGCCTGACTGCTTGATGCCACAGTATGAGCACGGCATGTGGGTGCCTCTCATTACTACGAGCGAATGGTTGTATATGATTGCTAAGTGCTGAGCTACTGTATCAGCATTCTATGAAAGGAACCTGACTGGTACACAATCTGAACCAGAATCTTTGCCATTAACAGATGATTGTTACTATCAATTGAGCCCGGATATCCACGCTAGCAAAAAACTTAATTCCTACAATGGTTCAATAAAATTCGCTGCATTTTGTATTACTTATGAACACTTTGATGCGCGGCACATGATATCCTACACCTAATACAATGGAATCTCAACAACATAGCTTCTCTTGGCAGCCTATCACTGAAACTAATTATGTAGACATTTGACGTTCTGTCGTTCGTAAATGGCGACTGATAAGTCGGAACTATTGTCTTCTGAATGGAACTCCGGGAACTTTACACCGTAACGTAATTACAGGAAATGTTAGAACTATCTATACTAGCAAACTGCAGGAACTGGACTTAACTGAGAGACAGCGGAGTGTCTTCTTTTCTACCTGTCGGAAGAAAGAACTCCATCTTCATCGGTATTAGGCTGAAGCAAAGTAGTCCACGGTACTCTCTCTGGCGCCTGACAGCATCATTTGCGGACGGATACGACGCGCTAATGGACGGAGCATGTAACATTATTTGTTTATGATTCATTTAAATTATAATAATTTTTTTGGCTTTAAAAATTTTTGCATATTGGTACTACACTTTCTGTATATGTAAAGTGTACTATACTGGAGATTGAAGTTCTTTGCATTATACGAGAGTAATCTATGTAGAATACTATGTAAATTTTTTATTACATTAATCATTTTCTGGTGAAATTTTGTGTTTAAAAATATTTGTTTGTATAAATTGTTCATGTTGATGTAAATTTGACAGTTTAAGAAATGGTCACGCTTAGGAACAACGTTAGAAATAGGTGTTATGTAAAAGCCAGTGTGCTTTTGTTTGAAACGAAAGTGGCTCTGGGGAGTGGAAAAGTTGGCAAGGGCGAATTGGCGCGCTACCTAGAGCAAGCGCCTGAAAATCTGCACAAAAATGTCTCGGATGAAGACGGCAAACGGCTTAAGGCATAGCTGCGAGTTATTAGGCTACTGTATGTAAAACTGAACGACGCCAAGAAGAGAAACTGAGCACATACAGCAAGACACTTGCAGGCCGTACTGTGGGTAGTGCAGCCACCGTAATTGTTCGCCATACCCAAGCCTACAGCCACTAGATAAGATTTTTTGTATTTTTACTTTTGTACTAAGCGTGATCCGTTAATTTAAACTGTGTTTTAATAATCATTCTTGAACTTTAAATAAACTACTTCACCCTGTTCTTTCATCCCAATCGTACACCTTCCTGGTGTTTGATGAATCCGAGTATCCTGTTTTACAGATTTATGAAGTGCCAAGTTAATGTGAAGAGGCACCATTTAAATCGTTTTCATGTAAATAATAAAAAGAAATTTCTTAACTATTGTGAAGTGTTATAGTAAAAGTTTGCTTACGTAAAATTCAATCAGAGTGAAGCCAACTTACTAGAATCTGTTAAATGACTATGTAGAATTGGTTCAAAGAGTAATATCTTTTGAACGTAAATTTCAGTGAGAAAGAGGTTTTCTTGAAGTGAAATGTTCAGTATAAAAAGTGTGTGCTTTAGCATCTAAGTATTTTAGTATTTAAGTTTCTTGATTATGGAAAGGGCTTTTCTAAACGCCAAATTTTTTTAGCTTCCTTGAAGTTACCTACTGGGCTTTTTCTCTTTCAAAAACGTAATGTATAATGGTTTACTCAAACATTGTTTAAGTGGAGTAATATTTACTTCAGGAACCAAATTAAACACTAATAAGAAAGTAGGCAAAATTCATACTTCTACTTTTCCAATATTTCACTGTTTCATTGCCTGAATAGGCTAGCGACCATTAGTACACGTTTTAAGCCACAAAATTAACTTGGAACTGAGTTGTCCTAACTTCAGTGTAATATTATCCATACTGCGTTTCTAACTAACCGCTGGGTAAGATCTTAGGAAAAGAAGTGAATAGTCTGATTTACTTATCCATTAGGCACAATACACGGTCAAATACTGTAAAAAGGGTAACTCTATTGATTAGGTTTTCCTGTTAACAGGAGTATCCTCCAGTAGTGTACTTGATTTGGAAACTAAATTAAATTTTAGTAAGAGGGTTACACGTGGCCTTTCCCGTGACAGGGTTATTCGTTCTGTTGGAGTATAGTACACGTGCCAACATAGACAGGGTTTTCTATTATTTAGGTAAAAGCATACTAAAGTACAATAGTGGTGGTACGGTTATAAGCAGCAAAGCAGAAAGTTGTCCCGAAGAGCGAATGACATCTGCATGTTGCTACTCGGACCGAGAAGGCGCCAGGCGAGTAGTATGCCTGTGTGGTGCCGGCCATCGTAGTGTTGTTTTGTACCTCTTGTGCACGTACAAAAAAAAAAGGTTCAATTGGCTCTGAGCACTATGGGACTTAACTTCTGAGGTCATCAGTCCCCTAGAACTTAGAACTACTTAAACCTAACTAAGGACATCACACGCGTCCATGTCCGAGGCAGAATTCGAAACTGCGACCACAGCGGTCGCGCGGTTCCAGACTGTAGCGGTTAGAACCGATGGGCCACCCTGGCCGGCAGTCAGGGGTAATTTGTACACGATCCAGTCACAATATGACCCACGCTTCTGTTCGACGACAACGTGCAATAAGCACTCACGGACGGCTTGTCGCAGCATCAGCAGTGGAAGGTATATAAAGCGCGTTGAAGGACAGGAAAGTCAGTGCAGTCGTTTTCGTGATGCGGAAACACAACCTCTGGCTATCGGGCCAAGGGTGGAAGAATTCCCGAGACGGCCAAGTTTGTGAACTGTTCATGTGCCACCACGGTTAAAGAATGCCGTGTATTAAAAAATGGTGAAATCCAAAATCGGCGACGAGTCTACTGTGGTGCAACAAGGACGGTAGATGACAGCAGTGAACAGCGGCCGCAGAGATGTGTACGGGCGAATAGACGTGCAACTGTTGAGTGACTGACGTCCAAGGTAGATCAAGCGCTTACCAAAAGCTTCTCCTCAGTGAACGTTCAGCGACCGTTGCCGTTTATGGGCCTCTGCAGCAGGTGTCCGGTTCATACAACCATGCCGACTGCTGTTAATTGGCGTTAAACGATGGAAATTGCAAGACAACAGGTGGCATTTTCAGATGAACCTCGGTTTATGTTCCATCCGACTGAAAGCAAACACCCTGCAACAACCGCCGGAGGAGGGAGGATTATGGCCTAGGGAATGATTTCGTGGCATTCCCTGAGTGATTTCGTCATTCTGGAAGGCAAAACAGAACAACACAACCAGGTGCACCCCTACATCCAGTCTGCTAACGACATGTCACACACCTCGCAGTGTACGTGCGTCGTTCGTAAAGCACCAGGCCACTAACGCATCTGGTCGTAAATCTAATCGAGAATCTGTGGAAGCACCTCAGTCAGGCTGTTCGCGCCACGGATCGTGAACCGTGAAACCTGGCCACGGCAGTGGAGTCTGCATCCCTGTCGGTACCTTAAGACTTTCTCCCTGCACGTCCACGCTGCAAATGACGGTCATTAAGGCTTTTGACACTTGGTCACATTAATCTGAATAGACCGTGCAGCACGACAAAAGTTGCCACCCTCTGGTGACAGCGATTATCAAACACAATCAGAATGCCCGACGAATCGAGGCATGAAAGGAAACGTTTAAGCTGTTGAGCAGTGGTAAAAATTCCCATTTGTTAAAAGGAATCTGGTTATGATTTCATAAGTTACAACCTGGCAGCTACTTCCATGCTTACATATTGTGATTAAATGTGTTAATGTTCTTGATGAATCGCTAGTAAATAAAATAAATTCTTAAGAATATTCTTTGAAAATAAATCACGGTTCATCACTGGTAGCAGAGCGTGGTTTAGCGTTCTTGCTACTGCTCTTTGAGTAACTGATGGAATTGTAGTTGGCTTATTTTATAATTTTGTAATATTTCGCATTGGCCAAGTGACTGTTTAACTGCGTGTTTCAGGTTGTCATGGCGGCTAGAGAATGTCCAGGATTAGGCCTGTTACGCAGAAGTCAACTCTTATATGAGTAGCGTATTCGTAATATAAACAAACAAGGCACTGTTCCTGAGTTGCTTGCGGACTTAAAAGATGCCTTGCTCAATCCGGACCAAATCTCACCGGAAGTTCAAAATGGCTCTGAGCACTATGGGACTTAACATCTGAGGTCATCAGTCCCCTATAACTTAGAACTACTTAAACCTAACTAACCTAAGGACATCACACACATCCATGCCCGAGGCAGGATTCGAACCTGCGACCGTAGCGGTCGTGCGGTTCCGGACTGAAGCGCCTAGAACCGCTCGGCCACAACGGCCGGCTCACTGGAAGTTATTGGTTCCTTTCCGACAGCCATGGCAGCGGCGGCAGGAGAGATCGACGAGTTCCAACAACATTTAGACTGGTTTCGTGTTGATCAATCGAGTCGCAAGCAGTTAGCTAGACTACGCACACATTTGGTGTACGTGTTTAATCGGCTCTCTGATCTAGAACAAGTTGTTGTAAACGACGCTCATGGTAAGGAAGTGGTTGAGTTGCAGCGAAAGGTGGCTGCGTTGCAGATTAGGGTAACTGGGTTAGAGTCTAGCTCCGAAGAATCTAGTGGGCACTGATAATTCGTTAAGACATTAGCTTCTGGTCTTAAAGTTCTGGTAGCTTATTGGTTGTCAGCTTCGAATAGTCCCTTCAACCTTGGTCATCTTGTGAGGCTTAGCTCGGTGCCTTCTACTGTGTAGGGATGTCGGATAGCCTGGGGCATGTTTCCTCTGCATTGTTGGAGTCCGAGCGGGTATCTCGCTATTTTCGTTGCTGGCTTAACAATAGGTGTTAATTGGTCGTCTTGCTGGACTTAGGTCGGTCTCTTCCCCGGGCATGGATGTCGAATAGCCAGAGGGCGTGTTTCCTCTGCAGGGGTGGGTCCGACCGAGTGTTTCGCTTGCGACCTTTCTCGGCCAGTGTCTTGTCCCTTTTTAGAAGCTGCTAGTTAGTTTATTCCGGCATATCACCCCCGGGTTCTTGTTTGAGGAGCGGAGGTTGAGCCGTGGTCTGTCCAAAAGGCTTATCTGGCTGTCATAGACCATTACTAGATGTACCACTGTGACCCCGATGCAAAGGAGCAAAGCAGGCACTGGAAATATGTTGTTTCTCCACCGCCAAGAATGAAAAATAGTCCTCATCAGGCAAGCTGATGCAGAGTGCGTTTTCGGTCTGTCATTGTGTGGTGTTGACAAACGCTGCCTTCGTGGAGCAAACAGTCTAGTTACAGGCCCATACTAGCTGAAAGTTATGAGTTCACTGGTGGCTGTAGAGACGGTCACATGAAGCTGTTCAAGGGGGTATTTTGGCTCTACAAGATCCCAGCTCATTCCACCCCCGTCACACATGCTGCTCTGTAGGTTTACACCTACCCCCACGTATTCTCCAGATATGGCACAATTGCGTGGCAGGCGTTTTAATTTTGGCAAGAGCTGATTTTCGAGATGGAACGTTTCCCGATCAGCGAAAATGCAGACTTCTACAACGAAGACTCCATTAAGCCGGGCATTGTTGGTAGAAATGTGTCGCACTAAAGGTTGAATATGGAGAGAAGGAGTAATCATCAACATTCATGGCCACAGCTTGATATTTTTTATGTGGTGAGTAAAACTGTACGACTATCGCTCGTATGTCTTCGTAAAGCCCTCCAACTTTTTCATGGCGCATGGCGCCTGGTATCTCTAATTTTCTATAAGGTGAAACAGGGATAGAGAGCCATACAGGGGAGATGGCCGATGGCTGTAGTTTTCCAATAGCCCGCTTTAGAGCTCTGCCGGTCAGTTGATCGTCTTTGTCGCCAGCGACACATAGATGTTTTCCTTGATTCTTTATTTCAATGAAAAGTATTTGGCATGATTTTAAATTCTAATACACCCTAATATTATACAGCCTGTCAATACCGTTCCATTTTCGGAAAATTAGACTGTGAATAGGTACGGCTACTTACATTTCAGGTCGGGATAGATCTAGCTACATACCGACATGTTGTTTCTCTTTGCTTTCTCGTCCACCATGTTTCGTAACGTGCTATGACCATCTCTCCCTGCTGATTGGCAGAGTTGGCAATACCACCTTTGAGATAGTTAGCCACCCGTAAAACTCTATTTTTAGTTTCGATGGGAATTAATTTTTTTTTTTTTTATTTTTTTTTTTTTTTAATTTTTTTACTTTTTTTTAGATTCCAACTAAGTACATTCCCAAGATTGATTCTTCTAAAGGCAGTTGGCGAGAAGAAGGCTTCAGATTGCTATTAATAAAGTAAAAAATGGTAGTTATTGAGACAGAAGAGAGAAATATAAAAACTTGTTGTCATTCAAAAACTGCAATGGGTCCAGGTTCCTATTTGGGTTTGACCAATGAGGAACGACTTGTGTGATTTCCTATAATTTTGTCTATAAAACTCGCTGTTAGCGAATTCAGTAAACACAAGTAAAGATTATTGGATACTCTTTTAAAATGATTTCCTCTTTGTTTTCGAAGTGCTCTGCCAGCTGGCCATCTATCCCTTCCGTGTCTGGTCATCAAACCCCGATGCACAAATGAGATAGCTAAATGTTACATAATTCAAAAACTTTGTACTTAGTTTTAAATTTGCTCTAACTTCGTGAAATCAGTCTTATTTTAGTTTTTATGCATTTATAAAACGATAAATGTTTTTTCCCAGTGTTTTTGTGTACTGGTGTATTTTGTATATTGGTGTATTTTTTTAAAAATCGTGCCCATCTGTCCTTGTTTACTCGTCAAACATGTTTGTTAGTTTTATTTGTGAATTGAAAGCAATAAGGCGACAAAGATGCTACAAATCTCATTTACATAGCTTCAGTTCCCTTCTCAGCGAGTGAAGAGCATGGTTAAGACGCGTTTTCCAGAGGAATGGGCCTTCAAATCTTGTTCAGCAATATCAGGGTTCATATCCTTCACCATCGTTGTTTATACAATCAGGTGCTGCTGCAAGAAGAAAGACAAAGAAAATTTAATTGGGAACGGGTTCCGGTGGCACACTACCTAACATCAGCGACGTCGGGGAACGAATGAGCAGATCAGATTTCCGAAAGGGCAGAACAGAGTATTTCAGGAGGAACAGCACATATTTTAAGAGGTGGTAGTACAGACTAAATCAAATAAGACATTCCCTATCAGTGTAAAACTTCCATAGATTGCAGAGATATCTACTACAGCTGTTAGATTGTAACTCAAACAAATACAGAGGGTAGAATAACACATCCACCGTTGTATCCAAAGGAACCTCTTCCAATAACATTGGAGGGCTCCTTTCAACAATAGATTGCGGGTCCCTCTAAGACTATGGACTAACACAACAGGAACAATTAACTGTTAGTTGCCGGCCGGTGTGGCCGTGCGGTTCTAGGCGCTTCAGTCTGGAACCGCGTGACCGGTACGGTCGCAGGTTCGAATCCTGCCTCGGGCATGGATGTGTGTGATGTCCTCAGGTAAGTTAGGTTTAAGTAGTTCTAAGTTCTACGGGACTGATGAACACCGATGTTAAGTCCCATAGTACTCAGAGCCATTTTGAACTGTTTGTTTTTCATGCCACACCACAGATATGTACAGAGAAACGTTCTTAGAAACTGTTCTCCACAAGGGCATAAGGGTTTTCAGCCGACCAATTTGAGTTACGACTGGTATTGATAAGACTATTTCTGACAGTGGCTTCATCAGTAGAAAAAATGGTTCAAATGTCTCTGAGCACTATGGGACTTAACTTGTAAGGTCATCAGTCCCCTAGAACTTGGAACTGCTTAAACCTAACTAACCTAAGGACATCACACACATCCATGCCCGAGGCAGGATTCGAACCTGCGACCGTAGCGGTCGCGCGGTTCCAGACTGTAGCGCCTTTAACCGCTCGGCCACCACGGACGGCTCATCAGTAGACAGTATTAATCGGATTACTCGGCGATTTGCAATTAGACAAGAACAAAATTCTACCTTCATCTGCTTCTCGAATGTGCTGAAGTCGCAGTAAATGATAAGTATCCAGGCCATGCAACGTTTGCCATATTCTTGCAACCAATGAGGAACGACTTGTGTGATATGACTGCTGGGCATTGCACCAGTCTCACGCAGTTTAGAGAAGACAGGAGTAAACTCTCTTAGAATGTCGTAATCTGCTGTTAGGAAATCTTCTGCCACATTCTCTGTGAGCAGCAGAACTGTTTACATTACAAAACTAGTACAGGAATTCCATATCGGCACACTCAGAATTGAGTGAGGCATGCTGAAAAGATACGGTAGATTTGACCAGCATACTACAAACATAATCACAGTTGAAAAGTTATGTAATCTCAACCACTGCAACTTCAAAACAAAAATGACAATCGATAAATAAACCCATCTTAACTAGAATGCCAATACGCGAAATGAAACTTTATCTCTGTAACCAGTTGTACCTCTGTTAGTAGTAAAAATTGGACAGACGTTACATGCAATGTTTCAGTTGAATTTGTCTGTACCATCACCTCCTAAAGCAGTTGCTACTCCTCCAGAAACACCATGTATACAGAAATTGGTGGGATCCACAAAAGATGCTTTGAAAGCTCTCAAAAAGCTCTCAACACTGCGGACTATATGAGGCACATTTCAGATGTCGGCCACATAAGGGATATTATAAGGTCCTATAGCACTCACATAGCCAGACGCTAACAATTATGGCAGCACAACCCATCGATGGCAGTGGAAAACCATCGAGACTGTTGGCAGTTTATGAAAGTTTCAGGAACACAGAGTGCTCGCGAGACAAACCGAGTGATGCAAGTTTGAAGTAGGCGAGTCGATCTAATCTTGAAGCAGCCTGACAAATTAGTTAAAATTTGTAAACATGAACGACCGTTAGGGAAACGACTACGTGAACGACCACCCGAAAGATGGCACAGCAGCTGGTCCAATACATCCACGACATGAGGCAGGCCAACAAGGGCAAGCCCAGTCAACAGAAGAAGAAGGAGAAAGTGATTTTCTGTATCACAGGCGCAATTCCGACCCGATACGACGAAGGTTTCAATTTAATGACCGATGACACAATAACTTTCTCATTCTTCTTTTGCTTTCTGTGTACTGGCTCTGGGCACCATGGCTCTGAGCACTATGCGACTTAACTTCTGAAGTCATCAGTCGCCTAGAACTTAGAACTAATTGAACCTAACTAACCTAAGGACATCACACACATCCATGCCCGAGGCAGGATTCGAACCTGCGACCGTAGCGGTCGCTCGGCTCCAGACTGTAGCGCCTAGAACGGCACGGCCACTCCAGCCGGCTTCTGTGTACTGTTTTTGACTTCTTAGCCCGATTAACGTCATCCGTTATCTAAGAATTAAGACCTTTACATTTTTATGTCTGTTCGAATGGCTATTTTTCATTTTGAAAGTAATTTCGTTCCTCGTTTGCTGAATACATCAATTATGTGCAAACTCAGATGAACCTACTTTAAAATATGAACTCTTATTGTCTAAGAAGAGCCGAATGTACTTCCCCTTTATTCACGAGCAGTCGTAATAGCGAAAAATTTGTGTCATAAATCAAGAGGCAACACATATATATAATAAATATCGTATTTAAGCCAAGGTTGAGCACTTTTTCTTTCGTGACCGAATTAAATTAAAATTTCGCACATTACTGTAAAAAATTTTTTCCTGCTTTTGTAATGGATATTGAGTCGGATCATGTTTCTAAATTTCGATTGCTGTTAACAGTTCTATAAGTAGTTTAAGTGGGACGCATATGTACCACTGTACTCGAGGAGGAATAAATGATTCCTGTACGTACGTCGCACTTAAAATATTTTTTTACGAGGGATTAGGAGCTATAAAAAAAGAAATTAAGTACCATTATTATGTAAAAAAAATTATCTACTCACAGCTAGATATTTTTGTGAAATTTTTCAAAACGTGGCTAAATATCTGATGGTACTTAGCAGTAGCTACACATGAGTATGAAATTGGTCCTTGTCTCTTGCTTCTGTGAGCTACATTGTCTGCATCGCCCCCTGTTTTCCAACTGCATAGAAGCGCACATCATCATCCGCACAAAAGGGTGTGCATCCGCAATAAAATAGCAAGATAACAGTCCAGTTCCAGTTTTGTCAACTGCTCACCACCCGAACAATGTAGGATTCGTCATAAGAAAAAAATGAAGGTGGTACGTCAGCTATATCCTGCCCTGCATCCAAGCAGCGTAATGGGAGCTGCCGACCCGTGCAGATAAAGACATGGGACTGTCGGTAGGTCACTCAAATGGTGGCGTCGTCTTCTTTATTTTATTTTTGATGTTGTAATAGTAAAGTTTCATCAGGTGGAACAGTAACAACGGAGGAAAACGTGACCAACTTTGTTTTCACCTTCCTCTTGTAAGGCAGCTGTCAACTGTGAAAATATAATGAGAAGGGGAAGGAAAGCATTCATCGCAAAAATAAACCAAGAGTTTGTGGAGTTTTCCGTTTCATGTCAAATCAAGGGAAGTAAAATAAGATTACAGCACCTAATAAAATACATAAATGTAAAACTTTAGACAAAAATATGAAAAAAGGCTCAAATAGAAATTCTCTACACACACTTGCCATGTGTTTTAGCAATAAATATGTGCACAAATCTGTATATTTGTCGCGAACAAATTAAAAAAGACAATAAATAACTTTACTGACCTCATCCAAATCGCACAGGACAAAAAAATGGCTCTGAGCACTATGGGACTCAACTGCTGAGGTCATAAGTCCCCTAGAACTTAGTACTACTTAAACCTAACTAACCTAAGGACAACACACACATCCATGCCCGAGGCAGGATTCGAACCTGCGACCGTAGCGGTCGCGCGGTTCCAGACTGTAGCGCCAGAACCGATCGGCCACCAGCGGCCGGCCGCACAGGACAAAAATTACATAAAACCGCCAAAACACAAGACACACAATGCACAACGGCAATAACTAAGCGATATCTCTAGTGATGGGGAGCTCGTGAATGAGTCGTTCAAATGAACGCTTCACTCCAGTGAAGTGTGAACTAAGCATTCAATTTCAATGAACTGGTACTTCAAACTCTTCACAGATAGCACACTCCACACTTTTTTCTAGTTCACTCACTCTCTTCCCCTCTCCCTCTCCCACTACATCGCCGCTACGTCACTCATCCTCCCTTCACTTCAGTCCTCCCTCTATTGCCTGTCGACGAATCGCGCGGTGTTTGTGGAGAAAGATAGGTTTAGGGGGGCTGGGGCGATGAGGGGCGAGGGGAAGGCAGCGTCGGCTGCTTCCTGCAGTGTTGACATCATTACTCGTGACTATGTGTGCAGTTATACTTCGTGTCTACGGGTAGCCTACCGTTGGCAGCGCTTGCAGACAAATGAATACTAAAGATACAAACGAAGAGGCCGGCTGTGTGAGCACGCACAGCCAACATGAAAAAAAAGGTTTGTTAATAACACTGAAAGAGGGATTTCACCTGAAATCGTACCAATGACTACAGGCGACAGTTTACGTTTTCAATCTGGAGGGTTATTATTCTCAACAAAAATAAAATCTACAGGAAAACTTCTGAATAATTACTTAACCTAGGTATATAGACTTTGTGACAGTGGTAAACATACTCATTCTAGTTTGGATTAAATTATGAAGTATTTCGAAGCTTTATTGTACGGGTGAGCGTAGCCGCGGCTGAGCGGCGAACTGGGCGACTTCGCCAGGCTTCCGTACTTTATGAATGAACTACTTCATTTGAACGCTTCACGGCAATGAGTGAAATGAATGAAGTAGTTCACGAGAATGAACGAGTTCGACCCATCTCCAGATATCTCTTATGTCAGGTGCCAAACAATCAGCCTGTTGGCTTCAAAAAGTTTATACATTCAACGCTAGATCGGAGCACCACACAGATGTGGGATTATCATATCCCTGTGAAATTAGAGGAATAAATTTGCATGCTGGACACGTATGCTCTACTGATGACGAAAGTGTTAACTACAGTTCTTCGTACTCCGCCTGCTTGATGCTTACAAGCAAACCACCAACACCAGAACACCAAAGTTCATTGTACTCCCCCAATATTCGGGGCACCTGCATCATGTTAACTGCTGCTCTCCACTTCTGTATCTCAGAATCTACATTGCAGGCCGTTAAAATGCAACACCAGCAGAGAAGACTTAAGTTTGTAAACAGTGTGGTAGGTGGAGTACTGATGAAATCTGTTGTGATTCGTCGGTGTATAAGGTGCAAAACGTGGTACGCGAAATAATTTTTGAAAACATTATTGCAACAATAGTGATCTGATTAGATTAATTTGAAATGATAAGACTAGATCGCATTCTTTGTGTTAAAAATTAAACATATTATGTCAATGGCAGCCTGTTTAGATCATACCTAGATCAATATCAGACGATGTGTCTTTTTGTGACTAGAGACGAAGAGCAGAAAAGCGTCAAACTCCTCCGGCAGTTTCCATCGTCTACGCTCACCACCTAGTAGAACATAGTCCGGAGATGATCTAGATATGATCGAAACCGGTTATCATTTACCTGTGATTTTTAATTTTTAATAAAGACTTAGCGATAAAGACTGATTATCATTTCAAATTAGTACAAGGAGTTGCAGTGACAGTGAGACGAATTGAGTACAGGTGAAAGACACATCATTTCATCATGCTGCTCCAAATCAGTGCCTGATTTCATCAGTCGTAGTTTATGGTGAGTGGTCGCGTGCCATTGTCTCGACAATCCATAATCAGATGTTATCAGTGGCCGTCAGAAAAGGAGAATTTGATGGCCCTGCCAACAGTCGATCACCCTCTACATCGAGATAGGTCAGGAAAACACTGGCAAAATGCGATTTTGTTTTGCATTATCTTTCTTAAAGATAACGTCAAGGAGACCTTGAAGACAAGGCACGCCCACCGGTCTGACCACGTCATAAATGTAATGGCTGCTGCCCAAATTACCGATTAACCGAAGCAGACATGATCGTGTTGCTTCCCCAGTGACATCCCATACTACACTGTCGATTCACATTAATGTGACCAACTATCAAAAGCCTGAATAACCACCTTTTACAACGTGGATCGCAGCAGAAGACTCAATGAGGTTCTGGAAACTACCGATAGTGATGTGGAGCCATACCGACTCCAGAGACGTGGCCAGCTGCGCTAGATTTCTCGGTTGAGGAGCCATGGCGTGAACAGCGCAATAGAGGTAGTCCTACAGATTCTCGTCTGGGTTTACACTGACGTGACAAAAGTCTTCGGATACCTCCTGATATCGTGTCCGACCCCATTTTGCCCGGCGTAGTGCAGTAACTCCACTTGACATAGACTCAACAAGTCGTTGGAAGCCTCCTGGAGAAATATTGAGCCACCCTGCCTCTTCAGCCATCCATAACGGCGTTGTGCACGAACTGACCTCTCGATTGCGTCCCGTAAATATTCGATGGGATTCGTGTGGCCATATCACTCGCTCGAATTGTCTAGAATGATCTTCAAACCAATCGTGAACAATTGTGAATCGGTGATATAGCGATTTGTCATCCAAAAAAATTCAATAGTTGTTTGTCTCCAAGTAGCCGCACATAATCATTTCCAGTCAATGATTGGTTCAGGTGGACCAGAGGACCCGGTCCACTCCATGTAAACACAGCCCACACCACTGCGGAGACATCACCAGCTTGCACAGTGCCTTGTTGACCATGGCTTCCACACTCGACTCGCATTCGGGAGGATGACGGTTCAATCCCGCGTCCGGCCATCCTAATTTAGGTTTTCCGTGATTTCCGTAAATCGCTCCAGGCGAATGCTGGGATGATTCCTTTGAAAGGTCACGGCCGACTTCCTTCCCTAATCCAATGAGACCGATCACCTTGCTGTTTGGTCTCTTCCCCCAAACAATCCAATCCAATCCATGGCTTCATTTAATCTGCGACACACTCGAACTCTACCAGCAACTGTTACCAATTAAATCGGGACTCATCTGAGAAGGCCACAGTTTTCCAGCCGTCTAGCGTCCAATCGATCTGATCACCTTGTAATGTTGTTGCTTTAATTTGTTCTGAAAGCGGTGCTGATAGACAATAAAAGCGGGTTAAAAGCTGTGAGCTGTCTGGGGAAGTTAACCTTGCATTACTGCGCAACTGTTTCACCAGGTATCCAGTCTAGCTTACCAAATTCCCAACCAGACTAACATTAATTATAATCTTTTAATAGTCATACGACAACCGGTGATATATATATATATATATATATATATATATATATATATATATATATATATATATATATATAAATAAGAGAATTTAAATAAAAAGAAATAAATCAGTTTATATTTGGAAATTTATTTTAACATTGATCATTGAAATTTCAGCATCTTAAACTTGATTCATAACTAAACTGGTGCCTTATTTAGGATTGTGAAAATGTGAGATTGTAATCTTACGGAACACATCAAATAGGGAGCCAAGATTGGGAGACTACATACAACACTGCATTCATAAAATAACACACGAAGAACGTTGAAACATATGCAAGAGGAAATTAACCACAACCAACCGATTCAATTTTCACCCAAAGAAGTTACGTTCGTAGCACAATCATGTCCGTCATGTAATTATCACACACTGGTATACTAAATTCATACTAACTCTCTGTGAAATCTTCCCGAAAAGAAAAGCTGAGGGCTACTTTGATGATTACACCACATGCTTCACGTGGTCAACTTGGTTTACACAAAGAGTGTAACTCCACAATAATTTTGATAATTAAAATAAATTAGATCGAAAAGCAATTTACAAAAGAAAAACCTCGAACTGGTTACTATCGTCTTACTATTAACCTGATGGGTCAAAAAATTGTATAAGCACGTGGTACTGGTCTCACAAAGTACACCCCACGTGGGTTGAACATAAAGAAAAGTTGCTATATTGGAAAATATTGTCAAGACGAGACGTTATAATCTCACCCACATTCGCATTTAAGATAGATGATCTTAGAGTTACAAATCCTCAACACGTGGTTCCACTTTACTCACAAAGTAGTTACAAAGCAACTAGTGGAAGATATTCTAAACTTCACACTCGAATTTCACTGCATTGCAATTTAAGATAACATAAGATATTTTAGATCTAAACCTGAAATAAAGGTGATTAAATTTTCAGTTAGGCTGAACTTAAGAAATCCATTGTCCTACGGACTTAGCAGACACGCGCTTAGCCGAAGATCTCACCACTTCAGGCGCTCGCCACGGACAGACTGCCGTGGTCCCTTCCTGAGGGTGCCTCACAGGTACAAACGGAAGTGACCAGAGAGGCAGCTTCCTATACCAACATGACAACGGACGGACAGGACCATACTAAGGATAGAAACCTCTTTGCTTTTAGAAAGCGTAGCTACCTGTTCCGACGTTGGTCACACTGTTCTCTAGCATACAGGGTTGTCTGCTACCATCCAGCATGCAACTAGAAATACATTTGCTCATTCATCCTCTCACACAGAAGGGAAGGGGGATGACAGTATCTTATCATATACAGTATATAAAAGAAAGCGGATGTAGTTCCTTATGAGACTGTGACATGAATTACATATAAACTGTGTTTTAAAGTGTAGTAGTGTGACAGATCGTTCTTGTTTATGTGTAAAAGTAACACGTTTCACTGCTCAGTCTCCTCCCAGATAGTCAGAAACACCACAGTAAATTTAGAAGAGGAATTTATGCCGTAAATGACAACAGATTTAAGAAATTAACATGAAAGGAATCCAACAGAGACCTTTCAACCTGCCCAGGAGATATGATGCAGGCGATTTCGTTCTGGTATCAAAGGCAGTCGCGTCCGTCGTCTTCAGGCGTAGCCCATTAACGACAAATTTCGCCACACTATTCTAAATAATACGTTAGCAGCACATCCCATAGTCATTTCCGCGGTTATTTCAAGCAGTATTGCTTGTCTCTTAACACTGACGACAGTACACAAACGCCGCTACTCTCGATTGTCAAGTGAAGGCAGTCAGATACTGCGTTGTCCATGGTGAGAGGTAAGCCAGAAATTTGCAATTCTCGGCACACTCCTGACGCTGTCGAACTCGAAATGCCTGCCGCTTGTGGCCGAGCGGTTCTAGGCGCTTCAGTCCGGAACCGCGCTGCTGTTACGGTCGCAGGTTCGAATTTAGCTGCGGGCATGGATGTGTGTGATGTCCTTAGGTTAGTTACGTTTAAGTAGTTCTGAGTCTAGGGCACTGATGACCTCAGATGTTAAATCCCATAGTGCTTAGAGCCACTTGAACCATTTTTTAATTCGAAATATTGCATTCCCTAACGATATTTTAAGTGGAATGTCCCATGCGTCTCATCCCGCGTTCAAAGTCTGTTCTTCTCGGAAACCTTTTCATATGGATCGCATAAGTTCAAATGACAGCTCCGCCGTCGTACTGTCCTTGTGTACGCGATACCGCAGCTATGTGTTTATTTGCATATCGCTATCCCATGTCTTCCGTCACCTCAGTGTAAATCCGAGGAGTTTGGTGAAAGGAGGAGAAAGTGCATGTACACTGCGAGCTGTTTGGCTTGCTGGATTGTCACGCTGGTCAACGTTCAGAGGAAAATGCAAATTGCATGTAGGGATGGATGTATTCCCCAAAGATAAATGCATAGTTGTGACTGTGCCTCCAGAACGATGAGATCATCCAGGAAATACCACGAAATATTCCCTATACCATAACGCTCGTCCCTCCAGTCTGGACCCTTCCAACAATTGTCGCAAGGTATTTACTTTCAGACGTTTCGATCCGTAGAGGCCAACGATCATCTCTCTGATGGAGCATGAAACGCGATTGTGAAGGCACAAATACCTCTAAAATGACCATGTGTTCGCTTGTCAAAATATCGGCTGTTGTTTAATACATCACTCGGCTGCTTTCCCGTAAGATGTGTGAACATTTCATAAGCCCGGAGAAACTCAAATATTACGTCTGTGCAGCCTAACATTAGCCAGTCACAGGAAAGCTCGCAACACGCAAATCACAGACAATACCCACACCATAATCTACACTGAGCGGCCGATTTTGCAATCAGATTTACTTCTCGGATGATGGCTTTGGATAATCAGACAGCAGCTCAACTAGCACCCAGATTGTCGCAGAGTTTTTTCCTCCACGGATTGCCATGGGCTTTTCTGCTCTCTGCTGTGTTCTGTTGGCATTCTAAAGCTTAAACTGTTTCCCAGATGAGGCCATATTAAAGAATGACAGCACCCATATGTATAGCAAACATCACAGACCGGTTTCATGGCCGGCCGGGGTGGCCGAGCGGTTCTAGGCGCTACAGTCTGGAACCGCGCGACCACTACGGTTGCAGGTTCGAATCCTGCCTCGGGTATGGATGTGAGTGATGTCCTTAGTTTAGTTAGGTTTAAGTAGTTCTAAGTTCTAGGGGACTGATGACCTCAGCAATTAAGTCCCATAGTGTTCAGGGCCATTTTTAACCGGTTTCATGTCAATCCAAGAAGGTAAATTGACGCTTCAAGCGGAGGTAAAGCGATTTTTTTTTCAGTGGTCATCACGCAAGTGCGGGTGTGGAGGTGCTCCACTTCTTTCTAGATGCACAGCAATACGGGTGTGTGTGTGTGTGAGAGAGAGAGAGAGAGAGAGAGAGAGAGAGAGAGAGAGAGAGACCTCAGAAATTAAGTCCCATAGTGTTCAGGGCCATTTTTAACAGGTTTCATGTCAATCCAAGAAGGTATATTGACGCTTCAAGCGGAGGTAAAGCGATTTTTTTTTCAGTGGTCATCACGCAAGTGCGGGTGTGGAGGTGCTCCACTTCTTTCTAGATGCACAGCAATACGGGTGTGTGTGTGTGTGAGAGAGAGAGAGAGAGAGAGAGAGAGAGAAGCATAATCAATAAAAGAGGAACGCAGTTGCATCTCATAGTAAATCAAAACCATTGTGGTAAACTTATGTATTCCATCGTCCTTCTCTTTCCATCAGAGCAGGTAATTGATTATTTTCAGCACCCCTCTTGTGTGTGTCGAAGGATAAGTGCGCACAGCCATCAGTTGTACTGCCGTGTCTCACAGTCAAATTGTCCCCCGCTATAGACCGTAAGAGACCGTGTTTCTTTTTGGTGCAGATTTCATTGCACCACTTTATTGTCATAATTACAAATCAACATATACGTCTATAAAACCTGGCCTTTTGATGGAATTCGAGACAGAAAGCAGCAAAGTAGTAGAAGCTCTAATGTTAGAAGAAGTGAAGTTTCTGTAAACAACATTTTCAAAGAATCTCAGTTCCCTTTATGTTTATTGCTTCTTTAAATGATGTTGGTATTTTTTCATTGAAACCAAAGTAAATATTGCCTAAACTTTCACAAGATATGGGCAAGAACTTCCGGCCTGGAAAAATACTGTCTTTACGTTAGTAAAATTTACTTCATTCGTAAGTCGTATTGCACATGTTATTGCATTCGAAACAAGAAGTATGATGATCGACGCTTTCAGTCTGTAATACGTGTGTTTTATTACGTTATATTCTTTATTTTGAACAATAAGGATCTATCAGCCAAGTGTGATTAAATCTGTTACTCTTAAGATTACAGACATGTCATATCATATTATAATTTAATTAGTATCCTCCATATTTTCCCATTTACTTGGCTTACGATTTTCAAATTTGAATGCTTAACTTCTCGTAACAGAAACGCATATCTGTAAAACCTCACCTCACCCCAGAAAAAACGAAATAATGTTCGAATGTAATCACGCCAGACGATAACACTACATGATTCGAAATTTATGTTCTACAATAGAACACGAATATTTGTAACAGAATACACGGTTATTATACATGGCGTGTTTAGAAACTGTTCAACCTGACGCCTGCTGCAGCAAAATGCGTCCAACCCACAACGCAAACGAGCTTCGCGTTATGTCTCCCTTTCAGGCGCCAGACCATATTTGAATTCCGTATGCAGGCTAAAGCTGTTTCTTCGAGTATCTTTTCGTCCACTCCCTCTTTTGAACTACTCTCATATTCGGATAAAATCATTTTGCATGTTAGGTCTATTACAAACTTTCTGAAGCGAGTGTACAACCGACGCTTCGAGCATCTTTGCAGCGCTCCTCATCGGTCGTCCGTGCTTGTGGATTTCCCTATTGCGGCCTGTATCCTCACTAGATGCTGAGTAAACTTATAGACAACATAGTTTTGTGGAGATACAGCGATTAATTTACTTACAACCAATTATTCAAAAAGACACAATCGCATTATTTATTTTACCGACAACCGGTTTCAACCCGCGATGGGGTAATCTTCGTGGCAATTTACACTGTAAAGTTATAATATTAGTAAGTAATCGTGTACGTAATCTACAAACAATTAGTCAAAGTTACATAAATAAACAGATTTTTGTACCCATTTTGTCGCTCGCTGGAGTCGTCACCCTTCCTGTGCACGGTTGGTAACTGTGCATAGTTGCCTCTGTGCATGAGCTTAAATAACGGCCAACAACACGTGGGCAGAAGGTAACGCCCTCCACGGTGAAAATCGTAAATTTTAAAGTTTGTTCCAGGTCTAAGATAAGACATAATAAATCATAATTATAACTAATTAAATCTCGAGAAATTTACAATTATTTAAAATTCAGGTAACTGTTGTACCATTCATTTTTCACATCATTTGAGGATAGAGTAGAGCCCTCTATCTTTTGTGGTAGGGACGCCGTTGCCATGGGCGATAGTATATGCCAAGCGCCACCTAGGCTGTGTGGATGGGGCGCTGTCTCCATGGTAGCCGCTTCGTATAAGACGTCTGTTGTAATATCATCTTTGCGAGGCGTTCGTTGTTATGGTAACGGCGTACCATAACGATTCTTCAGCCATGTTGTTGTCAATCCATGTGGTCTTCTGCTGCGGCGTTATCTTTGCACAGCATACGTTGTCGTGGTGTGTTCTGGCTTCTATCCATAAAAGTTGTTCCTAGTAATTAGTAAAAAACTTATATAACTTCTAAAATATTAATATATAATTCAGAAACAACTTTGTGGATGAGTATCCATAATATAATGACTTATGTGAATCGATGAAGGGAGGATTGTGGAACATCATTGCTACGACATCGAATGCCGCGCTACAGCAGACGACACGTACGAGGAAGCTACTATGACGACGGAATCCTAGTCAAATAGGCGGGTCTAGTGAAGCAGGGGATACAACCCGTCGGCTTTGACCAGTGACGTCATACATTAGTCGTAGATAGTAATGTCTTCACTTCGAGGCATAGATAATAAAGCAGTTCTGTGTTCCGGATAAGCGCTATCATCGTACATTAAAATAATTATTCGTAATGATATTGAGGTAATTTGGAGTATTAGTTTGTTATTGTAGAACAATTTTTAGTGTCTTATTTTCGTTTATAGGAATGGATTTGTCTGTTTGTGGGTAAGTAATTTTCGTTACCTGTCTGTCTAGGCGAGCTTCGGTTATTCCTCGATATTTCCGTGTGATACGTTCACTTTCCCATTAGCTTCTTTCACTGTATTTCACTATATTGACATATTTCACTGTTTTTTCCACCAATATGTGTGTTTTCGTGTTGTGAAGAACGTAATATAAATTTCTCGGCTGTCGATCTTCTTTCGTTTCCCAGTTTCCCAGTTTTTCCAGTATCAGTACGACATTTTCGAATGTGTACTTGCTATATTACGGGCGAAACCCCTGACACAACTACAACTTGTATCCTGTCCTTTACACTGACGACACAACTAAAATTTGTATCCCGTCCTTCACTTCTCCTTCACACTGACACTATATATGTTAATTGGCGAGAAAGATACAAATGTTGCATATAGCTATATAGCTCAAGTAACGAATGGGATACTAGTAGCGTCCAAGGCAACAAGAAAACTGTACCCCATAGTGAAGTACGGGATACAAATTGTACATGTGTCGTCTTCCTGTCTCCGTGTAGTTCAATTGAGGTACAGGTTGCAAATGTAACTTACGTCTATTTCCACCTTTTCGTTACCAGTGCATATTTATAGAGGTCAACGGAAGTCTGGTATACATATATTACATACGTAGGTCCTTCTGTCATCAGTAGTACTGATATGTACGTAAGAAAAGACTGTTAGTAATAGCGGAGACGAAATAAACAACACATCTGCAATATGTATCCCGTGTTCCACCTAGGGTTTACTGAAGGGGAGAATACATCGTTAAAGTGAAGAACAGGACAGTAATGCTAGTGAAAACGAAGAAATCGACTTACGACAAACTCCTATTCCGTACTGTACTTAAGCAACACACTTCGAATGAGCTTTTAATTTGTATCTGGTGTTTCATTTATGATTTAGTGAAGCAGGGGATACATAGTTCAAGTGAACAACAAGACAGCAATGCTAGTTGAAACTAAGAAATTGACGTACGCTGAACTTGTATCCCGTACTGCACTTAAGCAATACAGTTCGAAAGACTTTCGAGATACAACTGACATACATGTAACGTGATGTATTCAATGCTAGTAATATATTTCATTCATTTCTTTCCATTGTACGTATTTTGAGGAGAAATGCTAAGATACAAACATGCGATATCGTTAACGTGAAAATACTACTGGCCCTTATATATGTGAAGTACAGTTTTTCTCTCTTGCATTCCTTTGTCTCTGAACATTCTTCTCAGCTCCTTCATCTTTGTAATACATGCTCTCTGGCCAATTCTGACGTCATTGGTCAAAGCCGACGGGTTGTAGCCCCTGCTAAACTAGACCCACTGGCCCTTATATATGTGAAGTACAGTTTTTCTCTCTTGCATTCCTTTGTTTCTGAACATTCTTCTCAGCTCTTTCATCTTTGCAATACATGGTCTCTGGCCAATTCTGATGTCATTGCTCCAAGCCGACGGGCTGTATCCCCTGCTAAACTAGACCCAAATAAGCTAAGGGGCACTCGATATACTTCTTTTTTCTAGTATGTTAATTTTATAACGGAGAATACACTGATTTTAAAGTTTTTTTACTAATTACTAGGAACAACGTTTATGGATAGCAGCCAGAATACACCAAGACAACGTATGCTGTGCAAAGATAACGCCGCAGCGGAAGACCACATGGATAGACAACAACATGGCTGAAGAATCGTTATGGTACGACGTTACCATAACAACGAACGCCGCGCAAAGATGATATTACAACAGTCGTCTTATATGAAGCGGCTACCATGAAGACAGCGCCCCAACCACACAGCCTAGGTGGCGCTTGGCATATACTATCGCCCATGGCAACGGCGTCCCTACCACAAAAGATAGAGGGCTCTACTCTATCCTCAAATGATGTGAAAAATGAATGGGACAACAGTTACCTGAATTTTAAATAATTGTAAATTTCTCGAGATTTAATTAGTTATAATTATGATTTATTATGTCTTATCTTAGACCTGGAACAAACTTTAAAATTTACGATTTTTTGCTTAAGCATGTAACTACCGTTGGTCACCGTGGAGGGCGTTACCTTCTGCCCACGTGTTGTTGGCCGTTGTTGAAGCTCATGCACAGAACCAACCAAGCGCCTCTCCCAAGGTGGCTTCCGCCAGCTCCCCCTCCCAGATGATGTCCTCCTCCCCTCCATCTACCCCTCCTATCAACTTTGATCCTCCCCGCCCCCACTTCCTGTGTCCTTTCCTTTAGGCACCCTCCCTCCCTCCTTTTAACCCGTCCCCTCCCTCCACCCCCTTCCCCCAGGCTTCCCCTCCCCCTTCCTCCCTTCTCCCCTATCTCCCCTGCCTATGGCATCTGCTCTCCCCTCTCTCTCCCACCCACCCCCCTCCTCCTCTCTTGGCAGGTCCCGGGACTTGTACATGGTTAGTGAACATTCTCGCGCCAGAGATCAGCGCGTCGTGTTTCTGTGTGTGCCTTCGTTTTGTACTTAAGTGGTTCAGTGTTATTCGTTTTGTGCACCTACATTCACGTGTGACAATTTTAGTCTATGTATGTGTCCAAGTGTCTGAACAAATTTATCTTGGACTCTACGCCCGCGAACGGCTTCATGTATTTTAAAAAGTGTTTGTCTCCATTTATATGTCCATCCATATTTTTTTCTCTAATTGTCTCCATTTGTATTTTTTGTGTTTCTCTGCAGCCAAAGAACCACGTAGTATGCTGCTGCAGGCATGCCTGTAAACAGGTTTAAAAACAACAGTAAAGAGAAGAAAAAAAACCAACCATGCGCCTCTCCCAAGGTGGCTTCCGCCAGCTCCCCCTCCCTGATGATGCCCTCCTACCCTCCATCTACCCCTCCTACCAACTTTGATACTCCCTCCCTCTTCCTGTGTTTGTTCCAATGGGCACCCTCTCTCCCTTCTCTCCTCTTTCCCGCCCTCCCTCTCTCCCCCCTCCTCCCCCGAGCTTCCCCTACCCCCTCATCTCCATTCCTCCCCCCATCCCCCCCGCCCTTGGCATCTTTGCTCTCCCCTCTCCCTCCCCCATCACCTTCTTCCCCTCTTGGCAGGTCCCCGGACTCGCACACGCTAAGTGGACATTCGCGCGCTGGAGATCATCGCCATCAGTTTCTCGTGTGTGTGCCATCGTGTTTGTGTTTAGTGTTCTTCGCCGTCACGCTCCTACGTTCACCTGTGCCGTCGAAGTCGTCAGTGTTTGTGCGCCGTGCCGACAGTTTTTAGTGTTTTTTTTTTTTTTTTCGTCGAGTGTGAAAGGCTTCGTGTTCTTTGTTTCTCTGTCTACGGTATTTTTGCCCACCGCTTTGTATTGTATCTTCTGTGTCTGCTTTGCATTTTCATTGTACAACTTGAGGCTGAAGAGCAGCGTAATATGCTGCTGCCAGCCCACCTTATGTAAGGTGTTAAAATAACAATAAAGGAAAAAAAAACCAACCATGCATAGTTACCAACCGTGCACAGGCAGGGTGACGACTCCAGCGAGCGACCAAATGGGTATAAAAATCTGTTTATTTATGTAACTTTGACTAATTGCTTATAGATTACGTACATAATTACTTACTAATATTATAATTTTACAGTGTAAATTGCCCTGAAGATGACCCCATCGCGGTTTGAAACCGGTTGGCGGTAAAATAAATAATGCGATTGTGAACAATTGATTCGATGCTGCATAGTATGTTGATCCAAGATGTTCGAAATTCCCATACAAATAGGTGTAAGCTGTAGAGTACCAAGAAGGAACAATGACAAAGACCGAGAGTTCCCTTTGCCCGTGCTAGCCTGCTTTTTCTGTCCGCCATCCTCCGTCCGCCACGTGTTACTTTGCTTCCAAGGTAGCAGACATCCTCCACTTCATCTGCTTCGTTGTCATCACGTTTGGTGTTACATATATCGTTAACCTCATTTCTGGTACTCCACGTCTCCTTCGTTTTTCTTTGGCTTACTCTCGATACATACTTCGAACACATTAGACTACTCACTGCTTTCAACGAGTCCTGTAATCCTTCACCACTTTCACTGAGGATAGCAATGTAACCGAGGATCATCGCTGATATGCATTCACCCTGAATTTTAACTCCATTTTTCAACCTTTCTTTTGTTTACGTCATTGCTTCTGTATAGGTTGAACAGTAGGGGTGAAAGACTCCATCCCTCTCTGACACCCTTTCTAATCCGAGCATATCATTCTTGGTTTTTCATTTTTCCCTCTTGGTTTTTGTACATATTGTATGTCACCCGTATTTCCTCATAGCTTACTCCCATTTTCCTCAAAATTTTGAACACCTTAGATCATTTTAATTTGATAATTATTTGAATCTATCAGCTGCCGAAAGGCGTTGTTGATATACCTCGATGGGGACAGCTGAAAATGTGCCCCGACCGGGACTCGAACCCGGGATCTCCTGCTTACATGGTAGTCGCTCTATCCATCTTTTTTTCCCATTTTGTTCAGTATAGTTCGTTGCGTTTGGTCTGTGCGGACGTCACACGACGTCCGTTCAAGTTGATCGTTGATACCTTTACTCAGTTTTTTTTATTATAGTGGACAATCGGCCCTCTGACCGAACACGCTGAGCTACCGTGCCGGCGTCCATGTGAGCCACCTAGGACACAGATGAACAGCGCGACTGCAGGAACTTATCCCTTGAACGCTTCCCGTGAGACCCACATTCCCAGCTGTCAACAATCTACATATGTGAAACTTCCTGGCAGATTAAAACTGTGTGCCCGACCGAGACTCGAACTCGGGACCTTTGCCTTTTCTGGAAACATCCCCCAGGTTGTGGCTAAGCCATGTCTCCGCCATATCCTTTCTTTCAGGAGTGCTAGTTCTGCAAGGTTCGCAGGAGAGCTTCTGTAAAGTTTGGAAGGTAGGAGACGAGATACTGGCAGAAGTAAAGCTGTGAGTACCGGGCGTGAGTCGTGCTTCGGTAGCTCAGATGGTAGAGCACTTGCCCGCGAAAGGCAAAGATCCCGAGTTCGAGTCTCGGTCGGGCACACAGTTTTAATCTGCCAGGAAGTTTCATATCAGCGCACACTCCGCTGCAGAGTGAAAATCTCGTTCTGGAATCTATATATGTAATGTACCTCATAGCTATTTGCCTATCCACTCATTACTCGCGCACACTAAGGTGACGATTCCCTCAGTCGGCTCTCAGCCGTGGCAGCGTGCGGACGGCCCCGCGCGCCGACCAGTGCTCCGCTGCAGGCGTTGTTTACTTCCGCGTCGTAGCTTTAAGGCTTGTGTCCGTCCACCGTGAACAACATGTCGAGCGCTTACCGCCGTGCGACCCTTAACGTTTCCTTCCCAGCTGAACATGCGCGACCTCGTGCACATGAAGTTGAAACGTTCATACGTGAAGAAGTTCGTTTAGATCCTAACCACGTTATCGGAATCCATTTTTCGATCACGAGTAGTGTCGTTCATATTAAAATGACAAACACCGAGGTGTGTGAAGATGTTATTCGCCGCCATGCCAATGGACTTAAGTTCAAATACTCTGATGGTCACGTCGGAGCTGTAACACTTGAACTCGCAGAGTACGGTCAACGCACGATTAGGGTGTTTGAACTGCCTTTTGAAGTGCCGAAGGACGAAGTTGTCTCTGCGTTACAACCATACGGTAACGTCATCGGTTACGTAGAGGAAAAATGGCAAACCTTCACGACCTACCATGTCCTTAATGGTGTGCGTCAGGTCAAAATTGAACTGAAAAAACATATACCATCATACCTGACCATTGGCGGGGTGCGAGCCATTGTCATGTACGACGGCCAACCCCGAACATGTGCGGGTTGTGGACAAGAAGGCCACGTCAGATCCGCCTGCATGCGACGCCGCCTGATCCAGACGCCGGTCGGCGAGGAAGCGTCCCCAGCGGTGATGACTCAGATCCCTGTCACATACGCCAAGGTTGCCCAGGAAGGTAGCACGTCTACACAGAGTCTTCCTGCTCCGTTGACGTCGTCTGATCCGGTAGATGCAACCGCTCCTGAGATTCCTTCTGAGGTGCCCCAGACGCCAGATCCTGACCTGCCGAATCATCGCAGCACTGTGACTGAAAATGCTACTGAGATGGACGTTGATCCGGGAGTGGTACCTACTTCTGCTTTCCTTCAGACTGGTCCGGAGTCCGACGAAACCCACCCGCAATCGGACACTGAACGACCTGTTCGAAAACAAGGGGCGACACGAAAGAGAAAGAAATGTTGCCGTACACCCCCTGATGAATCCATTCTACGGATGGATACCAGGGATGCAGACCCGAAGATGGACGACAAACCGCTCTTTGATGACCAAAAGTCTGATGCGAACGACCCGCCACAGGCGACCACTGGCAACGAACACCCCTCCTTACTGGCGCCGTCGCCCCCACAGGTCGACGTTGAAGAGAGCCTATCCGATGAGACGAAAACTACGTCTCCTCTCCACGTGGATGATGTGCACAGCCGATGCCCTACCGCAGTATCAGTCTCCTGGGCAGACGACGTGGAGATCGAAGGGACTGGGGTGGACGCTGCTGATGATGGGGCACCCCCATCGGTTGCGCCCGCGCCCGCAAACTCTCCACAATAGCAGCCTCTTCAGCGGACAGGCAAGATCGACGACCTGTCGCTCCTGAAGAAGAAGCCCCACCTGTGCCTGTGGGACTCCAACACCAGCATTATCGTGTCGCAACGATTAACCTCGCGACCATTCGTGCGCCCCACAAACTGGCGCTGCTCCGCGATATGATTTATGATGCGGACATAGATATTGCGCTTTTTCAGGAAGTGCATGTCGCCGATTTTTCACCACCACATGGCTTCACGGTGCATCTTTCTCCCGCTTCGGACACCGGTAGTGGTGTTGCCATCATCTTACGCGAAGGTCTTCCTGCCGAAGATGTCCTCTACCTCCCCAGCGGCAGAGGTATGGCCCTTACTCTCTTTGGTGTACGCATCGTCAACATTTATGCGCCGTCGGGCTCCAGCTACCGTCGTGAACGCAATGCCTTCTTCGCGAATGAAGTTACACCCCTTTTTGTGGGACCACACGATGACTGGGTCATGGGTGGAGACTTCAACTGCACCCAGCGACCTCAGGATCAATTGCCGCGTCACTCACCATGCGCAGCTCCTTAAACAGTCGTCACGCGGCTACAATTTGTCGACACGTGGAGACATGTTCACGGTGATCTTTTGGGCTTTACGTACTACACTGCGCACTCCTCTAGCCGACTGGATCGCATCTACATCTCGCGATCCCTAATTCAACACACTCGACAGGCTGAAATCTGGCCTGTTGCTTTCTCAGACCATGAGGCTTACTTCTGTGATGTTGTTCTCACAAGACAGGCAGTATGGCACGGACGTGGTTTATGGAAACTGAACACGGCACTTCTTAATTCACCTGACTGTCGACTTCTAATAGAAGACACTTGGATCACATGTAATAGACGCCGACCCACGTATCCGTCTACCATATCCTGGTGGATCCAGTGTGCAAAACCTGCTCTTCGCAAAACTTTAATCCGGTATGGCAAAGATGTTGTCGCCTGGAGGAAGAGCACTATGGACTTTTACTACAGGATCCTACGAGAATGCTCCACGATGCCAGCCTCCCCTGAGCGCCATACAAGGATGAACCAAGCTAAGGCCCAAATCTCCAATCTCATGCGACGGCATTTGGAAGGTGCGATAGTACGATCTCGTACTGCTGATCGCATGCCTCATGAACATCCGTCGATGTGGCATATCATCCAAGAACGACAAAATCGACGCCGAAAATTGATTCACGTCCTAACGGATCAAGAAGGGCGTCGCTACGTAACCCAATCTGCAATAGGGAATGTGCTTCACGACCGCTACCGGCAGCTCTACGCCGCAATTCCACATTCCCCAGAGTTGATCGAGGAAGTCTCACAACTCAACTTCGGCGGTATCCCAGGAGATGCGGCGATTGACTTGATGTCAGAGGTGACTGATGAGGAAGTCCGCGATGCGATCCGGGCAGGAACCATCAATCGCTCCCCAGGACCCGACGGTCTTCCCCTCGAATTTTATCGCACCTTCCGTGATTTGTTAGAGTCCACCTTCACCTCCATCTGTCGGGAAATGATGTCTCCGGAAGTACCTGTGCCGGACGCCTTCATGGAAGGAATTATTATTCCTGTACATAAACCGCACGGTGGCAACAATATCAGTGATTATCGGCCCCTCACCCTCCTTAACAGTGATATGAAAATCTTCACTCGCCTTTTGGCAGCACGACTTAAAAACGTTGCCCGATATGTTGTGTCGCCAGACCAAGCCTCTTTGGGAGGAGATAATAATATTCGCACGGCTTTATGCCGCTACAGGGATATGATCGCAAAACCCAGGCACAACGCCTCTCTGGGGCACTTGCGTCTTTGGACTTTAGTCAAGCTTTTGATAGGGTTGACCATTCGTTCCTTACGGCCGTTCTCCACCATATGGGTTTCCCAGTCGCCGTTATCACGGTAGTGATGCGCCTTCTGCGGGGTGCCTCATCCAGGATTATGTACAATGGCAGACTCACTCCACCGATAATAACAGGTCGATCCGTACGTCAAGGTTGCCCTCTATCAGCAATTTTGTACGCCTTTTCCTTGGAATCCTTGCTATGTGGACTAAGACAACGTTTGGTAGGGTTGGCCATAGATCGCTACCGATTGTGTTGCACGGCCTATGCTGACGATGTAGTCATCTGTTTACGTAATGCCGACGAGGTTCGAGCTGTTTTGACGTGGGTAGCGACTTATGGTGAGGCGTCGGGTAGCTCTTTAAACGTACGTAAGTCACAAGTTATGTTCATTGGCACGGGACTTCCCGTGGCGTGCGTTACACCTCTCACCACCGTTGATACCATTCGTTGTTTGGGAATAGATTTTTCATCTGATCTCCGGCGTTCAGCCACCATCAACTGCCGACGCCTCCTTTTAATGATCAGAGCAGGTCTTATGGACCATCGCCTTCGATCCCTAGATATTCTCCAACGAGCTCGATATGTCAATACATATATTGCATCCCGAGTTCCCCATGTAGCACAAGTTCTACCTTTCCCGCTTACTGTGGCACGTCGCATGTTGGCAGCGATGGCATCTTTCGTCAGCTCTGGGATGTTGTTCAAAGTTAACTATGCAACCCTTACTCTTCCCCGTGAACGAGGTGGGATAGGTCTGTTTCACGTGCCGGATAGAGCTCGCGCCCTATTTATCAGCTCCCAGATGACGGTATGGACACGTTGCCCAACGAGCCTCACTAGTCACCTCCTGTCGGCATACTCGCCGGTCTCACTGTCAGCCCCAGTGATGATCTCGGATGTTCCGGCCCAGTTCCATTATATACGGTACTTCTTTCTGGAACTCAGTTATGTACGCCTCACCTTACCAAGACAGCTTTTACTCAAGACAAAGGCAGTATACAATGTCCTCCAATTAGGTCGTCCACCTAACCCGATTGAACAAAAGTTCCCCCAGGTTGACTGGCGTCATGTATGGCGCGCGGTGTTCGCCTGTTACCTTGACACGAATGTTCAATCTGTCTGGTACCTAACTGTCAATGGTAAGCAAATCAACCAATTTCGCCTTCATCGTATCCACCTCGCCCAATCACCTCTATGCTCCACGTGTGGAGTGCCAGACAATGATGAACATCGGTTTGTTTGCGGACCGGCGGCGGAGGTTTGGCACTTGGTTCGACGTATTGTGGCTTTTCTAACGCGGGACATTCCGGATCGCATTACTCCCCTTTCATTATTATTTCCGGAACGTGACTATTTTCCTCGGACAAAGACCAATGCTGTGAATTGGATTCGCGGACATGCCGTTCACTACTTATTTAGACAAACTGTAGACTCTGTACTCGATTTTTGGACATACCTCAATGACCGTCATTATGTCGTTGTCCGTCACCCAAAATACAGACAATTTTTCTCAAACTTCCTTGGGAGTGCTTTCCACGAGCCGCCTCGCAGCTGGAATGTGTTAAGCCAAGAGAGAAGAAGGTTTCCTGTTTGAACCAATGAACATTTCTGAACAATTGAACGGAACACATCAATTTCGAGAAGACGTGACTCAACATATTACCAGCGGGGCGCGGAAGGCCTCTGGTCACTTACACACACACAAAAAAAAAGAAAGAAAAAAAATTCAGAAAAAGGAAGATTTTGTTTTGTTTGTAAAGATAGCCCTAACCTTGATTTCCCATATTTCCCCTGGTATATAGGCAGCTCTCTGGGGTAGGTTTAGTCAGGAGCCAACGCCTGAAGTGGCCTAGATTTTTTTTTTTTTTTGTTATAGGATGAAAAGTGGCGGTGGCACTTGTTTTTTTTAGTTCCACTTTATTAAAGGGTTTAAACAAAAAAAATAGCGTAACGGCCTAGCTAACTGCCTAGGAATCGGAGAACCCGGGTTCGAATCTCGAAGAAACCTACTGGGTGTTTTTCTTTTCGTTTGTATAAAAAAAAGTGCAAATTTTTTAATTTCTGTATTTAATTCGAGTAAAAAAAAGGGGGGTAGCGTAAAAAAAAGCGGTTCTAGGCGCTTCAGTCTCGAACCGCGCGACCGCTACGTAAATTAAAAAAAAAAACAAAAAAAAAGAAAAAAATAAAAAAAATTCCAGTAAGAGGTCGGGGAACGTGTGCGCATTCGCACAGACGAAGGTCAATGGCTGGGTAGCCTTTAACTATACAGGGTGGTCCATTGATAGTGACAGGGCCAAATATCTCACGAAATAAACATCAAACGAAAAAACTACAAAGAACGAAACTGAAGGGGGAAACCAGATGGCGCTATGGTTGGCCCGCTAGATGGCGCTGCCATAGGTCAAACGGATATCAACTGCGTTTTTTAAATAGGAACCCCCAATTTTTATTACATATTCGTGTAGTACGTAAAGAAATAAGAATGTTTTAGTTGGACCACTTTCTTCGCTTTGTGATACCTGAATTGGTGTTGCCAGTATGGTGACGGTATTGATGAGAACTGTGCACGTTATCTCACTGTCTGCTCTACCTTCCCCTTCATGCCATCCTGCTCCTGTTATACCATTTTCTGCTGTCGTTGACATTACCTTAAATTTATCTGATCAGAAATACTTATCTTATTTCCATTTCACTTCACTGGCCCCTACTATATCCAGATTGAGCCTTTGCATTTCTCTTCGCAGATTTCCCAACAACCCTACCACGTTCTGACTTCTGGCATTTCACACTCCGACTCGTAGAATGTAATCCTTTGGTTGGTTATTCTATCTTTTTCACATGGTCACCTCCCACTTGATAGCACCCTCCAAGCGATATGAATGAGGAACTGATCCAGAATCTCTTGCCAACGGAAATATAAACATGAAATGACATTTTTCTCTTACACGCCGCATTTCCTGTGGATAAACATTAAGTATCTTTAAAACAGTGGTTTCCACTGACTTCTGCATCCTCTTGCCGTTGGTCATAACTGATGCTTTCTCCTTTTGGGGGAAGAGTTCCAACCTAGCGACGACATGTGCCTTAAGTAGCGAAATCGATTGACATAAGTAACTTTGACAAGGGACAAATTGTTGTGAAGGAAGGCAGCAAGGTTAGGGTTTAACGTCCCGTCGACATCGAGGTCATTACGAACGGAGTACAAGCTCAGGGTGTTTCCAAGACGGGGAAGGAAATCGGCCGCGAGGCTGCTATGGCCTAGTGGCTGGGAACGATCATTTTGTAAACGACGAAGCTGGTCGGCTACTCGCCTCCAACTGTCGTGAGCATTAACGGAAAGTGGTTGAAGTACAGTTAAACCACGAGGTGTTGGACGTCCACGCTTCATCACGCAATGTGGAGGTCGAAATGTTGCAGGCTCTGTAACCAGGCTAGGCCCAGAACAGTGGCCTAGCTGAGAATGGAGTATGATGCTGGTGTAGGCACAAGTGTTTCAGAGTACACTGTCCAACTCACATTGTTGAACATTGTGCTACGCAGCAGACCACCACTGCATCCTCCCATGTTGACCCAATAACACCGTCAATTATGATTGCAGTGGGTACGGAATCATCGACATTAGACCGTGTATCAACGGAAACGTGTCATCCCGTCGGAGGAGTCACATTTTTTGCTACACCGCATCTGTTGTCGTAGCCGAATGCGGATCTTCAAGCGAACGGCTGCTTGACACAAGCACCGGGCCGTAGATGCAGGGCGATGGGGGATATGTGGTGGTAACCGAATACATCATGTCTCTAAGGCAGGATAACTATCCGTGTCACAAAGTCATAATCGTGCTGTAGTAAGTTTAGAAGTATGATAAATCATGGTGAGGTCTTCGCTATCAAATTTGCCTGATCTGAACTCGATGGAAGACATCTAAGACGCTATAAGGCGCTAACTCCCAGCGCACATACCACCGGCCCATATTTTACGAAAATTGTGTGATCTATGCGTGGGTGTGTGATGCCACATACCTCCTGAAATTGTCGAATTCATCCCATGCAGAATCGCTACGGTATTGCTTTCCAAAAGTGTACTAACACACTGTTAGACATGTGGTTATAATGCTTTGGCTGATTAGTGTATACATATTTTCACGTTATCAGCTGACGTGGATTACGATGAAGCATCTCTGACAATACAAAGGCCTTGAGCACAGATTTCGATCCCAGCTTTGGCGGAAGAAGATTGCCAGTACATGGAGTACCTCTTGTTCTGCTTATAGTCTTGTAAAAAGAGGTAGGATAAAAAGCTGTGGGCTCATTCTGGCTTACCGTATGGATAACTGCCCATAAAGGTGGAATAATCTGCAGTAACTATAGGTATCAGAATACAAAAGATAACGCAAAATACCGCATAAAGATTACATGACTTCTCTAAAATCAACTCTTGATGACCATTTCCTTTGCAAAAAAGAATTCCAAACGTGAAAAGGTCACCTGTACTCATTTCAGGATGAGGTCCGGCCAGAAGGGATTGTTATAAGGAATTCGAATAAAGCTAACATCCTACGAATCAGACAATGGAATGTCATAGGTCTAAATGTGCTAGCGAAACTGCATAATCTGAAGTGATATTGTGATGCTACAACTCGATCCAGTCTCTCGACGTGTTGACGCTTACAGATACACTCGTGAAAGGCCAGATAAAAATGATAGAGCCCAATTACTTAAAATAAATTCATTTTCCTACGGAATATCGAGTCTTTCGCAACTTATACACTGGTGTGCCTCCATTCTTCATAATAATTTTACTTCGATCTTGTATAACAACGACTGCCAGATTTCTCGCGTACCGACTGTAATATCCAGGAATTTTGTCTCCGCTGTGATCACTATGACAGAATTCCCTGATTTCAACAAAATGGCAATACACTTTAAGACAAAAAAGCGACGCACTACGAAGGAATTTGCAGAATGGGACGGAAATCGCTAGATGTGGTGTACAGTCAAGGGAATGATTACAGTTTCAAACTGGATGATTTATTCACGAGAAGGATCCTCACAAACTAAGAAAGTCAGTAACGCGTTGGCCATGTCTGTCTCTTATTCAGTCATTTATTCGGCTTGGCATTGATTGATGGAATTTTTGGATGTCCTGAGGGACATAGTGCCAGATTCAAGTCAACTGACGCTTAGATCGTCAAAATCCCTATCTGGTTGGAGAGTCATGCCCATAATGCTGAAAACGTTCTACTTGGGGAGGCACCCAGTGACCTTTCTGGTCAGGGCATCGTTTGGCAAGCGCAAAAACAAGCAGTAGAAACTCTCGCCGCCTGCGGGCAGCCATTATCTTGCTGAAATGTAGGCCCAGGATGGTTCGGCACGTAGTGCAACAAAACAGTATGTAGAATATCGTCGGCGTGCGGCTGTGCTTTTAGGGGTCAACGGATGACAACCAAAGGAACCCTGTGGTGAAATGAAATTGCAGCCAAGACAATCACTCCTGGTTGTCGGGTCGAATGGTGGGCGATAGATTAGTACCCCACCGCCGTCTGGGACGTTTCCAGATATGTCTTCGCTGGTCATTGGGGCTCTATTCGAAGCGGAACTAACCACTGACACAATTCTACCTCAGTCAATGAGATTCTAGGCCAAAAGTGCCCGACCCACTGCAAAAGGAAGCGTCCTGTGAGCTTACCGTCTTTCTGTGAGCCGCCTATTAATGGTCCATGTGGTCACCAAGCGCCAGTCGCATGTCCTATCGACGATAGCGATGAATTGGGGCTCTGGGTGCCTCTCTGATGATTGCTCAGTCCTCACTTTCTGTCGTCTTTCTAGTTCGACCACTTCCTTCTTGACGCTGTGTTCGCCCATAGTTCACCCATTCCTGCCAACATAGTCGTACAGTGGTACGGCTTCTATTCAAATGTCGATGGATCCACCGATTACTCCAACCGGCTTCTTCGAGCCCAGCTACACGTCCTCTCTCAAAAGCTGACATCTGCACTGTTAATGCGGTCTCTGCGAAGCATAGTAACTCCCATCCTGATTACACGGATTGATATTTGCCAAGAGTTTATGCCCTGGTATCAACTCATTCCCTCTTTACTGCCTTGCCAGTTGTGCGGTGAAACTGCGTCGCAGTGTCACAAATTCATCCATTATGCTTACAATTTTGCATTTTCCTTCGATACCTGTATGAATATCAATTTGTGCACAATTTGCATAACTCCTTCCTGGTACGTCGCTTGTTTGATGGCTCCCGCTTCTGCAACGACGAGCCTTGGTATGAAGACAATAGTCTTTGTGTGAGCGGCTTCTGGGGTACCAAAGCATCGTCTGTTTTCTATGTCCCAGAAGGTAGAATTTGTTCACTATCCTTCTCAACAGCTGACAGGAGACCTATTCTTTGAGGTCGGAAATTTACTGAGGAGCAGTCAGTCGGAGGTCATAAAAAGCCGGAGCACGGCGGCCTCAGCCTCCGAATCCCCGATCAGAAATCAGCAGGCGCAATTAAATAGCGCATTCTGAACACACCAATGAATATCCAGTTGGACTCCTGACTCTTGCCGCCTAGAGTCTCGTTACAGCTGTTCAGTCCATTATATTGCAGAAATAAGTGTAATAACGCCTGTGCTAAAGCGCCACCAGTTTAACGTGGCGAGAGCAACTGAATCGTGCAGGAATGTTACGATACCCTGCTGGATCACCATCAGCATCCGCATGTGCTGAGAAGATATTTACAAGTAACGCCAAGCTGTTTTTCAACTCGACCGTTGTCTGGTGTGTTTAGATCTTTCCCTGATCTCCCTGATTTATCTCACGATCATTTCCCTCCAGTATCAACAGTCTAGACGTATAATTCAGACTCTACAGATGTTCATTACTCTGTTTGTTGCCACTAGTTTCGCAGCTTATCAATCATGTGTTTCCTTTGAAAAGTGGCAAGTCATTCAGATCGTCTCTTTTCATTTAATTATGATTAATCATATGATTGGAGGGGAACTAAGTTAGTTTACTTCCATGAAAAATTGGGAAATTTATGGTAAGGTCTTATGGGACCAAACTGCTGAGGTCATCGGTCCCTAATCTTACGCACTACTTAATCTAACTTGAACTAAATTACGCTAAGGACAGCACACACACCCATGCCCGAGGGAGGACTCGAACCTCCGGCGAGGGGAGCCGCGCCGACCGTGTCAAGGCGCCTCAGACCGCGCGGTCTCAAACGATTGTGGTGGTGGTTTTGAAATGTTCCTTAATGTAATGAAATTGATTTTACAAGCGTTAAGGACTGTCTCATCTCTAATGACGCACTTCCTAGTATTTACAATATGTCGCGCTGATTTGCATCTGCTCTGATTACCGTAAACTCTAGTAATTCCTTGTGGTATCTGGCTACGAAGATGAAGATGAAGATAGGCCCAAGTGATATCATGGTCAGCCTCGACGTGGTTTCTCTGTTCACCAAAGTACCTGTGGATGACACATTACAACTGTTGGCTGCTCATTTCTCCTCAGAAATTTTGAAGTTGTTCCGGCATACCTTGACGACCACTTATATTTTATACAGTGGAAATTATTATGAAATGACGGATGGAACAGCCATGGGTTCGCCACTGTCACCAGCAATAGCGAATTTTTTCATGGAGGACTTCGAAGAACGAGCCCTGAGCAGTGCTCACCTCCGCCCATCATGCTTCTACAGATATGTCGACGATACTTTTTTAATCTGGCCACACGGCAGCGACACGCTGCAGCAGTTCGTCGAACATCTGAATGGTGTACATCCAAACATAAAATTTACATTGGAGGTAGAGAAGGAAGGGAAGTTACCTTTTTTAGATGTGTTGGTAGAGCGAAAGCCGGATGGACGACTGGGCCATTCTGTGTACAGGAAGCCAACCCATACAGACTTATATCTGCGTAGCCATAGCTTCCATCATCCGTCTCAGAAGAGAGCTATGCTGAATACTTTAGTACACAGAGCCAGGACTATTTCCGACAAGGACCACCTCGGGACCGAGATTAACCATTTGACGACTGTTTTCAAGAGGAATGGTTATTCTGCCGGTGAAATTAAATCAGTATTGTCCAAGAAAGTAAGACACGATGCCGGCCACATACATGAAGAGGACCAACACATAGCGCGGCTTCCTTTTTGCGGTGCTACAACGAGCAAGATAGCCAGAGTCCTGAAGAGGCAAGGAATAAAACCAGTTTTCCGACCACCTAGGAAAATTAAGGAAATGTTGAGACCAGTCAAAGATAGTCTCGGCTTAAGAGTGCCGGGAATTTATACTATTCCTTGCGAATGCGGCAAGAAGTACGTGGGCCAGTCGGTAAGAACCGTTGCCGACCGCTGCATCGAGCACCAACGCCACCTGAAATACAGGTATTTGGAAAAATCAGCGGTGGCTGAACATAGCCTGCTTAACAAGCATAAGATTTTATTTGAAGAAACCAGAGTAATAGCCCACACATCGAATTACTGGGACTCTGTGATCCGGGAAGCAGTCGAAATTAGACTTAGAGATAATAACTTTAATAGAGACAACGGCTATGCACTTAGCAACACTTGGAAGAGTGCACTGGATAAAGAAAAATCACAGAGAAAAACTTCTCGCACTTTACCTCCTGATTCAAGGGATGGCGCTGCAAGCAACGCGGGATAGCAACTACATCTATGGAAGTAGAGGGCACCACTTCACTACGCGCCATATCGCTGACGTATTCCAGCCAATCAGAAGCCGTCATTTGCATATAAAAGTGGGAACCTCGCTAGTTCACGACGGTCAGTTTTAGCCCTGACGACGACCATGGAGGTAGTGGTCGAAAGCTTGGAGTTTTATCCTGATTTGACGCGGCATGTACACCGAGAGATTTTTACTCCTTGTGGTATCTATTTTGTGTAGTCAAACGATTATACTGGAAAGACTTTAGAGCACCTACAAGACAGCTACGTTATGTGGGCTGCATGTAGATCACGTGAAATGTATTTCAGATCTTTCGTATACTTCTGGGTGTGATAATACATAATTCTAGTTCTTATCAGAGTTCGTGTAAATAGCGTATACGGAAATTTTTAATTATATCTTTCTGTGATTGAAATATGTCTTTCAGTGCAAAGAGCTATTAAATGAAGTGTTTACCTAACATAATCGAATCGTTACGCAAGACGTACCGCCAGAAGTTGGATTATTTTGAACCTTGGATTAATGTTTGATGAATTTTAGTGTTAGTAACAGTAGAAATTTTGTGACCCAAAAGAGTGCATGAAAGTTTGAGTTTGGCAGCAGATGCAAATACTTATGGTGTACCTGAAATGGATGCAAAAAATGAGCGCGCTGATAGAGTGGGTCAAGACAAGGATATTTCACATGGCAAACCATGTGTGCAGTCCGTAGCGTACGCGCTACGTGTCGTTGAACATGGTCGCGCGCCGCCAAGAGGCGAACCGTCATGGTAGCGGGTTTGCAGGGCAACGATTTCAACTAACTTGTGACATCGAGGTAAAAGAGACGTCGGGGTGAAGTTTTATGACCTTTATTTGCAAGCGCTGTAGTTGTCATGGTTGCGGATGTTCCAGGCGGGACAACACTACGGGTTTTCCGTCTTTATCGGGACGTGAACGTGTTGCTTTTGGCTGTGCAAATGCCTGTTTCATAGGTACTGCATAAAGGCAGCACCAGTGCACACTGCGGAGTGTGGTTCGCCCTGCGTCAGTTTGTCATAAAACGGGGGCACATTTGAGTTTGTTACTGCGCGGAGCGGACAGGAAATGAAGAGCTATTCTTGGGAGGAAAGGGCAGACAGGCACTGTGCAGATGAAAATGCTCACGCTGCCCGCCGTTTGTACGTTCGACGGTTCCGAATTGTCGAGTGCCGGATCCACAGTCATGTACCCTACGAGAGAAAGGTTCACTTGAGCTACATTTCCCACTGGCACGATCCCGCAATGGCACATGTGAATTTAAGGTCTGCTTCGAAACCACGTGTATTCATTTTGTGTTACAGGTGCGAAAACCCGGCGGACGCGCTCGTCAACGCACAGTGCTGGAAAACACATCCTTAACAAGCTCGCGACGTGTTGCACAGGAAATGGGTGTAAGCCATTCCAGAATTGTGGCATGAAGGTGATTTCCACCCCTACCACCTTCATAAGGTTCACGCCATTAACCCAGACGATTTTCCACGTCGAACTGATTCTGCCAGTGGTTTTTGCAAAGATGAGCCATTCAGTCCAAGTTTCCGAACAGTGCGCTTATTATGAGAGGGTATGTTCAACAGTCACAACCAACACGTGTGCGCACGGGAAAATCCTCACGTCGCCTTTGTTCGTGGTTACCAAGCTCGCTTGGCTGTCAAAATTTGGACAGGCTTGGTAGGCAGTGATCTGGTATGTCCACACATGTTCCATTCAACGTTCGACAGCGAATGTGGTACCAACACGACGATGCACATGCGCACTTCGCGCATGAAGTGCGAATGCATTTGGATGGAACCATTGGCGAGAAGTGGATGGGGTGCGGTGAGCCGGTGGCATGGCCTGCACATTCCCACTGAGATTGATGAAGAGCTGTTAGCACGTATTACGGCAGCCTCCGATGAAATTTACGCGTTGCAGCAGTGGTTGAAAGAGTTCGACAATTACTCCAGCGTCATTACACGAAGGGAGTTCAAGTACGAAGGCGTAATTTTGAACACTTCTTGTAACTGCTTTCAAGTAACTTCACCCCGACTCCTTAATTATCTTGATGCCACAAATACATTGAAACTGTTGCTCTGCAGATCTGCTACCACGACGGCTCCGATGACATGTCGTGTGCCTACACTCTTGGTGGCGAGCGACGGTGTTAAACGACGCCCAGCTAAAGGGATGCGGCCATGGGTTGCTACATGAAATATGATTGTTATGACACACTCTATCAGCCCTTTCATTTTCTACATTAATTTCAGATACAACATCTATAGTCATCAATATTACCACATCGTGACCATAATACTATTCTTGTTAGTTTTATGATTTTTTGTGAATATAGGTTCGTTATAGCCATAAAAATCATAATTCCTTGTTGAGACGAGACTTAATTAAAAGCAGGAGAAAGAACCTTCATGATGAATCGCAAAACAGTGTAGAACAGGTGTCCTAGAATCATAGTCGGTTGCTGGGTCGTCTTGAGTAGATCAGCCTTGCGTGTGAGATGGTGTCAGCAAAGGCATCCTCACGAAGGACCAGCAACAGCTACCGCCGTCCTGTAAATCAGTTAGGGAGTCATGAAACATTCGTAAATACGTATGAATAACAAACGAAATCTGAACCTACTTGAAAGATGAACGCAAACACATAGAGGCAGTGGCCGCACATTTCATTCTTTTCAGTAGTTCAATACACTCTCGATATTATATTATTTTACAACATTTGATCAAAAAGCCTGAGACAAACATGAAACTAAATCATTTTTTCACATGGCACATGACGTCAGTGCCGATGAAGACATCAAACAAAAATTTATTTTTTTACGTCGAGAAAAAGCATTATATTTATTTGTGTTCTCTTTATTTACGGCGAAAGCGCACAAAGGAGACATCATTTTCTTTTAATGCCAAGCAGAAATCACGGTACATAAAGAGAGAAAGTGTTGCAAGACCAGTGGTGTAGACGTAATACTTTAAAATTATTCATACTTAATAAGTTTCTTTGTTCTCCTAAACTATAACTCTAACGACCAGTTACAGTTCATGAAGTGACAGGATTCGAAATCCCTACCTGCAAATTAGAAACTAACCGCCTCAACCACGACGCTGTTCTATCAATCGCGTACGCTACACTTACGAAATAGTATGACATAGACTGCAATGTCAGACATTTTCCATGAAAAATAAATGCTATATCTAGTGAAAGAGGCGCAGTGCGTTTATGGCGGAAATGCAAATATTCCACCTAACTGAATTCCATGAAGGTAGTTATGAGAAACATAAGCTAACTGAGTGTGAGACGGTAAGTGTTTTGCTAACTTTTGTCAGGTCTACCTGTACTGGAGATGGTGGGAGAGTTTGAGAACATAACAGCTGCTAACGCAAGAATGCAATGGGAAGTCCACTGCTAAATGCAGAGGAGAGAGTGGATATGTGGAAAGAATACACTGAAGGACTCTATGAGGGGGAGGATTTGTCTGGCGCGATAGAAGAATAAACAGGAGTCGATTTAGAAGAGATGGGGAATCCAGTATTAGAATCAGAATTTAACGGGGCTTTGAAAGACTTAAGATCAAATAACGCAGAAGGGATTGATAACACTCCATCAGAATTTCTAAAATCATTGGCCGGCCGCTGTGGTCGAGCGGTTCTAGGCGCTTCAGTCCGGAACCAATCGGCTGCTACGGTTGCAGGTTCGAATCCTGCCCAGGGCATGGATGTGTGTGAGGTTCTTAGGTTAGTTAGGTTTACGTAGTTCTAAGTCTAAGGGACTGATGACCTGAGATGTTAAGTCCCATACTGCTTAGAGCCATTTGAACCATTTTTTTCTAAAATCATTGGGGAAAGTGACAACAAAACAACAAAGTGACAACAACTGGAGATATATTGTCTGACTTTCGGAAAAATGCCATCCACATTATTCCCAAGACTGCAAGAGCTGACAAGTGCGACAATTATCGTATAATCACCTTAATAGCTCATGCATCACAGTTGCTGATTAGAATATAGAAGACTGGAAAAGAAAACAGATTGTGTTAGATGACGATCAGTTTGGGTTTAGGAAAGATAAGGCGCCAGAGAGGCAATTCTGACATTGTGGTTGATAAAGGATGCGAGATTAAAGAAAAGTCAAACCACGTTCATAGCATTTGACGACCTGGAAAAAGCGGCCGATAAAGTCAAATGGTGCAGATATTCGAAATTCTGAGGAAAATAGGTGTCAGCTTTAGGGAAAGGTGTAATATACGACGTGTGCAAGAACGAAGAGGGAATAATAAGAGTGGATGACCAAGAACGAAACGCTCGAATTGGTTCAAATGGCTCTGAGCACTATGGGACTTAACATCTGTGGTCATCAGTCCCCTAGAACTTAGAACTAATTAAACCTAACTAACCTAAGGACATCACAAACATCCATGCCCGAAGCAGGATTGGAACCTGCGACCGTAGCGGTCACGCGGTTCCAGACTGAAGCGCCTAGAACCGTACGTCCACACCGCCTGGCGAAACGCTCGAATTAAAAAGGGTGTAAGACAGTGATGTACTCTTACCTCTCTACTGTTCAATCTGTACATCGAAGAAGCAATGATGGAAGAAAAGTTCAGGAGTGGAATTAAAATTCGAGGTGAAAGGGTATCAGTGATACGATTCGCTGTTGACGTTGCTACCCTGTGTGAAAATGCAGAAGAATTACGTAATCTGCTGAACAGAATGAAAAGTCTAATGAGTACAGACTATGGACTGATAATAAATCGAAGTAATGAGAAGTAGCAGAAATGAGAACAGCAAGAAACTTAAGATCAGGGCTGATGGTCACGGAGTAGACGAAGTTAAAAAATTCTGCTGCCTAGGCAGCAAAATAACCAATGACAGACGGAGTAAGGAGGATATCAAACCATACTCAGGCTAGCACTGGCAAAAAGGGCATTTCTGGTCAAGAGATGTCTACTAATACCAAACATAGCTTTTAATTTGAGGAAGACGTTTCTGAGAATGTTAATTTGGAGCAGAGCAATTTATGGTAGTGAAACATCGACTGTGGAATAACCGGAACAGAAGAGAATCGAAGCATTTGAGATGTGGTGCTACAGACACATGTTGAAAATTGGGTGTACTTATAAAGAATGGGGAGGTTCTACAGACTACCAGCGAGGAAAGCAATATATCGAAAACACTGACAAGAAGAATGGACAGGATGACTGAATATCTGTTCAGACGTCATGAAATACCTTCCACGGAACTAGAGGGGGCTGTAGAGTATAAAAACTGTAGAGGAAAACAGAGACTGGAATACATTCAAAAAATAATTGAGGGTGTAGGTTGCAAGTGCTACCTTGAGATGAAGAGGTTGGCAAGAAGAGAAATTCGTGGCGGGCTGCGTCGAACCAATCAGAAGATTGATGACTCAAAAAAACAAGAAAAACGTCTACCAAACCTTCGTTCAAACTGACTCCCACACCCCCAAATCCGTCACACCCACTGTGGATGTCTCATAAATTACGACACACATTTATATCTAAATCCACCAACTTATTATCAGCTTTTCTGACTGGGTATTCTACCGTTGCTCTGAAGAGAAATACTGAAGGTAAAGACGAATACCCTGTTTGGGGATTACCTAATATTTCTATTCCTCCAGGTCTATGATTGGAAAAATTTGAACATAAGTGACAGAGGAGCACCTATGAATCAATAAATAATAATCAGTGAAATGTGGCAAACTCCATCATTCACCTAACGATTATGAAAAACTGCTGTTTGACCTACACAGCACCGCAGTAGAAACTTAAGGGTCTCGTATGAAATTTTTTCTTAAATTCATTGCGGTCATTATCAATTAAGGCAGCGGAAGAAGAAAAAAGCCTGAATTTCAAGGTACTCTTCAAGCCGGATTTGAGCCTAGGGCTACAGCTTCAGTGGCACTCAGCTACTGAGGAAGCAAGAACGTGAAGAACATTCTCTCATTGGTGTTGTACAGACAAACGCAGAGAGGGGCAGTTTAATTACTATTTTATGTTAAATTTAACATATTGCAAAGCATTTCAAGTATCTTTTTCTCATCATCAGGCACTTATGCTTACAGAAAACTGTTAAAACTGTTCCATAAAGATAAATTACCTTAATATAAGTTAGAATAGAACTGCTCTGTTCACTGTTAGCTGCTGGAGAGGCTATTGGGATATTTTGGTCTTGGGGGTATCAGTGGGTGGTCGGAAACCAACGTTCAGTGGTGCCTTCTGCTGGCTGCAGCTGTCAATGACTTTATAGCGTATGTGGGAAACAGACAGTTTTGCATCAGTTATTGTGGCGCGGTATCTTGTGATACACTTTTTACGAGGGGGAGTTGGAAAATAAGTTTCCCCTGTCGACTGTGGGCAGAATTGTGTGATATAGGAGAAAGACGACACGGCAGGTGAACGCACACGTGGAAGACACCGATACACCATTGGGTAGAGGTCGACCGCAATCCAATCAAGCAGATGGCAATGACCTTCTGTTTCGGATTGTGACGGGGGATGAAACGTGGGTCCACCATTACACGCCCGAATCGAAGGCCGCATCCATGGAGTGGAAACATCCGTCATCACCTGTCCGAAAGAACTTCAAAAGCACTCCGTCTGCAGGTAAAGTGCTACTCACCGTTTTCTGGGACGCCAAAGGAGTTTTGCTGCTGGACTTTCTGGAGGATGCAACCATCAATGCTGCGCGGTACTGTGCCACTCTGTCGAAATTGAAAGAGGTGATTCGGAAAAAGCAGCGAGGCCTTCTCAGATCTGGCGTTCTGCTGTTGGATGACAACGGAAAACCATTTTGCAACTTTTGGTAGGGAACGCCTACACCATCCGCCTTAAAGTCCGGATCTCGCACCAAGTGACTTCCATCTGTTTCCTGCTTTGAAGAAGGCTCTCTCTCGGCCGAAGGCGCTTTGGCAGCAATGCTGACGTCAAACAAGCCATTCAACGCTTCTTCCGTATGCAACGCCCTGATTTTTTCCTGGAAGGCTTTTTGAAGCTTATAAAGCGGTATGACAAATGTTTCAATGTACTTGGAAATTATGTAGAAAAATAAAGATATGTTTTATCTTTAATGTCTCATTCTCTTTTTTTCCATTCACACACGACTTTGACCACAGTAACGTTACATTTTATCTTTGACTAGTTTTCTCTCTGCTACTATGTGCAAGCTAGACCACGCCCACTTTCCTCGGTATTTAGGCCGCTCTCCGACACCCGACTCGTCGGCAGGACTCAGCAGGACCAGCCATACCTCTGATGATGTCCAACGTAGTATTGGACGAAACGTTAGGAATAGAAGAATTCCATGGACCACGACCATATGTTGTTGTTGTGGTTTTCAGTCCTGAGACTGGTTTGATGCAGCTCTCCATGCTACTCTATCCTGTGCAAGCTGCTTCATATCCCAGTAACTACTGCAACCTAAATCCTTCTGAATCTGCTTAGTGTATTCATCTCTTAGTCTCCCTCTACGTTTTTCCCCCTCCACGCTGCCCTCCAATACTAAATTGGTGATCCCTTGATGCCTCAGAACATGTACTACCAACCAAACCTTCTACTAGTCAAGTTGTGCCACAAATTTCTCTTCTCCCCAATCCTATTCAATACCTCCTCATTAGTTATGTGATCTACACATCTAATCTTCAGCATTCTTCTGTAGCACCACATTTCAAAAGCTTCTATTCTCTTCTTGTCCAAACTAGTTATCGTCCATGTTTCACTTCCATACATGGCTACACTCCATACAAATACTTTCAGAAACGACTTCCTGACACTTTAATCTATACTCAATGATAACAGATTTCACTTCTTCAGAAACGCTTTCCTTGCCATTGCCAGTCTATATTTTATATCCTCTCTACTTCGACCATCATCAGTTATTTTGCTCCCCAAATAGAAAAACTCCTTTACTACTTTAAGTGTCTCATTTCCTAATCTAATTCCCTCAGCATCACCCGACTTAATTCGACTGCATTCCATTATCCTCGTTTTACTTTTGTTGATGTTCATCTTATATCCTCCTTTCAAGACACTATCCATTCCGTTCAACTGCTGTTCCAAGTCCTTTGCTGCCTCTGACAGAATTAAAATGTCATCGGCAAACCTCAAAGTTTTTATTTCTTCTCCATGGATTTTAATACCTACTCCGAATTTTTCTTTTGTTTCCTTCACTGCTTGTTCAATATACAGATTGAATAACATCGGGAGAGGCTACAACCCTGTCTAACTCCCTTCCCAATCACTGCTTCCCTTTCATGTCCCTCGACTCTTATAACTGCCATCTGGTTTCTGTACAAGTTGTAAATAGCCTTTCGCTCCCTGTATTTTACCCCTGCCACCTTCAGAATTTGAAAGAGAGTATTCCAGTCAACATCGTCAAAAACTTTCTCTAAGTCTACAAATGCTAGAAACGTAGGTTTGCCTTTCCTTAATCTAGCTTCTAAGATAAGTCGTAGGGTCAATATTGTCTCACGTGTTCCTATATTTCTACGGAATCCAAACTGATCTTCTCCGAGGTCGGCTTCTACTAGTTTTTCCATTCGTCTGTAAGGAATTCGCGTTAGTATTTTGCAGCTGTGACTTATTAAACTGATAGTTCGGTAATTTTCACATCTGCCAACACCTGCTTTCTTTGGGATTGAAATTATTATATTCTTCGTGAAGTCTGAGGATATTTCGCCTGTTTCATACATCTTGCTCACCAGATGGTAGAGTTTTGTCAGGACTGGCTCTCCCAAGGCCATCAGTAGTTCTAATGGAATGTTGTCTATTCCCGGGGCCTTGTTTCGACTCAGGTCTTTCAGTGCTCTGTCAAACTCTTCACGCAGTATCTTATCTCCCATTTCGTCTTCATCTACATCCTCTTCCATTTCCATAATATTGTCCTCAAGTACATCGTCCTTGTATAGACCCTCTATATACTCCTCCCACCTTTCTGCTTTCCCTTCTTTGCTTAGAACTAGGTTTCCATCTGAGCTCTTGATATTCATACAAGTGGTTCTCTTTTCTCCAAAAGTCTCTTTAATTTTCCTGTAGGCAGTATCTATCTTACCCCTGGTGAGACAAGCCTCTACATCCTTACATTTATCCTCTAGCCATCCCTGATTAGCCATTTTGCACTTCCTGTCGATCTCATTTTTGAGACGTTTGTATTCCTTTATGCCTGCTTCATTTACCGCATTTTTATATTTTCTCCTCTGATCAATTAAGTTCAATATTTCTTCTGTTACCCAAGGATTTCTACTAGCCCTCGTCGTTTTACCTACTTTATGCTCTGCTGCCTTCACTACTTCATCCCTCAAAGCTACCCATTCTTCTTCTACTGTATTTCTTTCCCCCATTCCTGTCAATTGTTCCCTTATGCTCTCCTTGAAACTCTGTACAACCTCTGGTTCTTCCACTTTATCCAGGTCCCATCTCCGTAAATTCCCACCTTTTTGCAGTTTCTTCAGTTTTATTCTACAGTTCATAACCAATAGATTGTGGTCAGAGTCCACATCTCCCCTGGAAACGTCTTACAAATTAAAATCTGGTTCCTAAATCTCTGTCTTACCATTATATAATCTATCTGAAACCTGTCAGTATCTCCAGGCGTCTTCCATGTATACAACCTTCTTTTATGATTCTTGAACCAAGTGTTAGCTATGATTAAGTTATGCTCTGTGCAAAATTCTACCTGACGGCTTCCTCTTTCATTTCTTCCCCCCAATCCATATTTACCTACTATGTTTCCTTCCCTTCCTTTTCCTACTACCGAATTCCAGTCACCCATGACTGTTCAATTTTCGTCTCCCTTCACTATCTGAATAATTTCTTTTATTTCATCATACATTTCTTCAATTTCTTCGTCATTTGCAGAGCTACTTGGCATATAAACTTGTACTACTGTGGTAGGCGTGGCCTTCGTGTCTATCTTGGCCACAATAATGCGTTCATTATGCTGTTTGTAGTAGCTTACCCGCACTCCTATTTTTTTATTCATTATTAAACCTACTCCTGCATTCCCCCGTTTTGATTTTGTATTTATAACCCTGTATTCGCCTGACCAAAAGTCTTGTTCCTCCTGCCACCGAACTTCACTAATTCCCACTATATCTAACTTTAACCTATCCATTTCCCTTTTTAAATTTTCTAACGTACCTGCTCGATTAAGGGATCTGACATTCCACGCTCCGATCCGTAGAACGCCAGTTTTCTTTCTCCTGATAACGACGTCCTCCCCTGTAGTCCCCGCCCGGAGATCCGAATGGGGGACTATTTTACCTCCGGAATATTTTACCCAAGAGGACGCCATATAACCCGGAAGAATTATCAACATCAGTACCATTCGGTCGTGAAAGCCTTCATTGTATCACCCTGAGGATGTTACATTTTGCGAGTGATACTGCACTGTTGTTTCTTCATTTGTGTGGCTGTCTTTCATTGACATCAAGCAAAATATTTTCCAGGTTTATTATTACAAAAACATGTGTTGCCTACTCATTACAATTACATAATAACTACTGGAAATGTTCTAAAATGTGAAATATTTCTGGCGATGAGCCTTTTATTTATAGTACGCTGAAGACAGAAAAACACAAGTAGTTGTGACAGTTAGTGGCGATACTGTTGAACCTAAACCAAGCTTTTTTTTTCATCATCATTCTTCTGACTGGTTTGATGATCCCCGCCACGAATTCCTCTCCTGTGCCAACATTTTCTTTCCAGAGTAGCACTTGTAACCTACGTCTTCAATTATTTTCCGGATGTATTCGAATCTTTGTCTTCCTCTACAGTTTTCACCCTCCACACCTCTACAGCTACCTCTAGCACCATAGAAGTTATTCCCTGACGTCTTAACAAATGTCCTATCATCCTCTCCCTTCTCGTTGTCAGTGTTTTCCACGTATTCGATTCTGCACAGAACCTCCTTGTTCCTCACCTTATAAGTCCACCTAATTTTCAACATTCGTCTATAGCACCACATCTCAAATGTTTCGATTCTCTTGCGTTCCGGTTTTCCCTCAGTCCACGTTTTACTACCATACAATGCTGTGCAACAAACGCATATTCTCAGAAATTTGTTCCTCAAATTAAGGCCTGTGTTTGATACTAGTAGACTTCTCTTGGCCAGAACTGCCCTTTCTTGCAAGTGCTAGTCTGCTTTTGATGTCCTCCTTGCTCCGTCCGTCACTGGTTATTTTGCTGCCTAGATAGTAGAATTCCCTAATTTCATCTACTTCGTGACCATCAATCCAGATGTTTTCTCCCTTCTCATTTCTGCTAGTTCTCATTACTTTCGTCTTTCTTCGATTTACTCTGTCTTTATTCAGTACTCGTTAGTGTGTCCATTCCAGTCTGCAGATCATGTAATTCTTCTTCACTTTCAGTCAGGATAACAACGTCATCAGAGAATCATTGGTATCCTTTCACCTTGAAATTTAATTCCACTGCTGAACCTTGCATTAAATTCCACCATTGCTTCTTCGATGTACAGATTGAACAGTAGGGGCCAAAGACTACATCCCTGTCTTACACCCTTTTTAATCTGAGCGCTTCGTTCTTGGTCGTCCATTTTTATTATTCTCTCTTGTCTCTTGTCTCTTGTACACATTGTATATTACTCGTCTCTACCTTGGACCTTCTTTTCTCAGTATTTCGAACATTTTGCACCATTTTACATTGTCGAACGCATTTCTCCAGGTCGACAGACCCTATGAACGTGTCTTGATTTTTCTTCAGTCTTGCGTCCATTATCAACTGCAACGTCAGATTTGCCTCTCTCGTGCCTTTACCTTTCCTAAAGCCAAACTGATCGTCATCTAACACATCCTCAGTTTTCTTTTCCAGTCTTCTGTATGTTGTTCTTGTAACTTTGACGCATGAGCTGTCAAGCGGATTGTGCGATAATTCTCGCACTTGTCAGTTCCTGCAGTCTGATGGAATGTTATCTATCCCTTCTGCTTTATTTGTTCTTAAGTCCGCTAAAGCTCTCTTAAATTCTGATTCTATAACTGGATTCCCTATCTCTTCTAAATCAACTCATGTTTCTTCTTCTATCACATCAGAAAAATCTCCCCCCTCAAAAAGGCCTTTACGACGAACCTGCACCTACCTGTGAACATTGTCTCAGCATATCACCAGTAGGGAAGCCGAGCGAAACCTACTGTACTTTGACGTGAACCAGGCTGCAAGTAAAGTCACTAATCTACGTTTCGGGAGAAAGTGTTCACACGAAATGAAAGGTTGGAAATTTTGTCCTCAATTAATATATTCTGAAAGTTAGGTGAACAACTATCACTGCCAAGCCCGTGCTAGTCTTAACACAGTCACTCACAATCCCTTCACTCACGTTAGCAAGTTTATGGTGTTGTATTTCCCGAAAACGTAATAGCTACAAAAATACTGATTGTTTTTGATTGATAATGCTCGCCAAATACTAAGTCTGTCGGTACCAAATGCAGTCACAGTTTTTAGCCACCGACCTGCTCAATACGCCACGCGAAATATATGTCTTTTCTCGTCACAAAATTCACTTAAAAATTCCGAAATTTCTACACGCCCATCGGAATAATTATGCCGTCACTTTACCACACTTTTGATGTATGAAACACTGCTAGATCGGGCAACTTACCGTTTCCATCGGATCTACTACTACACCCGTCCGAACTGTTTCATGGCTAGGCTCCCACTCTTCTCTAGAATACTCTAAGTCTTCTCTACCAGCAGAGAAAGGTGGGCGGAGAATATTGCTTTACCATTGGTCAGTTTACTCAACAGCCAATAGCAAAACAACATTCTTCCGCGTCATTCCGCGCTTTTCATCAATAACCAATAGCTGCACTTTTTACCGACGTAATTATCTAAAATACTGAAGTTTTGTTTATGCATAGAGTTATTTACTATTGTTATTTATACCTGAATTAAATTTCCCTTTACCATAAACTTGCTTTATAAATCTATTCTACAAAAATCCCCTTTCTCCATATCCATACTTCTTCGAAATGTTCCCACACTAAATCCTACTACATAAATCATTAAACAATTATCTTCATGTTAACCTTAAACCACACTCACGCATCATTCATACTGCTTAAACACATTTATAACATTTTACATACACAAAAAGACATAATAACACTTTATGAAAATACTAGAACAGTTTATGAAAAACATTCTATTACTTTAGTGCACTCTAGTGGACACAATCGAAACTAAAATCACAGTCCCCCTATCGAATATTGTCCTCTATCGCCTGATACATAAACTACGTGCGCGTCCAGTCTCGCGTCACCATTTGTCACTATCAAGCTCTGACAAGGAGACGGCACGACCGTGGGGTCGGCGATTTGTCCGAAATTTTGGGTGGTGAAAGAAGACCCCTAACATCTCACGTGGTTAAAATATTAGGACGCACTACTCGGAAAATCCCGAGAAAAATCGATCCGAAATTTCTTAGGTGACTTATGAGTAAATAATGTAAGTCCATTGCCGAGCCGCCGTCTGGCCTAGAAGGTTAGGGCTCAGATTCGAACTTTTACGCCAGAAGTCTCGGGTTCGATTCCTCCTCTAGCACTTTTTTTTTCTTCTGTTTCATTTTCTTTTGTTATTCCACCAATTATTCAAAAAGTTTCCCTAGCCTACATTATTTTTAAAACATTATTTTTGCTGAAGAACGGAAAGTTTTCCATTCACTGCAAAATATTCGTGCTCATGCTCGTTGATATTTTACATCGGTAAAAACATGTTGTACGCAGAAAACATGTATTTACCTGTTTGGTCAGTATTTATCACATAATCTTCATGGTATTGAGGGATTAAACGGCACGTCTGCCGACGAAAGTTCTCCGCAGACACCAGGATAGCCGGCCGCGGTGGCCGTGCGGTTCTAGGCGCTGCAGTCCGGAACCGCGGGACTGCTACGGTCGCAGGTTCGAATCCTGCCTCGGGCATGGATGTGTGTGATGTCCTTAGGTTGGTTAGGTTTAAGTAGTTCTAAGTTCTGGGGGACTGATGACCTAAGATGTTAAGTCCCATAGTGCTCAGAGCCATATTTGAACACCTGGATGTCCTCCAATGACGCCGCTTCTTTTTTCGAAACCAGTTTCGTGATCTTGCGTTGTGAAATTCTGTGCTTCTGTTTAAATGCCGTGACCCATCGATCAGACGCCTTGAATTTGAAATCGACGAATTGTGCAGCTACAGCCAATGCCCATTGCTGTAAATTTCTTGTCTTGACTTGCTGATATAGCTGTCTTGCTCCCACGAAACGGTCGTAGGTCCACGAATCTATCTCCTAAAATTTATCCATTCGCGTACCATCACTTTTAATATCCTTCTACCATTATGAAAGATATTCTTTTCTCTTCAATTGGCGACATCTTTTTTTAGCAATTAAATTATTTTCAGTCAAAGCTTTTCATAATACACCACTGCGTCCTTCAATCGTAATTTTGATATATCACTACGAATGGATTCTTCAGGAATTTCTTCTCCTATTCCAGATGAGCCAGCAACTTCTTCAATCGACATGTTTAACCTCGGATCGGAATAACACGTTGAAATTTGAAACAAGCACGTCTGTTCACGACGAAATCAAAAAACAAACTGCCATTTACTTCTCACGGCTCGCGCACAGTGCTATGCGCAGATGGCTATTATAATCCCAATGGGAGCCTTACAAACCCCTTTAAACCTTGAAACCCCATAAAACGAAATAGAACAACGAGCAAGAATATTTTTCATTGAATGAAAAACTTTACGTTCTTGAGCTAAAATGATGTAGGTTTGGGAAACTTTTTTAGCAATTGCTGGAATAACAAAAGAAAGTGAAACAGAAGAAAAAAAAGTACCAGAGGACGAATCGAACCCGAGACCTCTGGCGTAAGAGTCCGAGTCCGAGCCCGAGCCCTAACCATCTAGGCCAGACGGCGGCTCGGGAATGGACTAACATGTTATACGCATAAGGCTCCAAAGAAACTTTCGATCGATATTTCTCGTGATTTTCCGATGAGTGCGTCCTAATATTTTAACCACGTGAGGTGTTGGGGGTCTTCTTTCACCACACAAAATTTCGGACAAATCCCCACGGTCGTGTCGTCTCCTTGTGAGACACATCTCCCACTTAACCGCCTCGAAGGCAGGATCGTTATACGGCGCTACGCCCCAAGCCATCTTCCCTGCACTTCCTATTTATTTCATTTCTCAGCAACTTGTATTTCTGCATTCTTGGATTTCCCTGAACATTTTTGTACTTTCATCTTTCAGCGATCAACTGAAGTATTTCTTCTATTACCCATGGCTTCTTTGCAATTACATTCTTTGTACCCATGTTTTTCTTTTCAACTTCCGTGATTGCCCTTAAGAGATGTCCATTCCTCTTCAACTGTATTGCCTACTGGGTTATTCTTAGTTGCTGTGTCTACAGCCTTAAAAAACTTCAAACGTATCTCGCCATTCCTTAGTACTTCTGTATGCCGCTTCTTTGCGCATTGATTCTTCCTGACTGTGATTTCTGCTTTGAGACACGAACTGTAATCACTTGTAGACCGCACAATGCTTGTATTTTCTGCCAGAAGTAAAACTTAAATTAACAACAATGCAGGATATGTTTGCCAACCATATTATTGTTAGTTCCTGGGTGATACAAAATTAGCCTACCATATTCACTTGATATGTTTGTATCATCTCTATTAAACAATCTGAGTGATTTTCACATAAGATGTGAAATGAAGTTATTAATTTATGTTTTTGAGATCATGAAAGTAATTCCATTTGAAAATTGCAATAAATTTCGTCTGTTACGTTGCAAGCTTATGTATTCTAGCCAAAACTGGAGCAAGAAGGAAGAGTACAATGTTGCAGTATTCTGCTAGTTGTGATGTAATACCATTGCCTGTAAAGTGGGGACTACTTTGGTTCCTGGTTCCAGCCTCTCTGAAGGATACATTTTTAGCCATTTTCTGATTTTTAGTCATTTCCTGACACTGCTACAAGCAGTCAGATAGAAAATCAATAACGAAATTTTATTTACCTGATTTATAAAAAGTCACATTTCCATAGTACTTCAATGCGACACAGGACATCAAGTCAACATAGACTGTTTCGAAGTCTAGAATGAGTAATATCTTACTAATTAGTGCTCATATAGACACACTCCTGTTACAAATACTTCATGTTTTATTAAAATATACTTCCACCGTAAGGATGTCGTGGTAACCTTCATTCCATTTGAATTAGTATAGTGCCTATTTTATTGAATACAACAGTAACAATCAAAGAAACTAATCACCAACAGGATAGTCTCTCACATTATCTAAAACAGTCTGACAATGCTCAGATAGTTTACCGATTACATCAGGTACGAAATTTCATCAGACTGGTAACATCAGCAACTATCCGATATGCGGTCGAAAAAAATTAGGGGATGTAGTGGACTCGGACACGCGAGTTTACATTACAGAGCACGGTTCTTACCATTACAGAATGAGCAGGTACATTTCTGTTACACCTCAAGACGACTGACAGAACTAGCTCCATACACTTCTGCATCCTACGGTGTTGCCAGATCGTGGATGTAGCCAGACTTAGAATTCTGAGGGATGTCTGAGAATACTGACTGCCGTAAGTGAAAACGACAGTCTTCGTCTCTGAGGCGGCCGGGCAATGGTCAGCTTTTATGTCTAATACTGTATTGTCTTGTCATCTCGATGAAATATTCTAAACAGCTTCCATTAAAGATGTGGCACTGAGTAAGTAAAACTCATTGTTTGAACCTAAATTTGACGTTTGGCATCTAAACTATGATTGCTCTCTACTGTCATGTTCCGAGTAATCTACATTATGAAATACGGATGTAATGTGAAAAGGTAAGCCGCAGCATTGTCAAGTTGGCTTATTGGTAACACGCTCGATTTTTCACCACGCGGTTAATATACTAGTCGGTCCAGATCTCACTGAAGAAACACTGCGGTTTGTAAGTCTTTTTCTCATTTTCTTTATTAGATGAAATTCTGTGACTACGTCATGAGACAGGCCCTGCAGGATATGCCATCTCACAAACTCCATTCAGTACATTGTAGGCCTGAACAGAAGTATGTTTTGGATACACTGAGTTACTTCAACTGAAAGGTTCAGAAAAGGCTCCGAGAGACCATAATGACAGAAGCAGTGGATGTGTCAAGGTAAATCTGGAAATGAAAAACGTATTGAATAGCAGAATTACATGCTTTTTCATATCTATCATTTTTTATCTGCATTGGAAAAGATATATTCCCCCTGTAAATACGCATTTTGATTACCATGTGATATACTTGGCCGGCCGCGGTGGTGTAGCGGTTCAGGCGCTCAGTCCGGAACCGCGCGACTACTGTGGTCGCAGGTTCGAATCCTGCCTCGGGCATGGATGTGTGTGATGTCCTTAGGTTAGTTAGGTTTAAGTAGTTCTAAGTTCTAGGGGACTGATGACCACAGATGTTAAGTCCCATAGTGCTCAGAGCCATTTGAACATTTTTGTGATATACTTGAATCAATTCACAACTGAAATGAAACAGTTACATTAAACTTTCATTGTAAGGCAAATACTGTAAGTATATTATTCGGCTATATTTTCTGATACAGTTCAATCATGGTGATAGAATATACGAGGGTCACTCTAAAAGAAATGCACACTATTTTTAAAAAAATACAGTTTTCATTCTGCATGTGTAAAAGTCTTACAGTGTGTAGATACATTCTTCCCGCTTGTTTTCAAAGTTAGTTCAATCTGTTCCCGTGAGTGGCGCCGTCACAGCATGTCTTCAAGATAGCTGCTACAGTTGTCGTTCGTCAGAAGCAACGTGCTGTGCTGTGCTGTGAAAACGAGACAGAGGGAAACATCCACTAGTGGTTGAAAAAGGTGTATGGAGATGCTGCTGACGATCGCAGCACATTTAGTCAGTGGGCAAGCAGGTTACGCGATGAAAGCGGCCACGGCAATATTGAGGATTGTCCTCGCAGCGGCCGGCCTCGCACTGCACATACTCCAATGTGCAGAGAGTTAACGAATTGGTGACTGCTGACAAACGCATCACAGTGCACGAATTGCCACGCTACGTTGGGATAGCGGAAGGAAGTGTTTGCAGAATACTGAAAGTGTTGGCATTAAAAAAGGTTTGTGCCAGGTGGGTTCCCAGGATGTTGCCAGTGGCTCACAAAGAAACAAGCAAAACGGTATGCAGCGAACTTTTGGAACAATACGAGAATGGTGGAGATGAATTTCTTGGAAGAATTGTGACAGGTGATGAAACATGGCTCCATCATTTTTCACCAGAGACGCAGTCAATGGAGTGGCATCATGCAAATTCACCCTGGAAAAGTTATGGCTACGGTGGTTTTCGATTCCGAAGGACTCTTGCTTGTGGACATCATGCCAAGTGGAACCACCATATATTCTGATGCATGTGTGACGACACTGAAGAAATTTCAAGCTCGACTGAGTCATGTTCGACCACATCGGCAAAAGCAGGATGTTTTGCTGTTGCATGACAATGCACGGTCACATGTCACTCAAAAAACCATGGAAGCGATCACAAAACTCGGATGGACAACACTGAAACACCCACCTTACAGTCCTGACCTGGCTCCATGTGACTATCATCTCTTTGGGAAACTGAAAGACTCTCTTTGTGAAACAAGGTTTGAAGATGATGACTCCCTTGTGCACGCTGCCAAAAAGTGGCTCCAACAGATTGGTCCAGAATTTTACCGGGCGGGTATACGGGCGCTGGTTCCTAGATGGCGTAGGGCAACTGAGAGGGATGGAAATTATGTGGAGAAATGAAAATATTGTTCCTAAAGGATGTATCTACACACTGTAAAACTTTCAAACATGTAGAATAAAAGATGGATTTTTTTTAAAAAAAAGTAGTGTGCATTTCTTTTGGAGCGACCCTCGTATGCTTCTAATATTCTCAAAACAATTTCTGCGCGAGCAACTGCCATATGAGTGATTCCGCCATCGCTGTGTCGAATTTTTGTGATGCTTGCCTTACCAGCTATTATGTTCTCACACGGTCTCATACACAGCAAGTCCAAAACTAGCGGATCTTATAAAACCTAGCAGAATACTTATTATCACATCCACTTAGCTTATGTTCTTCATAACTCCATTCATGGAATTCAAAGTCAAATCGACAGTCTGCATTTCCGTCGAAAAAGCACTACACCACTTTCAATAGGTATATTACTTCTTTTTCATGGAAAAGGCGTGACATTACAGACCACATCATACCATTTCGTAAGCGTATTATATGCGAATGGTAGAGTAGCGTAGTAGTTGAGGCAGTCAGTTTCTAATCTGCAAGTAGGAGTTTCGAATCCTGTCACTTCATTGAATTTTAATTGGTCGTAAGAATTACTGGTTTAGGAGAACAACGAGAATTATTAAGTATGCATAATTTTAAAGTCTTATACCTACTCCGTCGATCTTGCACCATTTTCTCTCTTTATTTACTGCGATTTCTGCTTGGCATTAAAAGAAAATGATATCTCTTTTGTGCTTTCGCCGTAAAGAAAGAGAACACAAATGAATATGATGCTTTTTCTCGACGCAATAAAAACTAAATACTTTCTGTTTGATACCTTCATCGGCACTCACGTCATGTGCCATGTGACAAAAAAAACTTATTCATGTTTGACTCATTCTTTTTTATCAAATGTGACACGATAATTTAAAATCATGAATCTATTGAGCGACTGAAAAGAGTGAAATGGGCAGCCTAGTTTTTATTTAAGTTCTGCTGTTCTTTTAAAAAAGAAAAAAAGAGATAAGATAAACGAATTTTCCTCTGCTTCGAGGGAGAGCAAAACATTCGTCATAACAAATTTCTCCCTAACAAAAAAAATCAGTATTGTGTCCAGTTTCCGTCCTCTAACACTGCAACTGGTTGCCGGGGAAAGGAGGCACCAAGTTTCCAAATAAATCTTACTCTCTGACAACTCTTCCCAGGGCTCATGAACTGCTTCGGACATCATTATCTTGGTTGTCGGTGTTGGTTTTCTATACCTAATAATTTTCATCACCTCTGTCCACACATGCCCTATGGGACTGTGGTCAGCACCTTTGGGAAGCTCAGTGTCTCTGTTCATTTGAAACCAGTGTTTTACGCATTTAGCTATATGGACAGAAGAATGGCCATGTTGGGCGGTTATTCTGCCTCCCGAAAATCCCTGACCAACAGAAGGAAGCATTACGATCTCCAGTATTTCGTAGTAGTAATGACTAGAAAAAGGACGGTCCAGTTGCCACAGAATGTCGCAACCATTTTCTGCGAACTAAATATTCCCTTTATTTGGGCTACTTCTTCTGAAAACAACCAAGAAGAATCAAATGTTTCCTTCAAGCAAGCGTGTAGCAGCAGCGGACTGAAGACGTTAATAGTGATACTATCAGTAATAATCGAAGTATGAGGTAACTTCACACTTCTCGATTTAAGAAATTTCTTAGTGAAAATTTCAAAATGGCTTTCAATCGAAGCTATAATGGCTAAAAACATCCTTACATCTCCCTGACATGAAACCAGCATAAGAGAAACTCTGTTGCCAGTAAACATCCTTACACTAGAAACTTTATTTTGTTTAAGAAGCCAACTGTCTGTGGGCTCATGTTTTATTTGAACTTGAGACGCTTAAAAATATGTTGCTGGACTGGGATTCGAATTCGGGTCTCTCTTTCGTGGCATTTGGTCCACATGGAACGATATACGTAGTTCGGTCATTTCATTGTTTTTCTCAAGATGTTAAACTCCTCTAGGTCTCCACGAAAGGCTCGCATGTGGTTTCGAAGCCTGGTCCAGCACAAAAATATCCATGGTTTCATTTCAAGCCCTACCATCTGCACACTGAACTACAAGTGATAAATAATTTTCAGTTTTAATGTCTCTTCACGTATTGTCAACAAAAAAGACTGGTGCCGTTATTTCTAGTCAAACATACGCACATCTTACAACTGGCGAACAAACAATTCATGGATAGGAAACAAAGGAGATAGGTGCTAGGTTCGATTCCCGGTCAGACAAAGAAATTGTACATTCATTTAAAATTCAAACATCTGCTGCTAGTGAAAAAATTGATATCTAACATCTAGTTTTACTTAGTTAACTACCTGACTACGTGCTGGGTTCGAGTCCAGGTCACAAAACTTTATATTGTGACACTTCGTTTAAAACACGTGCAGACTTTGTCACTTGAAATTACATTTAAGTTTTCCCGTGGTTAGTTAACAGGGATGTAAGGGTCTTGCCAGCATTCAGAGCACACCAATTTTCATGTTCAGATTTGCTAACTGATGCTGGTAAAAACTTCGACATTTCTCGACTCTTGACTCCTAGTCAGTATACGTAGTTGCTGTGACCGAGTTTCGGTCAGGCATGAAAGCTTTCCTTAGTTACAGTGGCTATAGGTGCTAGGTTTCAATATATATCCAGAACAAAAAAGTTCGTAATATCGTTTAAAGTTCAAACATGTGCACAAATAACTGTTCCGTCATGAGTACAAAGAAGTTACCGGTGATGCGCTGTTACTTTTGAAGTTTCCACAGAGCGCTAGCCGCTGTTAATCACGTTGCTTTTAACTGGTCAGTTCAACACCCAGTTTCTGACAAACCACTCGCATCGGGAACAATCCTTTAAAGATCAAAAACAGTTAGAATTGTCATAGAGCTTTGGGAGCACAGACGTTGTCTCAAAGTCTCTTGTTCATAAAAATATTTGATTTTTCTTAAAGATTGTTGGGACAACTTATGTGACGGAATTAGTTAACTCAAATTCTAATGAGTGTAGTATTGATTTTGAAATGTCACTTACTATAATAAAACTGATTTTAAAAGCGTTAAGGACAGTCGCGTCTCGAATGACGCATTTCCTAGTGTTTACAAAATCGTGGCGTTGATTTGCATCTCGTCTGATTACCTTATGTAACAGTGTTCTCTAGTGCTCTCTTCTGGTATCCATTTATATAGTCAAACAAGTGTATTGCAAAGAAACTAGAGGACCTGCAAAATAGCTACTTTACGAGGGCTGAATGCAGATCTGTCGTAATTCAATTCAGGTCGTTCGGATGCTGTTGGGTATGATAGTACACTCTGTATATTGTAATCCTATGAGTAACTTGAATTTCTATGTCCCTCACTATTATCCTACTTGTCCTGTAAACAAAAATAATACAACACTGTTTTTAACAGGAGCCATTGGCAAAAGATATGAACTGATGTAAAGAAGAAACTACACTGTGGTGAAACCCATGTTTATTACGTAATCAATGTCTTTCCCCATCCGGAGGGCAGCATAGTATTTCTGTGTCAAATTGTGAATGACATAATGATTCGCTTTGTTATAAATCTGAAATATTTTATCAACGCTTCTCAGTGACAGCCTGCTTGCTACAGTTATCTGGGTAATGTTTTAATCAATTTTTTAAATACACTCTGATAAAAACAACTGGCGCTCATTAACACACTCATCTTGTTTCTGTGTCTGGAGCCTACCAGATGAAAGTGTGACGAGGGCACATTCGCACTATTGCAGTAACTTATTGCCTTCAGGCACCAATACGCTACGCGATAACTGAAATATTTAAATATTACGGCATCTGTTATTTGCAATTAATGTTTTTGTCACTATTAATCTTGAGAACTTTTATCTTTCCAAGCGGCTATTACGAACTTCTTTGTCTGGATTGTTTCGTATTTTATCTGACGATCGAACGAACGATCATCCTGCTATATCATCGTTAATTATCTCATAATTGAAGTCGAGCGCGCTTCTTTTGGTGACATTGTTCTTTGGGTTCTTAATTTATGTTGTTACTTAGACTTTATCATCCACTCATCAGATCTTTCACGTAAGCAAGATCAGAACTGAGCTTCAAGAGCCGCGTGGGATTAGCCGAGCGGTGCGCCAGCACGGTAGCTCAAGCGTGTACGGTCAGAGGGTGAGCTACCCTCTGTAATAAAAAAAATGCGTTAATCGATCAACAACGAACTGAAACGGATGTCTTACCACGTCCGCCCCGAGTAGATGCAACGAACAAAAGCGAACAAAATGAGATTTAAAAAAAAAAAAGCTGTCTAAGGCGCTGCAGTCATGGACTGTGCGGCTGGTCCCGGCGGAGGTTCGAGTCCTCCCTCGGGCATGGGTGTGTTTGTTTGTCCTTAGGATAATTTAGCTTAAGTAGTGTGTAAGCTTAGGAACTGATGACCTCAGCAGTTAAGTCCCATAAGATTTCACACACATTTGAACATTTTTTGAGCTCCAAGACTGTCGCATTAATACTGGCGATTTGCACGTGAGTAAAGGAATACTATTTGCTGGAACATTTCAGTTTCATTAGAAAAATTTAAGACCGTCAGTATTTACAAAGAGAATTACTTGATGACTATCTCGCATAGTATTTCATGCCATTTCATTTAATTTGATTAGTTAAACTTAACGTAATTTCATCGATTGCAGTTAAATACGTTTTTAGGGAGATAGTACAACTGGTTGACCTGCTGGTAGAAATAGCAAAGGTGAGCGAGAGAACTCAACGCTTGGAGAAAACCAGAATATGAAGACAAATATCAGTTGGAGAACATATTACAGAAATGTGTTACTTAGGTATCAAATTCTGAGTTATAGAGCATACCCATGTGCAGATATTTCCTCAGAGTATCATCAAATGGTGATGAAAGGCAGGCTGGAATTCAAGAGGTTACAGAAAAAAAGAGTATACAATGAAATTAAGTATTGAAATTATGAACAGAATTCTCAGAGCCACTAACCAAGGACATAACTAAAAGAGTCGAGACTTTTTCATTAGAAGAACGGAAATTAATGAAGAAAAGTGTAATTAATTCAGATAAGGACCTATGGGAATAGTGGAAGCAGTGACCAGAACGTCCGATACTGCTGAGGAAATACATGAGCTTATTAATGGAAGTAAAAAGCAGAGGAAACTTAAAAATGAGGTCAGATGGCAGCAGTTGAAGTTGGTCAGGAATCAGAACGGTTGTCTGAAACACGTACACATATTGAGAAAGGTATTACTGTAGGAAATATCGACACAGGATACAGTAAAATTGAACTCAAGTTTGGTGAAGTAAAATGCAATGTTGACGGCCTACAAAGTGCAGATAAAAAACATCTATTCACTATAGAAGAAGGAACTGACATGTCAATGGAACGTGGAAGGGATGTACAATGGAGACAAAGTTTTCAAAGCGTGAGAGAGGAGGAAGATGAAATAGGTGTAGAGAACTTGACGTATCACTGTATGACCTGATCACAAATAAGTCCGTAGAAATTGGTCACATACGACATGCGTTTAGCAAGTAATCCAAAACTTCTTTTCCTGAAAACAGATTGGTTTTATTAAGAACTCCACTACATTATATTACTCCCCACTCTTTTGGCAATAAAACCCTATTTTTTAACATACTCTCAATTCAATGCGACGGCCTTACGCCACCTTACTGGGAGGACCTGAATGTCCACATGGTACGACTCCACTGGCTGACGTCTCAGCCAACGTCATGCTGCGTAAATAACTTCTCCATCATCCACGTACTGCTTCCCGTGGAAAATATCCTTCATTGAGACAAATGGATGGAATGTGTGAGATCCATGCTATAGGGTGGATGAGGAAGAACAGTGCAATGAAGTTGTGAGGTCCTCTCGGGTGCACAGACTTGTATAGGCCTTGCGTTGTCAAGGAGAAGGTGAATATGTTCTGTAATTTCGTGCTGACGAAAACGTCGAAGTCGTCACAGCTGCGTGCGGCCGACCGGGGCGCATGAGATCGAACAGGTCTGCGCGATCTTGTTGCGGTGATGAGAGGTGCCTCGCCCAACGACTCACCGTGCTTTTGTTCACAGCCAGTTATCCGTAAACACTTCACAAGCCCATATGAATATCTGCGATGCTCTGCTTTTCCGCCAAAAGAAACCCAGTGACAGCTCTCAGCTTGGAACACACCTCCGTTACAGACGCCATTTTGAAGGCAACGTGTAGCGTCAGCACTTCTTTGAACTTCATGAAGCTGTATGGCGTGAAGCGGGAAAATTCCACGATCTCCTACGACAAATGCCGCATTTTCTCAACCCAAACTGGCCGTAAAAAATGTGTTGCATTACCTATTTAATGTCCCTCGTTAAAGTGAATGGTCAGACAAAGAAAGCACATGTTAAAAGGTATAACGGCAGGGTTGTGACTTATTCTCGTCCTTCTGGCTTTTTAATGGGACATCAGAACACAAAGGCAAGACGAAGGTAATGAAGTATAAATTGAAAGCTCTACTGTAGTGGTAGAAGTGAAGTTAATCTGCTATTTAGGAAACAATATTAGAAACGCTGGTCGACCGAGTGTGGCGGGCAAAGGTTAACACACTGGACTAAACTTGGGAGAACGGCGGCTGAAATCGCTATCACACCACTTAGATTTTCCGCGGTTTCCCTAAACAAGTTGATGCAAATCCTTTGAAAATGAGATAGTCTACTTTTTTCCTATTCGTGCTTCATTGTCAACGGCACGTTGAAACTTAACCATCTTTCGTTCCTTCTTCCAGCCCTAGTCCTTTCGATTTAATAATCGAAATAAAAAAAGATAATTCTGTCGACCCACTTAAAGCGTTTGGTATGTACAGCAGATCTTTCTAAATAAAGTGATGCCTTATCAGTATGTCAGCTAACACTGCAAAACCAATCGCGATCATTCAGTTTTCTTTAGAGATGGTGCGAGTGTCTATAATCCGACTAGACCATGTGTGCGTAGAGGGGTCGGTGGAACATAATTTGAACTACTGATACACTGTTAGAAAATTTGTCCCACAGTTTGTACAGCTATATACTGTCAATAGATGTACATATCTGCCACGTAATTACTTCAGTGTCTTGAGGTAAATTCTTTAACATCAGTTGGGCAACTTATGCATTATTTTATAAAACGCGTGACACACAAATGCTGACGTTCTCTACCGCTTTCGCGGTCCTGTACGAAATATAAACAAAAATCATGGCAAAATGCCCAAAGGAAATGACGTACAAGATCACGAGATTACTTTGAATTTAACAACAGAAAAATTACCTACGTCGAAAAGTTAATTCTCAGCCAACATTGCATATCAAAACTAAATCTATCGTTCATTTCCAACATTACAAGTATGATATCTGTGTGAATAGCAGCTAAATGAAGAGAACCTACACGTGATGTACACAGGCATTACAGGGCCAGAACTCATAGTAAACAATTAAATTCTTCATTTGTTTGGCCATAGTGTCCGTAGTTGTTTACAGTTTTTGAGGGTATTTGTGTTCTGTCATTGCAGTTACAAAAATGCGTGATTTTTTTCACGAGATTCGTTTGGCTTTATTGAGATAAAGCATCATCAGTGGTCTATAATTAAATTATTTACATTTTTATTTGCTTTTAGGTCGAAAAACAGTTCGTTAAGAATATGTAGATTGTACTTTGTTCTTACCGCCGTAAGTACAAACCAACACATTCTTAACGAACTGTTTTTCAATCTAAAATCAAATCGAAATGTAAATAATTTAATTACAGACCACTGATGATGCTTAACTTCAATAAAGGGAAACGCGACTGGTGAAAAAAACCACGCATTTTTTTAGGTGCAGTGACATAACAAAAATACCCTCTAGAATCGTAGCAAACTTGTCACAGATCAAGGAATACAAAAATATTACATTCGTTACCAGGATGAAGATAATACAAATCATATCTCTCGTAACAAAATTGTATTCCAGCCAGATATATTCAAGAAGACAAAGTAATAAACATTTAAAATTACATTATGTAGGTGGTTTTTATACTTGGTTACTCAATGATAACAACATCTTTTGTCGTCATAAAGACTAAATAGTAACATCTTTACAGTAAAATATAACAAAGTTATCAGAATGGGGTAAATTCCATACTGCAAATATGCTAATACACATAAATAAATGGTATTAACTCAACTTACAGATTTTTTAGTAATAAAGTATCATCCAGTAATACAATAACTGTTGAATCCAATACCTGAAATATCTTCAGCAAATAATACATATAACTGCCACTTAATTATATAGTAATTTATTTTTCTTATGTTATGTGCAGGATAGTTAATTTCAGGCTCTGTACAGATCAAGAAGCGTTAATTGCCACATGCTGATTGACTACGTTTTATTATTAGTATTTAATATATAATTTTAATTGTTTCTCCTGGGCCTATGTGGTAATTAGTAACAAAGTCTGACATTAACATTCAAGATTTTTGTTCGTCATTCTTTGGTGTCACTTGTCCATGGTTATGAATATGTGTAGGTTTAGGTATTTGACATGCTAAGAAGTCTCCTGCTTCTTTTGCTGGTGCTTGTCCCGCAGTTTCGCATAGTCGGCATGGTTAGGATCGGATTTGGCAAGGTTAGTTTTAAGGGGTGGCTGGATGCCCTTCCTGCCACCACCTTGTAGCCCCCGGGACAGAATTAGTGTGCCCCAGCCGATTGTATCTAGTGTAATCCATGGAAGAGTGCGAACGTGTTCAGATGTCTGTCAGTCATGTAACTGAGGCAGAACGTGGGGACCAGCTTGGTATTCACATAGTGGGATGTGAAAAACCGCATAATTACCACATCCAGGCTGGCCGGCACCTGGTCGACGTCGGTAAGCCGCCGGGCAGCCTCGATCCGGGGCGGGCGCGCCTACCCGAGTGCGAGAAGCAGCACATTAGCGCTCTTGGCTAATCTGGTGGGTATTTGACATGCCAAGAATTATATCACATTAAAGTGCTAGGATGCTGACTGTGTTTTAGTTGCAGTCCACTGGATGTTCACATTCCTTTTTAATGCATCATGTGACTATGACTACGGCAATGTCTGATTACCTTAGCTGTAGGTTGCTTCATTAAGCAAGTCAGTGGCAAGTGTTGTTAATTGACAATAATGTTTCTCCATAATTTTCACAACAGAATTTTGCTTTTTGAACTTATTTGTTATTATGGATTCGTAATTTATACTATCAAGACTATCTCTAGTTTCTTGTGTATTTTATCAAGCTATATGAAGATGAACTTTTAGCCCAGTTGTTTTCCTACCCCTGTAGATGACAGATGGCATTGAGTTGGTGATATTTATGATGTAAACGTTATGACAATTGCTTATGATCTCTATTGTTTAATACTTACATTCATATCTTATAAATTTCATTTAATGTTAGGTTATGAGATACAGTATATCACAGTTAATAAATTGATGATGCTGGTTCTTACTTAGGTAATCATCTAGATGGTCATATTGATCTTCACATGAATACTGACTCTGATATTTCTTTCTTTAAAAAAAAAATACAGTTTCGACAGACTTTGTTCTCATCTATCTGTCGAAACCAACAGTTTTTTAAATAAATAAATATTTATGCGATTCTGGCTTTTGCATGTTTTTAGCAAATAAAACAGATCGCTCCGTCAGTCTTCTCAAAATGAGAAAATTTAATCAGTATGATTAATGTTATCCCTGGCTACAAATGTAGTATCTTTCAAGTTGAGGTTGAAGTGTTTCTTTCACCTTCCTCAAGACTTTGTCCATGGTTAGCTTCCCACACAAGACCATCACTTTATCTGCAGGGTGCACTTTGTGAAATGTCGCATCCCTCAGTGTCGAGGTGCCACAGAGGATTCTGAGGATGCGAATATTGTGTTCTCTTCTATTAAATCACAATGGAGTTTCGTTGCAGGCTAATCAACAACAAGGTGTAACCGAAAAAACCGGAATAACATTGCTGTGCGCAGAGCTTCTGTAGTTCGCCTATCTCCCGCTTGGTGTGAAGAACGCAAATCATTGCCAGTTTTGCCGCCTATGTTGTCGACCTGGCCTCTTCTGTTCATCGGCAGTGATTGTTTTTGCTAGCGCTGTTTCTGTGGTGTCACCGCCAGACACCACACTTGCTAGGTGGTAGCCTTTAAATCGGCCGCGGTCCGTTAGTATACGTCGGACCCGCGTGTCGCCACTATCAGTGATTGCAGACCGAGCGCCGCCACAAGGCAGGTCTAGAGAGACTTCCTAGCACTCGCCCCAGTTGTACAACCGACTTTGCTAGCGATGGTTCACTGACAAAATACGCTCTCATTTGCCGAGACGATAGTTTAACATAGCCTTCAGCTACGTCATTTGCTACGACCTAGCAAGGCGCCATTACCAGTCACTATTGATATTATGATTCATGTACCGTCCAGACCGACGTTCTTCATTAACGGATTAAAGTTAAGTATTCCACCAGCTACGTCCGTTTTTCTAAATTCTAATTTCCTTGTCCTGTTCCAGACCTCACGCCAGCCTGCGTGAGCTAAAACGCGTGCCTTTCGGCCTCCTCTAGTAACACGGTGTTGGCTCACCTGCCAACCAAAACAGTTTCGTTCTTGTTTCGGTTTTTATGTTTGCAAGTTTAAGTGAACAACGTGCAGATGTGAAATTTTGTTTTCTACTCGGTAAAAATGCTGCTGAAACTGTTTTAATGTGGAAAAGAGCTCACCAAGATGACGCTATGGGAAAAACTCAAGTGTACGAGTGGTTTCCTCAATTTAAAAAATGCGAACATGTCGATTAGTGACAAACCTCGTTGTGGACGTCCATCAGCTGCCTGAATCGACGAAAATATTGAAAAAATTAGAGAGCTTATTTTCATAGATCGTCAACAGACAACTGATCAACTGTCAGATATTAGTGGGTTATCTTCGAGCTCGGTTCAGAGAATTTTAACGGAAGATTTGGGAATGGAAAGGATTGCTGCCAGGTTTGTTCCTTGGGTTCTGACTGACAATCAAAAGGAACGTCTAAAGTTGAAACAAGTCGTCTTTTGAAATAACAGCTTGAAACCGATCCAGATTTTCTGTCAAAGGTCATTACTGGTGATGAGTCATGGTGCTATGGTTACGAACTAGAAACAAAACAATAGCTAAGCCAATGGAAGACGTCACCGTCACCCCGTCCAAAAATATGTCATTAAGTCGAATCAAACATCAAAACAATGCTGATTTGCTTTTTTGATGCAAAGAGCGTAGTTCTTTCAGAGTTTGTTCCCCCGGGTCAAACCGTCAAACAAACGTTTTATTTGGAAGTTTGAAGAAGATTGCGCAACAGTGTTCATCAAAAAAGGCCCGGTTTGTGGCAGACAGGGGAATGGTTCTTCCACCGTGACAACACACCTTCACACACGGTCATCTCTGTCAGTTTTTGGCTAAAAATGGCATAGTTTCTCTGCCTCACGTACCTTACTCGCCTGACCTAGTTCCCTGAGACTTTTTCTTATTGCCACGCATGAAAAGGGGCATGGAAGGACACCGATTTGACAACGCTGAAGAAGTCAAGAAAAAAACGAAGGACGAACTGTAAGCCATTTCTAAAGATGACTACAAAAATGTTTTGGACAGAGGAAGCGCCGGTGGGACAAATTGATTAGTTGTAATGAACAGTATTTTGAAGGGGATAAAGTTGCTTTGTAAACAATTTGAAAATATATAGCTTTAAAAAAAATTCCGGTGTTTTGGGTACCCCCTCATGTATTGCAAAGTAGTTGTCACACGCAATTATAATGGCACAACAGTTATAGCTAGTTATTAAAGAGATGCTATCATACTTTGGAGATGGATTCCACATCCCAGAATACTTCATGTAAACATAAGTACGAAAATTCTTCGTTTTAGAATTATTAAGTGAAGCGGCCCACAAGTTAACGTTTTAATAACTAACCCAAGGATTCTGGGTCTCAGTTTTAATCCGAGCTACTTAGAGCTGTTCAAAACAAATGAAAACCATCCAGATTTACGTTTTAGCGTGGTTTTCCTAAATCGAGTAACGCCAATAGGGGAAGTAAAATGATTAATTTCATTTCATCACATCCTTCCCCTGCACGAGCTTCTGCTCCGTCTCTCACGACCATGTCGTAGACTGGACGTTTAACGTCTTACAGTGTGTGGCGGAGGGTACTTCGTGCATCACTGTCATCCCCCCCCCCCTTTTCCTGTTCGAGTGGCGAATTTTTCGCGGGAAGGAAGATTTTTTGGTAACACCCCATGTAAGCTTGAATCTCTCTAATCTTCTTCATGATCTGTCCGCCAGAGGGAGCAATACATCGGTTGATTCTTTAAGGAACGTACACTCTGGGAACTTTAACAGTAAATCACACGGTGCTGCAGAACACCTCTCTTGCAGTGGCTGCCACTTCAGTTGGGTGACCAACTCCATGATGCGTTCGGGCTTACTACATGAATATATAGGGAAACGTGTTGCTCTTCTTTGGATCTATTCCCTGTATCAGTCCTATCTGGTACAGATTCCAGACTGACAAGCGATGGTCGAACGAGAATATTGTAAGCTTACCTATTTTGTGGGTGGACAAAGCTTTCTGAGGATTCTTCCAATTCATCTCTGTCTGGCATCTGTCTTACCTGCGATTAGTTTTATGTGGCCGTTTCACTTTAAATCAGTCCGTTCGCATACTCCTAGATGTTTATGTATGTGACGGCTCCCAGTGATTGCTTTGCAATAGTGTAATCATATAATAATGGGTCTTTCTGTCTATTTGTGCGCAATACATTCCATTTGTTTGTAGTCTGTGTCATCTACCAATTCCTGAACCAAACATCGATCCTCTGCAGGTCTTCCTCCATTTCGCTACAATTCTCTAGCATTATGACCTCTCTATACAACAGCAACATCCGCGAAAAGCTTAACGGATCTACCGACGTCATCCATTAGACCATTTACATAAACCCTAATTTTTCGTTCCATTTTTACAGGGTAGCGATGCAAGGAATGTGTCACAAGTAGACTGGAGCATGTGAAGAAAGTGTTCTTAAAAGAGGTCTATTTGAATTAGATACTGAAATGGAGACGAGAAAGGGTCAGGAGAACTTAACGCTTTGGAACAGCACTTCTTATTATTGTTATTATTGTCTACAACAACTTTATTCAGAATTTTTTTCCAGACTTTCAACAGGATGTTCCCCTGCAAATAAAAGAAAGCTAATGGCTAATGCATAATCGTGTACCATCATATTTCATGCACTTCATTTGAAGCGCACTGGGCGACATTTACAACAGCCGGTACGTTTCCCCAACTTCAGTCCATCTCAGTTCAATCATCCAGATATAGGTTTTACATGATTTTTCTAAATTACTTATGGTGAATGGCAGAAGGCTCCTTTGGAAGAGCACAACATTTTTCCAGCCCCTTTCTTCTCAATCCTAACTTACGCTCCTAATTTGTGTTCATTTGTTATAACGTTTTTGGAGAACGAAAATGGCGTGTGAAGCAGCTAGGATAAGGAAACTAGAAATTGCAGACATAGCCGTTAAGGTCAATAAATCATTATCAGCTCAAAATAGTTCTCGTAAAGTTGTGAATCATGAGAGGCGCATTTTAAAAAATCGCAATACAGAGTTAGAAAAAGAGAATGCAGTGGTCTTACAAGCAGACAAGGGAAATACGGCAGTTCGATGACTACGTTAGGAAGACGGAAGAATTCTTTGCAGAAAACGGAACAGTAGAAATTTAAAGAGATCCAATTGAGAAGTTTCAGAGTGGCTGCATAAAAAGATAGCACCCAATTTCTTCTTAACGATTTTGAAAAGAAATAGCTTAAAATGATGAATGCTATCTCAAGTTCACATTTTCGGATACGTAAATCTGGTTCATCCGACTGCGAACAACATGTCAGCACCATGCTATAAACTAAATAAGTTTCTTAGCAATAAACTTGAATCAGTTTACACGTTCGGTACTTATTTTGGGGTTAAAAATATTTCTGAGCTTGGATATGCAATCAAGGGTGTACGTATACAAAATGATGCAACATTGGCATCCTTGGATTTAAAAACCTACAGTAATATCCCGATAAAGGAAAGTATTGAAATTATTAGACGTAACATGCTAACCAATAACAAGATCAGCACTGCAAAATGTACAGAACTAATTGTATATTTATGTTTTGTTTTAGCTTACAATTTTTTTACTTTTAGTGACAAACTATATTATTAGAAAGATGGGCTTGCGATCGTAATAATCTAGCTGGTACTTTAACAAATATTTTTTACTATTTTGAATTTTGGCAAGTTTCTCCCGCTAAAGCAAAAAACTATAAACATTATGATGACAATATTTTATTTCTGAAAGAGGGTGACACCAGTGATGTTAAAGCATTTACCCAAGCAAATGGTAGCATGCACCCAAAAATAGCTCTTACTGCGGAAGTAGAAGAAGAAAACTCCACTGACTGTCTCAACCTTACTATTAAGAAAGTTGGCAACAAAGATAAATTTCCGATTTTTAGAAGACCTACATGTACAGATAATGCTATCAATGCCAGTTCATGCTATCCTCCATGATATAAAAAAGCCTTCTTCACCTCAATGATTCACTGGCTTCTATGTCTACCTTTGGCCGAAAGCAAAATACGAAAAGAACTCAGTATTTTAAAGCCAATTGCAATAGCTATAAACGAATAATGAACAGAAGCAAACGCACACTCACCCTCAAAATAGAACCGATGAAGAACGAATGAAAACCATTCCAGTGGAATTTCACAGCAAGAAGTCCCAGCAATTAGAGAAATGTTTCAGAAAATCTAGTGTTACAAGTAGCTTTGAAGCTAACACCACCCTAAAATTGCTCGTAAAACATAAACTAAAATGGGCATGTGACAAATCAGAGGGCTCTGATGTATACAGGATTGACTATAATAACTGTGATTACATCAGCCAAATCGTCCGCTCTTCTGACGTAGGGTTCAAGAAGCATTCACAGCTGCGAAGCAAAGCTGCTTTGGAATTTCCTTTATTGGAAACTGGTCGTATTATACGGAACATTGAGAATCATATGCGTATTTTCCACAGAATGCAATTAGACTGAAATTTATAAACCAAAATAACAAAAGCCAGCAAAAGTGTTCAATGGGCAAAACGTTTTTGTATCCCAACAACGATCGGCATCAATCACTTAACGCCTCTTTCATATATATCATGCCTTCGTCTTTACCTACTTCAGACTACTTTACATTCTTTTTCTTACGATGAGCGTACTGCTATCGCCTTTTCTTGTCTCTTCTCTTTTTATATAATATATTTCATTAACTAGATAATTTTATTAATTAACCGGTACTGCGTTTTATCATTCTTCTCTTGGAATGGGGTGTCGCAGAGTACCAGGGTCCCTCTGGCGGTTAAGTTTCTCTGATCACTTCTTATCATGCGACAGTCTGGCGGCCATGCCAACAGAGGACTCTGATACTAACTGCGATCTAACTGGCTTCTTTCCCTATTTATTTTATCATTTTTAAATTATTCTGTTAGATCTATAAGCTTGTTCTCATGTACATTATTATACATCTAAAATTCGCCACAAGAGCTTATGTGAATTATTGTCACTGAACTATTTCCTTTTTAACAATTTAACTTTAGACGTGTTTTCAATTTATTGACATTTTATATTTGTAATAACTTAAACTCCTGGTAAGCCCACTATAGACATTACCTGCTGAATTCTTCTTTTTATTCCATATCGTACAATTATACAGGGTGTTTCAAAAAGAACTTTACAACTTTTAAAATTCGTATAAATTTGTTAAAAGAAGATATATATCTGGGTTTATGGTTAATTTATAGGGAAACACATAAGTTTTTTTTTACTTTAAACTAAAGATGTTGTATGTGGCTTCCATTGGTACCCTGCACACATCCCATCGGAAGTCAGTTTCTTCCCAAACTCGCTGTAGCATTGCAGGTGTAAATTTCTCAGTGGCGGTAAATTCTATCTCTAAATTCAGGTAGAGAAGCGGCACAGGAGGAACAAACGCGATATCCTTGATGCATCCCTATAAAAAAAATAACAGAGTGATGTCAGGTGTGGGAAACTTTGGGGGCCATGCAATTGGCGCATCACGGCTAATCTGTTGACCTGGAAAGTGGTCACTGAGAAAATCCCAGACGTCAGGCAGGTAGTGGGGAGGTGCACCATCTTGCATAAAGTAAACATTTCGTTCTTGGTCATTCTCATCGATCTGTGGTATCAAAAATTGTTGTAACATATACAGGTACACTATCCCATTGGTGGTTCTCTTACGGAAAAGGGGCCGTACATTTTGTTCTTGCTCAATGAACAAAAAACGTTCAGTTTAGGGCTATCACGAACATGTTGCAATGTTTGATGTGGATTTTCACCTTCCCAAATCCTACAGTTTGTTAACCTTGCCGCTTAAATGAAAAGTCGGCTCATCAGAAAGATGGTTTTGTACAAGAAATGTTCATCCTCATGTAATCGATCATCAGCACGTAAGTTCTTGCGAGCAATTATATCAGTGTCTTTTATTGCACATACGGCCGTCAATCTGTACGGTTTCAGACGCAAATGGTTTCTCAACACACTCCAAACAGTCGTATGTGGGATTCACAGTTCGCGAGGGGCCCGCCGTGTCGATTTCGTAGGGCTGCTGACAAAACGTCGTCTCACTCGCTCAACGACGATGTCAGATGTGCTTGGACGGCCTGATGATTTCCCATATCTTACCCAGCACCCTGTTTCTACAAAACATTTTTGCCATTCATAAACTGCAGGCCTACTAGGAGGATATTTAATGTATGTAGTATTGAAATTACACTGAACTGTTGTCACTGACTTCGCTTCTTCAAACCAACACACACAGCTAGCACGCTCAGGTCCAGTGAAGGCAGCCATCTTTAATGCAACTCCCGCTAGTGCTCCTAACGGTGCGATTTGGCACTAGCGAACTACGCGAGACAAAACTTGATGTATTTCCATACAAATTGACACTACAATCACCTCTGTATGTCCTATGAATTAATTTTCAAAGTTGTAAAGTGCTTTTTAAACACCCCATATAATTGACAAATAAGTGTATGCCTACAGTAGCGACATCTGTCAAGCATAAGACGTAAACATTTTGTGGCTCTTGAACAGTAGTTTGTTTTGAACAGTAGCGCTGTTAACAAGATGACTCCACCGACACTGTGGCCTAGCATATACCGAGTTTTAAATATGACGGTCATTTTTAAAGTAAGAACTTTATTTATGAACGTAAACTGTATCACAAATTACAATATACACATTTTTTCACTTTTCAACATAATCACCGAGAACATTTAAATATTTGTCAAGACATGGCACCAGAGTTTGGATTCCAGCATCAGTGAACCCTGCCTGCTGACCGTAAAACCAGTTAGTAACAATTTCTTTCAACATGTCATCATTTTCCAGGCGCTTTCCACCAAGAAATTCCTGTAGGTTTGGAAACAGATGAAAGTCTGATCCACATCTACAGTATATCTACATGGATACTCTGCAAATGACGTTTAAGTGCCTGCCAGATGGTTCATCGAACCACCTTCACAATTCTCTATTATTCAAATCTCGTAAGAGGACGGTCAAGCATAGTGTAGGCGGTCTCCTTAGTAGGTCTCTTACATTTTCTAAGTGTTCTGCCAATAAAACGCAGTCTTTGGTTAGCCTTCCCCCACAACATTTTCTGTTGTTCCTTCCAATTTAAGTCGTTCGTAATTGTAATACCTAGGTATTTAGTTGAATTTACGGCTTTTAGATTAGACTGATTTATCGTGTAACCGAAGTTTGAGTTCCTTTTAGCACTCATGTAGATGAACTCACACTTTTCGTTATTTAGGGTCAGCTACCACCTCTCGCACAATTCAGATATCTTTTCTAAATCGTTTTGCAATTTGTTTTGGTCTTTTGATGACTTTATTAGTCGATAAACGACAGCGTCGTCTGCAAACAACCGAATGTGGTTGCTCAGATTGTCTCTCAAATCGTTTATATAGATAAGGAACAGCAAAGGGCCTATAATACTACCTTGGGGAACGTCAGAAACCACTTGTGTTTCACTCGATGACTTTCCGTCAATTACCACGAGCTGTGACCTTTCTGACAGGAAATCACAAATCCAGTCACATTACTGAGACGATATTCCGTAAGCACGTATTTTCAATACGAGCCGTTAATGGTGGTAAGTCAGGGCTGTATGGCGGATGATCCAGTAATTGTCGGTGAAACTTGTCCAGTTGTGTCTTTGTTGTTGCCGCAATGTGAGCCCGACTATTGTTGTGAAGCAGAACGACGCCGCTAGAAAGCAGTCCCCGATTTTGAATAGCGCGCCTAAGCTTTAATATCGTTTCACAGTACCTCTCAGCATTTATTGTCATTCCTCTTGGCAAAAGCTTTTAACAGAAGAACGCCTTTCCGGTCCCAAAAAACAGTGGCCATGATTTTCCGTGTTGAAAGATCTTGTCTGAATTTTCGGGGTTTCGTCGGGGAGTTTGAATCATAGAGTAGAAATATCTCTGGAGTGAGCATTGCGTCCTGCGCATGTTGTCAGCATTAAACTGGAATTGTCACGTGATCTAGGGACGACGTCGATTGTTTAGCGCCAATTCGCGTCCGCCATGAGGTAACGTCACGTCTCGTCATATAACACCAAAACATTCTACAATACCTTTCGAATGGAGGCATTCGCACAGGTTGTCAACGGAACGTCACGTCATTTCACGGTACGTCAAGGTTTCTCGGGAAGAAAATTTTAACGGTACCAGTCGGTTAACATCTTCAGTTAACCTATTTTCACCGCGCTCATTCTCCTTATAATAGTGGATTTTGTACTGTTGTATCTTTATAATCTTTATTTTATAATAGCGCTTTGTTTTAGTGACAAATTGGAGATGTTCCATGACGACTGGGATATTTTTTCCACTTTCTTACACAACCGAGGTCGTATATCTGGAGGCGAAAAGTTATTTAGGTTTTACGATAGCACAACGGCGCTGACGCCCACAATGTGTATGTATAAGAACATAAGTAGACGAAGCAAATTCCACCATATGACATTTTAAAGCAAAAAAGTCAGCTTTAATGAAGGAGTAAAATACAGTTGTTTATGACGTTATTAATTACGTAAGAAAAAACATAATAGATAAGTTTAACAGGCTTCATTAATTCGTTTGAAGCTTTCTTTGATGTGTATGAATGTACATATTTTCCCTAACAAATAATTGTCGATGTTTTGAAACGTTGTCTCACTTCTCAGTAATTTACCAAACATAATTGATCAAAAACATAGGTTATAAAGTTTGCTTCGGCCATTGGCAAATTTTGTCGTTGTTAGCTCCTATACTCTAGCATTTTATGCATATTAGGGATGGTGACTGAAAACCCCAATTTCGCCGTTCAGTACTGTGTTAAGCGACTTGACGAGATGTGACATTAAAGACATTGTAAATACATGCTGACGTGAAGCTTCTGTGACGTCATGCTCGTTCATTTTGCTCTTCAAAGCTAAGAGCCCAATCTATTTCAAATATCAGACGTAAACTGCTATGGTGCCTGCAAACGTCTATACTAAATCCACAGCACTTACGAAGGGAATCTGTCTTTACTAGCTATATGACAACATTCAAAATTTATAGGACAAATGTCGGACAAATCTACGGCGTCCCGAGATCACGTGACCATTGTGGCAACGCATGTTGACAACACAAAATCCGTTCTGCGTATGTGAATGCTCACTCCAGAGGTATTTCTACTCTATGGTTTGAATGATGCCACTCATTGGATTGGCGTTTATTCTCTGGAATGTAGTGCGCAATCCACGTTTCATCATCGGTCACGATCCTTGTGATAGCGTTTCAAAACGGACAAAGAATGTGCCATTCGCTTTGCTTTGTTCTTCTGTCAACATCTTCGGCATCCATCTCGCACACATTTTTTTGTAGTGAAGTTTATCAGTAACAATATGAAAAGCTTTTGATCTTGAAAGTTGTGGAAATTTCTGATGCAGCTCGTCTGTAGTGAAGCGGCCGTTTTTGGCGAGTTGCCTCATCAACTTTTTGTGTCAAGTCTTCCTTCATTCCAATGGGCCGTCCAGATCGTTCTTCATGATGAAGAACGATTTGTCCTTCCTTCATTAAACAGCCTACACCATTTACGCACTTTACTATCGGTTCATTACACCTGCACCATAGCAAGCCTCCGGTGAATTTCCAGCAGGACAAAGTTGTTTTTCATTCAAGAACCGAATCACCGAACGCACTTCACATCAGCGGGCTTACTGATTGACATGACGACAAACGAAGCAGTGTTACCACAAAACCAGCACCGGGAGAGACGTGAAACGTAATGGCGGCGTAGTGAGAGAACCGTGAACGGATGTAACGTAACGGGATGCGCGGATACGATGCTCTATCGGTTCTTACTTTAAAAATAACCTTCGTGCATGCAACGATGCTAAACTGATTTAGTATTTATCTATTGACGATGCCACTGTGGCTCCATTATATTAGCACATATTATATAACAGGTATACCTCGTCGTATCTAAAGCGCATATTTTCTATATGCATGTCAGTAATACTTTTCCTTAAGGCCTATTTTATTGTTTTAACAAGGGAAGGACACGACGATGGGATCACGCATGTACTTCAAACTTTGTACCGCGTTAGTGGGCCATTAAAACTGCATAATGCGTAAGTAGTAAGGTGAATACTGCGACAATTCCGAGGAAATCGGAAGAAAAGTTTTACGCATCTGTTATGCAACTGATGTATCTGTGCGAAGGTGTCGAGCATAAGAATCGTGGACGAGCGTTTAACGCTTCAGTGTTGCACACGAGTCGTGGAAAAGGCGGCGGTTCGAATCTCTACCGCATAAAATCGTAATCAATGTTTTTCATCACTAATCACATTATTTAATTTATATGACCTTGGAGTGGTAATATAACGAAAAAAACATGTTCATTTTCATAAAGTTGTGGTGCATTTCACATGTTATTTGATTACTTGCTATTTTAAATTAAGTTTTTCAAATAAATAATGATACGAACAATGTTATTCACTCTGAGTAATATAGCAAGTCACAATTTGCCACCCCAAAGAGCACGTCGGATGTGCTCTACATGGATGGTATCTGTCATACAGACAAGGAAAACATAGATTGAAGCTTCATGTAAACAGTACATGCAAATACACGTGGTTTTCTTTCATCAAAAAAATTCTCAAATGTCCGCCCCCGGTAGCTGAGTGGTCAGGGCGACAGAATGTCAATCCTAAGGGCCCGGGTTCGATTCCCGGCTGTGTCTCCGCTGAGATTTTTCTCCGCTCAGGGCCTGGGTGCTGTGTTGTCCTTATCATCATCATTTCATCCCCATCGACACGCAAGTCACCGAAGTGGCGTCAAATCGAAAGACTTGTACCCGGCGAACGGTCTACCCGACGGGAGGCCCTAGTCACACGACATTTACATTTATCTCTCAAATGTCACATAAATAATGTAACCAGTGACAAAAAATCAAGATAGTTTAATGGTAAAGGAAGTCAACCCGCCGCCTCATCCACGAACCCGGTGCAAAGCTAACTGCTTGACCACAACGACCTATTGCACCTGGTATCTCCGCACAGATACATCACTTCCATAATACATGCGTAAAACTTCTCTTGCGACCTTCTCGAAATATCACCTTACTACTTGCACATTACGTAGTTTTAATGACCTACTAAAGGCCTGCAGAGTTTGTAGTAAATCTGTGATCCCAACATCGTGGCCTCCACTTGTAAGGTGTTCGTTGGTTGGTTGATCTGGGGAGGAGACCAAACAGCGAGGTCATCGGTCCCATCGGATTAGAGAAGGATGGGCAAGAAAGTCGGCCATTCCCTTTCAAAGGAACCATCCCGGCATTCACCTGGAGCGATTGAGGTAAATCACGGAAAATCTAAATCAAGACGGCCGGTTCCAGCTTCGAACCGCCGTCCTCGCGAATGCGAATCCAGTGTGCTAACCACTGCGCCTCCTCGCTCGGTTGTAAGATGTAAACAGTCAGCAAGTTGTATTTGTGTTTCTTTCCTCGTTTTGCTGCAGGTTTGAAGACGGTCATCCCTCACCGAAACCGGTAGTCTAAGGATCTAACAGCTTCCTGATCGTAGACGGAAATTAATAAATTTATTCTAGTCAATAAAATCAACATGGATTTCGCAAACAGAGATCTTGTGAAACTCAGCTCGTTTTCTTCCTGCATGAGAGGCACTGTAGTGTCGACACCGGCGCTCCGGCTCATGCTGTGTCCCTTGACTTACGGAATTAATCTGACCGTGTCCCGCCCTGCCGTTTAATGAAGAATATACGAGCTTAGCGAGTATCGGAGCACATTTGCGACTAGATTCGAGACTTGCTTGCTGATAGAACACAATACGTCACTCTTAGCGGGACAAAATCGACAGATGTAAAGGTAATTCCTTGAGCATCCCAAGGAAGTGCTTACAATATACGTAATTGCTCTAGTAAAAATTGCCGGAAGCTCCGTAAGGCTCTTCGCAACAACGCCAGAAGACTGTAGCAATTTGCAAAAGGACCTGCCAAGAATTGGTAAATGGTGGAGGGATTGGAACTTGACCCCGGACGTAAATAAATGTAACAAATGGCGCTGAGCACTATGGGACGTAACATCTATGGTCATCAGTCCCCTAGAACTACTTAAACGTAACTAACCTAAGGACATCACACAACACCCAGCCATCACGAGGCAGAGAAAATCCCTGACCCCGCCGGGAATCGAACCCGGGAACCCGGGCGTGGGAAGCGAGAACGCTACCGCACGACCACGAGATGCGGGCATAAATGTAACATATTGCTCATACACAGGAGAGGGAATCCGCTACTTTACAACTATACCATTGACCACAAAATGTTCGAAATAGTATTTACCTTAAAATACACAGGCGCAGCGATTTGGGGCGACCGTAAGTTGAATGACCGCATAAAATAAGCAGTAGGTAAAGTAGATGCCAGACTGAGTTTTATAGGACCATTTAAGGAAATGTAGCTCATTCACGAGAGAAATGGTTTACAAAACAATTGATCGACCGATTCTTGAATATTGCTGATCACTCTGGGACTCTCGCCAAGTAGGACTGATAGGAGAAATACAGAAGATGCAACGGAGAGCGGCGCGCTTCGTCGCGGGACAGTTTAGCGGTCGCGAGAGCGTTACAGAGATACTCGACAAACTCCAATGGCAGACGCTACAGTAGAAGCGTTGTGCAGCACGGACAAAACTGTTATTAAAATTCCGAGAGAGAACGTTCTGGGAAGAGTCGGACAACATATTACTTCCCCTCACATACGTCTCATGAAATGACCACAACGAAAATACTCGAGATATTAGAGGTAATACAGAGGTTTACCGACAATCACTGTTCCACTCACGAATGGAACAGGGATAGGAGATCAGTTAGTTGTACCCTCCACCATACACCGTCTTGGCTTGCCGAGTATTGATGTGTATGTAATTATCGTGTCGTCGACGGCAAGTTAAACAGTAATATTCCTTCCTTCTTCCGTCCTAAGACTTTACTGTTATTATCCGTAGGACCATCTAACAGAAGGTTAGTCAACCCTTCGTACGTACCGCCCACTTTTTTTCTTTATTAGAAATAGAATTTTCTAACAGCCCACCGGTTTCACTATAATGGTAATTTCTAGCATGGGAAAGTAGTTTCACGTTATGAATTTTATTATTTACAGTCACCTCAAGTTACAGTATTATTAATAATTACTAACCAGATACTTTCTGTCAAAATTTTCTGAAAACCTAATGAAAAGTTTTGAAAACCCCAACCACCTACAGCCCAGTGTGAAAGCTGCAATGCCCAATAGTGGGCGATAGGGGCCATGTTGAGTACCACTGATCCAAAGCAGCTGATGTCCAGAAGAGATTGCTAAATGCACATACCTTTCATCAGTTTTCTGAGGGGAGACAGGGAAACCAGTCTACTTGGTGCGGTTTTATTTGAGAGGTTCCGATAGTCCATAATTCGATGAGTGCATGCATGCGTGGAAATAGGCGGAAGGTATTTTGAACTTCTTCTATGCGTCTCAGTTCGAAGGTTTTCATTGATACCTCAAAAACGAAATTTTTACAGTTGAGGCTTCACGCGGACATTTCACTTTGCTCTGAGAAAACTGCCCCACAGTTTGTAAAACTATTCTGAATAACATTTTTGGGTTTAGGTTGTGTTAATTTGCAACACGAAAAACGACTACGAACAAATGTTTAAGTGTTACCTAACAATTGCGCCTAGTTGACATTACTGTCCAGGTAATTACTCTATTGTCCTGGAGTGAATTCATAAATATGGGCTGTACGGTCTACGCAGTATAAATGATACATTACGCTTGACCTTGGGCGTTGTTATCCGCCGCTATCCTCACGTCATCTGTTCTTCAGATGTTTCTTTCACATTTCTCGAAACGCTGTCAGTGGAGGCTTCTCACACAAGGTCATCGGTTTATCTCTAAAGTGTGCTTTGCGACGTCTCAGTATCAAGGTCTGAGACGCGGGATTATATGCTCTCCTGTCTTAAAGTTCAAAGAATATTCGTTGCAGGTTGAATGGCAGTATATAACAAATCATTTTGCACCCTCACTTGCATTGTTTCTAAATTCTAGGTACACAGCGTGTACCAGAAATTTATTCTAATGTTCGAAGGCGGTTTATGCAGACCCCCTCCCAAACAAGAGAAAAAAACGGCATCTAGATACATTTTTTTTTCGTCCGCAGCTCGTGGTCGTGCGGTAGCGTTCTCGCTTCCCGCGCCCGGGTACCTCCGGGTTCGATTCCCGGCGGGGTCAGGGATTTTCTCTGCCTCGTGATGACTGGGTGTTGTGTGATGTCCGTAGGTTAGTTAGGTTTAAGTAGTTCTAGGGGACTGATGACCATAGATGTTAAGTGTCCCATAGTGCTCAGAGCCATTTTTGTCCGTTTTTGCGGTAAGTATAGTCGTTTACGAGTTATCCTCTTTGACTACCAGTCCAGTGTCTGGGCTCGAATTTAGATGGCAACAACTCCCGGAATTCGCAATAAAATCATCAGCTGTGAGGACGGGTTGTTAGTTGTGCTTCGGTAGCTTGGACGGTAGAGCACTTGATTGCGATTGGCAAAGGCCCTGAGTTCGAGCCTTGTTCGGTACACAGTTTTAATCTACCAAAAAGTTTCATATCAGCGCACACTCCGCTGCAGAGTGAAAATTTCATTCTCATCTGCTATTGTAGACTTCCGATGTATAAAGTCTCTCCCATTCTTGTAGAAAGAGGGGTGAGGGGGCGGCGGATAGAGATTCACAGTACTCTCTTGCCCTAGCGGTGAGGAACTGGTCATCAATAAAGACCAAAGAATCAGCAATGACTAACGATGTCAGACGCAGAACGAAATTGTTTCTTCGGCCTGTAGAATCTTCAAAATTTATCTCATATTGAACAGGTGCTTTGCAAAACATTCTGAAGGTCTAATAGCTACCCGACAACTACATTACCCCACTTGGCCTCGCATGGGTGTTATCGGAAACACGTGGTGAGGTTACGGTAAACAAGTACAGTGTTGACTAAGAAATATGCATCGCACTGTGGAAGATACCAATGCAGTTGTGCACATACTATCAAGTGTTTCGGGGTATCCTGGTGAAGTATCACTATAAAAACTCACGATAAGCTGGCCGGAGCACCTTCACTCCCAGGAGCAACAGTATTGTGGTCGACTAATAGCGCCCCCAAATGCAGAACGCCTACGGATTGTATTGGTGTTCATTCTTGAATCACCACCATCGACCGTCTTGAGAAAAAAGGTGACGACACTTTCGGCAGAGCCCAGCTAAAATCGCTGTATAGTGCCGGGGGCGCTTACGGCGCTAGCTGTGACTGATTTGTTCCATCGATGGGGATGGGAATCTGTTTACCATGCACCATTCTCCCCGAATTTGAGCCTTTGTAACTCGGCCGTGATTCCTCAACTCCAGAACTTGTTAGTGAGTTTCGTCCGGCAACAGAGCGCTCTATTCGAACTATCTCGCACAACAGAAGCTGGTAGATATCTTACGACCTCCACATCGCTGACAACCAGGGCCGTTAGCAGTCTGGGGCAGCCGGTGCACTTCCTCGTGGGCTCCGAGAATGAGGGGCCTCCGGCAGCCGAGAAAAAAAAAAACGAAAACAAAATGCGGAAAAATTAAAATGGATAAATTGATAAACTCGATCAATCAAATGATGTTTCACTCTGTATTAAAAAAATCTAAGTCGTTTTTCGAAATCATTCCGAAATGCAAGAATCATTTAGCCGTATGCTGTGTTCAGTGCGTCTAGGAACTCGTAAACGAAAGCAGGCCAAGCACGCGGAGCTAATGGTTTCAGAAATGTTATATGTAAAATGGTTTTAATTTACTGATACGTTCTATGAAGATATTCACTGTACACTATACTGAAAGCGAAGATTGGTAGCGACCAGAGACATCTGGATATCACATTATATGAATTGGAAAGGGAGGGGGGAGAAAGGAAAGGAACTGATATCAGCTGCATCGTGACATGGTGCGGGATCAGTGGCGACCAGTGAAAATAGTTCCGGCGGGGACTCGAATCGGGAATCTCTTGCCTAATAGGCAGTTGCGTTTTTCCCCCCTTTTTAAATTTTGTTCGTTACTGTTCGTTGCATTCGGTCGTGGTGGACGTCAAATGACACTCGCTAAAGTTCTTCATTGATCCCTTCACTCAATCTTTTTATTGCAGAGAAAAGCCAGCTGTCTGACCGTACACGCTGAGCTACCGTACCAGCATAAAACGACCGCGCCACCTGGACGTGTCCGAAAGAGTAGACACCACGCATCATGTAACTGATTCGCCTCGACAGGTGGATGCACATTTACGCCGACCTCAAGCAGGAAACTAAAATTAGCAAGCATGGAGGTCATGGACAGGGACTGTAATGAGTGGCGGTAGGTGGGAATGCAAGGTCCTTATTACACTAGGCCACCAGGCAGCGCAGCCAGCCACGCCGCCAGAGGTGCAACAATCACTTGTTGTTCAGGCTACGGTAGTTCGGCTAGTCGAGCGGTCTGTTTTCCTCGCACGCTCTTCTGGGCATTATTTCAATTGCTTCAGTATGTTTAGTGAACTGCAGGATGTCACTGTGGAAAGGAGTGGAAGTGTAGACATGACAAATGGGAAAAACGTGAATCCGGAAAAAGCATTGAAAGGATGCCAGAAGTTATTGGACACACAAGCGAATACTGAAGATTTCACTTGCGCAGTTGAACAACATCCTGCAATTTGTGAGACCAGTTCTGAAGCTTACAGTAATAAGCAGTTAAAGCTAAATGCTTGGAATGAAATTATTTGTTCACTCCAGCCGGATTTTTAGTAGCAGTCCTTCGTTGAAAGGAATAGTATTTGTGTGCATGTAAAGCAAAAATGTTAATAACTTTCAATAGAATTTATTGGTTTACTTACCTCAAAGTGACTGCGAGTTTTTCTCCTGGTGAGATACACTTACTCATTTTCGTTTCTTTCCCAGTAATATCAGCCTTTATTAACGACAATAGCTCAAAGAAAGACTTTTTAGACATTCATAGGTAATTAAAAAACTTGTTGTCAACACAATTCATCAAACAGAGTATAATACAATTCTTTAGATCCTCCTAACCATAGCACAATGTATACATGCCTCTTCCTCTCCCTTCGCCTTCTCCTTTTCATTGAAAGTGCTAGGAGGAGCAAGTATGTATAGTTGTTGTCCAACATGTTCCCTGGTCACTAGTGCACAGCGAACTAACGACGTGAGTGGTGGTGGCAGGACTGGCGACCCAGTGTAACATGCTCCATTTGACACAATGCCCCACTAAGACTCCGCCACCAGTGGCAGGCGACATGGTGGTGGGGCAAGGCAGCCAGCTACTGGCGGCGCCACTGGCTGCCCTAGTCTAATAAACTTCACAGCAATCTGTTCAAAATGACGAGCAGCGCCACCGGTGGCGTGGCTGGCTGTGCCGCCTGGCATCCTAGTGTAATAAGGGCCTAAGTCGGCCGTGGAGCGTGCTGAGATAGTCCACATATTTTCCTTGGTCACTAATGCACAGCGAACTGACAATGCGGTGGCCAAACTGAGTAGTGGTGGCAGGACTGGCGACCCAGTGTAACATGCTCCATTTGACACAATGCCCCGCCAAGACTCTACACCACCAGTGGCGGCCGACTTGGTGGCAGGGCAAGAAAGCCAGTCGGCAGCCAGCTTCTGGTGGCGCCACTGGCTGCCCCAGTCTAATAAGCTTCACAACAATCTATTCAAAATGACGAGCAGCGCCACCCGTGGTGTGGTTGGCTGTGCCGCCTGGCGGTCTAGTGTAATATGGGGCTAAGTCGGCATGGAGTGTGCTGAGATAGTCCACGTATTTCCGCTGAACACTATAGCCGGATGGCGCAGTGTTTAACGCAAATGGCAACTAAGCAGAAGATTCTGGGTTCGAGTCTAACGTGAGTGGTGGTGGCAGGACTGGCGACCCAGTGTAACATGCTCCATTTGACACAATGCCCCACCAAGACTCCGCCACCAGTGGCAGGCGACATGGTGGTGGGGCAAGGCAGCCAGCTACTGGCGGCGCCACTGGCTGCCCTAGTCTAATAAACTTCACAGCAATCTGTTCAAAATGACGAGCAGCGCCACCGGTGGCGTGGCTGGCTGTGCCGCCTGGCATCCTAGTGTAATAAGGGCCTAAGTCGGCCGTGGAGCGTGCTGAGATAGTCCACATATTTTCCTTGGTCACTAATGCACAGCGAACTGACAATGCGGTGGTCAAACTGAGTAGTGGTGGCAGGACTGGCGACCCAGTGTAACATGCTCCATTTGACACAATGCCCCGCCAAGACTCTACACCACCAGTGGCGGCCGACTTGGTGGCAGGGCAAGAAAGCCAGTCGGCAGCCAGCTTCTGGTGGCGCCACTGGCTGCCCCAGTCTAATAAGCTTCACAACAATCTATTCAAAATGACGAGCAGCGCCACCCGTGGTGTGGTTGGCTGTGCCGCCTGGCGGTCTAGTGTAATATGGGGCTAAGTCGGCATGGAGTGTGCTGAGATAGTCCACGTATTTCCGCTGAACACTATAGCCGGATGGAGCAGTGTTTAACGCAAATGGCAACTAAGCAGAAGATTCTGGGTTCGAGTCTGGGTGTGGCACGTATTTCGACTCGTCGCAGCTGATTCCGTGCAGTGTCCCAATGCAGCTGATATCATTAGTTTCTTTCTTTTTATTTCCTTTCTCCCCCCCCCCCCCCCTAGTCCCCCTTCAGTTTACATAATATGTATCCGTGTGGTGTCTGTTCTTTCGGACATGTCAGAAAGAACAGACACCACGCATTCAGACATATGTGAATATCTCTCCGAAGCCGTTCACTGTCTTCCGACTTCTATGGAAACAGCTTCACCTGTCAACCACTGCTCCCAAGAGTCATCTTAGAGTCAACGATTAATACTTGTTGTATCAGATCGAGGCGTGCACAATAGTGTAAGAGGTCCTATATAAATGATGCTTACTGATACAAATTACTGATCACTAAAATGAACCATAGCATTGAACGATGACGGCTTCATTGTCGGGTCTACTGTATGAGTACATATTCTTAGTACTGTTTGACTGCCAAAGTTGGCAGCGAAAGGCGTCAACTTACAAGAAACTCGAAATCCAGCGAGATCTTCCGATTTAGTACCAGAGACACAAGAAACCACGAATATGCGAGAGTGCTGTACTGAGGTTAAGCCATCACCTCTAAGTTAGTCTTAGGTTGTGTTCCAAAAATGAACAGCATAGAGAGAGAAGTGATTACACTTTCTGCAGGTCCTGACCATCATTTTGCAGGACAATGCTCAAGCACGTACAGCGCAAGCTGTTACTGACTTGTTTGACTGATGCGCTGCTATACCATCTACTGCACTCCCCTGACTTAAGCCCTCGTAAGTTCAACTCAGTTTCTAAACTGAAGGAAACATTTCACGGCATTCGCTTCAGAACTGCTACAAATTCGTCAGTCAATAGACCGCGCCGCTCGAACTGTCAACACAACTGGCACTGCTAAGAGTATCCTACGACTTCCACATCGCTGGCAGCGGGTTATACACAATGCTGGTGACTACTTTGAAGGTCAGTAGAACTTTGAAACACGTATCTATTTTGTACGAGCTGTTAAAGTTGCAACCCCCGTAAAATGTCTGTGGACCGTAAAATGTCTGTTGACAGAACGTGGAACATTACGTGTGCTATGGACACTACTTCTGACTTAGCAATTGCGGAGAACAAGCTCGTGGCGAAACTGTAATTAGCGGCATTGTTGTAAACTGCCATTTTGAATACAAAATGTAATTTAATTATCATAGCATTTCATCTCATACAAGAGGGTGATGTATCCTGAAATGTAGCTATGAAGATCATTTATGGAAAAATATAATTTCGTGACTGGAAAAGGTACGTTTCACTCTTTGGTTCTTTTAACTTCTCCGTTGTCTGTGGCTCGGAACATTATTTGGTGTGTCGGAAGTCGTAGGGAACTTTGTATCCTGGGAAGCCTGCATCACGGTCGTTTATGTTCTATTTTGAGAGATTAATTTCTGGACTTTTATCGAAATTAACACACAACTTGGACACTAATTCCCATGCTGCAGAGTGAGTACGTCATAGCACCCAAGACGATTTCCCCAAGGGTACTACTGTGCCTCTGACTATTTTAAGAATTTTCAGTGTCGACGATCACCGGGAGCGGTTCTGTTTGATGGGCGTTTCTCAATTTCCATTTTTACTGACGCGCGCGAGCACATGCACATCCTAACATCGCTGCGCATTACAGGGGATAGGTAAAATAATGTCAACACTTGTACTTACTTGGGAATGGTTTTTTAATAAGGGGTTGGACCTCAATTTGTCCGTAATACAGCTGCGATTCTTCTTGGAATACTGGTATATAATGATTGTATAGTCTCCAGTTGAATATTAACCCACTCTTCGATCAGAACCTCTGCTAACTCCTGTAGTGACGAGGGAGGCGGAAATATGTTCCGGTGACTGCGATCCAAACCGCCCACAAGAGTTCCATAATGTTAAAGTCCGGGGACTGTGCTGGCTAGGGAAGACGTTGCATGCTATTCATACTGTGGTGTCACTGCCAGACACCACACTTGCTAGGTGGTAGCTTAAATCGGCCGCGGTCCATTAGTACATGTCGGACCCGCGTGTCGCCACTGTGTGATCGCAGACCGAGCGCCACCACACGGCAGGTCTCGAGAGACGTACGAGAACTCGCCCCAGTTGTACGACGACGTTGCTAGCGACTATACGGACGAAGCCTTTGCTCTCATTTGCCGAGAGACAGTAGAATAGCCTTCAGCTAAGTTCATGTCTACGACCTAGCAAGGCGCCATTAGCCTTAGATAGCTTGTATCTAAAGAGTCGCACTTGTATCGCCACAATCTCCAGATGTCTCATCAAGAACGATGAATACAAAGGAAGGATTAAAAGTTAAGTAGTCCAGAAGTTACGTATTTTCTTTATAGCATTCATTAAGTCTCCTGTTTCAGACCTCACTCCATCCTTCGTGAGTTAGCGCGTGCATCTTGGCCGCCTCTTTCAATTAGTGTGCGTAGTGTTGGCAAGTCTGCCGACACAACACATACCACGATTATACTGTCCTGGCTGTGTGAATGGGTGCATTATAGTCCTGAAATATGGCATAATTGTTGGGGAACAACATTTGAGTCATGGGGTGCATCTAATCACTGGAATGTTCATATAATCTATGACTGTAACACGGCCTTTGAGAGTAGTGATGGGAACAGTAGAGTACCGTGATATGCCTGCCCACACCATCACACTTCAACCTCGATGCTTAACCTTTGGAATCAAGCAATCAGGATTGTATGCTTCTTTTGGCGTTCAGACGTAAACCCGGCCCGATGTTGGAAATAACGAAAGCGTTGACACATCGGACCATATAACATGTTTCCACCGATCAGCCGTCCAGGATTTATGCTCCTGACATCATCGCTTCTTCGCGTAGTTTGTCATCACTAATGGTTTCGGTATAGCAGCTCGTCCACGAATATTCGCTTTATGGAGTTCTCGGTGAACACTGTCGATAGATACGGGGTCTCAAAGATGGCTATCGAGCTCTGCAGTCACTTTAGTTGGTGTTAGCGTACGATGATCTCTGTCATTCGGTTTTGATTTGCGCCCACTATTACGTTTACACGAAGATGTCTTTCCATGTTTTGTGTAGGCTGTCTTGACTGTTGAAACAGTTGCTCTTGAAACATTCAATAAGCTGGCTGTGTTGGTTACTGATGCTTCAGCTAATCGAGCCCCCCACAGTCTGCCCTCTATGGAACTCTGTTAGGTCTTTCATTGCACGTGGGCCTCGGCCTCTGAATGCAAATACGAAGTGTGCACTACTCGTAAACAACCTGCACTGATGCCTAGTCCGTGGTAGGCTGAACACGCACAGTCCAGCGCGACACCTGCCTTACCTGCGTTGTTGACCTCCAAGCACAGCCAACCCGTTACTGCCACTGTTCACATTATTTTGCCCATCTCCGAATTGACACTGCGCTGCTCTGTGCAGTTCTCCGCTGCTCTGCGCCACGCTTTTGTGCCCGACGTGCGAAGCGCGGCGCGCCCGGTGTGAACGCGGCTTAGGACTCTGTAAAGAAAACAATAATCGCAGAATTAGGAAAATTATCCCTGGATGATAATAAATGTATAACTAGGCTTTCCGTTAGAACGTTCAAAACAGGGTACTAGCACAAACAGGCAGCCTGGGGGGCTGACTAGAGGGATAAGAATATCCTGTGGAACAAAGTGGCAATTATATCAATCCTGCCTCGGGCATGGATGTGTGTGATGTCCTTAGGTTAGTTAGGTTTAAGTAGTTCTAAGTTCTAGGGGACTGATGACCACAGCAGTTAAGTCCCATAGTGCTCAGAGCCATTTGAGCCATTTTTGGATTATATCAAAACGTTAGAAACAGTCAAAATCTAAATGCAGCAGCCCATTACAAACAGTATTGTAAGGTGCTTAAAAAAGTTATTAGGAAGGCAAAAAGTATGTGGTATGCAGATAGAATAGCTAAGTCTCAGGATAAAATTAAAAGCATATGGTCAGTCGTAAAGGAAGTGGCTGGTCTGCAGAGACAGGTCAAGGATATAGAATCGGTGTGTAGTGGGAATGTCCGTGTTACTGATAAGTCGCATATATGTACAGTATTTAATAATCACTTTCTGGGTATAGCAGGTGAACTAAATAGAAACCTAGTCCCAACAGGGAATCATACAGCGCTCGTAGAAAAAAGTGTTCAGAGACTGTTACCTGAAATGCTCCTCCATGATACTGACAAGAGGGAGATTGAGTTAATAATTAAATCACTAAAGACCAAGAACTCTCATGGATATGACGGGGTATCTAGCAGAATACTGAAGTATTGTTCTACGTATGTTAGCCCAGTACTTAGCCATATCTGTAAATTTTCCTTTAGGAGTGGTCGGTTTCCTGACCGATTAAAGTACTCGGTAGTGAAGCCACTTTATAAAAAGGGAGACAGGGATAATGTTGACAATTGTAGACCTATTTCTATGCCATCGGTGTTTGCTAAAGTTATCGAGAGGGTTGTATATACAAGGTTACTGAAGCATTTAAATTCACATAATTTGCTGTCAAATGTACAGTTTGCATTTAGAAATGGTTTAACAGCTGAAAATGCTATATTCTCTTTTCTCTGTGAGGTTTTGGACGGATTAAATAAAATGTTGTGAACGCTTGCTGTTTTCTTTGATTTAACGCAGGCTTTTGACTGTGTTGACGACAAAATATTACTGCAGAAGTTGGACCATTATGGAGTAAGGGGAGTAGCTTGCAATTGGTTCGCCTCTTACTTTAAGAACAGAAAGCAGAAGGTAGTTCTCCGCAATATTGAGAGTGGTAGTGATGTTCAGTCCCAATGGGGCACTGCTAAGTGGGGCGTTCCCGAAGGGTCGGTACTGGGGCCACTGCTGTTTCTTATTTATATAAATTATATGCCTTCTAATATTACAGGTGATTCAAAAATATTTCTGTTTGCTGATGACACCAGCTTGGTAGCGAAGGATCTTGTGTGTAATATTGAAACAGTATCAAATAATGTAGTTCATGAAATAAGTTCGTGGCTTGTGGAAAATAATTTGATGCTAAATCACAGTAAGACTCAGTTTTTACAGATTCTAACTCACAATTCAGCGAGAACCGATATTTTGATCAGACAGAATGGGCGTATTATAAGCGAGACGGAACAGTTCAAGTTCCTAGGCGTTCAGATAGATAGTAAGCTGTTGTGGAAAGCCCATGTTCAGGATCTTGTTCAGAAACTAAATGCTGCTTTATTTACCATTAGAACATTATCTGAAATAAGTGACAGTTCAACACGAAAAGTAGTCTACTTCGCATATTTTCATATGCTTATGTCATATGGTATTATTTTTTGGGGCAATTATTCTGATTCAAAAAGGGTATTTTTGGCTCAAAAACGGGCTGTTCGAGCTATGTGTGGTGTAAGTTCGAGAACCTCTTGTCGACCCCTGTTCAATAGTCTGGGAATTCTGACATTGCCCTCACAGTATATATTTTCTTTAATGTCGTTTGTTGTTAGCATTATTAGCTCATTCCCAAGAGTTAGCAGCTTTCACTAAGTTAATACTAGGCAGAAATCAAATCTGCATGTGGAATGCACTTCCTTGACTCTTGTGCAGAAAGGAGTGCAGTGTTCTGCTGTATCCATTTGCAATAAGCTACCACAAGAACTCAAAAATCTTAGCAGTAGCCCAAACACTTTTAAGTCTAAACTGAAGAGTTTCCTCATGGCTCACTCCTTCTATTCTGTCGAGGAGCTCCTGGAAGAGCTGAAAAATTAAGTAAATTACAGTGTTACATTGTTGATTTTCTTTATTTAAACTTACGAATTGTCGCCTGAATATGTTTCTTATATTTCATTTTATCTGTTTCTACTATCGTGTTATAATTTCATGTATTGACTCGATCCATGACAATGGAGGCTTCTCCTTAATTTGGTGCCACGGAACAATAAATAAATAAATAAAAAATAAAAAAATAGGCCGGGGAAGTACGCCTATAAAGAACAAATAGGAAAATTATAACGGCAGGTGTAGTAGACAGCCAACAGTTGCAATAAATGGTTGTTTTTAAATAACCTTTACCATGGTTTCGACGGATTTAAACCCCTCTGTGGGGCGGCGGTTTTTTAAATTAAAGTTAATCGTTTGCTGTATAAAAGTTTGTTTGTTGAATCAGTTTCTGGCTTTTAGAATGTTGTTAATGCTGTCTTTCGCCGTTCTCAACACTGGCTCTCTAATTCCCTTTTAGCCCCCAGAAAGTGATTTAACAAAACGTGAAGCCTGTAATTAGAGTTCCTAGTGCCCACTTCATCTGAGAATCCCATTATAGCTGCAGCTTATAGCTCTGAGGAATTAGGAGATTGTCCGGGATTTATAATCAAAAACGATTTTCCAAAATAGTTGAGTATATTCTCAAAGTCACAAATAAAAAACACAAGTATTCCTACAACCTAACTAACAGAGCAGTTCAGAGTCTAATGCGCTGATGCAACTATAAATGTCCGAATTAAATGTTAAAAAGAATGCTCGCCATAATTTGATGAAAATATTTCATCAAACGCCATGCTAAATTATTGGTAGAATGTCTGTCCCGCGACGGCACGTGAAAATACGACACTACGCAAACTGAAGCTAGATAATGAAAATCATCCCAGAATTAACACTTCACTTGAAATGATTCCATGGTTCCGCGTATCTCTAGTAACTTAATACGGCACCCGAGGCTGTTTGTCGCAGTGATACCGACGCGACGCGACTGCCGACACAGATGGCGAGTGATTCAGCGTCTGGAGAGAACTGGGGCCTTGCTTCCTCGCGCAGCATTCTTATATATAAAGCCGCGGTGCGGACGGCTAAGGGAACGCCTGATCAAATCGGCTCTCCCGACTAGCCGCTGGGCTAGTAACGCACCACTTCAAGTTACATAATAAATTATAGCTTCTCTTGCTGATGGCCGAAGAAGCTCCTAATTTAACTGTGCATTCAGCACGCAGGTAAGTATTGATAATAAAATTTTGACGTGGCTAAGTTAAGTATTTTGGGCGAGAGAATTAATTTAATTGCCCTGCACGCAGCAGATGAGCTCTGAACTGTCCCTTTTGAGATCCGCTATCGCTATAATTTTTTAGGTATTCAAAAGAAACTTTTCACATCTTCATAGTCATAGCGGACCTCCAACCTATTTAAATCTAAACATCCTAGCCTTAGTTATTAGCCTACTTAATCTATCTTGCTTCCTTCAGTTTTGAGACGAAAACCACAAAATCATGAATTTCCACTAAAATCTTAATTTGTGAAATCCAAAGTACTGTTTTTATTAAATCATTATGAAAGATGAATCTAAATATAAATTTTGAAGTCTCCAGCTCTTTTCTGTTGCGCCAATGATTTTTACAGAAAAACGTCCAAATCTCGAAAATGGCTAAAGTTATCAAACTGATATTTAACACATATTAATTTAGTATTATTTCTGACATGCTATAAAAGTTTTAGGTCATTTGCTTGATTTATAAGGTATTGCGCAACATTTATGACGTCAGAGCTAGTTACAGCAGACTGGCTAGCACACAATGGAAACTGATGTGAATTTACTACAGCGTGAGTAGGCTGCTTCGCTACATCACCCTCTACTTAAATTTTTTTGTTTTTGAATGTTAATGAATGAAAAAAAAATTTAATTACAAAAGGGGAAGCAAGAGTACAGTTTAACTCCCTATGAAAAATCAAAATTGAAACGTAAACATGTAGAAACATTAAAAGAAAACTGATTACCTACATTAATTATTTAAATTGTGGGCATGTTCACTGCCTTTTAAACAATGTCATTACTCAAAGTTTTAAGCAAAGTCAATGAAATATTTTGGCATACATATTGCCTTAGACAAACAAACACATACAAAATGAAAAATTATGAAAATCTTAGATCCATCAAATACATTAAATACATTTTTACACACACAAATTCAAAGAAAATAACATGATACATAAACAGATGATTATCTCTTAGCAGTCTTTTCTAAAGCTGAAAGAAAAATTTACAAATAATTTTTACACACGGGGTTGTAGCCGCTTTGGCTGGCGTCCTACACTTCCATTCACAATGGTAGAGGAGGGAAGTTGCTATGGTGTGCGTCCTTCACGTTCACTCTAAATTACATGGGGAAAGGGGAGGGGTCACTGTGAGTTGTGTGCAAGTCACTCCACGCTTTCACGCAGCTACCAGGCTGCCATTATCTGGTTTGTCCTGTAGAACAAACAAAAAGAGTGCCTCAGACTCTGTTCACTTAATATCTAAGGGTGGGTCACAATGAAATGGGGGATATATACATTTTATCCTTCAGTATGTTACTGGAACAAAGTTAACAGAACTTTTTCAATTTTGCTCCCGTGGTTACTTAATTGTCATAAAATCGGTAAATAAATGGCAGCTACCAGGCTGCCATTATCTGGTTTGTCCTGTAGAACAAACAAAAAGAGTGCCTCAGACTCTGTTCACTTAATACCTAAGGGTGGGTCACAATGAAATGGGGGATATATACATTTTATCCTTCAGTATGTTACTGGAACAAAGTTAACAGAACTTTTTCAATTTTGCTCTCGTGGTTACTTAATTGTCATAAAATCGGTAAATAAATGGCTCAAAACGCCGTTAGTCACGTACTAGAGAAAAATTTATGCTCAAGGCATATAATCATAAATCCTATTTACTCTGAATTTATTATTTCTGGGCTGGAACACTGAACCAATGCTCGGTACATTCCTGACAAATCTGTATTTTATTCACTTAGCTGACTCATCTTTGATTACCTTATTCTTAGAGATAGTATGAGTATGATTAGTGGTTGTTTTCTCAGCTTCTTTGTACATGTGAGTAACTTTTGGTAATAGTACAGTTGTGAGTGTTCAAAACACACTACGTTTAGTTGACTACTAAATCCACTTATTGGTCCTCTGCTGTTGTCAGTTCCACATCTGCAATTAGGTACTTACTTACTTTGAAGTGTATTTATGCTGAGCTATCAAAAATGGTTCAAATGGCTCTGAGCACTATGGGACTCAACTGCTGAGGTCATTAGTCCCCTAGAACTTAGAACTAGTTAAACCTAACTAACCTAAGGACATCACAAACATCCATGCCCGAGGCAGGATTCGAACCTGCGACCGTAGCGGTCTTGCGGGCTGAGCTATCAATAATGTTTCACGCCTGTCATTATATTACTTATTTACTTTGCTAGTGTATGAACTTATTTAACACTCACTCTATTAATATTTAAAGCATAGGATAGCACATTTATTTGATATCTTTAGTGTATTGCAGCTGATCAGTTTGCTCACGTGGCAACCCATTTCCACTCGATCGGACGCTGAAACCACAGGTAGTCTCTCTCAGACCTACCACTAAAATGCATCAAGTAATTATGGACGAGCGTAATGCTAAATTCCTTAAACCTATAGGACACCATGAGCTGCTCTGTCTCATCTAACATAAGGGTACCGATGGTCGCATTCACTCCTCCAACTCATAACCTCAATACGTGTAGGTGTATCCTGTCACACACTACACCAAAATAATGGCCAGCTCCAACCTTATAAATACTTCAGGGACGTGTCCTTCACGTCTCAACCACACACACTGCTCAATTCTATTATACTGCCTTTCCTTGCTACACCAGGTGAGTTTATTCTTTTTCATAACACTAAGCAATCTCTTTCTTACTATTTATTAGTTAGCTCTAATGCATACACTAGGTTTCACTACCACTTCAGATCCTGCTTGAACACGAATTTGTACATCTTTTTAAAATATTATTGTGGGACCATTTCCAATAAAACAACACTTTGTACTTACTATATTACCAGGGTACTATACATAATTGTTACTCAAATACATTTGTATCTTAATTATGTCATACTTCTCTATTGTTTGTCACTATTAGGTTTGTCACATTAGGTATTTTTCTTCACTAATCGGTAGATAGAATGGTTACATAACTCATGGCTTGATAGCCATGACAGAAAATTTTCATGTGTTGGAAAGAAGAGGTCGAAATTTTTGTAGATAGGAAAGATGAAGAATGAGTGAGACCTGAAAGGGAAAGAAGATCTCACACAGCTGGGACTGCACAGCTGCCACACTGTGTAGAGGTTACAGAACAACCTCCTCCCTACAGCATTCATTGGCTAAATGCTGGCTTGATAACCATAACTGAAATTTTAATATTTGGAAAGAAAAGGTCGAAATTTTTGGGGACAGGAAAGATGAAGAATGAGTGAGACCTGAAAAGGAAAGAAGATCTCACACAGCTGGGACTGCACAGCTGCCACACTGTGTAGAGGTTACAGAACAACCTCCTCCCTACAGCAATCATTCACTACCTATGAATTTCTTTAGGTCGATCACGTTCCTGAGACCTAATAGCTTCTTACTTTTAGGGTACTCTAGCCTATACGCATTGGCATGAGGTTTTCCTATGATCCTGAAGGGTCCTTGGTATACGAACATGAATTTCTTTGTTTCTGCATTTACTTTCTTTGTATTTTCTTTGGTTTTGACAAGGACTAATTGACCTATTTCAAAGCTAGTAGGTAAAGCTTTTGCGTCATGACGCTTCTTCCTTTCCAACGATCTTTTTTCTTATATTTGCCCTAGCCTTTAATTTCTTCTCGTCTGTGGATATTTGCGTTAGAATAGGGAATTCTACCATATCTGCAATCACATTGTGCGGTTCTTGGCCAAACATCAATTCACAAGGCGCAAAACCAGTCGCATCATGTCTTAAGTTGTTAATTACATTCTCAAAATACTTAATGTGCTCTGCCCAACTTGAGTGTTTCCGAGCACAATAAGTTCTGCAAAGCCTATTCAATTCTCTCATAATACGTTCACTCATATTTCCTTGGGGGAAATACGCAGATATTTTCAGATGTTTCACGCCTGCCTTATCTAGACATTCCTTAAATCTATCAGAAGTAAATTGAGGCCCATTGTCTGACAGCAAATTCTTCGGAACGCCAACGTTCAAGAAGAAATCTTTTTCCAACTTTTCAACCAATGTTTTTGCATTTGCTCTTTTAATTTGGTATAGCTTAACATATTTACTGAATCCATCCACAATAACAAAAACATGGGTGCAACCACCTCTCGAGACAGGAAGAGGGCCAAACAAATCACAAGCCAGTAATTCTAGGGTTTCAGTTGGCTCTACTGAATGCATATCCCCGTGTATTCTGGTGTTAGCAGCACGGACTTTCTGGCACACTACACAAGATGCTAGACGCTTGGCCACACGGCGGTACATGTTGTCAAACACAACCTTCTCTTTTAATTTTGCAATGCACTTCTTTGCACCGTAGTGCCCATACCTGAGGTGTACATAGTCGATTAGTAAGTCTACATGTTGTGAGGGAAAGCACAGCTTCCACTCAGAAACACCTATCTTTTTCCTCCTAAACAGAATACCTTTATGCAAACAATAGTATTGCGAAACCTTAGGATAGTTCGCATTTCCTAAATAGCTCTTCACTAATTTCAGTTGGTCATCTGCATTCTGTTCACGTCTCAAGTTCTTAATCTCTTTAATGCACTTTCTTCCTTTACTTCGTGCAATGCAAACATTCGAACCTCATTTAGGTCTGTTGCTGTAATTCCCGCGTCATCACAGAGCTCCGCACTTCTAGATAACCCATCAGCTACCAGATTGTCTTTCCCTTGAATATATCTAACCTCAAGGTCAAACTGCTGGAGATACAATGACCATCTTACCAAACGAGCATTCCTCAATTTACAGGTCTTTAAAAAGGTCAATGCCTTATGGTCACTGTAAACAATTATCTTGTGACCTAATAGATACTGCTCAAACTTCTGTACCCCAAATACAATTGCTAATGCTTCTAGTTCTGAGAAGCCATAATTTCTCTCTGCTGCCTGTAAAGATCGACTTGCGAAAGCTATAGTCTTGTGCACTTCTTGTTCGTTCTCTATTTCTACTTGGAATATCTCCACAGCTATACCATAGCCACTAGCATCAACAGACATACAGAATGGTTTTTCAAAATCAGGATGATGTAAAATTGGACTATTAATTAAAGATTGTTTAAGCACCTCAAACGCCTGATGACATTCTGCTGTCCAAACCCAAGGGGTATTCTTTTTCAGCAGGAGGTGAAGACAGGGAGCATTAAAAGCCTGATCACTAACAAAACGCCTATGGCAGCCGAAAAGACCGAACATCGATCTCAACTGCTTCTTGTTTCTGGGAGCCTCAAATTTTTCAATGACTGCTAGCTTGCCTGGGTCAGGCAGAATACCTTTTCCACTTATCCTATATCCCAAGAAACCTATTTCCTCTTTAACGCACTCTGTCTTTTCAATCTTTAGTTTCATGCCACCTCTCTCAATAGCCTCTAACACTTCCTCTAATAAAGCTATGTGTTCTTCCCAGGTAGGAGTTGCTATTAACAGATCATCTACGTAGACTGTTATTTTATTACTTAAGGCAGGTCCTAGAACATGGCACATCACACGTACGAAGGCACAAACAGAGATATTAAGTCCGAAAGGTACCACACGGTATTGGTAACAAACTCCTTCGTACAAGAAAGCTGTGTACTTCCTTGAACTTTCCGCCAGTGGCAAATTCCAATATCCACACGTGATGTCCATGGAAGTTAAGAATTTTACTCCCCGGAACTTTTGCAATAACTCGTCCATGTTCTGCGGTCTATCACTTTCCCTAACCACTATTTCATTCAACCAACGAACGTCCAAGACCAATCTGACACTCCCGTCTCTTTTTGGTACAACAACATGAGGATTATTGTACTCACTGACCGCTTTTTCAATCACACCCCACTCTAGCATTCTCTGTATCTCCTTTCGAACTGCCTCCTTCCTAGCTACATGTATTTGATATGGCTTCCTGAAAAACACTTGGCCAGGTTTCACCTTTAATTGACATTCATAACCTTTGACTATGCCAGGTCGATCTGAAAATACCTTATGATGCCTTTTTAGAACCTGTCTCAGTTCTTCCTTCTGATTATCTGAAATCTTATCGATTTCCTGCAATTTAACTTCTATTTTGTCCAAAATATTTGCTTCTTCTTCTGTGTTTAGCTTACTTGTACTAAGATTAAGACCTTCGTCCCAATACCTCCTATTTTTCAGAACTCGTATAGGCAGCTCCCAAGTTTCATCATTAGTTACTACATGTTTATCACTAAAAGGGACTGTAATTACTCCGGTTATTGGCAAGACCATTTTTAACTGGCTTCTTTCAAAGTCAACAACACTCTGATATTTCGACAAGAAATCTATGCCAATTAAAACCTCAATACTGAGATTGTTTACAATTAAACATGGATGATCAATTAAATTACCATTAATGTTAAAGGGCAGTAAAGCTTCTTGCTTTACCGTTTTTGACACCTTGCCAGTAGCACCAATTATTCTTAGTCCTGACCGATGACCACGCTGTCTGGTCTCCTTCCCCAAGCAACCAACCTATTCTTAGTCCTGATACCCTCATTACTGTAAGCTTGTCTTTACCAGGTAATGCATCAAAGAAGGACTGAGATATTGCACTCACCTCACTTCCACTGTCTAAGAGACAACGTACATTGATACCCAACATATTCACTATTATTATAGGGTGGCTTATTCTAGGTTGTACAGGTGGTTCCTCAAATTCATCTAATAGCTCCTTTTGGATTTGTCTCCAACTAAAGTGATCGACATCTGCCTTCATTACATTTAGGTCACAGTGTGTAGGGGTTTCCTGAATTACATTTTCAGCTGCCTTTTCCAGTCGGTCTATTAATTTTAAATCGAAACACCGCACGACTTCATTACATTTAGTTTGCTTAACATGACCCAAATTACTGTAGTCTGAGCGATTCTGCGCCTCCAGACCGGGCATAACACTAGTTACAGCTAAACAACTTTCACCATTATCGTCGGTTTCCTTCTCAAGTGACAACTGGTCACAGCTACCGGGTTCATCGACACCCAACAACCTACCCTCTACATTCTCACTTATCTCCTGTCCTAAATCTATTAGTACATTATCAACATACTGCACCGGCACTTTAGATACGAGCACATGATCCTCGTCGTAAATATAAGCATGAATTTCTTCTGCTTCTTCACCTGACAATTCAGTATTTTGTAGCTCCTCCCTATCATTACTCTGCTGCGCCTTCTCTTGCTTTTCCCACTTAGAAAGCGTCTCTAACACGGTATCTATCAAATACTGTGAGTGATCTAATATTTCTGTTGTATCCTTAGGTGCTACCGACTCTTCATCCACATGTTCAGTTTGAGTATTCTGATCTGTCTTACCAATTCCCTTAACTACTGGCATAGGAAAAGTAACCACCTGGTGAGCGCCAGTGTCCTCATAGACGGGAACTAGTTTTCCTGCCTCGGCCTACTGCTGTTTCCTTTATTTCCATTATAGTTGACTGGCACAGCATTACTTTCCGTACTGTGGTTTACATGCATAATTTTGTTTGGCACAGCATTACTGTCATTTGGATGCCATTGTTGGTTCTGATAATTATTTCCCCAATTCCTACCCCTCTTAGGATGGCGAACACCTACTGTTCTGATGTTTACATTGCCATTTTGCTCGTTCCTATAATTACTACTATTGTTATTAGCATTTCTGTTATTACGTGCTTGCTCCTCATTGGCAGCAACAGGTTCTACACGTTCTACACGTTCCAGATACTCAATGAAACGATCCAGATTGTCTCTAGGGGCAGATATAATTCTAGTTTGCCAATACCATGGCAGTTTGGCTTCAAGACCTAGTATAATCATTTCAGGTTTCAGCTGTTCGGCCAAATGTGACAAAAGTGTGATCCATGACCTAGCAAACTCTTTAATTGATTCCTTGCCTGCATTGAAGCGTTTTCCACTCCAAAATTCTCTCAATACTTCATTCTGCTTATTGCTAGACCAATACTCATTAATAAAAGCTGTTTTAAACTCCGCTAATGTTTTACACTTTAACATAACATCAGCTGACCAACGCATGGAGTCACCTGCTAAATGGCTTTTAACAAATGAGATTTTCTCTCGTTCAGACCAAGTTGGTGGAATCACATCTTCAAAATCGTTCCAGAAATCTAGCGGGTGGATATTTTTATCTGGATCGAACCGCAAGAACTGCCAACACCCGATAAAAGCGGCGTTTGCAGCTACAACTTGTTGTACACTACCATTACCAGAAGTTACTGAAGCTACTTTACTCTCAATGTTAGCAATGTTAGTACTGATATTTTCTACTTTCATCTCAACATTATCTACTCTTTGTACAATATGAGTAGTATCAGTTTTGATGGCATCTACGTCTGCTTGACATATGTTTATTTTTATATTAACATCTTTAAACGTATCTGAGCACAGTTCAGATTCCGCCTCGATCTTTTCTGTTAACTTGTGCTCCAGCTTCGCATCTTCCATTTGGAAGTCTTTGCGAACCTCAGCAACTTCGGATTTAACTGTTTTATACATCTCAGAAAACTGTTGAGCAACCTTTTTCTTAATATCCTCATGATTGTAATCAATTTTATAATTCCAACTGTCTAGATCCTCTTTCAACTTATTGCAACCAGCCTTGAAGGTATTGTCCATTTCCTCCAATCGTTTATTAAAATTATTTTGGCTGGCCACAATCTCATACTTTAATTCAGCATTATTGGATTCTAATTTATTGTCCATTGCCTCAAACCGTTTATTAAAATTTGTTTGACTGGATACCATTTCAGACTTTAATTCAGCATTACTGGCAGCTATTGCTTGTAATACAACATTTAAATCGACAGCCCCAGCATCTTTGGGTTGCCCACTAGCTGCCTTTTTTTCACACTCAGGTGACGAAAAACTAGCTCCAACACCAGAATCATCAAAACTAAATGAAACTTCTGATTGATTAGTCATATCTAACTTCTCCTGTTTAAATTCTACTATCCCTGATGACTGTTTCATTTTTAATCCATCAGAGAAACTATCCTCAAATAAATTTACAATTTCTATTTTCTATTTTACTACAGGGGTTTTTATTATTGAATCATTGCCCCTTTTTACACTACTATCAGGAGACAATACTTCATATTTCACTTTAACATTACTACTTTCATGCATGTTTACACTTGAACCGTTGTCTGGATTTACAGTTCCCTCAACAGACATAGGTTCTAATTTAAGTTTAAACTCGGTTTCTTTTGGCGTTTCCATCGCCGACAGTCTTTTAGTGCAGGTTAGTAAAATTATTAACAGCTTTTCACTTAACTTAGTTCCTTCTGCACGACGTTGTCGGCGCGGCGTACCAGGATTACTGATGCGACGTGGCACGTTGAACTGCAGACGGCACTCCGACGGCTGTTGTGTGTTTGCGTGGCCCGTAACTACAGGCGCGGCTCCGGCTGCTGCGGTGGACGACTGCGGTACGGCAAAACTGGCTTCTCGCGATGCCGGCAGCACCGCTAGCTTCAGTACCAGCTCCGTCAACCCAGATGCGTTGTTAATCCAATTGCGTCGTCCACGTGCACACGTAACACTTTCACTGTTCTATTACTCAGCTGCGTGTCGCATTCCACTCGCGAATCCGAATAGTTAAAAATCACTTTCACTTAGTTTATTTCCCGGCCGATGCACCATATGTGGGGCGGCGGTTTTTTAAATTGAAAGTTAATCGTTTGCTGTATAAAAGTTTGTTTGTTGAATCAGTTTCTGGCTTTTAGAATGTTGTTAATGCTGTCTTTCGCCGTTCTCAACACTGGCTCTCTAATTCCCTTTTAGCCCCCAGAAAGTGATTTAACAAAACGTGAAGCCTGTAATTAGAGTTCCTAGTGCCCACTTCATCTGAGAATCCCATTATAGCTGCAGCTTATAGCTCTGAGGAATTAGGAGATTGTCCGGGATTTATAATCAAAAACGATTTTCCAAAATAGTTGAGTATATTCTCAAAGTCACAAATAAAAAACACAAGTATCCCTACAACCTAACTAACAGAGCAGTTCAGAGTCTAATGCGCTGATGCAACTATAAATGTCCGAATTAAATGTTAAAAAGAATGCTCGCCATAATTTGATGAAAATATTTCATCAAACGCCACGCTAAATTATTGGTAGAATGTCTGTCCCGCGACGGCACGTGAAAATACGACACTACGCAAACTGAAGCTAGATAATGAAAATCATCCCAGAATTAACACTTCACTTGAAATGATTCCATGGTTCCGCGTATCTCTAGTAACTTAATACGGCACCCGAGGCTGTTTGTCGCAGTGATACCGACGCGACGCGACTGCCGACACAGATGGCGAGTGATTCAGCGTCTGGAGAGAACTGGGGCCTTGCTTCCTCGCGCAGCATTCTTATATATAAAGCCGCGGTGCGGACGGCTAAGGGAACGCCTGATCAAATCGGCTCTCCCGACTAGCCGCTGGGCTAGTAACGCACCACTTCAAGTTACATAATAAATTATAGCTTCTCTTGCTGATGGCCGAAGAAGCTCCTAATTTAACTGTGCATTCAGCACGCAGGTAAGTATTGATAATAAAATTTTGACGTGGCTAAGTTAAGTATTTTGGGCGAGAGAATTAATTTAATTGCCCTGCACGCAGCAGATGAGCTCTGAACTGTCCCTTTTGAGATCCGCTATCGCTATAATTTTATAGGTATTCAAAAGAAACTTTTCACATCTTCATAGTCATAGCGGACCTCCAACCTATTTAAATCTAAACATCCTAGCCTTAGTTATTAGCCTACTTAATCTATCTTGCTTCCTTCAGTTTTGAGACGAAAACCACAAAATCATGAATTTCCACTAAAATCTTAATTTGTGAAATCCAAAGTACTGTTTTTATTAAATCATTATGAAAGATGAATCTAAATATAAATTTTGAAGTCTCTAGCTCTTTTCTGTTGCGCCAATGATTTTTACAGAAAAACGTCCAAATCTCGAAAATGGCTAAAGTTATCGAACTGATATTTAACACATATTAATATAGTATTATTTCTGACATGCTATAAAAGTTTTAGGTCATTTGCTTGATTTATAAGGTATTGCGCAACATTTATGACGTCAGAGCTAGTTACAGCAGACCGGCTAGCACACAATGGAAACTGATGTGAATTTACTACAGCGTGAGTAGGCTGCTTCCCTACACCTCTTTCTCAGATGGACGAACTAACTTCACATTAGCAGTCAGTGATACATGCCGATAATCAGAGAGTCGGCTTCCAGCTATTATCATGATCTATTATTTTAAAGGATTACTGATGGGACAAACCCTTGATTCCAGCGGCCTTAGCTTTTACATATCTACATACAGACCGATTGCTGACGTGAAGTTTGTTTGTCCTGAGGAAAACGGGTTTAAATCCGTCGAAACCGTGGTAAGGGTAATTTGAAAACCACCATTTATTGCAAATGGTTGGCTGTTTGTTACACCTGCTGTTCCTGTAACCGTTGCTGTAGTGCAGCCACGTTCAAAATATTAAAAATAAAATGGAAATATCAGTCGAGAGTCTTCCCACCGCGACATGCCACTCATACGACAAACTCCTTGACGAAACTTTCAATATCCGTGAATGATGGGCCATTGAGTGTGAATTGCCAACCAAAAGAATTAGAGCAATAGAAAAGCACTTTGACGAACTTTGCGAGAATATAATACGCAAATGGACATACAGTGACACTTTTTAATGCAATTATTGACATCAATTCGCAAGTGATCAAAATGAAGCACGTAAGTTTTTAATGACATCTTCTCAAATGTTTCTCTTCTGTTTCCAGCACAGCTAATGTTGATTATAACATAAGTAAGTAAAGTACAAACATAAAATAATGTCCTGTGTGCAAGACTTAGCAGAAATGACGTCGTGTTACTCTGACGCATGTGAAAGATTCCTGATGTATATAACAAAATTTATGGTTGCTACAAAAACTGAGCTTTATTTTTCGAAGCTAAAAAAATGTTTAAAAAATATTTACCTTCTACGTTGAGTGAGGATTGTTATCCAGTTCGTCTGTACCATCAATAGGATGAGGGTGCCCACGAACGTTCTTCGGCCCCCCCCCCCCTCCCCCCCGCTCCACCCAAAAAATCCACCATCAACGTAGCTTCTCGTGGAGATGAAATTGGGCTCGCACACACGCTGCATTCGCGAATGGAACAGGAATAGCCTTCAATCAAAAATGTTCCCTGTGTCAGGCAGAGTTCACAGTGACTCGCAGAGTAAAGATGAAGAAAAGCCGTAGAAAATGAAAAAGGGCAAGGTAATGCTTTTTCTAAAACAATTGACCATTGAGCCCATACAGGAACAACGACAAAGTCACGTAACAGTTAATTTCTGACATGGCCTAGATGGAGACAAACTATCTGAAAGCTGTACAAAAAAACTGATAAATCTTTTAACATATTCAGCACTGCTCGCACACCATATGGCGCGCATGTGTCGCCTTGTGGGCGTTGCTCGTATCGCGTACGGTCGCAACTTTTCCATTCGCTGAAACGTGTTTTCCTGCACGCTGCGCAACTGCTGGCTGTAGGATAGACGTAATAGTTCGGGAAAGGCCGTATTCTAGGGCTCAAATGGAAAAATAAATGTGATGTACACCGCCTCTCCCCAAAACATCAGATAACCACCAAAGAGATTCCTGTACGTTCAAAACGAGATTTGACAACAACAATACCCCCAAACATTGTAATAGACGGTACACGAACAGGACTGGTGTAGATCGTGACAATCAGCTTTATAGCTACTACCCATTCGCAAGCAAAACATGAAGTGGTGGAAAAAAAATTTCATTAGTGTTTTCCAAATGTCTACGTTGAATTGTTTTATTCTGTATAAGGATGTCAGCAAGCAAAACATAGCTCTAGTGAAATTTTTAAAGAAAAGTTGACATGGGTTTGAAGCTGCAGTAGGAGACACTTAATCATTGGAACCAACACCAACCACTAGCCTAGATGGAAATTTTGGACGCCATTTTCCAGTTAAGGTACCAGCCACTGCCAATAAAGTAAATATCACGTGCTACTGTAAAGTCTGCTCTGACGAAGGAAAGAAAGAGACTGGCATGCGCGTAAGGAAAGAAAGCTGATGGTGGTACAAAGACTGCAATGCCGGACTTTGCGTACCACATTGTTTTAAAGGCTATCATTTGGAAGTAAATTATATATTTATATATAAATTACACGCAATAATTTTTGTCATTAAATATGAAATAAATATATTTTTGCTTGAAATCTTCGTAAACAAATGCAAATTTTTGCGCGGGGGGAGGAGGGATTTTTCATGTATTTGGCAACGCTAATGCACCGGTACTGATACGAACATACGAGAATATACGTATAACGAAATATATTCCCAAATCTAAGATGCTAGATATATGCCTTTAAGATGCTTGACTATTTCGTAATTATTCTTAAAATTTTGCTAGAAAATCGCCATTTCGCCTACGCAGTCCAAGAGGAGGGATTGTGCTAATAGTCAAGACCGCAAGTAAGTAACAGTAGGCGATGCCTAGTTTCAGATCATTATACAACCATCTCAGATCTTGTGTAACGACTATATATGCAAAATACTCTAAGTATGAAATTTTACTCTGCGAAATTGTGTTTAGTTTATTGCATTTCTTATTACAAAATGGTTCAAATGGCTCTGAGCACTATGGGACTCAACATCTTAGGTCATAAGTCCCCTAGAACTTAGAACTACTTAAACCTAACTAACCTAAGGACATCACACACACCCATGCCCGAGGCAGGATTCGAACCTGCGACCGTAGCAGTCCCGTTTCTTATTACAGTTTGTATTTTATTTTACATTGACGTCTCTGTTTGTTTCTTAGGTCTATAATGCCTAATATTTTATGTCAATGATTGTTGTTGTTGTGATCTTCAGTTCGAAGACCAGTTTCATTATGCTCTCCAAGCTACTCTATCCTGTGCAAGCCTCTGCATATAGAAATATCTACTGAAACCGACATCCTTCTGAATCTGCTTACAGTATTTATCCCTTACACGCGATATATATTGGAGACAAAGGAAGCGTTCCACAGTCAGCTTCAGTTGCCGATTCTCTAAATTTTCTCAATAGTGTATCTCGTAAACAACGTCGCCTTCCCTCCATGGTTCCCATTTTAGTTCCAGGAGCATCTCCGTAACACTCGTGTGTTGTTCGAACATACCAGAAACAAGTCTAGCAGCGCGCCTCTGAATTGCTTCGAAGTCTTCCTTTAATCCGACCTGATACTGATCCCAAACACTTGAGCAGTACTCAAGAATAGGTCGCAGTAGCGTCTGATATGCGATCTCATTTACAGCTGAACCACACTTTGCCAGAATTCTTCCAATAACCGAAATCGACCATTCGTCTTTCCTGCCACAACCTTCACAAGCCCGTTCCATTTCATACCGCCTAACAACGATACGCCCATATATTTCAACGATGTGACTGTCTCAAGCAGGACACTACTAATGCTGTATCCCAACATTACGGGTTTGTTTTTCCTGCTTATCCGAAATTAACTTACATTTTCCACATTTAGAGCTAGGTGCCATTTATCACGCCATCTAGAAATTTTGTCGGTCTTGTATCCTCCTACAGTCACTCGACATCGCCATCTTACCGTGCACCACATTATCATCAGCAAACAATTGCCGACTGCTGCCCATCCTGTACGCTAAAACATTTATGTATATAGCGAATAATAGCGGTCCTATTACACTTCCATGGGGCGCTCCACACGATACCCTTGTCTCTGATAAACACTCACCATCGAGTATATCTGTGAACCTATTCCATACGCCCGTGCCTTCTCTAACAGCCTGCAGTGGAGCACCATGTCAAACGCCTTCCGGAAATCTAGAAAAATGGAATCTGCCTGCTGCCATTCAGCCATAGTTCGCTGTATATGCGAGAAAAGGGTAAGCTGCGTTTCGCACAATGGTTCAAATGGCTCTGAGTACTATGGGACTTAACATCTGAGGTCATCAGTCGCCTAGAACTTAGAGCTACTTAAACCTAACTAACCTAAGGACATCACACACATCCATGCCCGAGGCAGGATTCGAACCTGCGACCGTGGAAGTCACGCGGTTCCAGACTGAAACGCCTAGAACCGCACGGCCACCACGGCCGGCAGTTTCGCATATATGCCGGGTATAGATAAAGTCCGGGAACACTTTCAAATATTTGTTGCACATGAACCAAACATTGTACAGATATCATACATATGTCTTTTTGAAGAGAAACCCTGAAATTTTTTTTTTTCGTGTATACCGCCACAGCGTAGCTTGGTAATTTGCCGATTGTCAGTGCTAGTCGCAAACATGGCGAGTTTAGGTGCGGAGCAGCTGTTTCATCAAATCGCCTCACCGATCACCATATCTCACTCCGTGTGACTTTTTTCTGTGGGGACACATTAAAAATCTGGTGATGTACCACGTGATGTAGCAGAGCTCCGGGAGAGAATACGGGAAGCGACTGCCACAGTCGACGATGCCATGCTGGGACGGGTATGGCAAGAATTCGATTACCGGGCCACTCATGATTCGAATATTCGAATATAGAATGTTTGCAAAAAAAAAAAAAAAAAGCTTTCAGAGTTTCTCTTCAAAATGCATGTACGACATCTGTACAATGTTAAGTTTTTGTGCAATAAATAACTGAAAGTGTTCCCGGACTTTATGTACACCCTGTATAATTAAGGCAAGGATGGCCAGTGATATCTTCGGTGAGGATTTACACCAGTCTCGAACTCTTGCAGGTATCGGCGAAATGCTGCGAGTAATGGGGATAAGGGGTAAGGGGCACTACATCAGTAGTGAGTGGGTAAGTTGAGGATCTGAGTCTGATCGAAGACGTGATCGAAGTGCGTGCAGTTCTAATCATCAATTTGTCTGGATGGGTTAGTGGTCAGAGTATTTGCCTACTAACCTGGAGATCGTGACTCGAATCCAAATCTAGCACAAATTTTCAACTTTACCCAACGATTTAAGTCAGTGCCCATTCGCAGCCAATGTCTGTAATTTCTTTGTATCTTAATTCATAGTGACTGCTGGATCACAATGGTGTCTGTTCCTTTAGAAAAGTCCGAAAGAGCAGATACCACATGTATATGTATTAGCAAAATGAATCATTGTCAACCGGTAGAGGACCATTTACAGAAAGTAGGGATCGCACAGGACAGCTTGACACTTGCGCAGAAATGCATTCTTTTCTCAGCAATGGGTTGAGTCTGCTCATGTGTTACAAAGCGGCGGTTCTCTTAATTTGCTGTTGCCTTCTATGTCGTGCATTTCGTTCGTTAGAAGAGACCGTCCCAGCTGTCCCTGCGCTCATTTTCTCGTTCAGTAATTTAGTCAGAGCCTACTGACGAAGTTAGTGGTCGTATTGGCGTAACCTATTATTAACAGTCGCTTAAAAGTTATGGTTGTGAGCAGGCTTCGGTGCATGGTGGCTGTTCACAGCAGAAGCACCACCCCTACCGTTGCACGCTCACCTAACATGCTGTCTGCTGGGTCAAGTTATTTTGTGCGCTCTACACAGCCTCATCAAGGTCGAAAGCCGGGTGTGTTGTTATTTCATAGTGCAAGCACTTGAAGTGATTGCGGATTAAGGAATGTGGTTTCAAAAGGTACCATAAAAAACCGGTTATTACATGCGATCGAGACGACACAGCTTCAGGACAGGCATACTGCATCACATTCTTACTAAAAAAAAGAAAAAAATGAGACATCAGAATTACAGTGGCCCGTGATTTGTTCAGGTAACCGAGTCATGCGTAGCAGGAACGTACCTTCCCTTTAATCTCCTCCAGGTGCTAAGGAGCTCGGCATTCCCACGTCTAGCTGTGGCTGCCATCTGCAGATTAGAATGAGAAACACGTGGAATTTCCCACTGCTGCCAGCAGTCGCACTGGCAACAATTGACGTACTATTATATGTGTGTTGTGTGCTCAATTTAATTGCAGGAAGACTTCGTTTTGGAGTTATTTCGTGGTTTTGTTTGTATGTTTGCAGATAATGGCGTTTGTAAGTAACACCACGGTATTTATTTGATATTTTATGCAATCTTCTTGATTTTAACTCATGGAAGAAAATTTATGGTCCATTATAACACATCAAAAATATGTTGTAAATGTGTGGGAATATTTGCTCCCGCGCTCCAAGCTGCCCATATGCCGAGTACTGTTTCACATTTTTACTGCAGACAATATACCTGTTTCTTGAGGTATTATTGTGCATATTCACTTATCTTAGGTATTTCTCATTACAAAATTACTTTGCCAGAGAGTCAGACATGCTAGGGTATCTCTTCTCATTCCTGAGGATGAGTGTGTTTCCGACATTGAACACGACAATGTTTCAGCAGATGAGGAAAATAATATAGTGAACGTCCACCCACAGTCTGCAGTTACTTTTCGACATGTGCGCTTAATATTAGATACGTTTCAGTCCATGGAGTGTATTATGCCTCTGCATGTTCTCCCACAGAGTCGACAAAAATTACAGCAGTGAGTGATACTGATAAGAGCTCTGAAACTGGTTGGGATGAAACACTGCTTCAGTGTTTAGACATAGATTGTTAGAGTAAGCTTAGTATTGCCAAAGAAAGTATTCTCTAAAACGAATCGACCATATGAGTATTTTCTTGGCACCTTCAGTGAAAATATCATTCAGAATATTGTTGAACAAACAACTTGTATGCATCCCAAGAGTAACAAATTTCCAATTGAGTGGACACGACAGACTCTGAAATCAAAGCATTTATTGGTTTGCTTATCGTTATGGACATCCACAAATTGCCACATTTACCAAATTACTGGAGTCTAGATACTCTTTTGCATTTTGAATCAGTGTAGAAAGTGATTACTCTGGGAAGGTTCAAAAACTATTTAGAAAACCATCTCAGTGATAATTCGCAGGCAATGGGGAAAGGTGCTCCTGTGTATAATAAATTACATAAAGTGAGGCCACTAACTGATGCTGTAAATAATAATTTCTTAGAGGCATATAATCATTCAGGCAGGTTATCCATTGGTGAAGCTATGATACCTTTCAAGGGACGACAGAGTATAAAAAATATGTCCAAAAAGGCTATAAAAAGAGGTTAAAAGTTCTGGCGCGTGGTTATTGCTAAGACAGACAATCTACTGCAATTCCAGATCTATTTTGGAAAAGGGGAAGACAATAATGCCAATATTGCTCTTTACAAAAGGGTTGTATTTGAATTGTGTTCACCTTTGAAAAACAGTAAATATGTTGTTGCATTTGACAAGTATTTCACTTCGTACGCCCTAATGAAAACACTTTAGGATAATGGAATATATTCTGTAGGTACTGTAAGAACCAGCAGAAAATGTTTTCCAGAAATGATAATGAAAAACAAACTTTCACGAGGCGAGTTCAAGGCACAGATCAAAGATTCAGTCGTTGCGATAAAGTGGCAAGACACAAGAACAGTAAGAGTTCTGGCTACAGCAACATCTCTCAGAATTTAACATTCATTTCCAGAAAAAGAAGAGATGGTTCCATGTGTAGCACAGCTTGTCCGAATCCAAACGTTCATACAACAGTGTGATGGGCGGTGTGGAACTCTTCGATCAGAAGCGAGAACAGTATGAAGTTGGACGGTGATCTCCAAATGGTGGCACAGAATTTTTTATTTTCTAGTTGATGCTGCTATTGTGAATGCGTTTATAATGCACGCGGCTGTCACAGGATATGGCGAACAGATAACATTCCATTCATCGTTAACAATTACTGTCAGAATTCTGGTCAAAGAAACGACATGGACGTACACCTGTACTTATCTGAAAAAAAGCAGTAGCATTGGTGTCCATGATGATCTCAGACTTTTAAATGTGGGTGAACGTGTGCCGAAGAAAATTGCGAAATATGGCGTTACCAAGAAAAGAAGAAAACAGAACAAGAATAATAGGCTCAAATTGCAATGTCGCTTTGTGTGATCCAAGTTTCAGGCTGTTCCATAACATCTAATTAAATTTTCATTAATATTTTGTGAATAAAAGATAATCTAACAAGCACGTTTTGCAGTGCCAATTTTTATAATAAAAAGTTTTTTAAAAATTTGATAGTCATCTCACGGTCCAAGGGAAGCCATTTCCCACATAAATTTTCAAAAAGATAGGGCCTAATTTTTTTTTTCTTTTTGCATGGGTTGGATAGGTGGTTCATAGCAAGTCATTGAACCACCAACTGTCATCCGCAGCCAGCTCCACGAAATGGATAATCCGTGTATTCATACACATTTCATTGTGAATGAACATTGTCAGAGCGGCAGAGTGTGAGAAGTATTGCCACGGAAGTACTGGTTGACACAGATGTTGCCATGCAATACGAAACATTCTCCACTGCTGGTAGACAACTCAGCAACGCCTCAACGATACCTTGGCAACTGCTTGCAACGGTCCGCTCCATCAGCAATATTGCCCGGCCTTCTCACAATTGTCTCGTGTATTGCAGCCACATTGCAGCAATATTTAAAACAACATTATTGTATCAACAAAATTACATAAAATATAGCCTGCGCAAACGAACCATTAGAACACTGGATTATAGGCTATCTCCCCCAACCACCTGTTTCTCAGGGTTAAACATGACGGTGTTTCCACCCTGGTAGATCTACAGTTTGCCAGATAATATGTGATTTGCATGCATTGTAAATAAATACCTGGTGGTTATAATTAAAGAACGTCTCTTCACGGAGGTCCAGTGTGGACTGCAATTACCGTATGGGAACGAAACTTGGTAGATACTCTAATGCGTTAATATCGAACCGATTTCCACTGAAAAAAAGGTAATTACAATTTTGGCCACCAGATGTGATGCTGGCAGTGCAAGAAAGACATATAGAAACGTTCGAATGGATTAGGAATGGGGCGTGGACAGGGAAGGTCAGATAAGTGAGAAAGGTATAACGTTGATTTCAGTATTAACCGCCGCTTACGCAGTTTGTTTTGTCGACGAGATGCTGCATACGTAACAGTTGCTCGCAACAGTTCCGGTGGGATATGAGCAACGTGTTCCTGTGTAGTGGCCTTCAGATCGGGAAGTGACTGACGTGTCCCTGGTAAACGCTTTCTTCTAGATATCCGCAGAAATAAAAGTCATATGGATTATGATCAGGTGGTCTCGCAGGGCATGTATCTGGAAAACCTCTGGAAATAACAATTGGAAGCTTTCACTGGTCGAGTGACAATAGTTTCTGGTTCAAATGGTTCAAATGGCTCTGAGCACTATGGGACTTAACTGCTAAGGTCATCAGTCCCCTAGAACTTAGAACTACTTAAACCTAACTAACCTAAGGACATCACACACATCCATGCCCGAGGCAGGATTCGAACCTGCGACCGTAGCGGTCACGCGGTTCCAGACTGTAGCGCCTTTAACCGCTTGGCCACACCGGCCGGCAATAGTTTCTGTCCCATCTAGCATGAAAACAGTACTTTTTACGCAGTTGCGCTCTTCCAAAGCGGGAATCAGATGCTGTACAAGGAGGTCTCCATAACGTGCAGACGTCATGGTACACGCGCCCTCTGAGTGTATTCTCTCAAAAAAAAGGGGGGGGTGGGTGGGATACACTGCACCTTGTAGTGTAAAATGTCCTCCGTCACTCCACAGAACACTGCCCAGCCATGTGTCATCAACTTCGATCCATGCTGGAAACCAAGGAGTAACTTCAGAACGTAGCTTAAGATTATGAAGCTTCAGTCGTTGCATAATCTGGATCTTGTAGGGGTACCAGTGTAAAATAGACCACAAGACTTTCCGTACAGTTGGCCTTGGGATGGACAATTCTCGTGACACTACACGAGCACTAACACTAAACGGAGCACGTGTTCCATGTCCGTTACAGCAACAGCAATCTCGTCAATAGCTTCCACCGGGATAGGACGCCTTCCTCTTCCACACATGTTTTCCAATTTCCTTATCGTCTTCTTTAAACCATTTAAAGAGATTGGGCTTCCCCTCAGACCTATCAGAAGACGATATTCGCTTAATGCAACATAGTTCACGTAAAACAGTTTCACTAACAGCACACAGTCTTCCTTCTCGATAGGCATACTTTTCACTCACGTTATGGCTTGTCAAAGGACAGTGTGGATGTCATGCCGTCAGGCAAGCTGTGTACAGTGCCGTTTTGCACCTGGTGGCCACAATTAAAACTAATTTTTCCCAGTGTAAATAGGTTCCGCATAACGCATTAGCGTATCTACCCAGTTTCGCTGCCGTACGATAATTGCAGCCCACACTGGACTTCCGTGACTGGCTGTTATTTATTTATAACCAACCGATAGTTGCCTCTACTAAACTTCCAACCCTCGTACAGTGGAATGTGTTCATTGCGTCCGTGCGACAGCGCAACTACACTACTGGCCAATAAATTGCTACACCAAGAAGAAATGCAGATGATAAACGAGATATTCATTGGACAAATATATTATGCTAGAACTGACATGTGATTACATTTACATGCAGTTTGGGTGCATAGATCCTGAGAAATCAGTACCCAGAACAACCACCTCTGGCCGTAATAACGGCCTTGATACTCCTGGGCATTGAGTCAAACAGAGCTTGGATGACGTGTACACGTACAGCTGCCCATGCAGCTTCAACATGATACCACAGTTCATCAAGAGTAGTGACTGGCGTATTGTGACGAGCCAGTTGCTCGGCCACCATTGACCAGACGTTTTCAATTGGTGAGAGATCTGGAGAATGTGCTGCTCAGGGCAGCAGTCGAACATTTTCTATATCCAGAAAGGCCCGTACAGGACCTGCAACATGCGGTCGTGCATTATCCTGCTGAAATGTAGGGTTTCGCAGGGATGGAATGAAAGGTAGAGCCACGGGTCGTAACACATCTGAAATGTAACGTCCACTGTTCAAAGTGCCGTCAATGTCAACAAGTAGTGACCAAGATGTGTAACCAGTGGCATGACATACCATCAAACCAGGTGATACGCCAGTATGGCGCTGACGAATTCCAATGTGCATTCACCGCGATGTTGCCAAACACGGATGCGACCATCATGATGTTGTAAACAGAACCTGGATTCATCCGAAAAAATGACGTTTTGCCATTGGTGCGCCCAGGTTCGTCGTTGAGTACACCATCGCAGGCTCTCTTGTCTGTGATGCAGCATCAAGGGTAACCGCAGCCATGGTCTCCGAACTGATAGTCCATGCTGCTGCAAACGTCGTCGAACTGTTCGTGCAGATGGTTGTGTTTCAAACGTCCCCATCTGTTGACTCAGGGATCGAGACGTGGCTGCACGATCCGTTACAACCATGCAGTTAAGATGCCTGTCATCTCGACTGCTAGTGATACGAAGCCGTGGGGATCCAGCACGGCGTTCCGTATTACCCTCTAGAACCCACCGATTCTATATTCTGCTATCAGTCATTGGATCTCGAGCAGCTATGTCGCGATACGATAAACCGCAATCGCGATAGGCTACAATCCGACCTTTAGCAATTTCGGAAACGTGATGGTACGCATTTCTCCTCCTTACACGAGGTATCACAACAACGTTTCACCAGACAACGCCGGTCAACTGCTGTTTGTGTATGAGAAATCGGTTGGAAACTTTGCTCATGTCATCACGTTGTAGGTGTCGCCACCGGCGCCAACTTTGTGTGAATGCTCTGAAAAGCTAATCATTTGCATATCACAGCATCTTCTTCCTGTCGCTTAAATTTCGCGCCTGTAGCACGTCATCTTCGTAGTGTAGCAATTTTAATGGCCAGTAGTGTACGTTACGAGGCTTCCCACTGCACATTCGTTATAGCGGATATAACTGCAGTGGGCACGCGGCCAACCCGACAGAAGGGCCATTGTTGGCGCCATTGTGGCAGGAGCAGCGGCAGCAGCAGCAGCGTGTGGATTCCCGGCCGGATATCCGCCTCGCTGTTTACGTTCTCTGCGCGCCGCGCGTGACGGATGCTGGCTGCTTGATGTAATGGCGTGAGGGGAGGGGAAAGGGGGGGGGGGGGCGTCGTGCAGCCGACGCCTGACCCGCAATCCACACGGGCGTCCGAGCCACGGCGGACGGCTACCTGGAAGCCGCGTGCAGGATACGGCATACCAAAGCTGGACGGGGTCATCCGGGAGCACGCGTGATTCACTGCTGACAGCCTTACGACTCTGCACAGGCAAACTGCGGTAAGTAATGCCGTGCGGCTTAATCTGCCATCTAACCTGCGTGTATCAGGTGATATATCCCTCTAGAATCGGCTCGTAAGAGTTCATTCATGACACGGAATAGGTGATTCAGGTTGATGCCGCGCCTCTTCCAGAAAGCCTTCGATAAAGTTCCGCACAATCGTCTGGTAAAGTACATCCGCATGGAATGTTAGAGCAGACATACGATTGTATTGAAGGCTTCCTTGCACACAGAACCCCCTATGTCACTCTTAATGTGGATGTATTGTCAAAGGCAAAGGTAGCGTTTGGCATATCACATTGTTGTGTGGTAGGGACGCTATTGTTCAGGGTAACTCCAAACTCCGTCAACAAAATTTCGGAGGGTGTTCAGGGATATTTTTTGACTGTTTTGGTATTAAGGACCAGTAGTTAGTTACACAGTCTCATATGCATTGCTTCCCAACTCAACATCCGTTTTTCTCAATGCTTTAAGGGTACAGGAATGAATACGATATCGTTAGAAAGGTTTTTTAACCATGCAGATTTTACGCTGAAACTTACTGTTTGCGGAAAATTTTAAAATAAAAGAGGCTTAATACTATCATAGGCATAGGGTATCAAGAATTCCCAGCTTCATACCTATATTTTATAAAGCTAACTGATTAATCACGAGACTCCATTTTCATATGATTTTGTTACAAATTCCATTTTATCTGTTTCAAAGAACTTATTAACTGCATAGTTTGCATACAGCATTGTCATAGACAATAACTGTGACCACTGTGGTTGTCCATTATCTCTGCCCCTCGTACAAGCTGACTTTTCTAAACGAATATACTTTCCGAAATAACAAACATATCTGTCAGTGTCACCTTGAATTGTGATTTGCCTATTGCTATTATGGCCGAACGTGCTTACTGTACTTGTAATTGTGTCGCTACTGGCAATTCCTAATCTCTGTCCGTCGTACAAGCCAGAACAAACATACCGAATGCAAAACACATTTTTGGGCACATGGAAACGTATGAAAAAGGATGTATCATAAATTCATTATTATTATTCGGTACATTCTGTAAACATGTTTTTTTTTTCAATTGCCACAACTACCCACAAAAGACTATCCTAAAAACTACACTTATTCCAGATCCGGTCAGTATTTAAAGCTATAAAAGAGTGAAAGTTTCGCAAAAGTTGCCTAGTTACTGATTCATGATCTGAAGTGGTTTTTCAGAGAACGTCACAAGTCACAATTTTTTGTTCATTTACTTAAATTACCTAATAAAGCAATATGTTTCGAGGTTCAGACCTCATCTTCAAGCTACAATGGCAATACGAAAAAAGTTTAACACATGCACACATAAATATTAAAGCTATACATTATTATCATGGAAAGTACTGTGGTCATCCTGTGGAGAAACAGAAGGGTGAACTAATGTAAGGGAATATTTACTTTGTTTCTTAGTCTGCTGTTCACATATTTTCTTGAAAAATAATCATTCACTATGGATATGTGAATGGCTGTCTTCTTGTGGTGTGTTCAGTTACATCCATTGCTATGACTCCTTGGATTGTCTTAATCACTGTTTATTATTTTGTAAAAGGCACTTAAAACACGTCATCACAAGCAACTACTGTGCAGCAGAAACAAGATGGCTATTCCGTTTGTAATGACCCAAAAATATCGTGTTGTTATGTTGTATGTTAGGGGTCATTTCAGACAAATAATCAAGCTGTTTAAAAACCATAGATATCATAATCACCAACGACTTAAGGAAGAAACTAGAGCATGACGTGTTACAACCAGCTGAGAAACTGAGCAAGTCAGAAATTTATAAAGTGAAATGCAGTAATTGCAACATCACCAAATGGACATAAATTTTATAACTCGTTTTAAAGAACGTATTTAGTGTTTCGGGCCCAATAAAGCTATCGAATCAGCTATAGCGAAACAGAGAGGCTAAACAGGGCACAGTGTTGCAGTAAAGAAGGACTTTACCAAACGACACCACACACTAGAGAAGATCTAGTAAGCCGACATATTGGAGGAAATGACTGAAAGTGGAACGAAATTACAAGTTTCGCGAACTCGTGTTTCTTCAACTTCAATCCAATGCTGTTAAAACAGAGAACACGTAACAGTTAAGAATATATACGAATCTGTGCTACAGTAGCTATATCTTATTAACTGTTTAAAATAACTTATACTGTTGTTATTAACATTACAGTCTCTCTTACTGTATTATGTTTTGTCCATCAACGTCAAACATGCGTCAGCAAAGTGTGCAGAAGACATTGCAAGTGAGAATCGACACAGCAGTAGTTAAATCGAGATAATCTGTGCTTTGACCGCCATCTTGTTCCCACTGCCCAATAGAGTCGATCGTGATGACGTTTTTGAAGTGTCCTTTGCATATTCTAGCAGCCAACTTAACACGCCATAAGAAGAGTCATTTCATATGACCATGTGTATGATTATTTTAAAAAAAATTATGTGAACGGCAGACTAACGAAGTAAATATTACTTCATACTAGATTATCCTTCTCTTTCTCTGCAGAGTGGCCGCAACGCACGCCAAGACTGTAAAGAACATTTTAATATCTATGTGTACTTCCGTGAAACGTATCTTGCATTGCCATTGCAGCCTGAATATGAGTTTTGTTCCTCGAAAAACGTTCCTTTATTACATAATTTAAGTAAATCAACAAAAACTGGTGACTGGTAGCGATCTAGAGAAATTTTTTTTATATTCTTTAAACAGTCAAGGTCGATTAAGAGTCAACATGGCTTTAAATTGTAGTTATGATCTATCAACATGGCTTTAAATTGTAGTTATGATCGTTCCGGTTTTTTTAGCCGAATTACATTTCTTTCTGTGAAAATACCTCACATAGTTAAAAAAAAACAATTGTATGAATATTAAACTCAGATGGAAACCCAGTATTAAGTAAAGAAGTGAAAGCTGAAATGTGGGAGTAGTATATAGAGGAGCTGCACAAGGGGAATTAATATGAAGGAAATATTACAAAAGGGAAGAGGACCTAGATGAAGATCAATTAGGAAGTATGATACTGCAAGAAGAATTTTACAGAGCACTGGAATACTGAAGTCGACACAAGGGCCCTGGGTACACGACAGTCCCTCGGAATTACTGACATCCCTGGTGTGCAATATGTGTGAGATACGTAAGATACTCTCACATTTCAAGAAGAACGTAGTAATTCCAATTCTAAAGAATGCAGGTGCTGACAGATTTGAATATTGCCGAACAATCAGTTTAATAAGTCACGGTTGCAAAATACTAACACGAATTATTTACAGAAGGATGGCAAAACTGATAGAAGCCGACCCGAGGGAAGGTCAACTTGGATTCCATTTAGGAACACGCGAGGCAATACTGACCCTACGACTTGTCTTATAAGATAGGTTAAGGAAAGGCATACCTACTTTACAGCATTTGTAGACTTAGAGAAAGCTGTTGAGAATGTTGACTGGAATACTCTTTGAAATTCAGAAGGTAGCAGGGACAAAATACAGGGAGCGAAAGGTTATTTACAATTTGTACAGAAACCAGACGGCAGTTATAAGAGTCTAGAGGCATGAAACGGAAGCAGTGACTGAGAAGGCAGTCTGTACACTGAGTAAGCAGAAACGGAAACCAAACAAAAATTTGGAAATGCAATTAAAGTTCTCGGAGAGAAATAAAAACTTTGCCCATGACATTGCAAAGGACTTGGTAGAGCAGTGGAAGGGAATGTACGTAAGATGAACATTAATAAAAAGCAAAACAGGGTAATCAATTGAAATCGAATTAAATTAGTTGATGCTGAGGGAATTAGAATAGGAAACGACGTAGAGAGGTATTAAATGCAGAGTTACAGTGGCAAGAAAGGTTTTGAGGAAGAAGAGTTTGTTAACATCGAGTATAAAACAGTTAGGAAGTCTTTTCTCAAGGTGTTCGTGTGGAGTGCAGCCTTAAATAGAAGTGAGAAGTGAAACGAGGGCGATAAACAGTTCAGAGAGAAAGAGAATAGAAGTTTTTGAAATGTGGTGCTATAGAAGAATGCTGAAGATTAAATAGGTAGTTCATGTAATAATGTATTGAATAAAATTGGGGAGAAAAGAAATTTGTGGCATAACTTGGCTAAAAGGAGGGGTCGGTTGGTACGAAACATTCTGAAACATCAGGAGCTAATCAGTTTAGTATTAGAGGGAAGCGGTGGGGGGGGGGGGGCGGGGGGGGGGGGACAGAAATAGTAGAGGGAGACGAAGAGATGAACACAAGGAGCATCTGCGATAATTATTCAGAGATGAAGTAGCTTCCACAGGACAGAGTAGACTGCAGAGCTGCATCAAACCAGTCTTCAGACTGAACACCGCCACAACAGCAGCAACATCAAAAACAACAGCAATAGTTAAAATGACTGTATTATGCGGTCATCAAACCTAACACAATAGGATTCGCAAGCCGCCTTACGGTATGTGAAGGAATGTACGCCTGGTACCGCTGTTTGTCTCCCCTCCGCCCGCCCCCTTCCCCATTCCCCTCGCTCCCTGCCTATTTCTTTTGCGAATGACACGTGGAGAGAACGGTTATCGGCAAACATCTATATCGGCTCTAATTTCTGTGATTTTCTCGTTGTGATCATTTCGCATGCCTTGTACTATAAAGTACTCTCTTTGGTTATGGGGACAGTAAATCTTTTTGTGTTGCATAACTCCTCTCTTGTAATGACTACCACTGGAGTTTGAGTAGCATCTGCGTGATGCTCTCGCGCCGATTGGATGATCCAGTGACGATACGCACCGCTCTTCGTTGGGTCTTCTCTATCTCTTCTTTTGATCCAAGCTGGTAATGGCCCCACACCGACCAAAAATACTGAAGAATCGTTCGAACAAGTATTTTTTAAGCCACTTCTTTCGTGGATAAATTACGTTTCCTTATGAGTCTTCCAATGAAGTCTGGTATCTGATTTTCCTACAATCTATTTTATGCGGTGATTTGGCTTCATTGTTTCCCGGACGAATACTCCTGGCTATTTTATGGTAGTTACTGTTTCCAGTGAGATGTAGATAGCAAAATTGTATACTAGTTGATTTCTTTTCCTGTTTATGGGCAATACACACCATTTATTTAATTTCAGGCTCAGCTGACAATCCCTGCACAAATGATTGATTCTCTATAGGTTTTCCCTTTTACATTTTGTGTTTCATGGAGTTCCAGAGTTCTTGCAGTATTTTCTGTTTTTTTTTTTAATTTTATTTCAGCAGTTTGCTCACTATTAAAGCTATACGATAAGCAATATCATAACGTATTTAAATTTTGGTAACTAGTCGAAGTGGGCTAATTATTTGGAAATTGATACTTTTGTTTCTAATGAACTGATAGTGATGGTGGAAAATAGTGATTCTTTTACAGTTCTATTTTTCGAAAACAATAGCTTCCTTTCACTAGTCGTATTACGACACACACTTCCATGGTCTCACTTTATTCTTAATTTGTCTCTCGTCTACATCTTAAATTTGGTAAGTTATGTATTGATAGTGTGTTATATCATCGTGGTAAACTTGCTCTGCACACAGTGTGTAGGTTTTATGCTCAGCACTGTTTCATGTTTTCATTAATACATACCAACATTCAGTGAACGCATACAGAAGCTGTATGCCTGTCCATTCTTCATCAGTAAACATATCCATACTGTTATGTATCATAGTTAACGTACAGGTCACACTCCCAAGAAACAAACCAGAGAAAGAAATACTGAATACGCGCTTGAGGTCGACAAGTAAAGTGAGCATCACTGTTGTCAACGGCAAGTACTGTGAGTGACTGAAACAAGTTTGTCTGTGAACACGACACACACCACGGGCCATCGAAATTTGCATTCTTGTGAAGATACTTTCAGTGCATATCGGTGCATTTTAGAATTCTGACCCGTGCTCTTAAAGTGAAAATGGAGAGTTAAATGTGGACTGCTAAGGCGAGGTTGGAAGCCCTAAAAGAGAAGAAATGAAAATCAAAAGAACTAGACTGAAGAAAGTAAAAAAGAAGAAAATGTGGTCTTGGGGTAGCATCTTTAATTAGCAATCAACAGCACCTTAGGTGCTAGAGTTGAACCCAGCCACTGCTTAAATTTTGAATAAAAATCATCAACAATAGCGACCGATGACTTCCATTATATGGAGTCACACTCGTTCTGCCAATGGCCTTGTCAAAGAAGGCGGAGGCAACCTCTTGCCCTTGGTATCAGGAACTGCCCCTAAAAAGGGTGAAGAATCAGAAGTGTGCACTTCGGTAGCTGTGCGGTCAACACGGAAGATTGCTAAGTGAAGAGACCCAGGTTCGATGTCCGGACAGCTTGGAAATTTTCTCCACTTAGGAACTAGGTGTTCTGTTGCCCTTACTTTTGTATTCTGATGTTATGGCCCAAAAAAATTCCAGCAATTATCAACAACATGGCGATGTAAAAAGCAATAGAAGCCACTGCAGTAAAAGCACACAATGTGTATTTTCAAGATATGTGGCTGTAATTGAAAAAATGCCATGACGATCTTCTCATTGGCAAAGGTTTTCTGATTAGGAGAGGAATAGGAGAAGACTATTGTATAATCAATGAAAAATAACATTCTAGGAGTTGGTGTGTGCAGTGTCAGAAATTTGAACGTGGTAGGGAAGCTGGAAAATCATGAAAGTGAAATGATAAGGCTCAGCCTAGATCTAGTGGGGTCAGTGAAGTGGAAAGAAGAAAAGTATTTTTGGACAGACGTAAACATGGTAATATCATCAACAACAGAAACTGTTGTGGGATTCATTATAAATAGGAATACTAACCTCAGAAGTTGGGCAGACAAATATAGGTACCAGGAAGGTAACTCCAAACAAGCTTTATGCAACAGAAGAAATACTTCAACAGATGAATGAAGAAAATACAAAAAACCCTCAGGGACAGATAGGAATTCAGCAATATAAGTCATCTAAGACAGAAAGAAATTGGAAGTGCACAGAAGCTAAGACGGCTGCAGGAAAAATGAAAAAAGAAACGAAAAAATAACTGAGCTGGGGTTGGGTTGGGTTGTCTGGGGGAAGAAACTAAACAACAAGGTCATCGGTCTCATGGGATTAGGGAAGGATGGGGAAGGAAGTCGGCTGTGCCCTTTCAAAGGAACCATCCCGGCATTTGCCTGGAGCGCTTTAGGGAAATCACGGAAAACCTAAATCAGGATCGCCGAAAGCGGGATTGAACCGTCGTCCTCCCGAATGGGAGGCCAGTGAAATGTTCTGGGAAATATAGATACTGCATGCAGAAAAGTCAAAACAACCTTTGGTGAAGTTAAAAGCAAGAGTGGAAAATTTAAGAGGACAATGGGAATTCTACTATTAAGTTCAGAGGAGAGAGTAGGCAGGTGGAACGATTAGATTGAAGGCAGGTCTTATGATATGCCAGAAGAACAAATGGGAGTCAGTAGGGATGACATTAGGATTCTAGTATTGGAGTTTGAGTTTAAGAGAGCTTCGAAACACCTGTGATCAAATTATTTAGAAGGAATCAATAACATTTCTTCACAATTTATAAAATCTTTGCGGGATGTGACAACCAACTGACTTTAGAAGATGGATTGTAGAATCAATGAGACTGAAGATATACCATCAGACTTTTTGGAAAATATCACCCACAGAATCCCAGAGGTAACAAGGACTGGTAAATGCAAGACCTATACAATCAGCTTAACAACTCATGCAAGTAGATGGAAATTGCCGATGAAGCCCAAATTTTTGGGGTCAATTGGCAAACTCCACCTACTACTACGTAACCCTCATTCCCTGCTAAAACATTGGCCCCATTCAATTCAAATTGTTTTGATTAAAATTTAACTGAATTACATCAATAAATTTATCTACTAAGATTATTAATTTAAACCAATCTCAGACAAGGAAAAACCTAATAATTTTTTCATTTTTTAAAATCTAGTAAATTTATTATATTTCATTTTAAAAATAAAGTGATTATATGTTTATATATGAAGATGTTCTTTCGGACATGTCCAAAAGAACAGATACTATCTCCATATATTAATAAGGTTAAGACTCACCGGCCATTTGATAATCTCCTTGTGTGCAGATGTACAAATAGTTCACAAACACTTACGGGAAGCAGTGGTAAAGCTGCGAGTAATGAGTATGATGGGCAAGACAAGAAGAGAATAGAAGTTTTCAAAATGTGGTGCTACAGAAGAATGCTGAAGATTAGATGGGTAGACCACATAACTAATGAATGTAGTGCGAGACAATAAGTTGCGAATGTGGGAATCACGGGAGGCATGCAAGAGATAAGTCCCTGCAATCGAAGTATCCTCTGTGTCCTCCGTGGCTCAGATGGATATAGCATCTCTCATGTAAGAAAGAGCTCCCAGGTTCAAGTCCCGATGGGGGCACACATTTTCAACTGTCCCTGTTGGCTTATATCAACCAATGCCTGTATGCAGCTGTTGTTGTTGTTGTTGTGGTCTTCAGTCCTGAGACTGGTTTGATGCAGCTCTCCATGCTACCCTATCCTGTGCAACCTACATCCTTCTGAATCTGCTTAGTGTATTCATCTGTTGGTCTCCCTCTACGATTTCTACCCGCCACACTGCCTCAGAACATGTTCCACCAACTGGTCCCTTCTTCTTGCCAAGTTGTGCCACAAACTCGTCTTCTCCCCAATTCTATTCAATACCTCCTCATTAGTTATGTGGTCTACCCATCTAATCTTCAGCATTCTTCTGTAGCACCACATTTTGAAAACTTCTGTTCTCTTCTTGTCCAAACTATTTATCATCCATGTTTCCCATCCATACATGGCTACACTCCATGCAAATACTTTCAGCAACGACTTCCTGATACTTAAATCTATACCCAATGTTAACAAATTTCTCTTCTTCAGGAACGCTTTCCTTGCCATTGCCAGTCTGCATTTTATATCTTCTCTACTTCGACCATCATCAGTTATGAGTATTCATTTAACTCTAATTTGATAACATGTTCTTCGATTCCAGTGCTATATTACCATTGAACATAATCAACCTTTAAATTCATAACATCAATAAAATTTTAGAAAGCATTTTTCTCTTAATTCCCAGTATATAATGTGTATGTGATAAATAAAATTTTTGTAGATTTGTCAAATAGCACTTTGATCATTTTTAAAAATATTTTATGTTAAAAAACTCAAACCCATCCAAAGCATGTAAAAGACCCATCTAAACAGAATTTTTTAAATATACTTAGGAATACGTTTTATGTTTATTTGAATAGTTGTCTTTGGTCATTGATTTTTATAAAAAACAATCTAAATTTTAAAATTCTTGGCAGTTTATACATTTTTAAATTCATATTTACTTCATCATTTTTCATTTTTTTACATTTTTAAATGATGATAATATATTCGAATGTTCATCAACTGGAATTTAATACCCATCTTCTGTATATTTCTGTGAAGTAAAATTATCAGTTGTTCTCTCATCTACACAAGTTTTACAAATATTAAATGGCTTAACTTCCATTCATTAAGAAAAAAATTACTAGAAAAAATAAAAACTAATAATTATTCTTGAAAAATTATCTTTTTATTTTATATTATAATATTATTTTTTGGCACTCAACTATTAAGAAAATTATCAAAACCAAACCATTTAACAAAAACCTACCATTTTTCTTTTTTAAAACTTTTTTAACTGGTACACATCTGGATAATTAATTTTTTGAAGTTGTTCTTCATAAAAATTTCCTATAACTTCTCCTCCTTTAAAATCTCTTAATTTGTATATGATGGTATTAGAATAATTACTCTTTTAATTTCGAAAATGTATGTTGACCAGTTAGCTACATAGCCATTTTCGAAAATTCTTTTTAATTTTTTTATTTTTACTTTATCAAGTTTTTATAGCTTGGCTTATTATAGGCAGCAAATATTTTTTTATTATTTGTTCTATTGGTTTCATTTTACTGTTGAGTATTTTATATTATTTTATTCTGAACTAGATTCTTAACTAATCGACATGTTTATAATTTCCTTTAAGAGAAATTTGTTTACACTTTCTTTCTTTTAGTATTCTGTTATTCTATTAAATCTTTCCACAACAGTTTTAATTCTGTAAAAGTTGAAAAATGATTAAATTCTATGATTCTCATAACTTCTTGACCATCTTTATTATAAAATTCTTTTCCGTTATTTGTTTGCAAATTTCTTGAACATTTTTGACTAAAATTTTTCAAAAGGACAGATTTATTATGTATTATCTGTTATGTCTCTATCTGGAATAGCCAAAGCAGATTTTGAGAAGATATGAATTACAGTTTATAAATATTTATAGCCTTCATTTATTTATGAAATTTCTTTTAAAATACCTGAATCCATTTATATAGAGCAGCTTTCCATAAATCGTCTATACTAAAAGAATTAACATTTCTTCTTGTAAAATCTTTTCTTAGCAGTTATGTAATTCATTAATTATTTCTTCTCCAATATCTGGCTGGAAACTGTGACCGATGAGTCAGTCTTCAACTGTGTCCCATTGCCTAAAAATTTGTTTAACAACTTTACGTTTTTTAGTTCTACATACTAAACAAATACCTTCAATTCTTTGTTTTCCATTTTTTGTTGTTATTCTGTTTGGATTATGTGTATCATTGTATGAAAGATATGTACAACTTTATCAATAAATTTTAAAATAAAATAATTGTGTAACTTTTTAAGTAAGGTAATGTTATAAATTATATATTAATAAATTCTTGAATGATAAAATAACTATTTTAGTTCCTTAAACAATTTTTTTATATCATACTGACTCACTACATGTTATTGAGTTCAAAGGAATGAATTTCGTGTTTGACGCTTTATATTAATTTCATAATTCTATATTGCACTTTAAATAAACAATATTTTTTATTTTTAACAACACATTTCCTTACTCTTGTTGTTTTCTCTTCCTTATCATCAACTTTATATGTATAAATTTTCTCCCTTATACCACAAAATTCTTCCACTATTTTTTGTTTACATTTGTATTTCATTTTTAAATATTTTTTGTTTAATAAGGAAATATATATTACATTCTGAAATCAGTTCTGTCAGAAGTAATCAATAATTCATTTCACATATTCATAAAAATCTTGAGGTTTTAAATTACAGATATAACTCTCAGTACCTTGATAACAAAGTTCAGTATTTTCTACATATTTTAGTTTCACAGTATTATAATGAAGATCATATATTATTTGCTTTGATAACTCGAGTATACCCATACCAACTTAAACAGGTCTATTAATGAACATTTTTATTTATATGGACATTAATAAATATTTGTTAAATATCGTTCTGTTTGTGTTAGCTATTAATTTATCACATTTACCTACATTTGAAACAAATTTTGTATCAACCATGTTTCATATATTTTCCATTGTGTTTCCAAATACTGAATTATTTACCAATGTATGGAAATCTCTCTCAAAATAGTTTTTTGTCGTTATTTCTGTATTTATATCTATATACTTTTACATTTTAAAACTTAAATTTAAGATTCCTGTAAGGCAGAAAATAAATATATTTACTATGAAAAGTAGTTAGTAATTTTTTCTTTAGTTCATGGAAAAATTGTTTTCAGAGGCTAATGGTGAATTTTTGTATAAATTGTGCAAATTTTTTTGGAGTTCTAAGTCTACTTCCAAAATGTAATCAATTCTACAAGTGTGTGAAGTTTTACTTATTTTTTTAGAATCGAATTTTTTGATTCATATCCATTCGACCTGCCTTATAGTAAATATTGACTCATAACATTACCACAAAATTATATTCATCTAAATATTCCATTTAATTTGATATCTTATTTTATCAAAATTTTCATGTTTATTACTTGCTTTAACATATAATTTGCAGCATTGGGGTACACCAATTCTTACTCATTTTCCAAACCATTAAAATCACATTATAATTGTGTAATAAGTCAATTGTTTGATCAGTCATTTTACACATCACATCAGAAGATTAACTAGGTGCCATACAATACCAAGATGGGAATGAATCACATGCTCGTACAAATGTTTTTCTATTATTTTCTAAAACATGAGCTATTAATGATACATCAGGTTTCAAATAAATTTCATATAATTCTCCTAAATTCTTTATATTTATTTTTACCCAAATTGGTGTAGCATGATGTTGTCCCACATCACTGAAATCACAACCATTTAATTTTTTATAACATTCTTGTTTTAGTGGAAGATTGGTTTCTTCAAATTTTTGTCAACTATCTGTATTATGATAAGAATAAACGTCAGTTTGAGTTAGTAAATTTATTAGTTCTACTGCAATTTTTGTATTTCTTCTTTTGTTTCTATCATAAAACTTAAAAAACAGCCTGATGTCATAACTGTCACAACTGGATTTATTCCCGAAATTTTAGCACTCATAGTTTCTTGCAACAGATCCTCTCTAATATCTTCCCTCTCTATATACCGTATGCACTCCTTTGCCATGTCGTTCATTGGTTCCGATTGGGCGCCTTCTGCGCTGATCGTTTGTCATTGCCGGTTTTGTTCATTTCCATTTGCTGGATTATGTCTAGGGTTAGCTGGCCGAATTTCAACATCATGAGGTGCTCCGCCTATAGTCCTATTCCCACCGTGTTCACCGTAGTATCGATTCTGGTTGCCGTAACTGTTCCGTTCACGATTCTGTCCACGTCCTCGATCATTTCTGTTGCTCCACCTGTGTTCGCGACTGTTACCCCAGTTTCTATACGGCCTGTCCCGATTATTGTTTCGTTCGCGTCGCGACGACCAGTCACGCCGTTGATTAGTAATACGGCCACGACTGCGATCGCGCTGCTGTGCCCCGTAATAACTTTGTGCCTGATTAGGCGGACATTCTGCTGTATTGTATTCCATCTCTTGGAGAAGCGTTTTAAACGTTTCCACGTCCTCTTTGCATCGTCCCGCGAGAATGACGTGCCGCAAGTGCATCGGCAATTTGGTGATGCATATCCTAATTAGTTCCGCAGGTCCGTATGGGTCGTATAAAAATTGATTTGCCTGCAGCATGTGGTCGAATAGGCGTGCAGGGCTGCCGAAACCAGACTGGTTCAAATTTGGCAGCATAATTATGCCATGTTTGACCCTATCTTGTGCCGCTTCCGACCAATAGGCGGAGAGAAAGGCTTGTCGAAACTCCCGAGTGGAGTTGCAGTGACGCGCTGCCGACCTCATACGACTCGCCGGTTCGCCTTCCAAATAGCCACACATATACTCTATTTTATGTGAACTTGCCCAGTCGGGAGGAAGACAGAACTCAAATTGCTCGAGCCATGCTCGTGGATGTATGCCTTTTTGAGAATTTCGGAATATCTCAAATTTTCTTACCGTAAGGAAATGTTTGAAATCAAATCCCCGCATTTCCTCCTGGCGAGGCCCTTGAATGTTTCTATTTGTCTCATGTCTGCCCCTTAAATTACATTCTTCCCTGTCGTCAAAATCTCCCTCGTGGCCGGAGTCCCTCTCTGCACTGTTCGTACGGCTATTTTTATTGCTATTGGCGAGTTCGGAATCACACGCCATGCGGTTTTCCAGATGCGCCACGCGTTCTTGTAAATCGCCTGTTACAGCTTTGTGCTGTCTGTTCACTTCAAACTGTCCCTTCTGGAATTTAAGAAGCGAACGCACTTCTTCGGTCTCTGCGGCCGCTACCTGTGTGATATTGTTCTCGCTTTCCGTCAGCTTCATCGTGCCTACAATGTCCGCTAAAGCCGCGATCTTCTCATCTATTTGTCTCTTGTCCTCCGCCCCAGTCTGCTTCAATTGTTCGACCTGCTGTTTCAACGCGTGGATCGCTAAACTGTTGTCCGCTATTGTGTTGCTAACGACCGTGGGACAATGCGTTTCAGCCTTCTGGACCCTCGAGAGTACCTGCTGGCGATCTCTTTGGCATTGTTCTCTCAGCTCTTGGAAATTCCTAAGTAGCCGTTCTTCGCTTTCTTTAGATTTGGCCTCGCCACTGCGCTTGCTCTGTTCTAGGACTTGCAGACGGTCATCGATTTGTTCAAATGTACGGCCTAATTCTTTCATAATGTCACTTTTTATTTCACTTGCCAGATTGTTTATTCTTTGTGAGATATCGTCGGACACTCTCTGCATCGACTTGTCGACTTTATTTGTCTGCTGGATTAGTTTTTCGTCTATTTGTTCGCCTAGCTCGCGGATCGATTTTTCGGATGATTCTTTTTGTTCTCGGAACAATTCTTTATTTTGTTGCAATAAGGCTTTCATGAATTCCGCCAAATCAATTTGGTTAGTTGGAGGCGAATTAATTTCTGGCTCTGATGTGAGCCCGTTCGTGCTGTTTTGCATTCCGTCTGAAGTATTCCCCATTGCATTTTCGGAACCCCCCGACGCGTTAATATTGGAAATCAAATTATCCCCTTGGTCCATGTTGCTTAAGTTGTCGGAGCGCTTACTTTTAGCTTGGTTACGTGTCAGCATTAGTGCAATTTACACCCAGTACGTAACACACTAATCACAATAAATGTGTCCTCCAAAAATTACGACAGTCACAAGAAAGATACCCAACCTAGTACGCAATTTTTCATACGCAAAACAAATTTTTATCTTTGTTCGAAACCGTGGAATTTACAAGCGAAGAGAAAAAAAAACACACATATATAGAACAAACAAATATAGAAAACAAAACAAGACAAACAACACAACGCCGCTCAACAACGCCGTGAATCTTTTGAACGTCTGCTCGGAAACAACGCAAAAGTTGTTTGAGCGCTGTAGGGAAAAAAATTAAGATTATACAACGCTTGCAATCTAACGTCTCAGAGATTCCAGAGTCTAGCGGAATCACAGAACAGGGTCGCCATGTGAAAGATTGTAACTCTAATTTGCTTTGCTGAATAGCGTAAGATTGTGACTTGAATTTGGTATGCTGAAATCGGGTGCTAATTAGACCATGAAAGCGGTTTAAAACTGTGAGCTGTCTTGGGAGGTTAACCGTGCGTTTACTGGGCCACTGTTTCACGACTGGGTAACTAGTCTAGGTTTACCACATTACCAATCAGACTAACATTGATTATAATCTTTTACAGTCATACAACAACCGGTAATATATCTATATAAAAGGAGAATTTAAATAAAAAGAAAGAAATCAGTTTATATTTGCAAATTTATTTTAAAGATTGTTCATTGAAATTTCAGCATATTATACGTGAGTTATAACTGAGCTGGTGCCTTATTTACGATTGTGAGACTGTGAGATTGGAATATTACGGAACACATAAAATATGGAGCCAAGATTGGGAGACTGGGTACAACACTGCATTCATAAAACAACACACAAAGAACATTGAAACACATGCAACAGAAAGTTCACCACAACCAATAGATTCAAATTTTCAGTTAAAGAAATTATTTTCGTAGCACAATCCTGTCCGTCTTGTAATTACCCTTCACGTGGTCAACTTGGTTTACAGAAAGCGTATAACTCCACAATAATTTAGATAATAAAAATAAATTAGATCAAAAAGCAAATTACAAAACAAAAACCTCGAACTGGTTACTAACGTCCTACTATTAACCTGATGGGTCAAACAGTTATATAAGCACGTGGTACTGGTCTCACAAAGTACACGCCACGTGGGTTGAACATAAAGAAAAGTTGGTATATTCAAAATCTTTTCAAGACGATACGTTATAATCACACAAGCATTTGCATTTAAGATTGATCTTACTTAGAGTTACTGACCAACACGTGGTTCGACTTTACTCACAAAGTAGTAACAAAGCAACTACCGCAAATTAATCTGAACTGGACACGAGAATTACACTCCGCTGCAATTAAAGATAACCTTAGCTATTTTAAAGCTAACCCGAAATAAAATGATTAAATTCTCAGTTAAGCTGAACTTAACAAATCCATTGTCCTATGGACTTAACAGACACGCGCTTAGCCGGAGATCTTACCACTTCAGACGCTCGCACCGCCAGACTGCAACTGCTGGACTGCCCTGCGCTACCACTGGACTCCAACTGCCTACTCTCCAGCTGCCAGACTCCCACTGCACTACCCAGCGTGCTCCTGAGAGTCGCTCACAAAGACAAACGGAAGGCGCCAGAGGGGCAGCTTCCTATACCAACATGACAGGGGACGGACCGGACCATACTAAGAATGGAAACCTCTCTGCTTTTAGGAAGCGTAGCTACCTGTTTCAACGTTGGTCCTACTGTTCTCTAGCAGACAGCCTTGTCTGCTACCCTCAAGCATGCAGCTACAAACACATTTGATCATTCATCCTCTCACACAGAAGGGAAGGGGGATGACAGTATCTTATCATACACAGTATATAGAAGAAAGCGGATGTAGGTTCCGTATGAGACTGTGTGACATGAATTACATATAACAATTACATATAAACTGTGCTTTAAAGTGTAGTAGTGTGACAGATCGTTCTTGTTTACGTGTAAAAGTAACACGTTCCACTACTCAGTCTCCTCCCAGATAGTCAGAAACGCCACAGTAAATTTAGAAGAGGAATTTATTCCTTAAAAGACAACAAATTTGAGAAATTAAACATGAAAGGAATCCAACAGAGACCTTTCATAACCCCAACGCTCCGGGAAAAGACTGTGCAGGGAATTTTCTGGCCATGCTAGGACATTCCCAAGCAGGCTTCTCACACCCAACTTAAACCAAAAGTGTAAAGAAAAAGGCAAAAGGTCACCAGCTACTTGCTAAAACACAATAATTTCAAACATCTTTACAATCTACCAATTTCAAAGAGAGAAAAAAAACACACAATCTGTGACACCTATTTAAAAGGTCGTGTAGACCTAAATCGGTCAGCAAGTAAAAACAATGGTTCCTGTGTCATTAATATGAAAACAATTTCTGGTTGTTACCCTTATGGAGTTCACCAGTATTTGCTCATTGCAAGAGCCAACTGATCACAGGCAAATTTATGACTGTTTATTCACAGGCAAAATTTATGAAAATAGCAAAGGTGCCACAGCAATTAAAAAGGAGAACATCAAATAACATCAGTATCATAAAGTAGAACATTACAATGCACAATTCGCAAAAGCAAAAAAATCGACAAAAAAAAACATGTTTTACTAAGTGGTTATCGCAAAAAAATTCTATATCTTATAAAACTAATAATCTGTAGGATTAACCTAACTATGTGGCACTAATTTAATCACTCTACAATATTTCAGTTAGTTAGCAAACAATGAGCACTGTGTCATTATACTGAAAGTACAATAATTGTGTGATTGTTACCCTTAAGGGGTTCCTCACAATAAATATGCCCCATGCAAAGGCTAATCGATCACAGTCCAATGAGAATGAATAGCTATCTGACTCATAAAGGAAGCAGTGCCACAGCAATGAATTTTCGAAACAAAATATCACAGATCTAATACCTAACACAAGAACAAACATTGATCAATAAAACAGTACAATAGTCAACATCTAAAACAAAACACCAATAAATAAAACACCTGCAAAATACAATAGTCAAAGTTTTTTTTAAAAAAATATAGAACACCTGCAAAATACAAGAGTCAAAGTTTAATAAAGACCAATAAATCGAGTCCCTGCAAAACACACGAGTCAAAATTTCTGTGACAGAAACACACGTATATGTATTGAACTAAGAACCGTATAATCACTGTTCACTGCTACACTCACTAGTTCCACTGTTCCGTGGCACAATATAAGGGGAGGGGGAGGGGGTTCGTCGCCGCAGCTGTCAGTAGGGATTTTTGTCCATCTGTTGCGTGCGATCCCGCCGTCTCTGCCCTCTCATGAAGTTTCTCTTGTGTCACGTACATCTCGATTTTGTTCCATGTTTGTATTGTCAAATTCGTGTGGTATCCTCTATTGACATGCCAGGTTGATATTCTTGGGCAAGGATGACACTTCAATGGCTCTTCTTTTGTGTCACCCTTAGCGACCAGAGAACATCGAACCATGAATTACTGTCGCTTGACAGTGGGCATCCGTCAGGAAATGTCGATAGGCAAGTTTCTTTGGACAGTACCTGTCAAAAGGCTCCACACCCCTTGTGTTGTTTCACCGCGGCCGTCACGTCACCGTCGCGTGCGTGAGGTGCGTTGCCAGGAGATGGATTTCCGCGCGGTGGACCGCTCGCCCATCTCAGGTCATTCCCTTCAGCTAGGGTCGCGCGGGGCGGCCGCCCATTAGCTGCAGGTATACGGGAAAGTGTTTGCGGCATCCCATCCTTCTTTTGTTGTCGGCCGCGCTCCCAAAGTGGCCTGGCTGACAGCGTGTCCCGCTGGGAAACCCGCCGGTTTACAACTACCTGGCTGCTCCCGCTGTCTCTTAAGAGTTTTGTCGGTTCGCTTTCACGTTCTCAACTGCATTCACAGAAATTTTTCATCATTCTTATGTGATTACACAATGTCATACATAATACCACTTAGTATTGTCTTTCACAATTTTTAAGAACAAAGTTAGATGAATCGACAATATAAAATTAAAAGTTAAATGACTTGACAATATAAAAAAGATAAAAGTGAAATGACTTGACAATGTAAAAAAATTAAAATTAAATGAACTGACAATATCATATTTAAATCCACATCACTAATGTGGTTCACTTACGTTTTAATAAATCAAGTGCTACTTATTAATTCACTAAAATGAATAGGGTTATGCCTTGCGCAAGTATAGGTTAGGAGAGCATGGGGTTCACATTTTATTTACACACACACATGCACACCTGTTGTCTATTCTACAAACTAACTACCCATAAACATGCATTACTCAAAATTCTACTTCTATCCACTACTAATTAATCCAACAAGCTACTTCAATGCTACTTCCAACACCGTGTATACACCACTACAGCAATGTTCTAATTTGTCCTCTTCTTGACGCTCGCTGCCTACGTCTTGTCACATGATAAATATGGAGAAACTTTCCTTAAACATACACAGTAAAAAGAACAATGGTTATTTACACGCAAAAACATTTATACCAGTTCACACACCTGAAAAGAGACTCGCAATTACACATTTATCATACTCATAGATTCACACATAAAACAGTAAGAAAATTTCATCTAAAATTATGTTATTACAAGAATTAATCACACAGATGGCTCTGAGAAGGTAAAATATTTTAATTATACAGGTTATATTACATTTTCTTACCCATTTTGCTTCGATTTCGTTCCTTCTTTACGTTACCTTTCGCCTTCAAATCAGTTATTTCGCCTGTGGTGGTTATTCTGGATTCATTTCTCATGAATGGCAAAATTGTGGTCACCTCTATTCTGTAAAACAGTTTCATCTTTACATATTTGAACTTACAACAGACACAAAAGATCCGAATCCTCCTGTAGTATAAATGACAAATGTTTTGCTTCATCCTTATTACCTTAAACCAAGCTTTCCTTCGTTCCCATAATCAAAATTATTTAATCATCCTCTACCTTCAAGAGGGAAATTTCCTCAGTACAAATCCTATAGGCTGCAGTGCATCCCGCACCAGCGAAAACAGTAGGCTGTAATGCTCACAGCATCAGCAAAACACATAAACGTCGCTTTTCTAGGACAAGTATTAACGCAGAATAATTTTTCAGGCTTTGGCTCAACATCAATCAAGACTACAAAAAGGATCCACATTTCCGTTCCATTCTCCATTTGCTGAAAAACTGCTCGTATTTGACTACCACAATAATATTTTAGAACCACGTAAATTACACAAACCACAATTCTTCTTTCACCTTGAAGGGAATCAATATACTTACGAAATCCACAGACAGCACTTTACGTACTCAGCTATAAAGAACAAAAAAGACATATATCATCAATATTAACATATCATCGCATATTGGGAAGCCAATGGTTAAACAATCGTATTATCGCATCCTGTTTTCACGATTCCAGATTTACTCATTCCTTTCTCAGAGTTCTCCTATCTTAAAATATTCATACAGCACGCATACTATAGTAAGAGATCCTCATTTATACTGACAGATATAGAATAGTAATAGACAGATAGTAGCACTGAAAACAGAAAATCGGAAACACGGCTACTAACAGCTGGGGACCTGGGTTTGCCAGACCCATAATACCCACAGATCGGATATTCCCCTGAGTTTTTGCAATTTCAGCAACGATCTTGCTTCTCTCAGGAGCGACTCTTTTCAATTGACACAAAAAAAGCATTTAACTTGTTCACAAGGAAACCTTTTATCTTTACGTTTGAATCAAACTAAATCCTAATTGCACAAGGAAAGAAAACAAATTAACAACATCACTTCAATCAATCACATAAAAATATCTTTATCACTATATTTACCATCATATTATTCCAAATGCCTACGCCATAAATTTAAACTAATCAATTCTCTCTCCTCACCGCCCTCTCTACTTCTCACTGTCCTTTCTACTCAATGTATGGTTTTACGTTTGACACATGGTGTAGCCCTTTTGATTTCTTCGATCGAAGAGTTTCCACTTCTATGGCGTTTTCATGGGGAATCCTCCTTATCCGATACGGGCCGCTAAAGAGATTAAAAAATTTCTTGCAGACACCTGACCGTTTGTTAGACAGCTTGTGTGATCTGATAAGAACTTTTTGTCCTACATGAAACACTGTTTTTCTCACGTGTTTCTTATACGCCTTGACTCTGGCTTCTGCTGCACGCTTGATGTTGCGTAAAGCTAAGTCAACAATTGCGTTCCGGCGTAGTCTCGGCTCTAGTGGCCAAGGCACCACCTCTTTGATTTTGCTTGGGGGCTCCTTGTTTTTTAGCACAGTGATTGGCGGAAGCTTTGTTGACGTATTAGGCAACTCATTAATTATATTCTGAAACCCTTTTAGGTGTATGTCCCACGATCGGTGATCACGACTGCAGTATAACCTACATAATTTTCCTAATTCACGCATAATACGCTCACTGGGGTTCGAGCTGGGGTGAAACAGAGATATATATATAGGTTTAATTCTTCTTCTTCGAAGCATCCGCTGCCAGTATTGCGATCTAAATTGTGGTCCATTATCCGAGATAACTCTTTCCACGCTCCCAACTTCATGCAGAAACTGCTTTGCAAATGCAGTTGCCACTGCCCTTCCTGTGGCTCGCTTCAACGGAGTCAGACACACAAACTTGGAGGTTAGCTCTACCGCTACGAAAACATATGCAAAACCTGATTTAGATCGTATTAGTGGCCCAAATAGATCCACGGCCGCGAGATCACAAAGTTTGCTAGGTATTATCGGGTGCAAAGATGCAGCATAGGTCACTGTGGCCGCCTTTGCTCGCTGACAAGGTCCGCACACTCTAAGTACACCACGAATACGCCGTAGCATGTTATTAAAATAGCATGTCTCTTTCAGTTTTTCACAACATTTCTGTGCTCCGAAGTGACCATAACTCAAGTGTATGTACCATATAATTTTGTTTACGAGTTCCTCCGGAATCACCAACACCCATCTGGAGTCGTCGGGGGCTCGTTTCTTGAATAATATTCTGTTGCGGACTAAGTAGTACTGGCGTATTCCTACATTCTCCTTGTCCTCCCACTTCTTCTTTATATCTTTCAATACTGCGTCCTTATCCTGTTCGTCCGCTATACTCCCTAAAGAGGTGGTAACAAAATTCTCGAACGCTACATTCTGTAAGTATAGGATGCTAAAATTATTTTCACCGAGTTCCCTTTCTTCTGTGTGAACCAAACCTATAGGAATGCGCGATAAAGCGTCAGCAATTACATTTTTCTGTCCAGGAATGTATTCTACAGTGAAGTTATATTCCTGTAGGTATAGTGCCCAGCGTCCTAGTCTCCCATGCGTGATTTTTGTGCTCATCAGAAATTGGAGTGCACGATGGTCAGTGTACACCTTGGTGGTCCTTCCAAATAAAAAATACCTAAATTTTGAGAATGCCCAAACTATCGCGAGTGCTTCGAGTTCCGTCACGGAATAATTTTTTTCACATCGTGAGAGTACCCTGCTCCCAAACGAGATTGTTTTCCAAGTTGTAATATCATCATTTCCTTCTGTTTGAAACAGTACCGCACCTAATCCTGACAAGGAACTGTCCGTCATTAAACAGAATTCTTGTGTCAGGTCGGGATGCACGAGGATGGGAGCCTCTACCAATGCCTTTTTTAATTTATAAAATTCATCCTGTGCCTCTTGATCCCAGACCCACAAAGCGTTCTTCCCTGTTAGTCCACATAGACGGGGTGTACCAAGTACACTAAAATTTATAAATCGCTTATAAAAATTACACAGGCCTAAGAATGCTCGCAACTGTTTTTTATTTGTCGGCATTGCACACTCCGCTATCGCCGCAATTTTCTCCGGGTCAGGTTGTATTCCATTTGCTGAGACAATATGGCCTAAGAATTTTATGTTCTCTCGTCCGAACTGTGACTTATCTAAGTTGACTGTTACACCTGCCTTCTCAAAAACATCCAGTAGTCTGTTCAGAACGTCATTATGGTCCTCCCACGACTTTTCCGCAATTAATATGTCATCCACGTAAATTGTCACTCGCTGTTTCAAATCATCAGGTAAAATGCTATTTAATCCCCTTATAAAAGCAGCTGATGAGACGTTTAGTCCGAACGGGAGACGCCGGAATTGGAAACAATTTCCGTAACACAGGAACGCTGTATATAATCTGCAAGATGGGTGTAGCACGATTTGCCAAAAACTCGAACGGAGGTCGACAGATGATAGTACCTTTACCCCGTGGAAACGTTGTAAGAGTTCCTCAAGGCTCTCAGGCCTGTCCGTTTCCGACATGATAATTGTGTTTATCTGTCTCGAGTCTAGCACCAAACGAACTGAGTTGTCGCGTTTTGGCACGACAAGCAAAGGTGAGTTGTACGAGCTTACTGCCCGCTCAATTATTCCTTGTTCTAACATCTTGTTTATTTCCTCCTCCACCTGTGCTTTATACGCCACGGGAATAGGGTATGGTCTAACAGAAAACTTCTGATGGTCACGTACTCTGAATTGGTACATAAAACCCTTAATGGCCCCCGGAGTCTCAGAAAATACCCGTTCATGATTCCTAAGTAGGCAATACAATTTCTCCTTTTCCCTGTCCGTGGTTCTGACACCCGCGATGCTCTTTCTCAGTGCATCAGCAAAAGCAACATCTTTCCCCTGCTCACCAGACATAGAGCACGACTCACTTACATAGTTCACGAGTAGCTCCAGTTTGGGTTGCGACTCGGTTTGAGCTTGAAATTTTAGGCAACTAATTTCTGATTCGGCACGTAATATGCATTCATCAAATACTAAATTAATTTGCTGATCCCCAACTTGAACTGTCATTACTCCTCCACCCATGTCAATTACCGCATGGTGGGTATTCATGAAGTCATTGCCTAAAATCATTGCCACATTCAGCATTGGGAGCACATAGAAATTGTACTCAAACTCTCTTCCCTGGCAGGTAAAATTAAGCCGAGTCTGCCTTCGGATTTCTACGCTCTTACCGTAGATTGCGCCCTTCACCTTTATTCCTCGCACTTGAAAAACGGGCCAAGTCCCAGTCCCTTCGCATTTTTGAAATGCTGCCTCGCTCACTATCGAGAAAGGGCTTCCAGTGTCAATGATACACTTAAAACATATTTCGTTTACTGCAACTGTCACAACTGGATTTATTCCCGAAATTTTAGCACTCATAGTTTCTTGCAACAGATCCTCTCTAATATCTTCCCTCTCTATATACCGTATGCACTCCTTTGCCATGTCGTTCATTGGTTCCGATTGGGCGCCTTCTGCGCTGATCGTTTGTCATTGCCGGTTTTGTTCATTTCCATTTGCTGGATTATGTCTAGGGTTAGCTGGCCGAATTTCAACATCATGAGGTGCTCCGCCTATAGTCCTATTCCCACCGTGTTCACCGTAGTATCGATTCTGGTTGCCGTAACTGTTCCGTTCACGATTCTGTCCACGTCCTCGATCATTTCTGTTGCTCCACCTGTGTTCGCGACTGTTACCCCAGTTTCTATACGGCCTGTCCCGATTATTGTTTCGTTCGCGTCGCGACGACCAGTCACGCCGTTGATTAGTAATACGGCCACGACTGCGATCGCGCTGCTGTGCCCCGTAATAACTTTGTGCCTGATTAGGCGGACATTCTGCTGTATTGTATTCCATCTCTTGGAGAAGCGTTTTAAACGTTTCCACGTCCTCTTTGCATCGTCCCGCGAGAATGACGTGCCGCAAGTGCATCGGCAATTTGGTGATGCATATCCTAATTAGTTCCGCAGGTCCGTATGGGTCGTATAAAAATTGATTTGCCTGCAGCATGTGGTCGAATAGGCGTGCAGGGCTGCCGAAACCAGACTGGTTCAAATTTGGCAGCATAATTATGCCATGTTTGACCCTATCTTGTGCCGCTTCCGACCAATAGGCGGAGAGAAAGGCTTGTCGAAACTCCCGAGTGGAGTTGCAGTGACGCGCTGCCGACCTCATACGACTCGCCGGTTCGCCTTCCAAATAGCCACACATATACTCTATTTTATGTGAACTTGCCCAGTCGGGAGGAAGACAGAACTCAAATTGCTCGAGCCATGCTCGTGGATGTATGCCTTTTTGAGAATTTCGGAATATCTCAAATTTTCTTACCGTAAGGAAATGTTTGAAATCAAATCCCCGCATTTCCTCCTGGCGAGGCCCTTGAATGTTTCTATTTGTCTCATGTCTGCCCCTTAAATTACATTCTTCCCTGTCGTCAAAATCTCCCTCGTGGCCGGAGTCCCTCTCTGCACTGTTCGTACGGCTATTTTTATTGCTATTGGCGAGTTCGGAATCACACGCCATGCGGTTTTCCAGATGCGCCACGCGTTCTTGTAAATCGCCTGTTACAGCTTTGTGCTGTCTGTTCACTTCAAACTGTCCCTTCTGGAATTTAAGAAGCGAACGCACTTCTTCGGTCTCTGCGGCCGCTACCTGTGTGATATTGTTCTCGCTTTCCGTCAGCTTCATCGTGCCTACAATGTCCGCTAAAGCCGCGATCTTCTCATCTATTTGTCTCTTGTCCTCCGCCCCAGTCTGCTTCAATTGTTCGACCTGCTGTTTCAACGCGTGGATCGCTAAACTGTTGTCCGCTATTGTGTTGCTAACGACCGTGGGACAATGCGTTTCAGCCTTCTGGACCCTCGAGAGTACCTGCTGGCGATCTCTTTGGCATTGTTCTCTCAGCTCTTGGAAATTCCTAAGTAGCCGTTCTTCGCTTTCTTTAGATTTGGCCTCGCCACTGCGCTTGCTCTGTTCTAGGACTTGCAGACGGTCATCGATTTGTTCAAATGTACGGCCTAATTCTTTCATAATGTCACTTTTTATTTCACTTGCCAGATTGTTTATTCTTTGTGAGATATCGTCGGACACTCTCTGCATCGACTTGTCGACTTTATTTGTCTGCTGGATTAGTTTTTCGTCTAATTGTTCGCCTAGCTCGCGGATCGATTTTTCGGATGATTCTTTTTGTTCTCGGAACAATTCTTTATTTTGTTGCAATAAGGCTTTCATGAATTCCGCCAAATCAATTTGGTTAGTTGGAGGCGAATTAATTTCTGGCTCTGATGTGAGCCCGTTCGTGCTGTTTTGCATTCCGTCTGAAGTATTCCCCATTGCATTTTCGGAACCGCCCGACGCGTTAATATTGGAAATCAAATTATCCCCTTGGTCCATGTTGCTTAAGTTGTCGGAGCGCTTACTTTTAGCTTGGTTACGTGTCAGCATTAGTGCAATTTACACCCAGTACGTAACACACTAATCACAATAAATGTGTCCCCCAAAAATTACGACAGTCACAAGAAAGATACCCAACCTAGTACGCAATTTTTCATACGCAAAACAAATTTTTATCTTTGTTCGAAACCGTGGAATTTACAAGCGAAGAGAAAAAAAAACACACATATATAGAACAAACAAATATAGAAAACAAAACAAGACAAACAACACAACGCCGCTCAACAACGCCGTGAATCTTTTGAACGTCTGCTCGGAAACAACGCAAAAGTTGTTTGAGCGCTGTAGGGGAAAAAATTAAGATTATACAACGCTTGCAATCTAACGTCTCAGAGATTCCAGAGTCTAGCGGAATCACAGAACAGGGTCGCCATGTGAAAGATTGTAACTCTAATTTGCTTTGCTGAATAGCGTAAGATTGTGACTTGAATTTGGTATGCTGAAATCGGGTGCTAATTAGACCATGAAAGCGGTTTAAAACTGTGAGCTGTCTTGGGAGGTTAACCGTGCGTTTACTGGGCCACTGTTTCACGACTGGGTAACTAGTCTAGGTTTACCACATTACCAATCAGACTAACATTGATTATAATCTTTTACAGTCATACAACAACCGGTAATATATCTATATAAAAGGAGAATTTAAATAAAAAGAAAGAAATCAGTTTATATTTGCAAATTTATTTTAAAGATTGTTCATTGAAATTTCAGCATATTATACGTGAGTTATAACTGAGCTGGTGCCTTATTTACGATTGTGAGACTGTGAGATTGGAATATTACGGAACACATAAAATATGGAGCCAAGATTGGGAGACTGGGTACAACACTGCATTCATAAAACAACACACAAAGAACATTGAAACACATGCAACAGAAAGTTCACCACAACCAATAGATTCAAATTTTCAGTTAAAGAAATTATTTTCGTAGCACAATCCTGTCCGTCTTGTAATTACCCTTCACGTGGTCAACTTGGTTTACAGAAAGTGTATAACTCCACAATAATTTAGATAATAAAAATAAATTAGATCAAAAAGCAAATTACAAAACAAAAACCTCGAACTGGTTACTAACGTCCTACTATTAACCTGATGGGTCAAACAGTTATATAAGCACGTGGTACTGGTCTCACAAAGTACACGCCACGTGGGTTGAACATAAAGAAAAGTTGGTATATTCAAAATCTTTTCAAGACGATACGTTATAATCACACAAGCATTTGCATTTAAGATTGATCTTACTTAGAGTTACTGACCAACATGTGGTTCGACTTTACTCACAAAGTAGTAACAAAGCAACTACCGCAAATTAATCTGAACTGGACACGAGAATTACACTCCGCTGCAATTAAAGATAACCTTAGCTATTTTAAAGCTAACCCGAAATAAAATGATTAAATTCTCAGTTAAGCTGAACTTAACAAATCCATTGTCCTATGGACTTAACAGACACGCGCTTAGCCGGAGATCTTACCACTTCAGACGCTCGCACCGCCAGACTGCAACTGCTGGACTGCCCTGCGCTACCACTGGACTCCAACTGCCTACTCTCCAGCTGCCAGACTCCCACTGCACTACCCAGCGTGCTCCTGAGAGTCGCTCACAAAGACAAACGGAAGGCGCCAGAGGGGCAGCTTCCTATACCAACATGACAGGGGACGGACCGGACCATACTAAGAATGGAAACCTCTCTGCTTTTAGGAAGCGTAGCTACCTGTTTCAACGTTGGTCCTACTGTTCTCTAGCAGACAGCCTTGTCTGCTACCCTCAAGCATGCAGCTACAAACACATTTGATCATTCATCCTCTCACACAGAAGGGAAGGGGGATGACAGTATCTTATCATACACAGTATATAGAAGAAAGCGGATGTAGGTTCCGTATGAGACTGTGTGACATGAATTACATATAACAATTACATATAAACTGTGCTTTAAAGTGTAGTAGTGTGACAGATCGTTCTTGTTTACGTGTAAAAGTAACACGTTCCACTACTCAGTCTCCTCCCAGATAGTCAGAAACGCCACAGTAAATTTAGAAGAGGAATTTATTCCTTAAAAGACAACAAATTTGAGAAATTAAACATGAAAGGAATCCAACAGAGACCTTTCATAACCCCAACGCTCCGGGAAAAGACTGTGCAGGGAATTTTCTGGCCATGCTAGGACATTCCCAAGCAGGCTTCTCACACCCAACTTAAACCAAAAGTGTAAAGAAAAAGGCAAAAGGTCACCAGCTACTTGCTAAAACACAATAATTTCAAACATCTTTACAATCTACCAATTTCAAAGAGAGAAAAAAACCACACAATCTGTGACACCTATTTAAAAGGTCGTGTAGACCTAAATCGGTCAGCAAGTAAAAACAATGGTTCCTGTGTCATTAATATGAAAACAATTTCTGGTTGTTACCCTTATGGAGTTCACCAGTATTTGCTCATTGCAAGAGCCAACTGATCACAGGCAAATTTATGACTGTTTATTCACAGGCAAAATTTATGAAAATAGCAAAGGTGCCACAGCAATTAAAAAGGAGAACATCAAATAACATCAGTATCATAAAGTAGAACATTACAATGCACAATTCGCAAAAGCAAAAAAATCGACAAAAAAAACATGTTTTACTAAGTGGTTATCGCAAAAAAATTCTATATCTTATAAAACTAATAATCTGTAGGATTAACCTAACTATGTGGCACTAATTTAATCACTCTACAATATTTCAGTTAGTTAGCAAACAATGAGCACTGTGTCATTATACTGAAAGTACAATAATTGTGTGATTGTTACCCTTAAGGGGTTCCTCACAATAAATATGCCCCATGCAAAGGCTAATCGATCACAGTCCAATGAGAATGAATAGCTATCTGACTCATAAAGGAAGCAGTGCCACAGCAATGAATTTTCGAAACAAAATATCACAGATCTAATACCTAACACAAGAACAAACATTGATCAATAAAACAGTACAATAGTCAACATCTAAAACAAAACACCAATAAATAAAACACCTGCAAAATACAATAGTCAAAGTTTTTTTTAAAAAAATATAGAACACCTGCAAAATACAAGAGTCAAAGTTTAATAAAGACCAATAAATCGAGTCCCTGCAAAACACACGAGTCAAAATTTCTGTGACAGAAACACACGTATATGTATTGAACTAAGAACCGTATAATCACTGTTCACTGCTACACTCACTAGTTCCACTGTTCCGTGGCACAATATAAGGGGAGGGGGAGGGGGTTCGTCGCCGCAGCTGTCAGTAGGGATTTTTGTCCATCTGTTGCGTGCGATCCCGCCGTCTCTGCCCTCTCATGAAGTTTCTCTTGTGTCACGTACATCTCGATTTTGTTCCATGTTTGTATTGTCAAATTCGTGTGGTATCCTCTATTGACATGCCAGGTTGATATTCTTGGGCAAGGATGACACTTCAATGGCTCTTCTTTTGTGTCACCCTTAGCGACCAGAGAACATCGAACCATGAATTACTGTCGCTTGACAGTGGGCATCCGTCAGGAAATGTCGATAGGCGTCGTTGACGTCTGCAAGTTTCTTTGGACAGTACCTGTCAAAAGGCTCCACACCCCTTGTGTTGTTTCACCGCGGCCGTCACGTCACCGTCGCGTGCGTGAGGTGCGTTGCCAGGAGATGGATTTCCGCGCGGTGGACCGCTCGCCCATCTCAGGTCATTCCCTTCAGCTAGGGTCGCGCGGGGCGGCCGCCCATTAGCTGCAGGTATACGGGAAAGTGTTTGCGGCATCCCATCCTTCTTTTGTTGTCGGCCGCGCTCCCAAAGTGGCCTGGCTGACAGCGTGTCCCGCTGGGAAACCCGCCGGTTTACAACTACCTGGCTGCTCCCGCTGTCTCTTAAGAGTTTTGTCGGTTCGCTTTCACGTTCTCAACTGCATTCACAGAAATTTTTCATCATTCTTATGTGATTACACAATGTCATACATAATACCACTTAGTATTGTCTTTCACAATTTTTAAGAACAAAGTTAGATGAATCGACAATATAAAATTAAAAGTTAAATGACTTGACAATATAAAAAAGATAAAAGTGAAATGACTTGACAATGTAAAAAAATTAAAATTAAATGAACTGACAATATCATATTTAAATCCACATCACTAATGTGGTTCACTTACGTTTTAATAAATCAAGTGCTACTTATTAATTCACTAAAATGAATAGGGTTATGCCTTGCGCAAGTATAGGTTAGGAGAGCATGGGGTTCACATTTTATTTACACACACACATGCACACCTGTTGTCTATTCTACAAACTAACTACCCATAAACATGCATTACTCAAAATTCTACTTCTATCCACTACTAATTAATCCAACAAGCTACTTCAATGCTACTTCCAACACCGTGTATACACCACTACAGCAATGTTCTAATTTGTCCTCTTCTTGACGCTCGCTGCCTACGTCTTGTCACATGATAAATATGGAGAAACTTTCCTTAAACATACACAGTAAAAAGAACAATGGTTATTTACATGCAAAAACATTTATACCAGTTCACACACCTGAAAAGAGACTCGCAATTATACATTTATCATACTCATAGATTCACACATAAAACAGTAAGAAAATTTCATCTAAAATTATGTTATTACAAGAATTAATCACACAGATGGCTCTGAGAAGGTAAAATATTTTAATTATACAGGTTATATTACATTTTCTTACCCATTTTGCTTCGATTTCGTTCCTTCTTTACGTTACCTTTCGCCTTCAAATCAGTTATTTCGCCTGTGGTGGTTATTCTGGATTCATTTCTCATGAATGGCAAAATTGTGGTCACCTCTATTCTGTAAAACAGTTTCATCTTTACATATTTGAACTTACAACAGACACAAAAGATCCGAATCCTCCTGTAGTATAAATGACAAATGTTTTGCTTCATCCTTATTACCTTAAACCAAGCTTTCCTTCGTTCCCATAATCAAAATTATTTAATCATCCTCTACCTTCAAGAGGGAAATTTCCTCAGTACAAATCCTATAGGCTGCAGTGCATCCCGCACCAGCGAAAACAGTAGGCTGTAATGCTCACAGCATCAGCAAAACACATAAACGTCGCTTTTCTAGGACAAGTATTAACGCAGAATAATTTTTCAGGCTTTGGCTCAACATCAATCAAGACTACAAAAAGGATCCACATTTCCGTTCCATTCTCCATTTGCTGAAAAACTGCTCGTATTTGACTACCACAATAATATTTTAGAACCACGTAAATTACACAAACCACAATTCTTCTTTCACCTTGAAGGGAATCAATATACTTACGAAATCCACAGACAGCACTTTACGTACTCAGCTATAAAGAACAAAAAAGACATATATCATCAATATTAACATATCATCGCATATTGGGAAGCCAATGGTTAAACAATCGTATTATCGCATCCTGTTTTCACGATTCCAGATTTACTCATTCCTTTCTCAGAGTTCTCCTATCTTAAAATATTCATACAGCACGCATACTATAGTAAGAGATCCTCATTTATACTGACAGATATAGAATAGTAATAGACAGATAGTAGCACTGAAAACAGAAAATCGGAAACACGGCTACTAACAGCTGGGGACCTGGGTTTGCCAGACCCATAATACCCACAGATCGGATATTCCCCTGAGTTTTTGCAATTTCAGCAACGATCTTGCTTCTCTCAGGAGCGACTCTTTTCAATTGACACAAAAAAAAAGCATTTAACTTGTTCACAAGGAAACCTTTTATCTTTACGTTTGAATCAAACTAAATCCTAATTGCACAAGGAAAGAAAACAAATTAACAACATCACTTCAATCAATCACATAAAAATATCTTTATCACTATATTTACCATCATATTATTCCAAATGCCTACGCCATAAATTTAAACTAATCAATTCTCTCTCCTCACCGCCCTCTCTACTTCTCACTGTCCTTTCTACTCAATGTATGGTTTTACGTTTGACACATGGTGTAGCCCTTTTGATTTCTTCGATCGAAGAGTTTCCACTTCTATGGCGTTTTCATGGGGAATCCTCCTTATCCGATACGGGCCGCTAAAGAGATTAAAAAATTTCTTGCAGACACCTGACCGTTTGTTAGACAGCTTGTGTGATCTGATAAGAACTTTTTGTCCTACATGAAACACTGTTTTTCTCACGTGTTTCTTATACGCCTTGACTCTGGCTTCTGCTGCACGCTTGATGTTGCGTAAAGCTAAGTCAACAATTGCGTTCCGGCGTAGTCTCGGCTCTAGTGGCCAAGGCACCACCTCTTTGATTTTGCTTGGGGGCTCCTTGTTTTTTAGCACAGTGATTGGCGGAAGCTTTGTTAACGTATTAGGCAACTCATTAATTATATTCTGAAACCCTTTTAGGTGTATGTCCCACGATCGGTGATCACGACTGCAGTATAACCTACATAATTTTCCTAATTCACGCATAATACGCTCACTGGGGTTCGAGCTGGGGTGAAACAGAGATATATATATAGGTTTAATTCTTCTTCTTCGAAGCATCCGCTGCCAGTATTGCGATCTAAATTGTGGTCCATTATCCGAGATAACTCTTTTCACGCTCCCAACTTCATGCAGAAACTGCTTTGCAAATGCAGTTGCCACTGCCCTTCCTGTGGCTCGCTTCAACGGAGTCAGACACACAAACTTGGAGGTTAGCTCTACCGCTACGAAAACATATGCAAAACCTGATTTAGATCGTATTAGTGGCCCAAATAGATCCACGGCCGCGAGATCACAAAGTTTGCTAGGTATTATCGGGTGCAAAGATGCAGCATAGGTCACTGTGGCCGCCTTTGCTCGCTGACAAGGTCCGCACACTCTAAGTACACCACGAATACGCCGTAGCATGTTATTAAAATAGCATGTCTCTTTCAGTTTTTCACAACATTTCTGTGCTCCGAAGTGACCATAACTCAAGTGTATGTACCATATAATTTTGTTTACGAGTTCCTCCGGAATCACCAACACCCATCTGGAGTCGTCGGGGGCTCGTTTCTTGAATAATATTCTGTTGCGGACTAAGTAGTACTGGCGTATTCCTACATTCTCCTTGTCCTCCCACTTCTTCTTTATATCTTTCAATACTGCGTCCTTATCCTGTTCGTCCGCTATACTCCCTAAAGAGGTGGTAACAAAATTCTCGAACGCTACATTCTGTAAGTATAGGATGCTAAAATTATTTTCACCGAGTTCCCTTTCTTCTGTGTGAACCAAACCTATAGGAATGCGCGATAAAGCGTCAGCAATTACATTTTTCTGTCCAGGAATGTATTCTACAGTGAAGTTATATTCCTGTAGGTATAGTGCCCAGCGTCCTAGTCTCCCATGCGTGATTTTTGTGCTCATCAGAAATTGGAGTGCACGATGGTCAGTGTACACCTTGGTGGTCCTTCCAAATAAAAAATACCTAAATTTTGAGAATGCCCAAACTATCGCGAGTGCTTCGAGTTCCGTCACGGAATAATTTTTTTCACATCGTGAGAGTACCCTGCTCCCAAACGAGATTGTTTTCCAAGTTGTAATATCATCATTTCCTTCTGTTTGAAACAGTACCGCACCTAATCCTGACAAGGAACTGTCCGTCATTAAACAGAATTCTTGTGTCAGGTCGGGATGCACGAGGATGGGAGCCTCTACCAATGCCTTTTTTAATTTATAAAATTCATCCTGTGCCTCTTGATCCCAGACCCACAAAGCGTTCTTCCCTGTTAGTCCACATAGACGGGGTGTACCAAGTACACTAAAATTTATAAATCGCTTATAAAAATTACACAGGCCTAAGAATGCTCGCAACTGTTTTTTATTTGTCGGCATTGCACACTCCGCTATCGCCGCAATTTTCTCCGGGTCAGGTTGTATTCCATTTGCTGAGACAATATGGCCTAAGAATTTTATGTTCTCTCGTCCGAACTGTGACTTATCTAAGTTGACTGTTACACCTGCCTTCTCAAAAACATCCAGTAGTCTGTTCAGAACGTCATTATGGTCCTCCCACGACTTTTCCGCAATTAATATGTCATCCACGTAAATTGTCACTCGCTGTTTCAAATCATCAGGTAAAATGCTATTTAATCCCCTTATAAAAGCAGCTGATGAGACGTTTAGTCCGAACGGGAGACGCCGGAATTGGAAACAATTTCCGTAACACAGGAACGCTGTATATAATCTGCAAGATGGGTGTAGCACGATTTGCCAAAAACTCGAACGGAGGTCGACAGATGATAGTACCTTTACCCCGTGGAAACGTTGTAAGAGTTCCTCAAGGCTCTCAGGCCTGTCCGTTTCCGACATGATAATTGTGTTTATCTGTCTCGAGTCTAGCACCAAACGAACTGAGTTGTCGCGTTTTGGCACGACAAGCAAAGGTGAGTTGTACGAGCTTACTGCCCGCTCAATTATTCCTTGTTCTAACATCTTGTTTATTTCCTCCTCCACCTGTGCTTTATACGCCACGGGAATAGGGTATGGTCTAACAGAAAACTTCTGATGGTCACGTACTCTGAATTGGTACATAAAACCCTTAATGGCCCCCGGAGTCTCAGAAAATACCCGTTCATGATTCCTAAGTAGGCAATACAATTTCTCCTTTTCCCTGTCCGTGGTTCTGACACCCGCGATGCTCTTTCTCAGTGCATCAGCAAAAGCAACATCTTTCCCCTGCTCACCAGACATAGAGCACGACTCACTTACATAGTTCACGAGTAGCTCCAGTTTGGGTTGCGACTCGGTTTGAGCTTGAAATTTTAGGCAACTAATTTCTGATTCGGCACGTAATATGCATTCATCAAATACTAAATTAATTTGCTGATCCCCAACTTGAACTGTCATTACTCCTCCACCCATGTCAATTACCGCATGGTGGGTATTCATGAAGTCATTGCCTAAAATCATTGCCACATTCAGCATTGGGAGCACATAGAAATTGTACTCAAACTCTCTTCCCTGGCAGGTAAAATTAAGCCGAGTCTGCCTTCGGATTTCTACGCTCTTACCGTAGATTGCGCCCTTCACCTTTATTCCTCGCACTTGAAAAACGGGCCAAGTCCCAGTCCCTTCGCATTTTTGAAATGCTGCCTCGCTCACTATCGAGAAAGGGCTTCCAGTGTCAATGATACACTTAAAACATATTTCGTTTACTGCAACTGTCACAACTGGATTTATTCCCGAAATTTTAGCACTCATAGTTTCTTGCAACAGATCCTCTCTAATATCTTCCCTCTCTATATACCGTATGCACTCCTTTGCCATGTCGTTCATTGGTTCCGATTGGGCGCCTTCTGCGCTGATCGTTTGTCATTGCCGGTTTTGTTCATTTCCATTTGCTGGATTATGTCTAGGGTTAGCTGGCCGAATTTCAACATCATGAGGTGCTCCGCCTATAGTCCTATTCCCACCGTGTTCACCGTAGTATCGATTCTGATTGCCGTAACTGTTCCGTTCACGATTCTGTCCACGTCCTCGATCATTTCTGTTGCTCCACCTGTGTTCGCGACTGTTACCCCAGTTTCTATACGGCCTGTCCCGATTATTGTTTCGTTCGCGTCGCGACGACCAGTCACGCCGTTGATTAGTAATACGGCCACGACTGCGATCGCGCTGCTGTGCCCCGTAATAACTTTGTGCCTGATTAGGCGGACATTCTGCTGTATTGTATTCCATCTCTTGGAGAAGCGTTTTAAACGTTTCCACGTCCTCTTTGCATCGTCCCGCAAGAATGACGGGCCGCAAGTGCATCGGCAATTTGGTGATGCATATCCTAATTAGTTCCGCAGGTCCGTATGGGTCGTATAAAAATTGATTTGCCTGCAGCATGTGGTCGAATAGGCGTGCAGGGCTGCCGAAACCAGACTGGTTCAAATTTGGCAGCATAATTATGCCATGTTTGACCCTATCTTGTGCCGCTTCCGACCAATAGGCGGAGAGAAAGGCTTGTCGAAACTCCCGAGTGGAGTTGCAGTGACGCGCTGCCGACCTCATACGACTCGCCGGTTCGCCTTCCAAATAGCCACACATATACTCTATTTTATGTGAACTTGCCCAGTCGGGAGGAAGACAGAACTCAAATTGCTCGAGCCATGCTCGTGGATGTATGCCTTTTTGAGAATTTCGGAATATCTCAAATTTTCTTACCGTAAGGAAATGTTTGAAATCAAATCCCCGCATTTCCTCCTGGCGAGGCCCTTGAATGTTTCTATTTGTCTCATGTCTGCCCCTTAAATTACATTCTTCCCTGTCGTCAAAATCTCCCTCGTGGCCGGAGTCCCTCTCTGCACTGTTCGTACGGCTATTTTTATTGCTATTGGCGAGTTCGGAATCACACGCCATGCGGTTTTCCAGATGCGCCACGCGTTCTTGTAAATCGCCTGTTACAGCTTTGTGCTGTCTGTTCACTTCAAACTGTCCCTTCTGGAATTTAAGAAGCGAACGCACTTCTTCGGTCTCTGCGGCCGCTACCTGTGTGATATTGTTCTCGCTTTCCGTCAGCTTCATCGTGCCTACAATGTCCGCTAAAGCCGCGATCTTCTCATCTATTTGTCTCTTGTCCTCCGCCCCAGTCTGCTTCAATTGTTCGACCTGCTGTTTCAACGCGTGGATCGCTAAACTGTTGTCCGCTATTGTGTTGCTAACGACCGTGGGACAATGCGTTTCAGCCTTCTGGACCCTCGAGAGTACCTGCTGGCGATCTCTTTGGCATTGTTCTCTCAGCTCTTGGAAATTCCTAAGTAGCCGTTCTTCGCTTTCTTTAGATTTGGCCTCACCACTGCGCTTGCTCTGTTCTAGGACTTGCAGACGGTCATCGATTTGTTCAAATGTACGGCCTAATTCTTTCATAATGTCACTTTTTATTTCACTTGCCAGATTGTTTATTCTTTGTGAGATATCGTCGGACACTCTCTGCATCGACTTGTCGACTTTATTTGTCTGCTGGATTAGTTTTTCGTCTATTTGTTCGCCTAGCTCGCGGATCGATTTTTCGGATGATTCTTTTTGTTCTCGGAACAATTCTTTATTTTGTTGCAATAAGGCTTTCATGAATTCCGCCAAATCAATTTGGTTAGTTGGAGGCGAATTAATTTCTGGCTCTGATGTGAGCCCGTTCGTGCTGTTTTGCATTCCGTCTGAAGTATTCCCCATTGCATTTTCGGAACCGCCCGACGCGTTAATATTGGAAATCAAATTATCCCCTTGGTCCATGTTGCTTAAGTTGTCGGAGCGCTTACTTTTAGCTTGGTTACGTGTCAGCATTAGTGCAATTTACACCCAGTACTTAACACACTAATCACAATAAATGTGTCCCCCAAAAATTACGACAGTCACAAGAAAGATACCCAACCTAGTACGCAATTTTTCATACGCAAAACAAATTTTTATCTTTGTTCGAAACCGTGGAATTTACAAGCGAAGAGAAAAAAAACACACATATATAGAACAAACAAATATAGAAAACAAAACAAGACAAACAACACAACGCCGCTCAACAACGCCGTGAATCTTTTGAACGTCTGCTCGGAAACAACGCAAAAGTTGTTTGAGCGCTGTAGGGAAAAAAATTAAGATTATACAACGCTTGCAATCTAACGTCTCAGAGATTCCAGAGTCTAGCGGAATCACAGAACAGGGTCGCCATGTGAAAGATTGTAACTCTAATTTGCTTTGCTGAATAGCGTAAGATTGTGACTTGAATTTGGTATGCTGAAATCGGGTGCTAATTAGACCATGAAAGCGGTTTAAAACTGTGAGCTGTCTTGGGAGGTTAACCGTGCGTTTACTGGGCCACTGTTTCACGACTGGGTAACTAGTCTAGGTTTACCACATTACCAATCAGACTAACATTGATTATAATCTTTTACAGTCATACAACAACCGGTAATATATCTATATAAAAGGAGAATTTAAATAAAAAGAAAGAAATCAGTTTATATTTGCAAATTTATTTTAAAGATTGTTCATTGAAATTTCAGCATATTATACGTGAGTTATAACTGAGCTGGTGCCTTATTTACGATTGTGAGACTGTGAGATTGGAATATTACGGAACACATAAAATATGGAGCCAAGATTGGGAGACTGGGTACAACACTGCATTCATAAAACAACACACAAAGAACATTGAAACACATGCAACAGAAAGTTCACCACAACCAATAGATTCAAATTTTCAGTTAAAGAAATTATTTTCGTAGCACAATCCTGTCCGTCTTGTAATTACCCTTCACGTGGTCAACTTGGTTTACAGAAAGCGTATAACTCCACAATAATTTAGATAATAAAAATAAATTAGATCAAAAAGCAAATTACAAAACAAAAACCTCGAACTGGTTACTAACGTCCTACTATTAACCTGATGGGTCAAACAGTTATATAAGCACGTGGTACTGGTCTCACAAAGTACACGCCACGTGGGTTGAACATAAAGAAAAGTTGGTATATTCAAAATCTTTTCAAGACGATACGTTATAATCACACAAGCATTTGCATTTAAGATTGATCTTACTTAGAGTTACTGACCAACACGTGGTTCGACTTTACTCACAAAGTAGTAACAAAGCAACTACCGCAAATTAATCTGAACTGGACACGAGAATTACACTCCGCTGCAATTAAAGATAACCTTAGCTATTTTAAAGCTAACCCGAAATAAAATGATTAAATTCTCAGTTAAGCTGAACTTAACAAATCCATTGTCCTATGGACTTAACAGACACGCGCTTAGCCGGAGATCTTACCACTTCAGACGCTCGCACCGCCAGACTGCAACTGCTGGACTGCCCTGCGCTACCACTGGACTCCAACTGCCTACTCTCCAGCTGCCAGACTCCCACTGCACTACCCAGCGTGCTCCTGAGAGTCGCTCACAAAGACAAACGGAAGGCGCCAGAGGGGCAGCTTCCTATACCAACATGACAGGGGACGGACCGGACCATACTAAGAATGGAAACCTCTCTGCTTTTAGGAAGCGTAGCTACCTGTTTCAACGTTGGTCCTACTGTTCTCTAGCAGACAGCCTTGTCTGCTACCCTCAAGCATGCAGCTACAAACACATTTGATCATTCATCCTCTCACACAGAAGGGAAGGGGGATGACAGTATCTTATCATACACAGTATATAGAAGAAAGCGGATGTAGGTTCCGTATGAGACTGTGTGACATGAATTACATATAACAATTACATATAAACTGTGCTTTAAAGTGTAGTAGTGTGACAGATCGTTCTTGTTTACGTGTAAAAGTAACACGTTCCACTACTCAGTCTCCTCCCAGATAGTCAGAAACGCCACAGTAAATTTAGAAGAGGAATTTATTCCTTAAAAGACAACAAATTTGAGAAATTAAACATGAAAGGAATCCAACAGAGACCTTTCATAACCCCAACGCTCCGGGAAAAGACTGTGCAGGGAATTTTCTGGCCATGCTAGGACATTCCCAAGCAGGCTTCTCACACCCTACTTAAACCAAAAGTGTAAAGAAAAAGGCAAAAGGTCACCAGCTACTTGCTAAAACACAATAATTTCAAACATCTTTTCAATCTACCAATTTCAAAGAGAGAAAAAAACCACACAATCTGTGACACCTATTTAAAAGGTCGTGTAGACCTAAATCGGTCAGCAAGTAAAAACAATGGTTCCTGTGTCATTAATATGAAAACAATTTCTGGTTGTTACCCTTATGGAGTTCACCAGTATTTGCTCATTGCAAGAGCCAACTGATCACAGGCAAATTTATGACTGTTTATTCACAGGCAAAATTTATGAAAATAGCAAAGGTGCCACAGCAATTAAAAAGGAGAACATCAAATAACATCAGTATCATAAAGTAGAACATTACAATGCACAATTCGCAAAAGCAAAAAAATCGACAAAAAAAACATGTTTTACTAAGTGGTTATCGCAAAAAAATTCTATATCTTATAAAACTAATAATCTGTAGGATTAACCTAACTATGTGGCACTAATTTAATCACTCTACAATATTTCAGTTAGTTAGCAAACAATGAGCACTGTGTCATTATACTGAAAGTACAATAATTGTGTGATTGTTACCCTTAAGGGGTTCCTCACAATAAATATGCCCCATGCAAAGGCTAATCGATCACAGTCCAATGAGAATGAATAGCTATCTGACTCATAAAGGAAGCAGTGCCACAGCAATGAATTTTCGAAACAAAATATCACAGATCTAATACCTAACACAAGAACAAACATTGATCAATAAAACAGTACAATAGTCAACATCTAAAACAAAACACCAATAAATAAAACACCTGCAAAATACAATAGTCAAAGTTTTTTTTAAAAAAATATAGAACACCTGCAAAATACAAGAGTCAAAGTTTAATAAAGACCAATAAATCGAGTCCCTGCAAAACACACGAGTCAAAATTTCTGTGACAGAAACACACGTATATGTATTGAACTAAGAACCGTATAATCACTGTTCACTGCTACACTCACTAGTTCCACTGTTCCGTGGCACAATATAAGGGGAGGGGGAGGGGGTTCGTCGCCGCAGCTGTCAGTAGGGATTTTTGTCCATCTGTTGCGTGCGATCCCGCCGTCTCTGCCCTCTCATGAAGTTTCTCTTGTGTCACGTACATCTCGATTTTGTTCCATGTTTGTATTGTCAAATTCGTGTGGTATCCTCTATTGACATGCCAGGTTGATATTCTTGGGCAAGGATGACACTTCAATGGCTCTTCTTTTGTGTCACCCTTAGCGACCAGAGAACATCGAACCATGAATTACTGTCGCTTGACAGTGGGCATCCGTCAGGAAATGTCGATAGGCGTCGTTGACGTCTGCAAGTTTCTTTGGACAGTACCTGTCAAAAGGCTCCACACCCCTTGTGTTGTTTCACCGCGGCCGTCACGTCACCGTCGCGTGCGTGAGGTGCGTTGCCAGGAGATGGATTTCCGCGCGGTGGACCGCTCGCCCATCTCAGGTCATTCCCTTCAGCTAGGGTCGCGCGGGGCGGCCGCCCATTAGCTGCAGGTATACGGGAAAGTGTTTGCGGCGTCCCATCCTTCTTTTGTTGTCGGCCGCGCTCCCAAAGTGGCCTGGCTGACAGCGTGTCCCGCTGGGAAACCCGCCGGTTTACAACTACCTGGCTGCTCCCGCTGTCTCTTAAGAGTTTTGTCGGTTCGCTTTCACGTTCTCAACTGCATTCACAGAAATTTTTCATCATTCTTATGTGATTACACAATGTCATACATAATACCACTTAGTATTGTCTTTCACAATTTTTAAGAACAAAGTTAGATGAATCGACAATATAAAATTAAAAGTTAAATGACTTGACAATATAAAAAAGATAAAAGTGAAATGACTTGACAATGTAAAAAAATTAAAATTAAATGAACTGACAATATCATATTTAAATCCACATCACTAATGTGGTTCACTTACGTTTTAATAAATCAAGTGCTACTTATTAATTCACTAAAATGAATAGGGTTATGCCTTGCGCAAGTATAGGTTAGGAGAGCATGGGGTTCACATTTTATTTACACACACACATGCACACCTGTTGTCTATTCTACAAACTAACTACCCATAAACATGCATTACTCAAAATTCTACTTCTATCCACTACTAATTAATCCAACAAGCTACTTCAATGCTACTTCCAACACCGTGTATACACCACTACAGCAATGTTCTAATTTGTCCTCTTCTTGACGCTCGCTGCCTACGTCTTGTCACATGATAAATATGGAGAAACTTTCCTTAAACATACACAGTAAAAAGAACAATGGTTATTTACACGCAAAAACATTTATACCAGTTCACACACCTGAAAAGAGACTCGCAATTATACATTTATCATACTCATAGATTCACACATAAAACAGTAAGAAAATTTCATCTAAAATTATGTTATTACAAGAATTAATCACACAGATGGCTCTGAGAAGGTAAAATATTTTAATTATACAGGTTATATTACATTTTCTTACCCATTTTGCTTCGATTTCGTTCCTTCTTTACGTTACCTTTCGCCTTCAAATCAGTTATTTCGCCTGTGGTGGTTATTCTGGATTCATTTCTCATGAATGGCAAAATTGTGGTCACCTCTATTCTGTAAAACAGTTTCATCTTTACATATTTGAACTTACAACAGACACAAAAGATCCGAATCCTCCTGTAGTATAAATGACAAATGTTTTGCTTCATCCTTATTACCTTAAACCAAGCTTTCCTTCGTTCCCATAATCAAAATTATTTAATCATCCTCTACCTTCAAGAGGGAAATTTCCTCAGTACAAATCCTATAGGCTGCAGTGCATCCCGCACCAGCGAAAACAGTAGGCTGTAATGCTCACAGCATCAGCAAAACACATAAACGTCGCTTTTCTAGGACAAGTATTAACGCAGAATAATTTTTCAGGCTTTGGCTCAACATCAATCAAGACTACAAAAAGGATCCACATTTCCGTTCCATTCTCCATTTGCTGAAAAACTGCTCGTATTTGACTACCACAATAATATTTTAGAACCACGTAAATTACACAAACCACAATTCTTCTTTCACCTTGAAGGGAATCAATATACTTACGAAATCCACAGACAGCACTTTACGTACTCAGCTATAAAGAACAAAAAAGACATATATCATCAATATTAACATATCATCGCATATTGGGAATCCAATGGTTAAACAATCGTATTATCGCATCCTGTTTTCACGATTCCAGATTTACTCATTCCTTTCTCAGAGTTCTCCTATCTTAAAATATTCATACAGCACGCATACTATAGTAAGAGATCCTCATTTATACTGACAGATATAGAATAGTAATAGACAGATAGTAGCACTGAAAACAGAAAATCGGAAACACGGCTACTAACAGCTGGGGACCTGGGTTTGCCAGACCCATAATACCCACAGATCGGATATTCCCCTGAGTTTTTGCAATTTCAGCAACGATCTTGCTTCTCTCAGGAGCGACTCTTTTCAATTGACACAAAAAAAAAGCATTTAACTTGTTCACAAGGAAACCTTTTATCTTTACGTTTGAATCAAACTAAATCCTAATTGCACAAGGAAAGAAAACAAATTAACAACATCACTTCAATCAATCACATAAAAATATCTTTATCACTATATTTACCATCATATTATTCCAAATGCCTACGCCATAAATTTAAACTAATCAATTCTCTCTCCTCACCGTCCTCTCTACTTCTCACTGTCCTTTCTACTCAATGTATGGTTTTACGTTTGACACATGGTGTAGCCCTTTTGATTTCTTCGATCGAAGAGTTTCCACTTCTATGGCGTTTTCATGGGGAATCCTCCTTATCCGATACGGGCCGCTAAAGAGATTAAAAAATTTCTTGCAGACACCTGACCGTTTGTTAGACAGCTTGTGTGATCTGATAAGAACTTTTTGTCCTACATGAAACACTGTTTTTCTCACGTGTTTCTTATACGCCTTGACTCTGGCTTCTGCTGCACGCTTGATGTTGCGTAAAGCTAAGTCAACAATTGCGTTCCGGCGTAGTCTCGGCTCTAGTGGCCAAGGCACCACCTCTTTGATTTTGCTTGGGGGCTCCTTGTTTTTTAGCACAGTGATTGGCGGAAGCTTTGTTGACGTATTAGGCAACTCATTAATTATATTCTGAAACCCTTTTAGGTGTATGTCCCACGATCGGTGATCACGACTGCAGTATAACCTACATAATTTTCCTAATTCACGCATAATACGCTCACTGGGGTTCGAGCTGGGGTGAAACAGAGATATATATATAGGTTTAATTCTTCTTCTTCGAAGCATCCGCTGCCAGTATTGCGATCTAAATTGTGGTCCATTATCCGAGATAACTCTTTTCACGCTCCCAACTTCATGCAGAAACTGCTTTGCAAATGCAGTTGCCACTGCCCTTCCTGTGGCTCGCTTCAACGGAGTCAGACACACAAACTTGGAGGTTAGCTCTACCGCTACGAAAACATATGCAAAACCTGATTTAGATCGTATTAGTGGCCCAAATAGATCCACGGCCGCGAGATCACAAAGTTTGCTAGGTATTATCGGGTGCAAAGATGCAGCATAGGTCACTGTGGCCGCCTTTGCTCGCTGACAAGGTCCGCACACTCTAAGTACACCACGAATACGCCGTAGCATGTTATTAAAATAGCATGTCTCTTTCAGTTTTTCACAACATTTCTGTGCTCCGAAGTGACCATAACTCAAGTGTATGTACCATATAATTTTGTTTACGAGTTCCTCCGGAATCACCAACACCCATCTGGAGTCGTCGGGGGCTCGTTTCTTGAATAATATTCTGTTGCGGACTAAGTAGTACTGGCGTATTCCTACATTCTCCTTGTCCTCCCACTTCTTCTTTATATCTTTCAATACTGCGTCCTTATCCTGTTCGTCCGCTATACTCCCTAAAGAGGTGGTAACAAAATTCTCGAACGCTACATTCTGTAAGTATAGGATGCTAAAATTATTTTCACCGAGTTCCCTTTCTTCTGTGTGAACCAAACCTATAGGAATGCGCGATAAAGCGTCAGCAATTACATTTTTCTGTCCAGGAATGTATTCTACAGTGAAGTTATATTCCTGTAGGTATAGTGCCCAGCGTCCTAGTCTCCCATGCGTGATTTTTGTGCTCATCAGAAATTGGAGTGCACGATGGTCAGTGTACACCTTGGTGGTCCTTCCAAATAAAAAATACCTAAATTTTGAGAATGCCCAAACTATCGCGAGTGCTTCGAGTTCCGTCACGGAATAATTTTTTTCACATCGTGAGAGTACCCTGCTCCCAAACGAGATTGTTTTCCAAGTTGTAATATCATCATTTCCTTCTGTTTGAAACAGTACCGCACCTAATCCTGACAAGGAACTGTCCGTCATTAAACAGAATTCTTGTGTCAGGTCGGGATGCACGAGGATGGGAGCCTCTACCAATGCCTTTTTTAATTTATAAAATTCATCCTGTGCCTCTTGATCCCAGACCCACAAAGCGTTCTTCCCTGTTAGTCCACATAGACGGGGTGTACCAAGTACACTAAAATTTATAAATCGCTTATAAAAATTACACAGGCCTAAGAATGCTCGCAACTGTTTTTTATTTGTCGGCATTGCACACTCCGCTATCGCCGCAATTTTCTCCGGGTCAGGTTGTATTCCATTTGCTGAGACAATATGGCCTAAGAATTTTATGTTCTCTCGTCCGAACTGTGACTTATCTAAGTTGACTGTTACACCTGCCTTCTCAAAAACATCCAGTAGTCTGTTCAGAACGTCATTATGGTCCTCCCACGACTTTTCCGCAATTAATATGTCATCCACGTAAATTGTCACTCGCTGTTTCAAATCATCAGGTAAAATGCTATTTAATCCCCTTATAAAAGCAGCTGATGAGACGTTTAGTCCGAACGGGAGACGCCGGAATTGGAAACAATTTCCGTAACACAGGAACGCTGTATATAATCTGCAAGATGGGTGTAGCACGATTTGCCAAAAACTCGAACGGAGGTCGACAGATGATAGTACCTTTACCCCGTGGAAACGTTGTAAGAGTTCCTCAAGGCTCTCAGGCCTGTCCGTTTCCGACATGATAATTGTGTTTATCTGTCTCGAGTCTAGCACCAAACGAACTGAGTTGTCGCGTTTTGGCACGACAAGCAAAGGTGAGTTGTACGAGCTTACTGCCCGCTCAATTATTCCTTGTTCTAACATCTTGTTTATTTCCTCCTCCACCTGTGCTTTATACGCCACGGGAATAGGGTATGGTCTAACAGAAAACTTCTGATGGTCACGTACTCTGAATTGGTACATAAAACCCTTAATGGCCCCCGGAGTCTCAGAAAATACCCGTTCATGATTCCTAAGTAGGCAATACAATTTCTCCTTTTCCCTGTCCGTGGTTCTGACACCCGCGATGCTCTTTCTCAGTGCATCAGCAAAAGCAACATCTTTCCCCTGCTCACCAGACATAGAGCACGACTCACTTACATAGTTCACGAGTAGCTCCAGTTTGGGTTGCGACTCGGTTTGAGCTTGAAATTTTAGGCAACTAATTTCTGATTCGGCACGTAATATGCATTCATCAAATACTAAATTAATTTGCTGATCCCCAACTTGAACTGTCATTACTCCTCCACCCATGTCAATTACCGCATGGTGGGTATTCATGAAGTCATTGCCTAAAATCATTGCCACATTCAGCATTGGGAGCACATAGAAATTGTACTCAAACTCTCTTCCCTGGCAGGTAAAATTAAGCCGAGTCTGCCTTCGGATTTCTACGCTCTTACCGTAGATTGCGCCCTTCACCTTTATTCCTCGCACTTGAAAAACGGGCCAAGTCCCAGTCCCTTCGCATTTTTGAAATGCTGCCTCGCTCACTATCGAGAAAGGGCTTCCAGTGTCAATGATACACTTAAAACATATTTCGTTTACTGCAACTGTCACAACTGGATTTATTCCCGAAATTTTAGCACTCATAGTTTCTTGCAACAGATCCTCTCTAATATCTTCCCTCTCTATATACCGTATGCACTCCTTTGCCATGTCGTTCATTGGTTCCGATTGGGCGCCTTCTGCGCTGATCGTTTGTCATTGCCGGTTTTGTTCATTTCCATTTGCTGGATTATGTCTAGGGTTAGCTGGCCGAATTTCAACATCATGAGGTGCTCCGCCTATAGTCCTATTCCCACCGTGTTCACCGTAGTATCGATTCTGGTTGCCGTAACTGTTCCGTTCACGATTCTGTCCACGTCCTCGATCATTTCTGTTGCTCCACCTGTGTTCGCGACTGTTACCCCAGTTTCTATACGGCCTGTCCCGATTATTGTTTCGTTCGCGTCGCGACGACCAGTCACGCCGTTGATTAGTAATACGGCCACGACTGCGATCGCGCTGCTGTGCCCCGTAATAACTTTGTGCCTGATTAGGCGGACATTCTGCTGTATTGTATTCCATCTCTTGGAGAAGCGTTTTAAACGTTTCCACGTCCTCTTTGCATCGTCCCGCGAGAATGACGTGCCGCAAGTGCATCGGCAATTTGGTGATGCATATCCTAATTAGTTCCGCAGGTCCGTATGGGTCGTATAAAAATTGATTTGCCTGCAGCATGTGGTCGAATAGGCGTGCAGGGCTGCCGAAACCAGACTGGTTCAAATTTGGCAGCATAATTATGCCATGTTTGACCCTATCTTGTGCCGCTTCCGACCAATAGGCGGAGAGAAAGGCTTGTCGAAACTCCCGAGTGGAGTTGCAGTGACGCGCTGCCGACCTCATACGACTCGCCGGTTCGCCTTCCAAATAGCCACACATATACTCTATTTTATGTGAACTTGCCCAGTCGGGAGGAAGACAGAACTCAAATTGCTCGAGCCATGCTCGTGGATGTATGCCTTTTTGAGAATTTCGGAATATCTCAAATTTTCTTACCGTAAGGAAATGTTTGAAATCAAATCCCCGCATTTCCTCCTGGCGAGGCCCTTGAATGTTTCTATTTGTCTCATGTCTGCCCCTTAAATTACATTCTTCCCTGTCGTCAAAATCTCCCTCGTGGCCGGAGTCCCTCTCTGCACTGTTCGTACGGCTATTTTTATTGCTATTGGCGAGTTCGGAATCACACGCCATGCGGTTTTCCAGATGCGCCACGCGTTCTTGTAAATCGCCTGTTACAGCTTTGTGCTGTCTGTTCACTTCAAACTGTCCCTTCTGGAATTTAAGAAGCGAACGCACTTCTTCGGTCTCTGCGGCCGCTACCTGTGTGATATTGTTCTCGCTTTCCGTCAGCTTCATCGTGCCTACAATGTCCGCTAAAGCCGCGATCTTCTCATCTATTTGTCTCTTGTCCTCCGCCCCAGTCTGCTTCAATTGTTCGACCTGCTGTTTCAACGCGTGGATCGCTAAACTGTTGTCCGCTATTGTGTTGCTAACGACCGTGGGACAATGCGTTTCAGCCTTCTGGACCCTCGAGAGTACCTGCTGGCGATCTCTTTGGCATTGTTCTCTCAGCTCTTGGAAATTCCTAAGTAGCCGTTCTTCACTTTCTTTAGATTTGGCCTCGCCACTGCGCTTGCTCTGTTCTAGGACTTGCAGACGGTCATCGATTTGTTCAAATGTACGGCCTAATTCTTTCATAATGTCACTTTTTATTTCACTTGCCAGATTGTTTATTCTTTGTGAGATATCGTCGGACACTCTCTGCATCGACTTGTCGACTTTATTTGTCTGCTGGATTAGTTTTTCGTCTATTTGTTCGCCTAGCTCGCGGATCGATTTTTCGGATGATTCTTTTTGTTCTCGGAACAATTCTTTATTTTGTTGCAATAAGGCTTTCATGAATTCCGCCAAATCAATTTGGTTAGTTGGAGGCGAATTAATTTCTGGCTCTGATGTGAGCCCGTTCGTGCTGTTTTGCATTCCGTCTGAAGTATTCCCCAATGCATTTTCGGAACCGCCCGACGCGTTAATATTGGAAATCAAATTATCCCCTTGGTCCATGTTGCTTAAGTTGTCGGAGCGCTTACTTTTAGCTTGGTTACGTGTCAGCATTAGTGCAATTTACACCCAGTACGTAACACACTAATCACAATAAATGTGTCCCCCAAAAATTACGACAGTCACAAGAAAGATACCCAACCTAGTACGCAATTTTTCATACGCAAAACAAATTTTTATCTTTGTTCGAAACCGTGGAATTTACAAGCGAAGAGAAAAAAAAACACACATATATAGAACAAACAAATATAGAAAACAAAACAAGACAAACAACACAACGCCGCTCAACAACGCCGTGAATCTTTTGAACGTCTGCTCGGAAACAACGCAAAAGTTGTTTGAGCGCTGTAGGGAAAAAAATTAAGATTATACAACGCTTGCAATCTAACGTCTCAGAGATTCCAGAGTCTAGCGGAATCACAGAACAGGGTCGCCATGTGAAAGATTGTAACTCTAATTTGCTTTGCTGAATAGCGTAAGATTGTGACTTGAATTTGGTATGCTGAAATCGGGTGCTAATTAGACCATGAAAGCGGTTTAAAACTGTGAGCTGTCTTGGGAGGTTAACCGTGCGTTTACTGGGCCACTGTTTCACGACTGGGTAACTAGTCTAGGTTTACCACATTACCAATCAGACTAACATTGATTATAATCTTTTACAGTCATACAACAACCGGTAATATATCTATATAAAAGGAGAATTTAAATAAAAAGAAAGAAATCAGTTTATATTTGCAAATTTATTTTAAAGATTGTTCATTGAAATTTCAGCATATTATACGTGAGTTATAACTGAGCTGGTGCCTTATTTACGATTGTGAGACTGTGAGATTGGAATATTACGGAACACATAAAATATGGAGCCAAGATTGGGAGACTGGGTACAACACTGCATTCATAAAACAACACACAAAGAACATTGAAACACATGCAACAGAAAGTTCACCACAACCAATAGATTCAAATTTTCAGTTAAAGAAATTATTTTCGTAGCACAATCCTGTCCGTCTTGTAATTACCCTTCACGTGGTCAACTTGGTTTACAGAAAGCGTATAACTCCACAATAATTTAGATAATAAAAATAAATTAGATCAAAAAGCAAATTACAAAACAAAAACCTCGAACTGGTTACTAACGTCCTACTATTAACCTGATGGGTCAAACAGTTATATAAGCACGTGGTACTGGTCTCACAAAGTACACGCCACGTGGGTTGAACATAAAGAAAAGTTGGTATATTCAAAATCTTTTCAAGACGATACGTTATAATCACACAAGCATTTGCATTTGAGATTGATCTTACTTAGAGTTACTGACCAACACGTGGTTCGACTTTACTCACAAAGTAGTAACAAAGCAACTACCGCAAATTAATCTGAACTGGACACGAGAATTACACTCCGCTGCAATTAAAGATAACCTTAGCTATTTTAAAGCTAACCCGAAATAAAATGATTAAATTCTCAGTTAAGCTGAACTTAACAAATCCATTGTCCTATGGACTTAACAGACACGCGCTTAGCCGGAGATCTTACCACTTCAGACGCTCGCACCGCCAGACTGCAACTGCTGGACTGCCCTGCGCTACCACTGGACTCCAACTGCCTACTCTCCAGCTGCCAGACTCCCACTGCACTACCCAGCGTGCTCCTGAGAGTCGCTCACAAAGACAAACGGAAGGCGCCAGAGGGGCAGCTTCCTATACCAACATGACAGGGGACGGACCGGACCATACTAAGAATGGAAACCTCTCTGCTTTTAGGAAGCGTAGCTACCTGTTTCAACGTTGGTCCTACTGTTCTCTAGCAGACAGCCTTGTCTGCTACCCTCAAGCATGCAGCTACAAACACATTTGATCATTCATCCTCTCACACAGAAGGGAAGGGGGATGACAGTATCTTATCATACACAGTATATAGAAGAAAGCGGATGTAGGTTCCGTATGAGACTGTGTGACATGAATTACATATAACAATTACATATAAACTGTGCTTTAAAGTGTAGTAGTGTGACAGATCGTTCTTGTTTACGTGTAAAAGTAACACGTTCCACTACTCAGTCTCCTCCCAGATAGTCAGAAACGCCACAGTAAATTTAGAAGAGGAATTTATTCCTTAAAAGACAACAAATTTGAGAAATTAAACATGAAAGGAATCCAACAGAGACCTTTCAATAGCACAGAAGACAACGTTGCTCAGTTAAATGCCGTGTTCCCTGAGTTCCTGTAGGCATTTGTCGCCGTCCACACTGCCGCTTAGTGAAGAAAATACGAGCTTACCTAGTACCGGACCAGATTTGCTACTGGATTCAAGACTTCCTTGTAGATAGACTTCTACACGTCGCTCTTAACGGAACAAAATCGACAGATGTACGGTAACGGTAATTTCACGAGTACCCCAAGGATGTGATAGGATCGTTACTGCTTACAATGTATATGAATGATCTAGTAGAAAGGGTCGGAAGCTCTTCGCAGATGATACGGTCGTGTATAAGAACGTAGCAATGCTAGAATACAGCACAGATTTCCAGCGTGACATGCAGAAGATAAATGGTGCAGTAGCTGCCAGTTGACTAACCGTAAATAAATGTAACATAATGCGCATACATAGGAAAAGAAATTCAGTAGTGTACAAATACACTATTGATGGCAAATTTCTAGAAACAATATGTACTATAAAATATCTACCTTAAGTGGAACGGCCGCATAAAACAAATAGTAGGAAAGGAGACAGGTGTCCACCAGTCTTGGCAGGTAGGAATGATAGAAGACAGAGAAGATCTTACGAAGTCCGGCACGTTTCGTCACAGGTCCGTTTACTCGGTACGAGAACGTTACAGATACGTCCAACAGACTCCAGAAGCAGATGTTAGGAGAGAGGCGTTGAGAATCACGGAGAGGTTTACTACTGAAATTTCCACATACATCTCACGAAATGACCACGACGAGAATACTCTAGAAACTAGAGCTATTTTAGAGCAGATGCTCACCGAAATCATTCTTCCATGCACCATTCGCTAGTGGAACAGGAAAGGGGGACCAGTTTGCGGTACCGCTCGTACCTTCCGCCACAAACCGTTAGGTGGCTTGAGGAGTGTGATATAGATGTACGTAGATATAGGAAAGGGTCGAGGCGTCGATCCTAGTGCTGCCTGTCTATTCGGGCAACCTCCTCCGCCTCTTTTACATCAGAATGTTCCTGAAATATTTTTTTATAATGAGACATCAATTATGGAGCTCAACTGTAAATCGCTGTCCCGGTTGACAAGATCGTCATGTACTCGTATTTTCACTGCCTCTTTGATGACTGATTCCCACAACCCTTTAGCGTGGCACACCACCTTTGTCTCTCCAAAAACAAACATGTGTTCCTCGTTGATGCTACGCTCTGCCACTGCAGATTTGTCGGTGTCGATGAGACGAACGCTTCTCACATGTTCTGAATAGTGCTGCGATATTCATCGCCGCGTCTGGCCGATGTTCTGCCCAACACACCCTCAACTGATGCTGCAGATGCCAGGTGCTCGCAGCACTAGTAGTCATTTCCTGATATACACTGATAGGGTAAGACGCGCCTAACACCCATAGGGTTGGATGACAATCGTCTTGTTCTTCATCCTTGTCTTGTCCCACCACGCTGCTGCGTCGGCAGTGTTATGTGGGTGGGCGGACGCCCTTCCTGAGACCGCCCTTCCCCCAGCGACGGAATTCGTGTACCCCACCAGTCTGCACCTACAGTAAGCGCAAGTTTGAGACCAGAATTTCCGTCTATGATTCAAAAAATTTTTGGTTCTTAGACTACCGCTTTCGGTCAGCGATGACTATCTTCAGGTCTGTTTTTAATCTTGTCCTGATTCAATGGAGCCTTAAAGACATCGTCAAGAAATATATACATAATGACGATGCCACGATGGCTTGATTATACTAGGGTAAAAAAAAAAGGGGGGAAGCACATGTGAATATGGTCATCCCTGGTCGATGCCGATAATTTAAGGACCTACGTTTTATGAACGTAGACGGAAACAAAAGAAATTTATTCTGCACTTTCTGTATCACTGTTTTATTCGCGACTGTCACTGGCTGTGAAATGAAAACTGAGATCGTTTTCGAAATGTTTGCTCATTCTGTAACAAAGGGGGGGACGAGGAAATCAGTCCAGTATTTACCTTCTTGGATGATGGAAACCGTCCGAGTACCACATCCAGGATGGCCAACACACCGACCGTTGAAACTTCCTGGCAGATTAAAACTGTGTGCCGGACCGAGACTCGAACTCGGGACCTTTGCCTTTTGCGGGCAGGTGCTCTAACGAGCTACCCAAGCACGACCTGTCCTCACAATTTTACTTCCGCCAGTACCTCGTCTCCTGCCTTCCAAACTTCACAGAAGTTCTCCTACGAACTTCGCAGGTTTCGAAGTTACGTGGTTGACGTTCATGGTTATAGGACTAATTGTTCGTTGGTGTCAAATAGAATGGGTTCTGTTATTGCCCACGCAATGAGAATCAGAATTCGACCAGATAACTATTTTCGAGTCACACTATCAGTTTTCTATTTCGCCAAAAAGATGAAAAGCTTGTGCAATTTTCACAGGCTGTGTGATCAACGCACCTGACTGTCTGGCCGAAGACACGTTCAATTCCTGGTATCGTCAAGGCTTTTTCCTTTTTCCTCGATAGGCATGCACTCGGCTTGTAAGCGCAAATGAGGAGCTGCTTGTCGAAAAGTAGTTGCAGGTGTTTCGAATGTCGACATTAGTTCCAGGGAAAGTGGTAAAGCCCCCGTTATGGAGGTCCAGTGACGCATCACGCATAGAATGAATCAGCTTTTGGTCGGCAGAATAATGTATTGCCACGGACAACAAAGGCACGAAGTTTAGAGCCGTTCTAATATTACATTCTGCTGATGCACTGCCTTCAGGATTGAAGAAGTTGAGGTGTCATGCTGAGGGATATTAATATAAGGTCACGTTGACTGCCACTCCACAAAGCAATAGCTTTCCACACCCACGTCACTATTCATAAGCGCTACACGAAACAATTTTAAAAACTCTTACTTTGTCTCTTATGCCACAAACTATCACAGTTCTCAAACCATATCTAACATGGACGTAATGAGGTTAATAAGCATTACCAAAGAGATAACAGAATATAGAAGAAAATGTAACAAGTTATAAAACTCTGAAACTTAGTCATCAGTAATAGTACTTAAATCAGTCACATTACTTAAATTACAGGGTAAAGTTTCTCTTTTAGATTGGAATAATTATTACACGACCTTTTTCATCTGAATTTTCTTTTTCTTTCGTCTGCGCATGTTTCCCCTTATGGTTTTAAGCACCTTCAGTGGTCTATAATGGGAATAAGAAGTATCATAACTATTTGCTTAGCTACAGAATATTTAATGAAGTTCCTTTTATTCGGGACAACAGTCATAATTTACCTTTTGAAAGAAATCATTGCACCCATTGATTGTAAGTTTTTATTACTCTTTTATTGCAATATCGCAATTTCGTCTGTAGAGCTGTGTTCAAGTGCAAAGGCGTAAAATATGCAGCAAGTATCTGAGATGTCCGAACGAAATGCCGTCGTCGGAATATTAGAAATGTTTGAATATGTGTTGCAATATTTCGACGGGAACATGCCGTTCACACATGTCGGACATTTACTGACTTTTTTCACATTTGCCGTTGAAAATGGCTCTACCGCTCAAAATCGCGGGAGTGAAATAAATTAAACATAAAACCTTACAGTCGAATGGCGGAAATAATTTAATCATCAAAATATAAAATTTTTGTTTTGATACTACTGGATTCATATCTACTGCATTTCACAACAGCACATTTATCTTATCTCATTATTTACATTTTTTATACGTATAGTACAACAAATGTAAATAACGAGTTCACAGAAGTGGTTCTACGAAATATTACCATTTGCGTTCAACGGTTTAAAGCCAAATACTTAAGAAAATAAGGTTTGTAATAATAATTTTCTTTACAAGACCACTAAATATGACTGAAATAATCAGTCGAAACGTATTTGGTAAAGAAAAATTACACTCAGCTATAAATGCGAGTTATGCTTATTACCTATAAGATAACCAAATTTAAACTGAAGACTAACGACTGCAAAACATAAAAAATTAAATGACAAGTTATCTATCGAACTCGCCGTAAATGAAATTCAGAACAGACATCTCTATAGAATTCACTGTAAGCGATGTTCAGAACTGATTGTACGAAGTACGCCTAAGTAGTTCAGTGAGTGGTACAGTAAAACAAATAAAATAAGTCACAAAATCTTTATTCGCTTTCAGAGTAATATCCACTGCCCATAACACATTTTGACAACATTTATAAAGAGCTGTGATCTCGTCTATGAATCTACTTTTGAAATCTACATCTACATTTATACTTTGAAGAGCTCTGTCAGATGCCTGCCAGACGGTACTTTCAACTGTACCACATATTACGGTCATATATGAGGCGTGGGAAGCAGAATTTGCTTAAATGCCTCTGTGCCTGCTGTAATAAGTTTTGTCTTTGCGGTATCTATAGGAGCAAAACATAAAGAGTTACACCGATGTAACAAAAATCGTGCGATATCTACATCTACATGGATACTCCGCAAATCACACTTAAGTGTCTGGCAGACTCCCTTTTGCCCGGCGTAGTGCAGCAGTTCGATGTGGCAGGGACTCAACGAGTCGTTGGAAATCCTGTGCAGAAATGTTGATCCAAGCTGCCTCTATAACTATCCATTCTTACGAAAGTACCGGGTGATCAAAAAGTTAGTATAAATTTGAAAACTTAATAAACCACGGAATAATGTAGATAGAGAGGTAAAAATTGACACATGTGGTGGAATGACATGGGGTTTTATTAGAACAAACAAAAGTTCACAAAATGTCCGACAGATGGCACTGGACAGCAAAACTGCTACCGTGACGGGTGAGAGGTACGCCGATATGTTACAGAATCGCATCTTCCCCAGCCTGGCTGATAAACACCTGCTGGAACGTACGATGTTTATGCAGGATGGCGCTCCACCCCATATTGCTAGACGCGTGAAAGATCTTTTGCGCGCGTCGTTTGGTGATGATCGTGTGCTCAACCGCCACTTTCGTCATGCTTGGCCTCCCAGGTCCCCAGACCTCAGTCCGTGCGATTATTGGCTTTGGGGTTACCTGAAGTCGCAAGTGTATCGTGATCGACCGACATCTCTAGGAATGCGGAAACACAATATCCGACGCCAATGCCTCACCATAACCCCGGACATGCTTTACAGTGCTGTTCACAACATTATTCCTCGACTACAGCTGTTGTTGAGGAATGATGGTGGACATATTGAGCATTTCCTGTAAAGAACATCATCTTCGCTTTGTCTTACTTTGTTATGCTAATTATTGCTATTCTAATCAGATGAAGCGCCATCTGTCGTACATTTTTTGAACTTTTGTATTTTTTGGTTCTAATAAAACCCCATGTCATTCCAAGTACGTTTGTCAATTTGTACCTCTCTATCTACATTATTCCGTGATTTATTCGGTTTTCAAATTTATACTGACTTTTTGATCACCCGGTATTTCCGGTGCGGGATTTTGTGTACGAACTGACGTCTCGATTAGGTCCCATAAATGTTCGATGGGACTCATGTCGGGCGATCTGGATGGCAAAATCAGTCGCTCGAACTGTCTAGAGTATTCTTCAAACCAACCGTGAACAGCTGTGGCCAGGTGACATGGAACTTTGTCATCCATAAAAATTCCATCGTTGTTTGTGAAGATGAAGTCCATGAATGCCTGCAAATGGTCTCCAGGAAGCCTAAAATAGCCATACCCAGTCAATGATCGGTTGAGTTAGACCACAGGACTCAGCACATTCCGTGTGAACATAGCCCACACCATTATGGAGCCACTACCAACTTGCCCCGTGCCTTGTTGACAACTTGAGTCCATGGCTTCGTGAGGTCTGCGTCGCTCTCTAATGCTACCATCAGCTCTTTCCACCATCAGCTCTCACCAACTGAAACCGGGGCCCATCTGACCAGGCTACGGTTTTCCAGTGGTCTTGCGTATAATCGATGTAATTACGAGCCCAGGAGATGCGCTGCAGCGGATGACGTGCAGTTAGCAAAAGCACTCGCGTCGGTCGTCTACTCCCATAGCCCTTTAACGCCAGGTTGTGCCGCACTAAAAATGTTCAAATGTTTGTGAATTCCTGACGGACCAAACTGCTGAGGTCATCGGTCTGCTAAGAACAACACACACACCCATGCCCGAGGGAGGACTCGAACCTCCGGCGGGAGGGTTCGCCGCACTGTCCTACCGGATACGTCCGTCGTATGTCCCACATTGATTTATACGGTTATTTGTTGCTTCTCTGTTAGCAATGACAACTCTGCGCAAACGCCGCTGCCCTCGGTCGTTAAGTGAAGGCCGTCGGGCACTGCATTGTCCGTGGTGGGAGGTAACGCCTGAAATTTGGTATTCTCCGCACACTCTTGACACTGTAGAATCCGGAATATTGATTTTCCTACGGATTTCCGAAACGGAATGTCCCATGCGCCTAACTCCAGCTACCATTCCGGGTTCAAAGTCTGTTAATTCCTGTTGTGCGAGCGTAATCATACCGGAAATCTTTTCACACGAATCACCTGAGTATAAATGACAGCTCCGAATGCACTGCCCGTTAAGGTCTTGTGTAGGCGATACTACTGCTATCTGCATATGTGCATATCGCTATCCCATGGCGTTCGTCGTCTCAGCGAATTGTTCGCTGGAAAAGTTGTGCATAGCCTTTCGCGGAATAACTGGCAGTCTGTCTTCAAGCATCAGCAAGTTCAGGTTTTTCAGAACCATAAGGCTGCCCCGCATCCAGAACCGTAAGGCTACCCCGCAGGTCAAACGAATCTGTGGTCATTCGTGTCGCCCTCCTTTGTACGCACTCATTACTCCGTGTTAGTCCTCCCTGGTAGAAATCCCGCACACTTGAGCACGAGGAAGGCTTTGGCTTGGCGAATGCCTGGAGAACATTACCTGCCACCATGTCTAGTGCCAACAGAGAAGTACGGAGGAGGTGACGTTACGATATGAGAGTCTTTTTTGTGGTCAGAATGTGGTTCCCTCATTTCATAGAAATACATTTTACAGAACTGTGTATGGCTTACAACAGACGAACAGAACGATGATTGCTTGTACCAGTATGACAACAGTCCCTGTCATAATGCAGTTTCTGTGATGCAATGCTTTGTGGACAGCAACATTTTTGAGATGGATTGGCCTGCCAAGAGCCCCATCTTGAACCCAGTGGAACACACTTACGATGGGTTAGAGCATCGCCTCCGCTCCAGCCCCCAGCGTCTAACGTCACTACCTTCTCTGGTTTCGGCTCTTGTGGGAGAATGGGCTGCCATTCTTCCACAGACATTCAGGGACGACATTTAACAGCTTCCTTTTTATACGGGCTGCATTATCGCCGTACCCTACCAATGAAGCGAAGTCTGCCACCTGTTTTAAGTACCACTGAGCGTACGAGAACATTCTGTTTCATATCCCTACACCAAGGTATTAGTAGCAGTCGACTGACTCCAACAGTGACTCACTGTAATCGCAACACCAAAGAAATAATTAATTTAGAGTAATGAAATTTGGGGAATAAGTTTATCTAGGTATATTATTGAAGTGATTAACATTGCAAGTTCACAGGTTAATGTAAGGGCGAGATAAGCCACTGGAAATGTGAAATGCTGATACATTAATAACTGGTGAAACCGCCAGACTGTTGAATGCAAGCATGCAAACATGCATGCATTGAGTTGTGTAGGCGCAGGATGTTAGTTTGTGGGATGAAAATTCCATGCTTGTTGCATTTGGTCGGCCAATACAGGGTCGCTTAATGCTGTTTCTGGATGACGCTGGAGTTGTCGTCCGATGATGTCCCATACTTGCTCATTTGGTGACAGATCTGGTGATCGAGCAGGCCCAAGCAACATATCGACACACAATAGATCACATTGGATTGCAACAGCGGTATGTGGGTGAGCGGTATCCTGTTAGAAAACACTCCCTGGTTGGTTGGTTGATTCGGGGGAGGGAACCAAACAGCGAGGTCATGGGTCCCAGCAGATTAGGAAGGGATGAGGAAGGAAGTCGGCCGTGCCCTTTCAAAGGAACCATCCCGGCATTAGCCTGAAGCGATGTAGGGAAATCATGGAAAACCCATATCAGGATGGCCGACGCGGGTTTGAACAGTCGTCCTCACGAATGCGAGTCCAGTGTACTAACCACTGCGCCACCTCGCTCGGTACACTACCTGGAATGCTGTTCATGAATAGCAGCATAACGGGTCGAACTGGTAGACTGACGTTCAAATCTGCAGCCAGGGTGCGTGAGAGTGCTCCTTCTGTCATACGAAATTGCTCCCCTGATCACAATCCCAGACATGCAGACAGGTTGGATGCCGGCCCTCAGTTGTCCTCCTCCTAATCAACATACGGCTCTCACTGGCACCGAGGTAGAATCACCTTTCATCATAAAACGCAACAGAACTCCACCCTGCCCTCCAGTGAGCTCTCGCTGGACACCATTCAAGTCGCAAATGGCGGTAGTTAGTGGTCAGTGGAAAGCACTCTACAGGGCGTCTGGTTCGGAGTTGTCCTTGAAGTAACGGATTTGTAGCAATTCTTTGTGTAACTGTGGTATCACATACTGATCATATTGCTGCAGCAGATACCGTACGATGCGCCAGAGCCATACGCTGAGCATGGGGATCTTCTCTCGCTGTAGTGTCAAGGCAGCTTCTCATAGTCGTCTAACACGACATCGTTCAAACTTAATGAGGTGCTGATAATGGAGTCGTTTTCGCCTTAAAGGCATTCTTCACTAACACCACAACTCATCATGTTCAGTCTCAAAGGTGACTAACGCTTACGACCGTTACAGCGCGTATTTACAGCAAACCTGGTTGCATCCTTACAGCAGCGTTATTACTGCCACTCTTTTGCGACTGGTGCGAGATTTGAATAGACATCATTTTTCAGGAGTAGAAACACGCTTACCATCTTCCGTTTATGTCGCACAATTCCTTCTTGGTGTTGCGATTTTTCTCCGTCAGAGTGTGTTTTTTTCTGTGCTCTTACGTTTGAGATAACTCCTCGTTGCACGTTCAGTATGTCTCTTTTCAAGACTGTGTTGACCTGAAATAACATGAGGGGAAAAGTGTGCAGGTGCCACATCCGGGGACGCAGTGAATGGTTAAGACAGTAACGAGATCCGGAGCCACGGCAACGGGCGTGTGCGTCAGCGTGCAGTGGTGTAATTCCAGCGGATGCATTGCAGCAACAGTTTCGAGCAAACAGAGAGAACACCAATGAGAGGCAACACTGCAGCGACACTGAAGATTATTCAAGAAATCTCCGTCATCTTTTCTGTCGTCGAAACAAATGAGCGTGGGTTAGGATAGCGGTAGATTAAGTGTCAAGTAATTACAAAATATAAATGTATCAATATTAACGAACTATCAGTTTAATAAGTCGCGACTGCAAAATACAAACACGAACTCTTAACAGAAAAATGGAAAAATTGATAGAAGCGGACCTCGGGGAAGATCGGTTTCGATTCCGGAGAAATGTAGGAACACAGGAGTCAGTACTGACGTTTCGATTTACCTTAGGTTAAGGAAAGGGTAACGCCTTTCCTTCGACTTACCTTAAGTCTAAGATAAGTCGAAGGGTCAGTAATGCCTCGCATGTTCCTACATTCCTCCAGAATCCAAACCGATCTTCCCCATGGTCCGCTTCTAAGGAAAGGCGTTTGCCTTTCCTTAACCTAAGATAAGTGGAAGGGTCAGTGTTGCCCCGGGTGTTCCTACATAGCATCTGGAGACCTACATAAAGCTTTTGACAATGTTGATCGGAACACTCTCTTTAAAATTCTAGAGGTTGTATGGGTAAAATACAGGGAGCGAAAAGTTTCTACCGAAAACACATGGCACGAAAGGGAAGCGGTGGTTGAGAAGGGAGTGAAACGGAGTCGTAGTCTATCTCCAATGTTATTCAATCTATGCATTGAGCAAGTAGCAGGGGTCGCAGTCTATCTCCAATGTTATTCAATCTATGCATTCAGCAAGAAGTAAAAGAAATTAAAGAAAATTTGGAGTAGGAAATAACGTTCGGCGGGAAGAAATAAAAACTTCGAGATTTGTCGATGACACTGAAATTCCGTCAGGGACAGCAAAGCGCTTGGTAGAGCAGTTAAATGGAATGGACATTGTGTGCAAAGAAAGATCTAAAGATGGACATCAACAAAAGCAAAATAAGGGTAATGGAATGTAGTCGAATTAAATAAGGTGATGCCGAGGGAATTAGTTTAGGAAGTGAGACACTTAAAGTAGAAGATCAGTTTTACTCTTTGAGCAGCAAAATAACTGGCGGTGGTTGAAGTAGCGAGGATTAAAATGTAGACTGGCAATGGCAGGAAAAGCGTTTCTGAAGAAGAGAAATTTGTTAACATTGAGTATAGATTTAAGTGTTACGAAGTCTCTTCTTTAAAGTATTTTTATGGAACGTAGTCATGTATCGAAGTAAAACATGGACGATAAGCAGTTTAGACAAAAACAGAAGAATGGTGAAAATTCGATGGGCAGATCACGTACCTAATGAGTAGGTATTGTACATAATTGAGCAGAAAAGAAATTTGTGGCACAACCTGACTGGAACAGGGTGAAAGGTTGATAGCATACATCCTGTGACGTCCAAGTATCACCAACTTAGTGATTGTGGGGGGGGAGTAAAAATTGTACAGAGAGACCAGGAGATCAATACGGTATGCAGATTCAGAAAGATGTAGGTTGCAATAGTTATTCGGAGATAAAGAGGCTTGCACAGGATAGAGTAGCATGGAGAGCTGCATCAAACCAGTCTTGGGGCTGACGAGCACAACAACGGCTCGGCTTGTTCATTTTAGGATCGGTCTGACAGTGGTTAAATACATCTTTTTATACACAAACGATGTACAGCAAAAATGTTCAAATGTGTGTGAAATCTTATGGGACTTAACTGCTAAGGTCATCAGTCCCTAAGCTTACACACTACTTAACCTAAATTATCCTAAGGACAAACACACAGCCGGCCGAGGTGGCCGAGCGGCTCTAGGCGCTACAGTCTGGGACCGCGCGACCGCTACGGTCACAGGTTCGAATCCTGCCTCGGGCATGGATGTGTATGATGTTCTTAGGTTAGTTATGTTTAAGTATTTCTAAGTTCTAGGGGACTGATGCCCTTAGAAGTTAAGTCCCATAGTGCTCAGAGCCATTTGAACCATTTTAACAACCACACACACCCATGCCCGAGGGAGGACTCGAACCTCCTCCGGGAGATGTATAGCAACACAAAAAACATTGAAAATGTGTAGGAGGTATGTGTCATCCCACAACTTTAGAAGAACAATAAGAAATTAGTAACATTCCAGAAAACGATATTTTGTAGCTTCGTGCATTTGCACGTACATTTGGAATAAATATTACGTGAGTCAAATAGTGAAACTCCGGCTCACGGATCATCTAAAATACGACCTAATTACCGAGCCAGCAGAATAAACAACGATGTTGGTTGATCGTAAGTTTGTGAAATTAAGACTAAAGACATTACCTAACCTAAATGTCTTTCTCCTGGATCGGCTTATCATTTGCACGTCAAACAGATCCAGATTGGCAAAATTACTGTTCATATTCAAAATGATACCAAGATTCAATTTCATAGACCAGTTTATACGAGGGACGTTCAATAAGTAATGCACCATCTTTTCTTCTCGGCCGATTTCGACTGAAAAAAATACAGAATTAGTTGTGGGACATCGTGGAATACTCGCACTCGGCAAGTATAGTTTCATGAGTTTCCGATATGCGGCGGTGCTATACGTAACCTTCAAAATGGCGTCTGTAATGGAGGTATTTTAGAAGCAGAGATCTGTCACTGAGCTTCTTTTAGCGGAATAGCAGAGCGTCGAAGATATTCATTAGCGTTTGCAGAAGGTCTACGAAGACCTGGCAGTGAACAAATGCACGGTTAACCGTTAGACGAGATGTTTGTCATCATCGCAACAAGGTCGCGCAAACCTGTCCAATCTTCCGCATGCCGGCCGGCCGCATGCAGCTGTGACTCCTGGAATGTTTCAGCCTGCGGACACTCATTTGATATGATCGACGGACAACAATCAAACACTTCGCTGCTCAGCTGGACCTCTCTGTTGGTAGTGCTGACACACTCGTCCACCAGTTGGGGTACTCAAAGGAGTGAACCCGCTGGGTTCCTGGCCGTCTAACAGAAGACCATAAAGAGCAACGAAGGTCTGTCTGTGCGTAATTGCTTGCGCGTTACGAGGCTGATTTTTTTTCGAACTACGTCCCTGTCGATGAAACAGGTTCATCGCCTCGAACCGGAAACAAAACGGAATCCGAGTGGCGCCATACCACCTCTCCTCCGACGAAAAAGTTCAAAACCGCACTCTCAGCTGGCAAACATCCTCCTCTCCATGACAACACAAGTCTCACAAAAGTCTGTGCACCCAAGAGGAACTCAGAAAATTTTATTCGACGGTTCTTCCTCATCCACCTCTTTATCTTCGAATAACTATTGCAACCTACATCCTTTTGAATCTGATTACTGCGTTTATCTCTTGGTCTTTCTGTACAATTTTTTCTCCCCATACTTCCCCCTCCAACCCTCGTACAAACAAATTATCGCTCAGTAACTCCTGTAATGAGAAAAAGAATGCTCTTCCTGAAATGAAACATCGCTCACAAAAACCTAAAAGGATGTAAGTGTGTTCTACTGTATTGTACTACAAGAATGGTAAGTACGACAATAATGGTTTCACATCATAAGTACAATAACATTAAAACAATCGTGTTATGTAAAAATTACTAGACGTTATTTAATTACCTGAATATACATTGACCTGAAGTAGAAAAATTAACAAAATATGGTTCTTCTTTGTACAGATTTAATGAAGATCACGTAAGTCCGGTTGTTTATTCTCGCGACAACGTACACTGTCCAAGGACGCGATGTAGGGTGGAAACAGGTTAGAGGGAGTCTACACAGTTCGTCCCCATGGTCACATCCACAGAACAAAACTGTGACACCAAGGCCACCCGAAGCTGCGAACCTGCATGGTCAATCAGCAAACCACTGTACCAGACTATACTGGGCCACTCCCTACCGTTTCCAAGGAAACTGCCTTACAAGTGGAGGGAGGCCACGACGTTCGGATCACGGAGTTGCTTCAAAGTTTGTACATTTTTAGTAGTCCATTGAGACAACGTAACGTGCAAGTTGTCAGGCCCAGCACTTTTAGTAATCCATTTAGACAACAGAACGTGCAAGTTGTCAGGCCTAACACTTTTAGTAGTCCATTTAGACAACGTAACGTGCAAGTTGTCAGGCCTAACACTTTTAGTAATCCATTTAGACAACAGAACGTGCAAGTTGTCAGGCCTAACACTGTTAGTAGTCCATTTAGACAACGAAACGTGCAAGTTGTCAGGCCTAAAACTTTTAGTAGTCCATTTAGACAAAATAACGTGCAAGTTGTCACGCCTATTACTTAGGCTATTTCTAGAAAATCGCAAGAGCATTTTTATGCATCAGTGATGTATCGGTGTGTTGCGACCCCGGACTACGAGATGGCGATGGTCTTGTGACTAGCGTTCAAGCTCCGTAATCGGTGGATCCAGTCCCATTCATGTTTTTTTTCCAACACTAGTCATTAGTCATATCATTTCGGACATATTCCACCTGAAATGCAATATGATGAAAAGACGAGTGTATTTGCATAAACTTTTATTGAATTTACAATTTTATATCGCTATCTACTAATTCTTATTATTACAACAAATATTATGCAACTTTTAATTCTATAGGCAAGGTAGAAACTTCATCAAGCACCTTCAAAGTTGTTCATATTTGATTGACAATGAACGAGAAATCGCTTCTCGTGAAGATGCTATTAAAATACATTTCATAGTACACAGCTAATTTTCGGCACCGATATTTATCAAAATGTTGTTTTATGCATTATTGCGTCCATATTGTCGGAGGAAAGAGATATTTTTCAAACTGTCAACGAGCTTTGTTTTCCTCAGAAAGTCTGAAAATTCCTTCTGCATGCGGGAAAGTTGCATTCATTCGATGTAGTAGAATCCGATTTAATTTGGTTTGCCTGTCTGTATGAAAAATATAACCTGCAACTTATAATGTGGAAAGCAGATCGGACAATTAATTGTACATTACCCCCATACTATACCTCATTGTATTAAAAATGTTCAAATGTGTGTGAAATCTTATGGGACTTGACTACTAAGGCTATCAGTCCCTAAGCTTACACACTACTTAACCTAAATTATCCTAAGGACAAACACAGACACCCATGCCCGGGGGTGGACTGGAACCTCCGCCGGGACCAGCCACCCAGTCCCTCATTGTATTATTAAATAAAGTTATTTACACCTTTATTTATCGATGTTTGAATTGGTCTTTGCAGACCTGTTCGTCCTTGAACCCTGTATCTACAGATCGAAGCGTCCAAGTGCAAAGCAGTTCTTGGTACCTTACCGGATTACAGGTATAAGGGGTTTTGGAAACAACGACAGGCATACATTTTCAGGAAAACTCTATGCGTTTCGTCGTTTACTTATCGACAGTTACAAATATTATATCTGTTGTGATAAAAAATTAGTAAACAACCAAATAATACTGAAACTTCAATAAAAGTTCATGAAAATACACAAGTCTTTTCATCATATTACCTTCCAAACGTTGTATGTAGGAAATAATATGACTAGTTTTGAAAGGAATATAAATAAAAAAAAAGAGATGAGCGGCACTCGAGCCACCAATCAACTGATTGAACGCTAAGCAAAAAAATGGTTAAAATGGCTCCGAGAACTATGGGACTTAACTTCTGAGGTCATCAGTCCCCTAGAACTTAGAACTACTTAAACCTCACTAACGTAAGGACATCACACACATCCATGCCCGAGGCAGGATTCGAACCTGCGACCGTAGCGGTCGCGTGGTTCCAGACTGTAGCGCCTAGAACCGCTCGGCCACTCCCGACGGCGAACGGTAAGCACCTCACCGTCACCAACTCGTCCTCTGGGTCGCAACGCATCGGAACTTCACTGATGCATAAAATTTCTCATGCGATTTTCTCGAAATTGCCTAAGTAGTACGCCTTACTACTAAAAGTGTACCAATTTTGAAGTAAGCCTTTGATCCGAAAGTCGCAGTCTCACCTTGCTATAATAGGAGAGCTTTTCACCGCTGCTATTCCTTACGAAAATGTCCGTAACAGGTCTATTACCTGCTGTTCACCACTCCCTTACTTTTGTAGTGAGTAATGGGTCAGACCATATCGTTTTCAGGAAATTATCTTAGGAAGGTTGAAATAAGTGGTTCATGTAATGTTAAAACCACAGCTGATTCCTTAAACTGGGGGGCTATCAAGTACGGGGTCCCACAGGGTTCGGTCTTAGGTCCTTTACTGTTCTTGATATACATTAATGACTTACCATTCCACATTGATGAAGATACAAAGTTAGTTCTTTTTGCTGATGATACAAGTATAGTAATAACATCCAAAAACCAAGAACTAAGTGATGTAATTGTAAATGATGTTTTTCACAAAATTATTAAGTGGTTCTCAGCAAACGGACTCTCTTTAAATTTTGATAAAACACAGTATATACAGTTCCGTACAGTAAATGGCACAACTCCAGTAATAAATATAGACTTTGAACAGAAGTCTGTAGCTAAGGTAGAATTTTCAAAATTTTTAGGTGTGTCTATTGATGAGGGGTTAAACTGGAAGCAACGCGTTGATGGTCTGCTGAAACGTCTGAGTTCAGCTACGTATGCTATTAGGGTTATTGCAAATTTTGGTGATAAGAATCTCAGTAAATTAGCTTACTATGCCTACTTTCATTCACCGCTTTCGTATGGTATCATATTATGGGGTAATTCATCGTTGAGTAGAAAAGTATTCATTGCTCAAAAACGTGTAATCAGAATAACTGCTGGAGCCCACCCACGGTCATACTGCAGACATCTATTTAAGGATCTAGGGATCCTCACAGTATATATATTCACTTATGAAATTTGTTGTTAATAATCCAACCCAGTTCAAAAGTAATAGCAGTGTGCATAGCTATAACACCAGGAGAAAGGATGATCTTCACTATGCAGGGTTAAATCTGACTTTGGCACAGAAAGGGGTAAATTATGCTGCCACAAAAGTCTTTGGTCACCTACCAAACAGCATCAAAAGCCTGACAGATAGCCAACTAACATTTAAACATAAATTAAAAGAATTTCTAGATGACAACTCCTTCTACTCATTGGCTGAATTTTTAGATATAAATTAAGGGGAAAAAAACAACAAAACAACTTAAACATTAGTGTCATGCAATATTTTGTGTAATGTAATATCTTGTACAGACATTTTTTATTAACCTGACACGTTCCACATCATTACAAAGTGTCGTATTCATGATCTATGGAACAAGTATTAATCTAATCTCTAATCTAATCTAGAAGGGGCTACCCAGTACTGTTATTATTTAAGAACATATCCGTAGTCTCTGGAACATTCACCCCGCAGTTGTCAGTGCACAGGATAGAGAGAAAGTAAAAGTGACCGCACTATTCATTCTCGATGCGGCTTCCTCTTCACGTGTTGTCCGCCGTACATGGGTGTTTAGGGCGCGCGACCCCATGCTGAGCGGCAGACCGACGGCTGCTGCTGCTCCCTGGCGGTGCCCCATTCATTCACTTGGAGTGGTGGTAGGCGAAGGGAGTCGATGTGACTCACCTCCCTCGCGCGTGAGGGCGGTTAGCGGCCCCTTGGGAGGCTGCTCGGCCATCAGCTGACGGCAGAAAAACAGGAACTGTGGGGGTGGTGAGGGTCGTTGTCGCGAGGGAGGCACTGGCCGCTCCCAAGGCCGGCTGGAGCTCAGCTGGGCAGTGGGATAGGAGGGGGCAGCAGGCGACCGCCCGACCCACCCCTGCCGTGCTGCGGCCCCTCTTCTCCTGAACTGTTGTGGCCACCAACTGGCTGCAGGTGTGCTCGCCCCATGGATCACCGAGCAGCTCCGGCCTTCACGGGAGGCAGGGAGGCGAGTTGGCTACCCCTCGTCAGCAAAGGCACTGCATTCGTGAACTCAAGGCTGTAGCACCGACGTCTACGTTAAGGAAAGCCTGCGACTGCCTCGTGGCCGCCAACGATAAATCTAGGCCTGAGCGCACGTCTGTGTGACTCATTGAGGTAGAAAAGAGGAGATGGCGCTAGAGACATGTACGCTGTTCGTTTTTTTGAAGCCAGTGGGCGGGGCCTGCCGCCATCTTGGATCCCCCAAAACATTAGCAGACGAGTGTTTACAATCACTTCTCATTCGTTATTTCTGTCGCGTGCACGCGATATTTGTTTTATATAGTAAATGTTACACTCTTTTAGTGAACAACACAGCATAAGGAACGCAACTTCAAACGTTCTTCCGCTCTTAAATGCGCTTTCGATACAGTAATACGACACGAAAATATGACGCTTCTGGTCTCAGTACTGTAATTCCTTTTTGTTTATACACTTTGAATAACCGAGAAGAGAAGTATGTGCTATGAAAAGCGTGCTTTCGTAATCCATTTCTATTCACTTTCATTGTGTTTGTGTCGATAATTAATAAACCAATGATTGATAGTTTAGAGGCAACGATTTGTATTCGTTGCATTTTCAAGTCAAATGCAAATTTTAAATGTTCAAGTTGTTAGAAACTTACCTTATTTCCTTTGGTGTTCCACACATGTACGTAGTGATGATATAAACAAGCCAGCTGTCGTGTCAACAAAGTGAATGATTCGTTAAATTACGAAGGAAAATAACTGAATTTAATATTGTCAGGCCCATTGTAGTTTACACATCTGCTTTGTTTTTAAATTGTACCTACCAAGAGACATTCAGTGTGGCAAATAACAGCAGTTTACTGGGTAACACGACGACACTGTGATTAATGTAATGCTCTAAGTAGCCTGGACTTAGATAGGGAACTTTGCTTTAACAAATATGTATCCCTTTAAGTACCTATAATTTAACCACTGTAACAGGTGTTCCACACATTTTACTGAAGATTTAATTAACTACATGTGTTACATTACTTTTATATTAAGTCATTGCATTTTAAAACATTAGTCCCCATTTCCAGGACGTTTCCTGCCAGGACTTTTCAGTTACTTGGGAATAACCAAACAATGAAAACCAAGTGTATTGCTCATCTCCAGAGAGTTCTTCACGTTGGATTGATAGGAAATCTAAAGTCAAATCACAGAAATAAAACCATACTGTTAAACTTTACAGTGCATCGGAACTTCAAGTATATATAAGAAAATAGCGTTTAAATAAGTCCAGTGACGAATGAAATGTGATTTGTTTAAACTTTAGTCTACAATCAGAACGTTTAGTACACCCGTAAGCGACGCAAGCCGGCATTTTCTATCAAAACACTTCACGACTAAACAGAATCAAACCACCAGAAGCGAATGTTTTGGGGTAGCTAACATGGCGGATCTTCTCTTGGGTCGCCTTCAAGTTTGTCACGTCATGAAAATGCCTCTTATTTTTACCTCCATGGTGTGACTTGAGCAGTACAGTGTTCGTGGCCAACGATAAACACTTATCAAAGCCCTCTCGTCAAACCTTTGACAGGGAAGTTTCCAGCAAGGATCTTTGATAAAAATTAGAGCGAGGGCCTAACTTCGATTCAAGTTCGCCATTGTATACATGTCACTTCGCTTGCCTTAGTGCTTTTAAGTTATAGCACGAGGAAGTATATTTGGTGCGTGGCTACCAATACAGTGGTCGTTGCAAAGTATGAAGCATACGAGATTCTTATTCAAGGATTTCTTCCATTTCTTCTTGGTAGAGCAATTCCATATCTAAGGTTGAATAACATGTACACTGTTTTTGTCCTACTCATTTTTGTTCCTTTCAAACTAGCTTTCGGTTTATTTGACCACCTTCAGGAAACAAATGAGTAGCATCTGAAACACTAGTTCTTAGGTAAACAAACATTATAAGCAAAGATGCAAATGCACTGAGTGCTGTGAATCAGATTTTCTTCTTAACGTTGAAATTGCAGTGTACCCAGTGGACAATGTTAAGCACAATAAATAATTAAACTACGCGATATTATAAGTTAAATGGTTATATTGCTTAAGTTTGTGAGGTAATGACATTGGCTGAGAAACTGTTAAACTGAGCTCTCTTCATTTATGTTGTGCAACAAACCTGTTTTTAACATTGCAAATTAAACTTGGTGCAGTGGACAGTACTATATCCAATAATTAAAATACAAACTCTTACAGTATTACAGGTTATATGATGCCATAGTTTGTAAGGTCATGGCATTGGTTGACAACTCTCTAACTGGGCCCTAATAAGTTAATAACGTAATGTTGTGCAACAAACGTGTACTGTGTTTCATATTGCCAGTTGCATAAAATGTAATTTACAATGTAAAACATGTTCGTTGCACAATTTAAGTTAGTAATGCTCAGTTAGACAGCTGTCAATCAATGTCACGACCTCACTAACTATGACATCATAACCACATAACCTGTAGTACTGCAAGATCATGTATTTTAATTATTGTGTATAATACTGTCCATTGCCTAAAGTTTAATTTACAACGCTTAAAACATGTCTGTTGTGCAATATAAATGAAGAGTGCTTAGTTTAACAGTTTCTCAGTCAATGTCACGACCTCACAAACTTTAGCATTATTACCATTTAACCTGTAATGTTGTGTAGTTTAATTATTTATTGAGGTTAACATTGTCCATTGTGTAAAGTGTGATTTCAATGTTAATAAACAAGTGTGACCCACAACACTCTATGCAGTTAGATTGCATCTTTGCTTATAATGTTTGTTTACCTAAGACCTAGTATCCCTTTCAGACGCTAGTCAGTTGTTTCCTGTAGATGGCCCAATAAGCCGGAAATTAGTTTGGAAAAAAGAATAGTGTACATGTTATGCAACTTTAAATACCAAATTCATCATAACACAAGCACGCTGACTACAAAAACCGTAATAATCGGATGGAATCTTACAAAGAAATAGCTGCAGCAATCAGCTGCATTCAAAGTCGTTGCACTACGGATGATGTTAAGAGTACATATAAAAAGAAATGTGAGAGAAGATGTGAAAAGCCAAGAACATATAAAGTGTACTTACGTGAAATATATGTATTTATTTGTACTCTAAATAACCTAACTCAAAATTCATAAATTCTTCCTCATGTGATTCATAAATTGGTTCACATGTTTTTAGAATAATACGCAAAATGGTGTACTGTGGGACTCGAGAACTATATTGCAAGCAGGAATAGTTTTCGCCTCTTGCTAAAAATCTTAACCTAATCATGACACGATCTTTAGCAGAAATAGCATTCACGATTTCAACAATGAAACACTGCACCAATTACGTATTTTTTTACGATTTGCACGACGGTATTTTATGTAATGTTCTGAAAAATCTTACAAAAGAAATCCATCCGAGACAGTAAACCGTAAAAACACAACTGCAGTGCAAGAGAGACAGAACAGCATACATAAAAAAACATTACATAAAATACGTGTAAATATTTCCTCTTGATAATGAGAATAAATTCCTGAAACGCGTTGCATTAAGCATGAAAAAATGCTTAACTTTGACAATGTTTCAATATTTAAACCGTGAATGACACTGTTACAGGCTTTCCAAAAAGGTCCGTTACGATGAATGAAGTTAAGAAATGGTATTTCGTAAATGAGTATCGTGTATGCAGCTTTCTTGAGGGTAAATTGAAATATTCGTTCATTCATTCTCAAATGATTTTCGTTGTTCTTTGTGACCTTACACTGTAGCTCACGAAGTAAATACTGGTGAACACAACGAGCTTCCCTTCTCGCCATCCGAGGTTTGACCCACAATCGTTTCCACTTCTCTTTCGGTTCAAGCAATGCACATACCACCAGCATATGTTGTTGTGCATGCGATTAATTGTTTGGTTTCCATTCCCGAACAACTGACAGAAACTGTTACGAACGTGTAATAGCTCCAGTGAACTACACTACTGGTCATTAAAATTGCTACACCAAGAAGAAATGCAGATGATAAACGGGTATTCAAAGGACAAATATATTATACTAGAACTGACATATGATTACATTTTCACTCAATTTGGGTGCATAGATCCTGAGAAATCAGTACCCAGAACAACCACCTCTGGCCGTAATAACGGCCTTGATACGCCTGGGCATTGAGTCAAACAGAGCTTGGATGGCGTGTACAGGTACAGATGCCCATGCAGCTTCAACACGATATCACAGTTCATCAAGAGTAGTGACTGGAGTATTGTGACGAGCCAGTTGCTCGGTCACCATTGACCACACGTTTTCAGTTGGCGAGAGATATGGATAATGTGCTGGCCAGGGCAGCAGTCGAACATTTTCTCTATCCAGAAAGGCCCGTACAGCACCTGCAACATGCGGTCGTGCATTATCCTGCTGAAATGTAGGGTTTCGCAGGGATCGAATGAGGGGTAGAGCCACAGGTCGTAACACATCTGAAATGTAACGTCCACTGTTCAAAGTGCCGTCAGTGCGAACAAGAGGTGACCGAGACGTGTAACCGATGGCACCCCATACCACCACGCCGGATGATACGCAAGTATGGCGATGACGAATTCACCCTTCCAATGTGCGTTCACCGTGAAGTCGCAAAACACGGATGCGACCATCATGATGCTGTAAACAGAACCTGGATTCATCCGGAAAAACGTCGTTTTGCCATTCGTGCACCCAGGTTCGTCGTTGAGTACACCATCGCAGGCGCTCCTGTCTGTGATGCAGCGTCAAGGGTAACCGCACCCATAGTCTCCGAGCTGATAGTCCATGCTGCTGCAAACGTCGTCGAACTGTTCGTGTAGATCGTTGTTGTCTTGCAAACGTCCCCATCTGTTGACTCAGGGATCGAGACGTGGTTGCACGATCCGTTACAGCCATGCGGATAAGATGCCTGTCATCTCGACTGCTAGTGATACAAGGCCGTTGCGATCCAGCACGGCGTTCCGTATTACCCTCCTGAAACCGCCGATTCCATATTCTGCTAACAGTTATTGGATCTCGACCAACGCGAGTAGCAGTGTCGCCATACGATAAACCGCAATCTCGATAGGCTACAATCCGACCTTTATCAAAGTCGGAAACGTGATGGTACGCATTTCTCCTCCTTATACGAGGCATCACAACAACGTTACACCAGGCAACGCCGGTCAACTGCTGTTTGTGTATGAGAAATCGGTTGGAAACTTTCCTCATGTCAGCACGTTGTAGGTGTCGCCACCGGCGCCAACCTTGTGTGAATGTTCTGAAAAGCTAATCATTTGCATATCACAGAATCTTCTTCCTGTCGGTTAAATTTCGCGTCTGTAGCACGTCATCTTCGTGTTGTAGCAATTTTAATGGTCAAGAGTGTAGTTTGATCAAAGAAGTTTGACGATATCTTTGACAAAGATATTTCACTGTGTAATAGGGGCCTCAGTTTCATGCCTCAGGTTTGTGTCCGCCGGTTGTAACGCCACGTTGCTGACGTCATACTGATGTACCCTTATGCCTGCATTTATCGTTAGCCACGGATTGCCTGGAGGCCCACGAGAAAGACAAGCGGTGGAGCGTACGTCACAGTACGCGACACTGCACGTCTTACGAGTGCCAGCAGCCGTCTCCGGCGGGGAGCGAGTGACTGCTTCAGACGAGTTTAATAATTCTCGACTACTTGTTTAAATGTATACAAGTTCTCGATAGACCTTTAGTGACTACCTTTTCAATTAACATTGATCTCCCCTGGGCCCTGCACGGAGACGAGCTTTCGCGAAGTGTGTCGGACAAGCTAACTTATGTGAAATCACAAGTTCGTTGCTGGTTACATTTATGTCGTTGGCTGCCTCTAATGACGTCACGTCCTGAGTGCTATACTGAGGCGCAGGCGCGACGGCGTTAGCAGTTCACGGTCCCATTTCCATTTGGAAATTCGATGCAAACGTGTAAACCGTCAACTATTGTAAATGTCGCGCAGATTGCATAACAGCTTTAAAGAACTATCAAAGGGGAATTGAAATTATAATTACTTTTAGCAGCATCAATACAACTTAAGTCAAAGGCCATTACTTAAGTTTGCTTCACTTTCGATGTTTTGTGAAATATGCAGCCCTGAAACTTGCTCTACTGTCAAAAACATTGTTTTTCTTTCACTTTGCAAAGAAAAACAAACATTAAAAACGAAAAAAACATTGGAAAGAAAACACACACCACTACTCATAAATTTGATTTACTTGGAAAATTTAAGTAACTTATGTCTTCTAATGGTTGCAAGACGGCTGTTCCGAATTTTAGAATAATTGTTTGTGAAGATATTTTCCAAAAGTTACATGTTTTTTTAAATAATGTCTTCCACATCTTTACCACAAGTGCATGTCTGTGAGAAGCGGCAACAGTCAACTGTCATTCCCAGAAGTTTTTTGAACACTTCCCTATGATTTGTAGTGCTTAGAAATAAACAATCAGAGTCATCAGATATAAGTGTCTGAAACAATTTGTATCCTTCAGCGACAATTTGAAATCTGTAATCAGATGGTTGCTTTAAGGCACCTCTGCACTGAATAAGTTTGAGTTAATACCACTGTTAAACTCATTTCCAGTGAAATCATAAGCACTACCAATAACTGCTTTACATTTATCGCACTCACTTACGAATGTTAATAAGCAAGAGATTGGTAGCCTTCAACACAGAACAACACACTTAAATCATTTTCAGACGTTTCTATTTTATCTTCATGTTCGTGAACGTGCGCTAAATTCCTACTAGACCTTGTTCTTTGGATTTTTCTACAATACTCAGCATCAGGCCTTTTACGCAAAAGTCCACAAAATTCCACAAATAATGCATATCTCATTTTTAACGCACTCATTATTATCAGTTTCTTTTCAGAGTCTACCACCTGCGAAACTGGCACAGGGTAACAAGCACCACACAGTTGTCTGTAGCGACCATACACACTGTCTAGATAATCCATCTGAAACTTACCCTACCAGCTCACGACAGTGTGAAAAATGTATTAGTTTAATGAATGATCGTTGTTGACACGTACAGCAAAGAATAAAATGTATCGGATGATTTTCCATTACGTTCAGGCGGAGGTGCAGGTGGTGCTAAGTTTTTTCAGTGCTTTAGGAACTTGGCAAAATGTTTCAAGTACTGAATACTGGTACCTTGCAACGGCGATTTTCTTTCAGCAGACAGATGAGCAAACATGTAGGATGGTTCTGCAGGAAACAAAGAAGAAACAGCATCCGATGCCAACTTGGGAACAGTCTTACGAACTGTAAACACAAAAGCATCTGCTCTCCTCATTTTGTTTTCAGTAATTATGTGTTTCCCAGAGAAATGCTTACCAAAAACTACAGAATTCTTCTCAGTTGTGAAATTTGCACCATGACTGTTCGCAACCACTTAAGCCGAGTGATTGCGCCTTTTGGAAATGAATATGTTGAAATACATTTTTCCTTGTTCGTCCTATAATTTATAGTACAACATGGTACAAATCAAGTAGTCCCATTTCGAACATGTGCAGCTAGTAACCCTCTGCCATGCACTTCACAGTGGTTTACAGAGTAAAGATGTAGATGTAGACCACGAGATGTTCAGAGCTCATATGCTATCAACATCTTGCAGCCTACAGAGCCTTGTCTGGGATGTTCGTTTTCAAAAGCAAGAAAAACCCACTTGCATGCGATGTTCTCACACTGTAGCTAAAAGCTTACTGAAAGCACGAAGCGAGCACCGGAAGCCTAAAGGACTAACCCGACGCTCGGCACTTAGTTCGTGGCGTCATGCGGACTACCTATCATTTATTACAGGACTGAATACTGTAACTCCAAATTCCTCCAAAAATAAACGAAAAATATACCTATTCAAAAAAACAGATAAAAATTCACTTGACGGGTTCCTGAGAGACAATCTCCACTCCTTCCAAATTAACAATGTACCGGTAAGTATAGACCAGATATGACTTGAATTGAATGAAGTAGTATCGACAACAATTGAGAGATTTAATAAATTAACAAACGACGGAACTGTTTCCCCTTGGTACACAAAACGGGCCAGAACGCTGTTGCAGAAACAACGAAGAAAGCGTGCCAAATCTAAACGATCGCAAAATCTCCAGGATTGGTGATCTTTTAGAAAAGCTGGAAATTTAGAGCGGAGCTCAATGCTTATAATAGTTCCCACAACGAAACTTTGTCTCGAAACCCGGTAAAAAATCCAAAGAGATTCTGGTCGTATGTAAAGTATGCTAGCGGCACAATCAACGCCTTCTCTGCACGTTAGCAATGGAAATACTATCGATGACAGTGCTGCCAAAGCAGAATTACTAAACACATTCTTCCGAAATTCCTTCATCAAAGTAGACGAAGTAAATATTCCAGATTTCGAACCAAGAACAGCTGCCGGCAAGAGTAACAGAAGTAGGTATCCTTGGAGTAGTGAAGCAACTCAAATCACTTAATAAAAGAAAGTTTTCCGGTCCAGACTGTATAACAATTAGATTCCTTTCAGAGTATGCTGATACAATAGCTCCATACTTAACAATCATATACAACCGCTCACTCGACGAAAGATCCGTACCCAAAGGATGGAAAGTTGCACAGATCACACCAGTTTTCAAGAAAGGCAGTAGGAATAATCCTCTAAATTACAGGTCCATATCATTGATTAACGTCGATATGTGGCAGGATTTTGGAACATATAATGTGTTCGAACACAAGAAGAAAAAGGTCTATTGACACATAGTCAACACGGATTTAGAAAACTTCGTTCTTATGAAACACAACTAACTCTTTACTCACACGAAGTGCTGAGTGCTATTGACAAGGGATTTTAAATTGATTCCGTATTTCTATATTTCCAGAGGGCTTTTGACACTGTATCTCACAAGCGGCTTGTAATTAAATTGAGTGCTTATGCAATATCGTCTCAGTTGTGTGACTGGGTTCGTGATTTCCTGTCAAAGAGTCACAGTTCATAGTAATTGACGAAAAGTCATCGAGTGAAACAGAAGTGTTTTCTGAGATTCCCCAAGGTAGTGTTATAGCTGCTCAATTGTTCCTTATCTATGTAAACGATTTATTAGACAATCTGAGCACCCGTCTTAGTTTGTTCGTAGATGATGCTGTCTTTTCTCGTCTAGTAAAGTCATCACAAGATCAAAACAAACTGCAAGACGACGCTAGCGCAGGCAGCCCTGTCTCTTGAAGTCTTAAGGAGCGAAAGAACGGCCCCGTCCTGTCCAAGCTAAGTGAATTGCCTTTGCCTCTCACCTCTTCTCCTCCTCTTTGCTGAATCTATGAAAATCGCGCCCAGTGAGATTTGCGCCCAAGCAGAAATGTGTGAGATTCGCGCCCAATACCTGCTCCTTTGTGTCGCGCTTACCCGCGCCCAGGTAACCCTAAACTACCTGCTCCTCGGACACAGAGACCTGCACCCCCGGTACTAGGCACATCCGCCGACTGTCTGATACACAAACACAGCCTTAGTGCCGCTCTGGCTGTCGAAGAGTTAACGCCGGCCGTAGTGGCCGAGCGGTTCTAGGCGCTACAGCCTGGGACCGCGCGATCGCTACGGTCGCAGGTTCGAATCCTGCCTCGGGCATGGATGTGTGTGATGTCCTTAGGTTAGTTAGGTTTAAGTTGTTTGACAAGGTGATGTCAGTCTAGGGGACTGATGACCTCAGAAGTTGAGTCCTACAGTGCTCAGAGCCATTTGAAGAGTTCACACCGCGCGATTCGTGTATTTTTGACACAGTAGTTCAGATATGGAATTTTCAACCACTAATCACGGTAAGCCATGTTGCCACTACGAAGGTTATTCTTACATAGTGAAGAGAACTAAAGATGGAACAGTAACGTGGCGCTGTTCAACACAGAGAGCAAACCACTGCCGAGGAATGCTGAAAACAAAGGATTCGACAGTGCTTTTTTCATTCGAGCATCAGTGTGGACCTCCGGATGTCGCTCGGTTGGAAGTAAGGAAGACTTTGAACCACGCGAAGGAGGCAAGAGATGAAGAGACGTCTATTTCAAAAATATATTCAGAGGAGCTGGGTTGCCTGCATAATCGAGGCTATGATTTTGTCACTGAAATGCCAAAGCAGCAAACAACGAAGAGAGCTTTGTACTACCAGCGGGCAAAATCACAGGGAAATGAGAGAGATCCACCGACTAGAGAAGAAATTGACCTAAAGCCAGATTTACTAGCTATGAACGATGGCAGCAGTTTTCTGTTGAGCGACGACAAACTAGGAGAGAGGATAATAGTTTTTAGCGGAAGGGCAGGAAGAGAGGCTCTAAGTAGTAAACAAGACTTTTTTCTGGATGGTATGTTCAAGTGCTGCAGCAAACAGCTTTTGCAAATATACACCATTCACCCCGACTTTGGGAGTACAAATAATGAGACAAACATCTATCCAGTTGCCTTTGCACTACTGCCAAACAAAAGAAAAGAGACGTACGTCCGTCTTTTTCGAAATTTGATGGAAAAAATTCCAGAATAGAATTCTGCAAACGTGACCGTAGACTTCCAATCAGCTGCGATTTCAGCAATTAAAGTTGTATTTCCGACAGCTGAAGTGCGTGGATGTTATTTCCATATGAAAAAGTGTCTCTGGAGAAAAGTTCAAGAGCTAGGACTTACTCGTGAATACAAAGAAAACGAAGAAGTGAGACAACACGTTCGCATGTGTGCTGCACTGGCGTTTCTACGGCTTGAAAATGTATGTGATGGTTGGCTGGAGATACATTCACATGCACCGGATATCCCCAAACTTTTTGAATTTTTTGACTACTTCATAGATAGGTGGTTGGAAAATGAAGAAACCCCTATCAACCTTTGGAGTTGCTACAAACGGCGCCACCGAACAACCAACGCTGTAGAAGGTTGGCACCACAAAATTAATGCTTGCTAAACCAAATCCGAAAATTAATGACGTTATTAGTTGTTCGAAAAGAGAAGCAGTAAATTCAGCATGCGCCTTAATGAGGGCAGAACTGAGTATGGAAGATAAACGGAAAAAAAAGTCTTCATGAAACATGATGAAAGGTTGGGAAAAATAGTAAAAAAATACGAAGAGGATGGTGAGATCAAGGATTACTTGAAAGCCCTATCCTGCCTACAGAAACTTGACTGAATTCATCAGAAGCTGTATATAGATACAATAGTGTTCAAATGTAAATAGCAACTTATATAAAAAAATAATAAAAATTTTAAAAAATATTGACGATGCTTATAAGCTGATTTTAAACACGCGTAAATGACTTTTGCTCTTTAGCCAGTCCAAAGCCTGGATAAAGTGTGATGGAAATTAGATTGTTTTTAAAATACATTACATGTGTTTTAAATACACCAAAAGAAAAGCGAATCCTTTTCAGAGTTAACCCTTTACAATTATACTTCTCATTCAAGAGTCACCACCCCAATTCCTCGCTAGTTTTTTATAAACTAAGAGTTAAAATTAAGTGACATTACAAATCTCCAAGTGTAGAGTCACTTGATATTTCTGAGTATTCAAGAAGTGTAGTTGTTATAATGAAAATGATATTGATAATGGCTGCTGAATGGTACTGCAAGTGAAGCAAAAGAATGTAATCTCTTGTATTTACTGCAGTTTGAAGTGGTGCGTGGTAGAAACTTAATTCTCTGTCTGATGGCTGAAAACTCCAGCTCGGAAACCTCCAGGTAGCGTCCCTCAACTCTTTTGTCTGCCGGGCAAGGGGATTAGCGGACCCTTTTTGGGCGCAAATCTCACTGGGCGCGTTTTTCAGTACACCCTCTTTGCTTACCTTCAAGCATGAGAAATCCCGCTGCAATAAGGTTCTTTGCTATAGCTTTTTATTAAAGGCGGCTGTTTTTAGAAGAATGTGGATCAGAAAATTATAATCTAACAGATCTGTCGACAGAAAGTGTTCACATTAGCAAATGCATTTAATTTTATAAAACCAACGATGCAACACACCTGGAAAACACATATCAAATAAAATAAGCAACTATGTACAAAGTATAAAAATATCATACAATAGTCGTGTGGCATTTCATAAGTTAGTACAAATTCTCTCAATTCTCGTAGAAAGACGCTTGTCATAATCAGGTGTGCAGATGTAAGTATCTTTCCAAGTAATGAGCGAGTCGTATTTGCGATGCTTTCTGCAAAGGAATGTCAATAGCGAGGATAATGGCCTCCTTTTTTTCTCCACCTAATGACTTTCTTTTGTCAGACGACTATCTCTCAGCTGGGCGCCCAAAACGCATTACGTCAAGGTCACTTACCTTTCTTACCGAAATATTTACGACAGCAGTTTCCGCTACAGTGGCAGTCTCATATAAAAAAATTTCACAGGTTGAGAATTTGCGTTACAAATGTGTAGAAACAAAATCCTATAAATATAACATTGTCCAAAAAATTTTCGCCGGCATTGTGATACATTCACGCATTTAAACACATTTCATAACTCTTAAAGTACGATTCTTGGTTTCCAACATCCTTTTTCAAAATCAGAGTCCCTAACCACTACTCATTATTCCTTACCCTGTTACACATATACATATTCGTCGACGCTTCTTCAATATTTCATCATAATAAATACATAGCATAATCAAATTCCTTATATAGCATCAGCTTATTGATCATAAACATACCTCAACAGCATAATACACATTGTCATCATAATAATATCATAAAAACTCAGACAAATCTCAAAAACCTCATAGCTTTCTGCAGTAATTGCAAAACCTAAAAAGAATTCTCTGCTCATTTCAGTAGTGTCATCTACCTCAAACGTACTTTAAAAATCATGATCACACACCAAATACGACATTCAAAGCTCTCATAGTATCACAATGGTTCCGAAAAAATATGAACAGTTCACAAAGTACAGACAAAATACAATTTCATAAGTGTGAAGTTATCCAACAGTGTAATTACGTAAACATCTGTCACTGATGTAGTAAAATAAATGTTTGTCTCTCTCAGTTAAATAATCAGATAGCTGTGTAATTCTGTGTTAGAGAAACATGGTACTGATGTGTAAAGTTGTATAAGCAAATACCATATTGGCTAGGGCTCCTTGTGCTTGCCAGACACATGATACACAAAGTAAGCGTGTACCCCCCTGAGGATTAATGTAATTATACCCTCAGGTGTTACAGATTACAGCAATGGAATTAAATGTATCACGGAAAACCTTTGTATCATTGTACTTCAAATATCTTTAAAAATAAATGGTTCAAGTACAAAATTAATCACTCAAATACGTGTACTGTAGCGCTAAACTGTGCGTCTTGTTGTAAGATAACCTCTGTGGAAGTGTCGTAGTTATCGTCCTCCGAAAGCTAAGTTCTGCAGAAGCCAATGTACTTACCTCATGATAAACAAAAGTGAAATGCTTTGCGTATAGATATCTTAGTTATTACGCTTATTGCCGTGATGAAGAAAGTACTGTGCTGTAACGTATTGTTGTTCTACGGAAAAGGCAGTCTCATTGTAGCTATACCACAAAAGTTACTACTAAAACATGTTTTACTTTCCGGAATAATACAGAAAAACTGTGCAGATATAAAACAGAAACACTGAAAAAGCAACATTGTAAATTGTCACTCATTAGTAGCATCGTGATAAAATCGTGTAGCTGTCACATAAACTAACCACTGTGTCATCTGGTATCTTACAGAAAGTACTTTAAATCCAGAATGTATTTTCAAGTAAACCAAAATGTTGCATTAAAATCTCATTAGCAGTGCCAGTATATGTTCTAAGTATGTAAGCCTGATAGTCATTACGTAATCGTGCAACTAACAAGCAAGAATGTACAAATAACAACACTGTGTCGTCTGTTCACTATAACAATGCATTCGTAATCTCTGTTTGAAAATGTTCCCTAGGTTCTAGACTGGATAGTTAACTTCAAAACATTGTTGCATGTCAACAGTTTCTCAGTGTGACAAATTGTACTAGTAGCGTGAAGTGAAAAGTTTTATGGCAAAGACTAAGTTAAAAAACAGATTATCTTTCAATAAACGGTTTTACATGTGAAATCTGGTGCAATCCTTTACTCTTCATAGTACTCAGAGTTTTAACTTGAATGCAATTGTCATGCGGTATACGCCGGTAAGGAATACTGAAATTTTTCTCAAGGTTAGCGTCTATGTTATTTTTCTCTGAGCCAGCCGGCGCACGCGGCTGCCTGCGGTGCGAGTCATTGTCTGCTATCTCTTTGTTGGCGTGCGTCGTTATTGGGATTAGGAGACCTAACTTCTACAAATTCTCTTTGTCGAGAGTGCCCTGCTCTGTTTGAGTCCCGCCAGTTCTGATGGAATTTAGGTCTGTCGTTTTGTCGGTAGTTTACATAGTTTCTTGTTTGTCGGTCATGTGGTGGAGAATTTCTCCCAGAATCGTAACTGCATGCTAAACTGTTGCGTCTGAAGATATTCTGTCTCCCTTGATAATAATTGTTTTTGTTCCCATATTGTCTGTTTCTATGGTAATCTCTGTCATATTCATTACTACGGAGAGGTCATCTTTCCCTGTAATTATTACTACTCTGCCAACAGTTATCATATGGGTGGTGTCTGTTTTGGTCATGATTTGCGTTGTAAGAATAGCCTTGTCGTGTCCATTTATTATTTCTGTCATCGTGGAATTGTGACAGATGTGACCTGTAATTGTTGTACTCCTGTTTTCCGTTCCGCGAGTGTCAGTGTCAATTTCTAATTCTTGTAAGAGTCCCTGAAAAGCTTCAATGTCGTCTTTGCAACGTCCTGCCAAAATAATATGTCGTAAATGTTCAGGCAATTTGATTAAGCAAATGCGGATGAGTTCTGAGGGGCTGTATAGGTTTGACAGGTACTGATTCTTGTGCAACATGTCTTCAAAATATTTCACAAGACTGGAAAATTCAGATTGTTCGAAATGTTTCATCATTATGAGTCTATGTTTTACTCGGTCTTGTGTAGCTTGAGACCAATATGCTGAGAGGAAGGCATGATAAAATTCTCCTTCACTGTGACAATCGTGAATGACCGATCGCATTCTTACAGCTGGTTCATTCTCTAAATAGCCACACATAAATTCTAATCTGTCCTCTAATGACCAGTTGGGAGGAAAACAATGAGAGAATTGATGGAGTCATGCTTGTGGATGAATGTCGTTGCCAGAATTCTTAAATGTTTTAAATTTACGTGTAGTAATGAACAGCTTATAGTCAAAATCATCATGTCGGCGAGTCGCATATCGGTCATTGTTACGTCGTTTCGGCGGTTCCATTTCAAAATTCTGTGCACCTTGCCAATTTCTTTCATAATTTCCGAAATGCGCTGTGTTATTATTTTGTGGCTGTTCCGTATTTCTATGTCCCTCTTCCCGTATAGGGGCGCGAGTGTCCTCTGAAATACATAATTCTTGTATTACCTGTGTCAGCTGATCTTGTACTTCCCGGATTTCTCTTTGGTGTTGCGTATTAATTTGATTCTGATTTTGTTTGAATTTCCTAATTTGTTCGCACTCTTCTGTGTCATTAAAGACTACCGGTTTTGTGTCATTCAGATTATCATCTACCTTCGTAGAAAAATTATTTAGCTGATCCGAAAGTTCAACTACTTTCTCTGATAATGAACTAATTTCCTCCAAGTGTCTTTCTGAACCAATTTTCAGAGTATCTACTGTGTCCTTTAAGTTTTCCTGAGTTTTTGCAAGTTGCGTAACCGAATCGGTAGATGCAACTGAGTCAGTTTTAGCTTGCAAGGTCTCATGATTTTCATGAACAATAGTTTGCAGTTCTTTTATGGCTGCTTCGTGATTCTGTAATGCATTTTAATGCCGCGAAAAAATAGGTTGAAAATGCTCACAAATTTGTGTTTTTACGTCATTACAAACTTTTTGACATTTCGATTCAATGTTATGTAATTCAGTAGTTAAATCTTAACGTGTTTGTTCAAGTGTGGTGTCTAACGTCCGAAGATTTTGTTCCATTGTGTCTAACTTTTGAAGCTTTTGCTGTGTTTGTCTCTGATTTTGTTCCACTGTGTCTAACTTTTGAAGCTTTTGCTGTGTTTGTCCCATTTGTTGTATTAATTGTAATAACAATGCATTGGTGTCTGAAACATGTTCCTCAGTGCTTTTTGCCAGTGAATTTGCACCGGCAACATTCACATTTTGACAAGCAGAAAATGTGTCTTGACTTATTTGAGAAAACAGTGAGGACCCAAAACCTGAATCTACAGTATTTGCGAGATTGTGTCCTGTCATTTCGGATTCCTGAGGCGAGCTATTGCCGACCGATCGATCTATAATGCTTCCCTGTTCACTAATTGTTTCACTGTCTACGCCATTATTTGCCGCCCGCTCCATTTCCCTATGCACAATTACCAAATCACTAGTTTGAACATTAGTTAATTCATTACACGGTGGCGCTAACACACTGCTTTCGTCTTCACTGTCATTTCTCAGTTTGCTTTGGAGCCTAGTATTACGTTTTTCACACGCCATTATTGTCACAATATTTCACACGACAACACAGAAAAGCACAATTTGAAGAGCAAAATAAGAAAACACATTAACATAGCACTGAGAATAATATCTAGTTAATTGCAAGCGCAGCTGCGAAATACTTGGTGCAAATCTACATGCATGCCACAACAACAATGAAAGACTGCAACTACAAAGGAGATTCTCTCTACAATTACGCGCTAGCAATAAACAATAGCTACACTAATTACACAAACTACAAGAAAAAAATCAGAAGATTCCAGTGAGGTATCCTCGGCTAAGGGTCGACATATGAAACGTCCCCTTTGAACAATTATGCATGACTGTGCTTGAACTGACACACAATATTTTTAGCGCAACGCAATCTGACTTTCCAAAATCCCTACAAAAGAATGGCCCTGACTAACATTAACCTATACGTTTCACAAATCACTTACCTCACAAAAATCTTCGTTACTCGAACTACTGCAATACAGCGAGCGCCACTACTGCCAGCTAAATAAAAGATTCAAACTACGGAAGGCACTAATTACTGATAGGCATAGTTAGCAAATGAAAGATTTTAATAGAGAACAAACAATGTATTTACCTTAATAGTGTTGAAAAATCATAATATACATAGCAGTTAATGACATCCAGTCTTACAAATTTCAAAACTCCGCCATCTCTCTCCCCACATCCACCACTGCTGGCGGCCCACCTCCAACTGCGCCACGCTACGCGCTGTTAACATCCAGCTGCCCAACACTACAATGGCAGACAACAATGCAAACTAGCCACAGACTGCACACAGCACAGCCAGTGATTTTCATACAGAGCGCTACGTGGCGTTACCAATAAGAAAACCTAAACAGGCTACTTACAAGAGAAGTCGTCGGCTCCCGGTTTCTCTCTTACACATTCACTTACGTTTCTTTATCTTGCATTGCTACCAATACTACCGGTAATCCTACCATTTATTCGTTATTTGTGTAGTGTAACAAAACTAGCTAACCGTGATTTTGGTAACTTGTCAAATCTACTCCTGACACTTTCGCGCTTATATCACTCGCCGCGCCATGGCAACCCCCTACTGAAGATGCCTTCCTTAGCTACATTTTTTAATCTCAAACGATATTTTATCGTTGCTTTATGCAGTATTTTAGCCTACATCTGAAAAAGGGACCAATGATCACGCAGTGCTTCTGCATACGCTTCTAGTCATTAAAACTGCAGGGCCATGAAGGCAGCAACGTAACAAACGTCAAAGTGGCATGGAGTGTACTACATTCTGGGTTGTATTTCGGCACAGCCGCACAATGCGCGGACCAGTAACGCCATCTGCTTGCGGTATATTACGGAAGGTTACACAACGGGTTCCTCTCTTAGAAATCGCAATCGAATGTTTATGAGAAGATAGTGAGAAGATAGTGTTATGTCGAATTCGGCAGCTGCAGGATCGTGGCGTATCGAGATTGCGATTTACTGTTCCGCGATATTGCTGCTCGTGTTGATCAGGGCGCCATGAATTTCATGTAGGTAACAAACAGATGGTTTCAGGAGGGCTGTACTCGACCCCATGACGACCTCAATGACTCGAGGCGACTAGCGCCTGAGAGGACAGACGTACCTGTTCTCTCGGCCATGTATGATCGTACAGCCATGTAACCTGCCTTGATTCAGGAATGGGGGCTATTTACAGTGAGATAAGAATCTACATAGGCAGAGCGGATTGTCTGTACGGCAGCCATTGTTGCAGCTTCCTTTGACACGACAGCAGAAAGAGGTGCACCGAAAGTGGTTCTCCTACGATGACAATGGAGACTGGACTGGCACCACGTCACAACACGTTACCATGCCTGCCTGATACACTGTAGGAAATCCGTTCGCATTTAAAACAAATTCCAGTCGTCTCGGAGCAGGTAAATACAGGCCATGTATGGTTTTCAAGGGAATCTTGTACTATTCTTCCTGCAAAACAGTGGTAAGTTCGGGTAACGATGGTGGACGTGGATAGCGATCACACACCCTTCTCTCTAAAGAAGAGCAGAAAAGTTCAATAATATTGAGGCCTGGAGATTGTAATGGTCAGGAGGTATGCGCCATTTCATCCTTGTGCTCATAATACCAATCCTGGACGATACGGTTTTTCGGGTAGGGCTCTTATCGGAACACAGCATCAACATTGGGAAACAAATATTGAACCATGGGATGGTCCTGATCAGCCAAAATGGCTACATAATCTTTGGCAGTAATGCGACCTTGTAGAGTAGCTATTGTACCAATGGAATACAGTGATATGGCTGCCCAAGTCATCGCCGAACCCTTGTCATGTCTCACTCTTGGGACGTAAACCAGGCCAGAAGATAGAAACAGTGTGAAATAAGACTCATCTAGCCAAATGACTTCTTTCGTTGCTCCATTGTACACTTTTTAGGGCTTCGGAACCACTTTTCCCTGTTCTGGGCATTTGAATCTCTGATGAGGAGGTTTGGATTTCCAGCTCGCCCTGCAAATCTCTGCTTGTAGAGGTCCCTTGTTGTTATTATCGTCCTGGCAGGGTTTCTCATTGCTACATTCAGTTAGCAGTGACTTTTGCAGTTGTTGTCCTCTTATTTTTCGTCATATTCCTCTTCAATGACTGTTACTATCGCTCAACACAGTTTCGTCCGCGATGTGACTTAGCGGTTGATGTTTTTCCACTTTCCCAGTACGCGGCAGTAATCTTCGATATAGTGCCTCCTGAAACACCAAACACTTCAGCTCTCATGGTTACAGAAGCATCCACCATACGAAGACCAACAATTTGCCCACGTTCCAATTGTCTTACCTCCGATATAACGCACTTACAACCACACAGAATACTGGTCTGACTTCTACTGATATGTGCAATGTGTTGAAGGTAGTGGTCAGGCGCCGTACGTGGTTAAATACAACAGCACTAATTACACGCTCGGTTACCATCTGAATTTGTGTCCAAGCATGCATTTCTGTATTTTTTTGTCCAAGTTCTGTAATTCACTCTATTATTGTTTTCTGCTTTCTGACATCATAAGCTGTATTAATGAAAAAAGGCTAATTTAAGAATAATAGGTAGGTTACAGCTGAACCAAGTCTATAAAAATATTTATCAGTACATAAAAGGGTCAGTCAAACGAAAATGAGACAGATGGAAAGTAGTTAACAAACTGTTTATTATTTCGAAAGTAATTGGCTAACTCGTACTACATTCAGACGACTGTGGGACGTGACGGTCAGTGCCTTCATGCAAAAATGTTTGCGGTTGTTTACGGAAACATGGTCTGTGATGACGTGTGGGTGCTATTCCGTCATTCTGCGCAGTGGATTAATCTGAGATATACCCTTTACCCTGTGGCTCCTGCAAGATGCAATTTCCACCCCCACACTACTACAGAAGTCAGACAGACGCTCCTAACGTTCTAAAGAGAAATGCCTGAACAACTTTCAGTAATAAATATCTTCTGGGGTCGTCCGCTGTTAGGAAATGACACAAAATTTCTTACGTAATTAGTGGGATACTTGGGTACTGGAGTAGTGCTAGTTAGTGTACGAAAAACATGAAACTAACGAAAGTTATTATTTATTTTGCTAAAATTCTGAGAAATCACAATGGCACTTTTAGTCATGAACTGAACAAGTTATTTCCGGGTTCTTTTCGGAATGTGAAGTTACCTTTTAAGGATAGCATTCGCTAATGAAATTTCTATACAAAGTTTAACACTGTATTGACTTGGCAGAATGGCTGAGAGCCGCGCCTACTCAACTTGAATAATTATCCGTTAGAATGTTGCTAGCTACGGTCGAGGCTGTCGCGTGTGAAATGCAGTGAAGTGTAGTGTTGTGGAGGAAATATGGGGCTCGCAAGAGCTGTAGCGCACAATACCGTAAGCTGCGATGACTGCTGTCTACGCCGCTCGCTGCTGACAAATATCTCTTTCTATCTGGATTGACCTTCACCAATCAAACTCTCCCTACGCCTTGATGAATTCCAAAACTCCTATTTGCCTCTAGTCTATTGGCGTGGTACACCGGTCAGATAACCAGTCCACCGCGATGCCACTCAAAACTTCCACTCGCAGGCGTTTAACTATAACTCTGTCCGTCTTGACGTGGGGAATATGATTGTGAGGGCGGAATATGTAAGCAATGAAGGTCAGGAGACCACGACGTCTTACAGTGGTTTACCCAGGCGTGCACCTCTTCGTCCGAAGCAAACCGACGGCAACGAATGTCATTCTTCGGGGCTCCAAAAGTGTGATAATCGCTTGGGGAGAGATCGGGACTGTACGGAGAACGTGTAAGGGCTTCCCAACGCAACATTTCTAGCGTGGTCGGATCAACGTTGGCAACATGTGGACGGGCATTATCCTGCGGCAGAATGAATATTCCCAAGGTTGTTTCGACCACGCTGCAGAAGTTTTGCTGGAAAGCTCTTACACATCCTCTATGCAATACCGATGTCTCCCTATGCAGCTTCTACATTTTTGGAGCCCCGAAGAAAGACGTTCGCGACCGTCGGTTTGCTTCGGACGAACAGGTGGACGGCTGTGTACTATCGTGTTCCTGTAGGCAACGCAAATATTTCTGCATGAAAGCGTTGACAGTCTTGTCTCACAGTGGGCTAACTGCGCTAACATTACTCTGAAATAACGAATGATTTGCTTACGTTTTTATGTTAGTCTCGTTTTCATTTCGCAGTTCCTTATGTAAATGAATGAATTACTTTAAAATAGCAAAGAGAAAGTCAAAGTTTGTTAATGTTAAAAAGAGAAATGCGGAGAGAATTCTTTACAAAAATGTTTACTAAGAGATTAATACAATCAATACTTTTTCAGATACAGTTTTTAAATTAACGTCTAAAATGAAGATTATACCTCAAGTATTTAACGATACTGTTAAGCACACATTATGTTTTCCAGAGCAGTGCCTGCCACAAGAATAAAAACAATGCACGACCCCCACAATACTCCAAACTAAATTGTATCATCGGACAGTGTCTTGAAAGGAGGATATAAGATGAACATCAACAAAAGCAAAACGAGAATAATGGAATGTAGTCAAATTAAATCGGGTGATGCTGAGGTGATTAGATTAGGAAATGAGACACTTAAAGTAGTAAAGGAGTTTTGCTATTTAGGGAGCAGAATAACTGATGATGGTCGAAGTAGAGGATATAAAATGTAGACTGGCAATGGCAAGGAAATCGTTTCTGAAGAAGAGACATTTGTTAACATCGAGTATTGATTTAAGTGTCAGGAAGTCGTTTCTGAAAGTATTTGTATGGAGTGTAGCCATGTATGGAAGTGAAACATGGACGATAACTAGTTTGGACAATAAGAGAATAGAAGCTTTCGAAATGTAGTGCTACAGAAGAATGCTGAAGATAAGGTGGGTAGATCACGTAACTAATGAGAAGGTATTGAATAGGATTGGGGAGAAGAGAAGTTTGTGGCACAACTTGACTAGAAGAAGGGATCGTTTGGTGGGACATGTTTTGAGGCATCAAGGGATCACAAATTTAGCATTGGAGGGCAGCGTGGAGGGTAAAAATCGTAGAGGGAGACCAAGAGATGAATACACTAAGCAGATTCAGAAGGATGTAGGTTGCAGTAGGTACTGGGAGATGAAGAAGCTTGCACAGGATAGAGTAGCATGGAGAGCTGCATCAAACCAATCTCAGGACTGAAGACCACAACAACAACATGATGAATCGCAAGGCGATTCGAAACCGATCATGAATAAATAAAAATTGAAGAAAAAACGGCCATTGGTTGCAGTAATTCCTGAAACCAATAAACAGTTGTCTACAAAATTAAATTAGGGAGGAAACAAAATTGAAATGTTATAAGACAATGGGAGTTTCAGTGCTTGTTTACGGGAGTGAATATTGGTTATAAGTAAAGTCAAGAAAGCTGCATAGAAGCCACGGAGATGAGGACTCTAAGAGCAGTAAGGGATGCGCAAGAGCCGCCAGATTTCGAAATTCGGAAATTATGAAAGAATTGAATATATTTAACATTGTCAATAGAATACAAGAAAATAGAAGAAACTGGAATGGACATATCGAAGGAATGAGTGCAGAAAGATTACCTGTCCTGATAAGATTTAAGTCAGTTGGGAGAAGAAGGCGAAGAACACCGAGGAAGCGATGCGTATCGTAAAAGGCAAAACAAAAAAGGCCTAATGCTTGAAGATGATGATGATGATGATTATAACCGTAACCTGTGACACATTGAAAGTGTAGGTGAGTGCAAGTGGAAGTAATATTTGCGGTTATAGGGGGGGGGGGGGGGCGGGAGACAGTAACAAATTGTCCCTCTCCTTCACGCCCCCCCCCCTTCGGTCCCCACCCCACCCCCGCCCCAGGACTTAATCCAGGATCCACGCTTGTTTAGCTGAGTGGGTTTGGTTAAATTGGCACCTACAACTTGTGACACCATAACTGCAGCCTGAGGCTATTTTATTTATTGTTATTACCATACATTCCTGCATCCCCACAATCCATTATGACGGATAATGAAAATGTGGGGTTTGTTGCCATGTCGTAAAATGTTGCCTTCTCCAACAGCTCTGCACAGGGTTTCAGGCAAACGAAAGTTGACATTGGGTTTCAAACAAACCGGATGAACCTGCTGCGGCAGGCAGTTCCCTTGTGTTGAAGGAAGGAGTCGCCGCTGGCAGTCTGGTCTGGTTAGCCTGAGCCAGCGCCGGATTAGCCGAGCGGTCTCAGGCAGTCATGGACTGTGCGGCTAGTCCCGGCGAAGGTTCGAGTCCTCCCTGAGGCTTGGGTGTGTGTGTTTGTCCTTAGGATAATTTAGGGTAAGTAGTGTGTAAGCTTAGGGACTGACGACCTTAGCAGTTGAGTCCCATAAGATTTCACATACATTTGAACATTTTTGGTTAGCCTGCCTAACAGCATTGTAACGGCTGGATCGTCCACTGTGATGGGCAATCATCCAACCAAGTCAGCCGGACGCTGCGTCGTTCTTAAGTTCAAGACGGCTTTCCGTACAGGGAATAAAGGAAGACACCTAAAGCGCCGTTATCCTAGGCAATCACTACACCTTTCTCGTCATTGTGAACGATTACTGAACAGCTTCAAGGGATAGGAACAGCTCTTTTTTTCGCTTCGAAGATCACCAGCTATTCATATTTCTTGAGAGAGTTAGTGCTTGATCTCTCCGTTAATTCTGTGTTGGTCCATCACGGACGGGAGACATCAGCTGGTTAAGTAATTTTCGATGCCAATGAAATTCACCAACAGCCGTGTAGCTTGAGATGTTATTTTATTTTATTCTGAAGGCTACTTGTTTCAGCATGTCACTATCTTCAGGTCCTATATCCATCTCTCCAAATAAACGAAAATGTCATATATGGTAGAGCCATAAATCTCTGGATGTCGTGAATTCAATCGTTACGCTAGTGCTTCATTCGAAGACGTGATAGCAACTAGCAATTGATAGCAACAAGACACTGCATTCCACTGAGAAGGCTTCACGCTTCACACCTGTTGATCGTTCACCTATGACGCATGTGTACTTACTCTGTGACAGCATCAGTCCCCTGATTTTATAGCCACACTTTTAAATATATTACGCGATAGTGACATATGAAAATTTGTGGCGCACCGGGACTCGAACCCGTATTTTCCCATTATCACAAGCGGTCGCCTTAAAAGCTTAGGCTATCCCTGCTCGCTCCCCATATCGAACCAAACTAACATATGTCACACTGTCTGTGGAGTGTGCACGAGGAGCCGAATTGGTTAAGGCGACCGCTCTCAATAAGCGGGAAATTCGGGTCCAGCACAAATTTTCGTATGTCGCTATTGGGTAGTGTATCTTTACTAATACAGCTGATATCGAGAGATTTGCAGTCCGCGAATAAATTTAGACTTCATTCGTACAGCTGTAGATTTTCAAATGAGTCTGTTCTTTCAGACATGCATGTAAGCATTCTTATGTGTTTTTAGCACTGATGATAGCCATAGGGTGCTTGAAATCTAGATCTGGGATAAACATATTACTAACGACTGATTGCTGCAAATTTTCTCACTTCTGAATTACTACTGCTCTGAAAATCATTTCTAACGCGTCAAGCCCTGAACTGAATTAACACAATTAATCTCCCCGTTTTTAAGGATCCTGCCGTGCGAATCATAGACTGCTTGTGGCGAAACGTTCCCTGGTGGAAGCTGGAACGTGAAACATGTACGTAAATCTTTAAAACAGATTTGTCTGGCCTAAGGTAACTGGGGAAGTTGATGCAACTGCGAACTTAGGAACGGTAAAGGTGAAACGAGGAATATTTCACTTAGCTTACAAAGTCCTGTGATCGACGATTTCGGTTAATTCAAACGCATATTACCACAAAGCCAGGCAATCTGTTACACAAACAATATACAAGGTGGTCAGAAACAGTCTGAAAAGCTTGAAATGGTATTATAGGGCAGATAGTGTTGAGAAATAATTGTTATGGGAAAAAAATCGACTCGTTGCATCGTTTCCGAGTTAATTAACATTGACGTTATCCAGTCAAGTTGTTGCGCTCGTAAATTCAGGCTGCCCGTGGGTCATAATTAATTAGTGCCAGTTGTTGTCATAGCGTAGATGATATCGCACGAGACTGCTCAGCCTTTGGCTCGGGTTCGATACCTACTAATGTCCCATGTCCCGTCTTTTTATCGCTCTCTTGTTCGGTTGTCGCAAAACAAAAGAAGAACAGTTGGGCGACACCGTCTCTGGCGGGCCACCTGGATTCGCGCGCAACGACCTGATTGGCTAAATTCAATGTTAGTTAACTCCGAAACGTATCGAATTTTTTCATTAACAGTTGTTTCTTAGCACAACCTGTCCTACAAAACCCGTACAAGCTTTTCAGTCTGTTTCTGATTACCTCGCATAATTAACAAATTTAACTGAGTATTCACTCAGAAACTACTGCAAATATGTGTAAACTGACGTGAAACAGTACAGGAAAAATAGAAAAATCTTGAATGTCAGCTTGGGCCTTCGTACAAATTAAACTACCCGTGTGTGTGTGTGTGTGTGTGTGTGTGTGTGTGTGTGTGTGTGAGCGTGTGTAGAATTATGAAACAATGTGTGTATAGTGTGTGCAGTGACTGATAGATATGAGTGAACAATGTGGCATTACATTATTTAATAAGTTATTTGTAAAAAAAAAGTATTGCATACCAGGAGTAAATCTAATGATTATCTCTAACTAGAAGTCTGTAAATATATGTTTATACGAATTAGCTTATTTCAAATTGATCTAAATTTGTAAGTACTTTGACATGGCCTACATCCTCGTAAAAAGAGATGTACAGATGAATAAAGCTACTACTACTACTAACTATTACATGAATGAAACTTCCTGGCCGATTAAAACTGTGCCGGACCGAGACTCGAACTCGGCACCTTTGCCTTTCGCGGGCATCTGAGCTACCCAAGCACGACTCACGCCCCGTCCCCACAGCTTCACTTCTGCCAGCACCTCGTCTCCTACCTTCCAAACTTCACAGAAGCTCTCCTGCGAAACTTGCAGAACTAGCACTTCTGGAAGAAAGGATATTGCGGAGACATGTTTCCAGAATGAAATTTTCACTCTGCAGCGGAGTGTGCGCCGATATGAAACTTCCTGGAAGATTAAAATGTGTGCCGGACCGAGACTCGAACTCAGGACCTTTGCCTTGGATTTCAGTATGAGTGCATAGCTCGTGGGTGCTGCTTAATCATAAAACGTACATCAGAAATTTGTTCAGGCTATGTACTTCGTTTCTCCCAACAATTACAAAACAGAGTCGTAAATCGAGATATATGTACTCCCATCCGCAAAACAAGAAATAGGCTGAAAGCCGTTCCACTAGTACGAGTATAACGATACAGAATTTAGCAAATTCCAAGGTGCAGGGTGAAGTCAACGGTGTGCGACCCTGATGACCGGACTTGCCCTTATTCCCTCAAGAGACAGACATTACTGTCAAAGTGGCTTATATAATAGAATGTAGCTGCCTTGCTCTGGTCAGAAACTATTGTGACGTCATGACAGCTGACCCCACTCACAGACAAAGCGAAAACCGAACGCCTGTATAAGACAATGGAAACACTATCTTGGCCCAGGCTCAAAGACATTTCTGTTTCGATAAGATCGTTAACGGACGAAGCTATGGCCGACCTATTCAGTCCGAAAAGTTTCAAGACCGGATTAATAAACAATACAGAAAAATTAAGATGATGGTTTAAATATTCTGCATAGTCTCCCTCCATTTGAGCATAACGCACAGCAGACTAATGTCTGAAATTTTCAGAAAATTCCTTCTTTTGGATGCTGTTTAACTAGCGCTTCACTTTGGCTTAAAGGTCGGATATGTGGTTAAGTTGTCAAAGCTTTGACTCTCATGTGAATTTCTGCACTTTGTCGTTTTGTTATAGATCCATATTATGAGGGAGTGCTCAAAAGTAATGCTTCCGAATTTTTTATTCTGTTCTCAATATCGATTGAATATTGTGTTGTATGTTCACCGGGGGCCTAGAAACGACGAAGAGGCTCCGTCCCCGCCGCATCCGCTGTGGTCCACCACGACGACTACCGCAGTCCACTTCATGCCTCCGCCGCCCCACACCGAACCACTCTTTCAGGGTTATTGTGCGGTTCGGCCCTCGGTGGACTCCCCCAGGGAACGTCTCACACCAGACGAGTGTAGCCCCTATCTTCGCGTGGTAGAGTAATGGTGGTGTACGCGTACGTGGAGAACTTGTTTGCGCAGAAATCGCCGATGTAGTGTAACTGAGGCAGAATAAGGGGAACCAGCCCGCATTCGCCGAGGCAGATGGAAAACCGCCTAAAAACCACCCACAGACTGGCCGGCTCACCGGACCTCGACACAAGTCCGCCGGACGGATTAATGCCGGGGACCAGGCGCTCCTTCCCAGTCCGAAAAGCCGTGCGTTAGACTGCAGCCGTGCGGGCGATTACATGTCATACATATTACTCGGTTAACTTTAAACTTCGCTGGCGCAAGTTGCAAGCAAGTATCGCTAGAGGGCCCCGAATAGTACTGTGTAACAGCCGGTGTGTAAGGTACGAGTAACTATGTCGGTGCGTGAGAAACATCGAGTTTGACGAATTCGAAAAGCTCGTCTACACATGGAACACCTTGTCCTTCAGCATCACAACGTCAGATTACACATGAGCGCTGCGGCATCTGCAACGACGCCTTGGATTCGCTGCCATCCATTATCCTTCATACAGTCCCGACTTGACCCCATCCATTTTCATTTGTTCCCAGAATTTAAACAGATCTTCGTGGACTTCACTTTTATAGTGATGAAGCGGTGCGAGCAGAACTGAGGGTATACCTCCGTCAACAAAGTCAAACATTCTACAGAGACTGTATCAACAAACTGGTCTTTCGTTGGAGGAAATGTCGTCGCCTCTTGAGAAATAAGTAAGTAGGCGTGAAGGATAAGGCGTAAAATATTAATAAAGTTAGTTTTATTTAAAAATCTTGAAGAGTTTTCACATTTAAATTCGAAGGCATCCGTTTTCAGCACGCCTTCATAATAACACCAAGTCTCGTCATGCACGCTGACTTTTACCAGGAAAGAATTGTCAGCGTTTTGCATTTCAATCGAGTCGCGGCAGGCGTCCACATGTCGTTGTTTTTGTTCAGATGTCAAGGTGTGCGGGTCAAACTTCGTACACAGTTTCCTCTTCTTCAAAACATTCTGGAGAATATCTCCAATACTTGATTTAGAGGTGTTTTCCCATTGCGATTTGTGACAAAACATCCTTGACACACAATAGCTGCAGGCCCTCTACTTAACACTGTCTGCGCCCAACTGACTAGTCTACTGCACCGCTAAAGTTGCTCATATCCCAGTAATAAACCAGACTAGGAACTTTTTGGACAGACAGTGTATATACATACGAATGCGCTTAAGTCAGAGGAGCAATAAAGACGCTGCTTATTTTTTACTGAAATCCAATATTCGAATGCTGAAAGGCTGTGAACATACAAAGAAGTTTCTACGTGATGCGTGAGATCTAGCATCTCGCTCATTTTGATCAAGAATATCACACAGACAGCCGTCACATGGGCTGATGACCTCACAATCCGTTCTTTGCCGACTTAATACATTTGCTGAGTGTACAGAATTGTTCCATAGCAGCTGTCTCTAAATATATTGCTCAAAAGTGAAAATTAGGCATGCGAATTGTGAATTCCAGTATACAGCACTTTGCAGGATTTTTCGCGGTTGGGTCTGGTAGGCTGGGGTAATTAACTGATGAGACAGATGTATACGATTTATTAACAAAAACATCCCTTAGATGAAATTGGTACTGGTACTACAGGGCTGCCAACCTCGCAGTTACAGGACCATCAGCTCAGGGGACCACACTGGGCATCACGGTTCCTCCAGCCATAAGCACCGATCGCAACCTCCAACTGAGACAGGTATGAGGCAGCAGTCCACTTACATCGTTCCCAGAACCTTTAAGCACAATGGACATTGGTTAATTCAACAGCGACGCAGACAAACTACACTGAAGAGCCAAAGAAATTGGCACAACTGCCTAACATCGTGTGTGGCCCCCGTGAGCACGCTGAAGTGCGGCAGCACGACGTGGCATGGACTCGACTAATGTCTGAAGTAGTGCTGGAGGGAACTGACACACGCCCTGCAGGGTTGTCGATAAATCCGTAAGAGCACGAGGGGGTGGAGATCTCTTCTGAACAGCACTTTCGAGGCATCCCAGATATGCTGAATAATGTTCGTGTCTTGAGAGTTTGGTGGCTAGCGGATGTATTTAAATTCAGAAGAGTGTTCCTGGAGCCACTATGTACCAACTCTGGACGTGTGAGGTGTCGGATTGTCCTGCTGGAATTGCTCAAGTTCTTCGGAATGCGCAATGGACATGAAAGAATACAGATGAGCAGACAGGATGTTTACGCACGTGTCACCTGCCCGAGTCGTATCTAGACGTATCAGTGACCCCATGTCACTCCAACTCCACACGATGCACACTATTACACAGCCTCCACCAGCTTGAGCAGTCCACTGCTGACATGCAGAGTCCATGGATTCATGAGGTTGTCTCCAAACACGTAAATGTCCATCCGCTCGCTATAATTTGGAACGAGACTCGTCCGACCAGGCAACATGTTTCCAGTCATCAACAGTCCAATGTCGGTGTTGACGGGCCCAGGCGTGGTGTAAAGCTTTGTGTCGTGCAGCGATGTCGGAGATTTGATGTTTTACCGGATTCCTGATACTCATGGCTGACTCGTGAAATGTTCTTACGGGAAAATCCTCACTTCACCGCTATAACACCACGTTCAGACTAACTTAAATCTTGGTTATCTGCCATTGTAGTAGCAGTAACCGATCGAACAGCTGGCGTTGCCTGCCTGTTTACATATCTCTGTATTTGAATATGCATGCCTATACCAGTTTATTTGGTGCTTCAGTGCATGAAAGTACTGCGGATGGTTAAAATTGCATTCAAATAACAAAAGCAATTTCATGTCTTTTAAGCTCTCAATAACTTAGATAAAAAATTTGAAACATCTATCCTGACAGACTGGTTGAAATTACCATCGTTAAAGTATTTCTAATCATTTATAAAAGTTTTACACGGTAAAACATTAATAAAACTGATCAGAAATAAAATCTGGGCTTAATTACTTTGGTCCCGTGTACAAGAATCACATTACACGTAAGCCAAATACAAGGGACGTACGCACACATTGGACGTGACCACTACAAACCACACAGTACACCACACTTACTAATGCCCACTGCACCGGGTTACCATGCAGCATTGCATTTTAACTCGTTACTGTCCAAACACCACAACCCAAACAAAATCGCGCGGTGGTATGTGTTGGCTCAGTGCAGCTTAAGCCAAAGTTATGCTAAAATATTCTTGCTTAACAGCCTTACTTCTGATTTAAATTACCTTAAAACAAAGAAAGGAAACACAACAACTTAAAGTACCATGGTGTATCACTTCTAAGATTAAAGAGGTGGCCCCATGAGGCATCAGTGATTCAAAATCTATTTTTTAAAAACACTTTTTTTTGCTTTTTGGAATTTGAATACACACTGACCAGCAGTGGAACATCGCGCCGGCACACTGCACCTTAACGCCTGCTCGATTTTATTCACACAAAATCATGCGAGACACCGCTAGCACATCTTTAATGTTTTATCCGTATAATCCTTACGGTGTATAACACCTTAACCAGTGTTATGATTACACGGAAAGGCATCGCTCACGTGGGGCCAGTCGCAAATTCTTCAACAATTTAGCAAAATTGGATAGTTGTTTGTACAGACAACACACTAGGAAGCTGTGACTCACCACATTCCCATGTAAGACTGTAAAGCAAAACTACCGGCTCTTACCGTAACTTCAGCAAACCTAACCAGTAGCAGCAAGTGACACGACAACGACGGAACAGCTAAAAGGGCCGCACTTCGTGATACCACCTCGCAGTCAGACTCAAACAACACTAGCATTTCCAGAATGACATTTTCACTCTGCAGCGGAGTGTGCGCTGATATGAAACTTCCTAGCAGATTAAAACTGTGTGCCGGACCGAAACTCGAACTCGGGACCTTTGCCTTTTGCGGGTAAGTGCTCTACCAACTGAGCTACCCAAGCACGACTCACGCCCTGTCCTCACAGCTTTACTTCCGCCAGTACCTCGTCTCCTACCTTCCAAACTTTACAGAAGCTCTCCTGCGAAAGTCAAAGGCCCTGAGTTCGAGTCTCGATCCGGCACACAGTTTTAATCTGCCAGGAAGTTTCAACACTAGCCTTGCTTCGCGGCGTCGGTGCTGCGAAAACCGCAGCAGCCAGCAGAGTTTGTTCTGTAGTGTCGACTATCCAGCAATTTATGCAATTCTCAACGCTGGCTGCCGCTAATACAACCAGACGACTTTGCACAACCAGTTCGGATTCTACATCAAAAGCGAACACTCGGAGACACAGTTAACCAAACGTCTTCATCAACGGATCACAATCTAGTAGCCGGCCAAAGTGGCCGTGCGGTTCTAGGCGCCACAGTCTGGAACCGCGCGACCGCTACGGTCGCAGATTCGAATCCTGCCTCGGGCATTGATGTGTCTGATGTCCTTATTGTTGTGGATTGGCAGGAGAGCCAACCCAGGATTATAGAGGAAGCCGAAAGGCACGCGTTTTAGCTCACGCAGGCTGGCGTGAGGTCTGGAACAGGACAAGGAAATTAGAATTTAAAAAAACGGACGTAGCTGGTGGAATACTTAACTTTAATCCATTAATGGTGAACGTCGCTCTTGACGGTACATTATTTACAATATCAATAGTAACTGGTAATGGCGCCTTGCTAGGTCGTAGCAAATGACGTAGCTGAAGGCTATGCTAACTATCGTCTCGGCAAATGAGAGCGTATTTTGTCAGTGAACCATCGCTAGCAAAGTCGGTTGTACAACTGGGGCGAGTGCTAGGAAGTCTCTCTAGACCTGCCATGTGGCGGCGCTCGGTCTGCAATCACTGATAGTGGCGACACGCGGGTCCGACGTATACTAACGGACCGCGGCCGATATAAAGGCTACCACCTAGCAAGTGTGGTGTCTGGCGGTGACACCACACTTATGTTAGTTAGGTTTAAATAGTTCTAAGTTCTAGGGACTGATGACCTCAGAAGTTAAGTCCCATAGTGCTCAGAGCCATTTGAGTCACATTTTAGTAACTACAACTGAATGCATCACTCAATATCACCTTAGAAGGCGTGCCTGGTCAAAACAGACCGATTGCTACAACGACGTTAAGAACTATCACAGACAAACAGTATAAATCACCAGCTCACTACAACATAATAAAAAACTTTCAACACTTAATGTCCGCTTTTGCATTATTGGTACCACAGGCAAAATAAAACAATTCCTTTATACGGATAGTTCAAAGAACTAAGAGCGGAATCTGCATTTCACTCTTGCCGGCCAATACTGTGTTCCCAAAAGAAAAACATGGAACACCCCATGTTACGACGGCGTACTACCGTACACCACATCGGCGTCTCACAACAAAATGGTTCAAATGGCTATGAGCACTATGAGACTCAACTTCTGAGGTCATCAGTCCCCTAGATCTTAGAACTACTTAAACCTAAGTAACCTAAGGACATCACACACATCCGTGCCTGAGGCAGGAACCGTCTCACAACAGGAGATGTTATAATACGAGGTGTATTCAAAAAGACACCGAACTTTTGAAATAGCGCGCCAGCCAGCACTGAGAGCGTGCTGCGGCTACCTAACGGCAGGTTTAGACAACAGACTGCTGTTTGCGTCGTGTCGCTCGGACAATTAACAAGCAAACCACAGCTGCTGAAGTAAGCTCGTGTACAGCCTGCTCGTCGGATTAGCGCAATGAAGGAGCTTCAAGAACAACGTGTGTGTGTGTGTGTGTAACATTCTGCTACAAACTTCGTAAAAATTTCACAGAGACATTTCAAATGCTTAGCCAAGCAATGCTTAGCAAGCCTGTACGAGTCGCGCGCAGTGCTACGAGTGGTTTAAACGTTTTCAACAAGGCAGAAGTGACGATTTCAAGTCTGGACGTCCTTCCACATCAACAGATGACCGTTCGGGAAGTTGCCGAGAAGGTGGACCTTGGTATAGGATTATGCCATCAAATTTTGAGTGAAAAACTGGAGACGCATCTTGTCATTGCAGAATTTGTACCGCGTTTGTTGACTGAAGATCAGAAAAAGACCCGTGTTGAAATGTGCGACGAACTGCTTGCCGCTGTTAATGACAATGAAAACTTCCTTAAGAACATCGTAACACGCGATGGGACGTGGGTGTACGGCTATGATGCTGAAACGAAGATGCAGTCGTCGCAGTGGGTGGGCAAAGGGTCACCTCGTCCAAAAAAAGCACGCATGAGTCGGTCAAAGATCAAAGTGATGTTGTCTGCGTTTTTTGACTACAAAAGCATTATCCATCATGAATTTGTGCCGCGTGGTCAGATGGTAAATAAGAAAATCTTCCAGGGAAGTGCTACAACGCATGAGGAATGCTGTCCGCACGGAGGGGCCTGAATTGTGGGAAAACCGGAGTTGGATGTTGCATCATGACAATGCGCCAGCTCACGTGTCACTCTCCTTGTCTGCAGTTATCTGGCAAAACACTACATTTCCGTTGTACCCCATCCAACGTATTCTCCGGACCTAGCCCCAGTAGACTTTTTCCTGTTTCCCAAACTGTAAAACACGTTGAAAGGACATCGTTTTTAGACCATAGAGGAGATACAGCACAATGCGAGGAGAAACGCGCCATCCCACAAAATGTGTTCCAGGAGCCATTCTAAAACTGGAACCAGCGATGGGAACGGTGTATTGCCAGTAGAAGGGACTGTTTTGAATGGGAATGTTGTACAATAAGCAATAAAGCTGAACACACCTCGTCTGTAAATCCCGGAGCGAACTGCCGCTATTTGCATGCCCCAAGCACTCCACGCTCCGCCAACAACGTAGCGTCGAGTTGCAGACCAGCGCCACCGAAGTTCGCCGTCGGTCGGACGGGCTCGCGAATTCAAATCTCCGGAACGATGAACATCCGGCACAGCACAAATAGTAGTACAAATGTGAATCACTAAGTCAGTGGAGAAGACAAATATTGCGCGGTACTCACTGAGCCCGATCGCTGGTCGATCATCAGCGATCGGCTTATCTTTGGCGCGTCCCCGGGCATGAGCATCTTTGCGTTATCGGCTGGGGCGCGCGGGACGGCGAGACTGGCGGAGTTGTGGCTCGGGCGTAAGCACATGTGTGATGTCTGTTACACTGGGGCTGTTTGCTAATCGTGAAACTCCTGCGGCGGTTACTGGTTGCCTGGAAGGCATTTCATGTAAACTGTGCCAAGTCTCACAGTGAGAGGGAAGTCCGGAGTTGGTGTTGGCCTAGATGTTTGTACAAATTGAGGTGCCTGTGTGAGAAGCACGGCGTGGGCCTGTTGGTTGCTTCCTCCTTCTGGCAGCCACCGCAGGTGGATGTTCGGCCGGAATGTCTACAGTTTGTGGTGAGCATAGTGTGAACAAGTTCTCGTAGGATGTGCTCCCAGCCTGACTCTTAGCCTGTGTTATTTGTGGGTGCCGACCCCTTGTCTGTTACTGCTTCCGGGTGTCCTGTAAGATTTCACAGCAAAACTGTGTTTTTGTGGCATTCTGTGTTCCTGGCTCAGCCTCCGCCTAGAAAGGGGAAAGATTTGGAATTCCTTAATACTGTAACTTAAACATATAAAAAAATTTGTTCTTTCAGAATAAGCGCCTGTTTCTTTGGGACACTGCAGTTCATACAGGAGTGGCGTAATGTTAATGAGTATTTGTTATTCGTCAAATGAAGTGTATTTAATGTCTTGCTGTTTTCTGGGGCACGCAGCTGTGTTATTGAACTCATTTTGAAGTGTTCTGTCTGGTGAATGACTGCTCTCCAATTCAGTGTATTCTTTTGAGTAGTATTGTAAGGCTTTTTTGGATATTTGTCAGTGGGGTGTATTGATTCAATTTTGTTTTTCTCTTTCTTTCGAATTACGGTGAACTGTTTAGTTTACCTGGTTATTGGCTTAACTCGCGCTTCACGCACTAAATCAGCTGATATTGAAATTGTTTTTTTTTTTTAATTCCTGTTTAATGTCAGACAGATTCAAATGTAACTTCGTTTATGTTATTTGAAATAAATGTGTTGGATTGACCTTAATGAATTATGTGCAATCGAAGTAAGGGACCCAGTCCTTCATTAGTGCTTAACAGTGGCGTGTGGTTCGGGCTGTGAGCCCCGTCCTCGGACCACTCACATCAGCAAAATCGGCGCGGTCCAGTGCGTTTTATAGATAGCGTGCTGGTTCCAAAACTAAAAGCTTGCAGCCAAGTTGAGGACCTGTCAATTAGAGATTACCAACGTACGCAGATAGTCCTGTGTGTTACCGGGAAGCCCGGCACAGCGTCGCCGGTCTAGCGTCAAGTAGCGAGGTTCCGTTTTAACGTCAGTGACGCCTTTGGCAGTAGTATTACGTCATAATACGCCCACACAGCACGATGCACGCTGGAAGCGCTGCTATCTCACCTCACGCCATTCCCTTGCCGTAGTCTGACGGAGTTGGTTCGTCGTAGCTCACACCCCAACGCATTATAAGAGTGTCACTCCATAAGTCATGGCAGCTATGATATTATCTTGTAATAATGCGACAACATGGGAATTCCACGATGTGCACTGAACCGGTAAGGGATTATATACCTGAATGCCAACGTAAATGGGGTTCCAGTACAGGAGGTCACGACAACGGTTGAAATTAAACACACGCATTGGAATTCTGTGTAAATTTATGGTGTACGCATACAAGTAGAACAAAAATAAATTATAATCAACTACTGCCCTTCAAAATAGCCCCCAGTGCATTCATACAGCGTTGCCAATGCCGGGGAACGCGTTGAACATAACTGGGATTGTCATCAATATGTGCAACCTGTCGCTGAAATGACGTGAGGATATCCACCTTGGTTTTGTCCGCAGCTCGTGGTCTAGTGGCTAGCGTTACTGCCTCTGGATCACGTGGTCCTGGGTAAGATTCCCGGCCGGGTTGGGGATTTTCTCTGATCTGGGAATGTGCAGCAGCAGCATTCGTAACAGTGGCTAGATTGGACTGTGTACAAATTGGACTGTGTACAAATTGGACTGTGTACAAATTGGACTGTGTACAAATTGGACTGTGTACTAATTGGACTGTGTACTAATTGGACTGTGTACTAATTGGACTGTGTACTAATTGGACTGTGTACTAATAAGGACTGTGTAAAAATTGGGACTTTGTACGGGCGCTGATGACCGAGCTGTTGAGCACCCCACAAACCAAAAAACAAGAACCTCCGCGTTGTTCACTAAGCGCTTCCCACTCAGTGATTTCCTCAGCTGTGAAATGTGGTCGAAGTCGCACGGGCTGAGGGTACCGACTAATCCTCGTATACGGTCGCTATTTGTTAATCCATTTTGGTACTCTTTGCCGCTGGCATTCGAATGTATTTACTGCGATTATGTTGATGCTACATGTTCGCAACATATACCATAGCTCCCGTGACTTAATGGAATGACGCTCGTATGATGTGAAAGGCAAGGGGAAATGTTTCCTGTCTAGCAGCAAAAGATTGTGGGTTTTAGTAAAACTATGGACGTATTTCTCGATTTGTGTGTCAACGCGGTAAATACAAAAAGCCATACTGTCATAAATATTCCGTATGTGGAGTTGGCACTTGACTTACAAAATATGGCAACATGCCCCAAAATAGCGAAAACAATTCAGCTTGTCACCTATTTGCAGTCACAAAAGCTAAAAACTAGTTACTTTTTGTACGTCGCTGTTAAATTTGTAAGCGTTCTATGTTACTTACCTCTATATGAAATACTGGATATTCTTTTTCAAAAGGTTTCTCCTCGTATAACGCGTGCTTTAGATATCCTGTTCAACTGCAGAGTAGTACTGACTATACTGCGCTTGTGAACGGTGTTGTGAAACAGAACTTTAATCTTAGTGAATTACTGAATTTGAAATAATGAAAATGAATTTAATTAAATCCTAAAAGAAACGAATTGTGTAGTCGCTAACAACTATTTAACTAAAACTCAATACTGAAGTCAGTTATGTAAGATGAAGCGCGAATTCTGATCTGAAAGATCCACAAAATAAAATACTGCTCACATCGGAAGAAAATAACTGTTTAAAATTACCTTCACTTTTCACTGTGAAATAATCTGCTTACATAGCACAACACCTGAAAATTCTGACTACGTACTGTTTGCTCACAAAAATTCAAAATGAGATCTGTCTCAAAAGAAAAGTATCTTACCTTCGGCTCAGCGCCGGCCGGAGTGGTCGAACGATTCTAGGCGCTACGGTCGCAGGTTCGAATCCTGCCTCTGGCATGGATGTGTGTGATGTCCTTAGGTTTGTTAGGTTTAAGTAGTTCTAAGTTCTAGGGGACTCATGACCTCAGAAGTTAAGTCCAATAGTGCTCAGAGCCATTTCGGCTCAGAAATTCTGTTTTGCGTCTCGTGTACTGACGTACTCGAAAAGCAAACTGAAATCATCAAATGCAGCAGCTAAAGAGAAATAATGTACTCACTACTGAACTTTTCTTTACTTTTCAGGAAAAACCTGTGGGTGCGTGTGGCGTAAGGTGCAAAGCACATGCGACAAAATATTTAAGACTTTACTAAGAATGATGGAGGGGGTTTTACTTTAAAGAAAATTGTTCGTGAAAAATGAAACTCCGATTCCTGTCAGAAAAGACTGTATGATATGAGATGACTCTAACAATTACGAAATTCTCTTATTACAGAAATTACAGACATTTAAAACAATTGCGTTATTTGTGGCATAATGAAAACGGAGATCAAATTAGCACTAATCATGAATATTATTACTCATCTAAGGGACAAAGATTACCTTCAATTGTTGTTGTTGTTGTTGTTGTTGTGGTCTTCAGTCCTGAGACTGGTTTGATGCAGCTCTCCATGCTACTTTATCCTGTACAAGTTTCTTCATCTCCCAGTACCTACTGCAGCCTACATCCTTCTGAATCTGCTTAGTGTATTCATCTCTTGGTCTCCCTCTACGATTTTTACCCACCACGGTGCCCTCCAGTACTAAATTGATGATCCCTTGATGCCTCAGAACATGTCCTACCAACCGATCCCTTCTTCTTGTCAAGTTGTGCCACAAACTCCTCTTCTCCCCAATCCTATTCAATACCTCCTCATTAGTTATGTGATCTACCCATCTAATCTTCAGCATTCTTCTGTAGCACCACATTTCAAAAGCTTCTATTCTCTTCTTGCCTAAACTGTTTATCGTCCATGTTTCACTTCCGCACATGTCTACACTCCATACAAATACTTTCAGAAACGACTTCCTGACACTTAAATCTATACTCGATGTTAACAAATTTCTCTTCTTCAGAAACGCTTTCCTTGCCATTGCCAGTCTACATTTTATATCCTCTCTACTTTGACCATCATCAAACATTTTGCCGGCCGCGGTGGTCTCGCGGTTCTAGGCGCGCAGTCCGGAACCGTGGGACTGCTACGGTCGCAGGTTCGAATCCTGCCTCGGGCATGGATGTGTGTAATGTCCTTAGGTTAGTTAGGTTTAATTAGTTCTAAGTTCTAGGGGACTAATGACCACAGCAGTTGAGTCCCATAGTGCTCAGAGCCATTAGCCATCAAACATTTTGCTCCTCAAATAGCAGAACTCCTTTACTACTTTAAGTGTCTCATTTCCTAATCTAATTCCCTCAGCATCACCCGACTTAATTCGACTACATTCCATTATCCTCGTTTTGCTTTTGTTGATGTTCATCTTATACCGTCCCTTCGAGACACTGTCCATTCTGTTCACCTGCTCTTCCAAGTCCTTCATTGTCTCTGATAGAATTACAATGTCATCAGCGAACCTCAAAGTTTTTATTTCTTCTCCATGGATTTTAATACCTACTCCGAACTGTTCTTTAGTTTCCTTTACTGCTTGCTCAATATACAGATTGAATAACATCGAGGAGAGGCTACAACCCTGTCTCACTCCCTTCCCAATCACTGCTTCCCTTTCATGTCCCACGACTCTTATAACTGCCATCTGCTTTCTGTACAAATTGTAAATAGCCTTTCGCTCCCTGTATTTTATCCCTGCCACCTTTAGAATTAGAAAGAGAGCATTCCAGTCAACATTGTCAAAAGCTTTCTGTAAGTCTACAAATGCTAGAAACGTAGGTTTGCCTTTCCTTAATCTTTCTTCTGAGATAAGTCGTAAGGTCAGTATTGCCTCACGTGTTCCAATATTTCTACGGAATCCAAACTGATCTTCCGCGAGGTCGGCCTCTACTAGTTTTTCTATTCGTCTGTAAAGAATGCAGCTGTGACTTATTAAACTGATAGTTCGGTAATTTTCACATCTGTCAACACCTGCTTTCTTTGGGATTGGAATTATTATATTCTTCTTGAAGTCTGTGGGTATTTCGCCTGTCTCATACATCTTGCTCACCAGATGGTAGAGTTTTGTCAGGACTGCCTCTCCCAAGGCCATCAGTAGTTCTAATGGAATGTTGTCTACTCCCGGGGCCTTGTTTCGACTCAGGTCTTTCAGTACTCTGTCAAACTCTTCACGCAGTATCGTATCTCCCATTTCATCTTCATCTACATCCTTTTCCATTTCCATAATATTGTCCTCAAGTACATCGCCCTTGTATAGACCCTCTATATACTCCTTCCACCTTTCTGCTTTCCCTTCTTTGCTTAGAACTGGGTTTCCATCTGAGCTCCTGATATTCATACAAGTGGTTCTCTTTTCTCCAAAGGTCTCTTTAATTTTCCTGTAGGCTGTATCTATCTTACCCCTAGTGAGATAAGCCTCTACATCCTTACATTTGTCCTCTAGCCATCCCTGCTTAGCCATTTTGCACTTCCTGTCGATCTCATTTTTGAGACGTCTGTATTCCTTTTTGCCTGCTTCATTTACTGCGTTTTTATATTTTCTCCTTTCGCCAATTAAGTTCAATATTTCTTCTGTTACCCAAGGAGTTCTACTAGCCCTCGTTTTTTTACCTACTTGATCCTCTGCTGCCTTCACTACTTCATCCCTCAGAGCTACCCATTCTTCTTCTACTGTACTTCTTTCCTCCTTTCCTGTCAATTGTTCCCTTATGCTCTCCCTGAAACACTGTACAATCTCTGGTTTAGTCAGTTTATCCAGGTCCCATCTCCTTAAATTCCCACCTTTTTGCAGTTTCTTCAGTTTTAATCTACAGTTCTTAACCAATAGATTGAGATCAGAGTTCACATCTGCCCCTGGAAATGTCTTACATTTTAAATCTGGTTCCTAAATCTTTGTCTTACCATTATACTGTATAATGTATCTGATACCTTCTAGTATCTGCAGGATTCTTCCATGTATACAACCTTCTTTCATGATTCTTGAACCAAGTGTTAGCTATGATTAAGTTATGCTCTGTGCAAAACTCTACCAGGCGGCTTCCTCTTTAATTTCTTAGCCCCAATCCATATTCACCTATGTTTGCTTCTCTCCCTTTTCCTACTCTCGAATTCTAGTCACCCATGACTATTAAATTTTCGTCTCCCTTCTGTACCTGAATAATTTCTTTTATCTCATCATACATTTCTTCAATTTCTTCATCTGCAGAGCTGGTTGGCATATAAACTTGTACTACTGTAGTAGGCGTGGGCTTCGTGTCTATCTTGGCCACAATAATGTGTTCACTATGCTGTTTGTAGTAGCTTATCCGCACTCCTATTTTTTATTCATTATTAAGCCTACTCCTGCATTACCCCTATTTGATTTTGTGTTTATAACCCCGTATTCACCTGACCAAAAGTCTTGTTCCTCCTGCCACCGAACTTCACTAATTCCCACTATATCTAACTTTAACCTATCCATTTCCCTTTTTAAATTTTCTAATCTTCCTGCCCGGTTAAGGGATCTGACATTCCACGCTCCGATCCGTAGAACGCCAGTTTTCTTTTTCCTCTTGAGTAGTCTCCGCCCGGAGATCCGAATGGGGGACTATTTTACCTCCGGAATATTTTACCCAAGAGGACGCCATTATCATTTATCCATACAGTAAAGCTGCATGGCCTCGGGAAAAATTACGGCCGTAGTTTCTCCTTGCTTTCAGCCGTTCGCAGTACCAGCACAGCAAGGCCGTTTTGGTTAATGTTGCAAGGCCAGGTCACTCAATCATCCAGACTGTTGCCCCTGCAACTATTGAAAAGGCTGCTGCCCCTCTTCAGGAACCACACGTTTGTCGGGCCTCTCAACAGATACCCCTCCGTTGTGGTTGCACCTACGGTACGGCCGTCTGTATCGCTGAGGCACCAACGGCAAGGTCCATGGTTCATGGGGAAGGTACCCTCAATTAATAGTTCTGAAAAAGAAACATTTCATTCTTGCAGATGCATTGGTTTCCTTGAAATATTTCTCCAAAACTCTTCTCCATCCATACAATCAAGACAATATCTTTACAAACAAGTTTTCATCTCCATAATTAAGAATTCAAGACAATTTCTCAGTCATTCACAAATATCAGATCTCCTTCTCTAAAACTTAATTTCTCGCCATTGTGCCTCAAAGTAGAATGCCCCAGTGCTGCGCAACTGACCGGCGACCAGGCGCACCACAGATTACATTCAATAGAGAATCAAGTATCCATGTACTCGAGCGGTGCGCTCATGCACCTTTGTCCCAGTACTGTAAAAGTGAAATATTTATAATGGCAGGAAAGATATGAAAACCTTCCAAATTGATCTATCGCTACAGATTTCAGCAGGGACAAAAAATGGTTCAAATGGCTCTGAGCACTATGGGACTTAACATCTGTGGTCATCAGTCCCCTAGAACTTAGAACTACTTAAACCTAACTAACCTAAGGACATCACACACATCCATGCCCGAGGCAGGATTCGAACCTGCGACCGTAGCAGTCGCGCGGTTCCGGACTGAGCGCCTGAACCACTAGACCACCGCGACCGGCTCAGCAGGGACAAGCAGCTGGCTTCTCCTCGGAGTGACCATTATTTATACGCGGTTCCCATCGGTAAATTTGTCGCTTCGTCGTCCCTTGAGAATAGGTGCCAGCTACGGAGAGGCAGCGGTTTCTTTGTTGACGCAGCTCCCAAAACATTCTTCCGGAAGAGATGGCGAGCGCGCTAGGGTGTAGTTACGCAACGAGACGAGGCAGCTCCGTCGCCGCACACGCGTGCTGACTGACGTAGCGGCTGCGTCGCCCACGTGGCCTTGAGGTCACTCCGTCACTCAACTTGCTAACACCGTCACACGTGCACCAGCGACCCTGTTAAGTCGATCCTCAGGTAGTCTGTACTAAGTGATATCCCGTTCTGCACGGCCAATCAAAACGGCTTTGGTCATGCCAGGCAAAAGGGTAATTTGATACGTCTGTGTGAACAAAGCAAGAAAAAAATGTTTCCCAAAGTACTCACCTTACTTCTCGCCATAGTCTCCTTTGAGGGACATGTGCATGGTACAGCGATCAGCTTTTCCATCGGCCTTCTATCGATTTCGCTCCCCGTTGACAACCGTTAATAGCACCTGTTTAAGACTCATTTCCGTGAATTTTGGCTAACTGCAGCTGCTTATTCAGTGACTGTTGTTTCTAAAATACTGTATTTTGCTGCCTACTGAATAATAGTGGGTTCATAATTAATGGCAGCTGGTTAAAGGTCATACAGCTAAAAAAGGCAGCTCAGTGAATTTTGGTAACTGCAGTTAATTGCTTTTCAAATTCTATGCTTTTGGTGTTTGGTTAATGGCTGGTGGTTCATAATTAGTTCAAATGGGACTTAAATTCTGAGGTCATCAGTCCCCTAGAACTTAGAACTACTTAAACCTAACTAACCTAATGACATCACACACACCCATGCCCGAGGCAGGATTCGAACCTGCGACCGTAGCGGTCGCGCGGTTCCAGACTGTAGCGCTTAGAACCGCACGGCCTCCTTGGCCGGCTCATAATTAGTGCCAGCTGTTTAAAAGTCATTTTTCTTAAGTCTGGTCAGTCATTTTTACTGCTGATTGGTTTTAAAACTCGTTTGAATTTAATGGTTGGGTGGTTGGTTTTGGGGAAGGAGACCAGACAGCGTGGTCATCGGTCTCATCGGATTAGGGAAGGATGGGGAAGGAAGTCGCCCGTGCCCTTTCAGAGGAACCATCCCGGCATTTGCCTGGAGTGATTTAGGGAAATCACGGAAAACCTAAATCAGGATGGCCGGACGCGGGATTGAACCGTCGTCCTCCCGAATGCGAGTCCAGTGTCTAACCACTGCGCCACCTCGCTCGGTATGAATTTAATGAAGGTAAGTTATGTAATAAAAGTGATGAACGCAGAAGCAGATATATGGGGACCCAACTCCTTCCATTAGGGTGATCCAATTCCAAATCTTCCCACCCGAATTCCTAGTTATCCATTACAATTACCATTTCTTCATTTCATGACAATTTCTTCCTTGCAAACCAAAGTTTCAAGTAAGGGACCGGTAAGTCTGGTCCACCCTACTCTGGTGACAAGGGGTATGAGGAACCAACCCAAAGCCCAACTCGTGCACTTTCGCTACTGTTATCGCTAATGTGTGGGATGGTGCATTATCCTGGCGAAACAGCACTTTTCTGCGTGCTAGCCTTGCTCTTTTCTCCGCCAAGGTAAGTTTCGAACGCTTCAAAAATGAAGTATAATAGGTTTCTTGTTTTTTTTTGTTTTTTCTTTCAAGTAATCTATGAATATTATTCCTTGGGAATCCCAAAAAAAACAGTGTCTATCACACCACCAGCTGACAAAATGACCTTTGCCATCTTCGGTGCACTTTCACTAGCCTTTTTGACTCTGGTGTGTAATTGTGGATCGAGGTTTCATCAATAGTCACAAATCGGCGCAAAAAGTTTTGGGGATTGCGATTAAACATCGCCAGACATGGTGTGCCGGATGTGCTTTTGGTCGAGTGTGAGCAGTCGCGGCACACATCTCGTAACGCAGCTTCTTCATAGCCAATTCTCCGTGCAGGATATTATGCACACGCTCAGCTGAGATGCCTACAGTCTCAGCAATCTCTCGAATTTTTATTTGGCGATCTCGCATTACAATATCATGTGTTTTGTCAATGGACGGCCAGAGCGGGCTTGGTCTTGGGTGCCTGTCCGCCCATGTTTAAATTCATCAATCAAAAGTAAATTGCTTTCAATAATGGTGTAGAATCGTTCCGAACTTTGTCCAGTTCTGGTTTTATTTGTTCAGGAGTACAACCCTTGAAATGAAAATGTTTAGTAACAGCTCGAAACCTCATTCTCTTCATTTTCAGTCGCGGTCGACACATTGACCAATTCACACGGCTGTCAACAATGAAGTGTACGCTGTATACTGTTGAAATTATTTATACGATTCTTGGAATAAACAGGCTTACCAGCCACAAAGGCGCAACAAAAATATTCCATTCTCTTATTGAAATCTACCAGACTTATCAAACCACTCTCGTACCGGGCAGTGTTCAGCTGTTCTGGTGGCTTTTTATCCCCCCACACCCTACAGCCCGAACAAAACAGTAGCTCCTATTAAGACTGCAGCCCGTCTATCTTGCTACGCACCTCTAATGTTGTAAGTATAGGTTACATACAGGATCAGCAACTCTATATAAGACTGTTCGCTGGCTCTGCTGTTGTAGACAGGGAAATATCGTCATTGGATAATCGCCAAGTAACCAGAACCCCCACCACCGATGCCCTAAAGAACCAGACGCCATGCATAAAACGTCCGTTTCACGTTACTCAGTGTTTATGGCGTCATATCTCCTGCACTTTGTCTCGTACAATGATATAATTGTTCTGGTACATTCAATGGTATATGTGCTAACTGTGGTGTCACCGCTAGACACCACACTTGCTAGGTGGTAGCTTTAAATCGGCCGCGGTCCATTAGTACATGTCGGACCCGCGTGTCGCCACTGTGTGATCGTAGACCGAGCGCCACCACACGGCAGGTCTAGAGAGACGGACTAGCACTCGGCCCAGTTGTACGGACGACATTGCTAGCGACTACACGTACGAAGCCTTTCTCTCAATTGCCGAGAGACAGTTAGAATAGCCTTCAGCTAAGTCCATGGCTACGACCTAGCAAGGCGCCATTAACCATATCTGGAGAGAGTCTCACTTGTATTATCAAGAGCGATGTACCGCAGAAGTGAATAAAAGTTAAGTATACGAGAAGCTCCGTTCTTTTCTTTATAGCATTCATAACGTATCCTGTTCCAGACTTAACGCAAGACGGCGTGAGTCGACGCGTGCCCTTTCGGCTACTTCTCAGTGTGGCGTAGCTAGCTTGTTACGCTACAACACTAACTGTCTGCAAAACGGCAAAAGAACAAATAAATTGAAGCATCATGTCTGAAGCTGAAGTTTTACTGCAAGAACAGCGAAAATGTAGTAAGCGATAAACTTTTATCCTTTAATTATTTAGTGGGTAGTGTCAAATAGCAGAAAATTTCGAAAAGATTTGAAATCTTGTGTAAAATTTGGAAGTCGCAAGATGCTCTTATTCTCAAATACTGTATCAATATAGTCTGGGTAATTTGCTAGCTGTGAGTGTCTAACTTCAATACTTGACTTATTGTGTTAAACCTGCAACGTAAGATTACACCTATTTCTGAGTAGATTATGACAGCAATTTAATTTTTACATTTCGCCAGTGATTATATGAAATACTGAAAATCAATTTTTTGTTACCTCTGGAAGCCGTAATTAAGTAAGAGAATCTGCAACTGGTATAGGGCGATGCTGAGAAAGTGTTCAGGAAACCAACAGGTCATCACCTCCCTCCCCCCAATGCCATGAGACAGAACCAGTGTACCCAATCAGTCTGCATATAAAGTCAACTCTGTGTGCAAATGTTATAAGTGTTTGCGTAGTGTAAACCTTAGGTAGAACTTGGGAACCAGGCCGGTATTCACTTATTGGGATGGGGAAACCGCCTACAAACCAAAGCCACGCTAGCCAACATACCTCCCCGCCGCGGAAGCGGACCGCGTTAACATGTGTGGCTACATGAGCGGGTACTGAGACTAGGTGATCGACTGATCGTTTTAGCAATTTAGTAATGAACAGTATATTGCAGAAAGACTTGGATGAAATTTCCGCTGTGTATAATAACTTTCTTTAAATTTTGATAAATGTAAGATAGTGCTTATAACAAAGAGAAAGAACTGTCTAGTATGTGATTACAAGAGTAGTGGTAATCGTCTCGACGACACCATATCGTGTTAGTACTTGAAGGGCAATATTAAGAGGAGAGATTAAATCAGTTGATCACGTAAAATCAGTATTAGGGAAGGCAAATACGTAGTTTCATGGAAGGGTTATGGGAAAATGTCACGCATCTGCAAAATAAAGCGATAGTGTGAGCAGTTTCAGAGTGCTGTGCCAGTGTTTGGAGTCGTTATCAGATAGGCATGACAAGTCAGCGAACGACTTTACAAACCGCGCTGCTAGGATCGGTCGATCGCTATAGCCCAAGTGTAACAGAATGGTTCGGGGAATGTAACAGAAATACTTGGACGGAAGAGGACGTACTATTCGCGATACCTTTACGGGTAAATTGGAATAAACTGTACCCGACGGAGACTATGCGACCATTATAGTGCCACCATCGCATATCATGCATACAAACCATGAGAATAAGATACAGAGAGGGTGCAATAAAATAAGTAAAATAAGCACTAACAGCGAGGACTGCAGGTGTTCGCTCATTCAGGGTACCTTGATCATGAACCAGAAGGTTCATTTCAACGTTCTTCTGCATGTTGTTATGAATATGCTGTGAACACCCAAGTCTTCCAAGATGACAGCAGTGGTTCAAAAAATGGTTCAAATGGCTCTGAGCACTATGGGACTTAACAGCTATGGTCATCAGTCCCCTAAAACTTAGAACTACTTAAACCTAACTAACCTAAGGACAGCACACAACACCCAGCCATCACGAGGCAGAGAAAATCCCTGACCCCGCCGGGAATCGAACCCGGGAACCCGGGCGTGGGAAGCGAGAACGCTACCGCACGACCACGAGATGCGGGCGATGACAGCAGTCATGTTCTTGGGGCTGACGCATATGTTCCTGGTTTGACAAACGATCGGGCCTCCTGTCACACCTCTAATGGCCTAGTGAATCATTTACTCGTATCTTAAACCTATAGAGTATGTCTGGGACAGCGAAAAATGTTGCAATTAACTTCCCCGCAGTTTTCTAGTTCTACGTGATCTGATCATCAATGATTGGCTTCAGCTGGATATGATATCTTCTTCTCTTCGGATTAGATGGTTAGTTGATGTGCGGGAGGGGACCAAACAGCGATGTCATACTTCCCATCGGATTAGGAAAGTTTGGGAAGGAAGTCGGCCGTGTCCCTTCAAAGGGACCACCCCGGCATTTGCCTGAAGCGATTTAGGGAAATCACGGTAAACTTTGTTCCCTTAAATTATATGCCCCAAAGCTAACTAACGTTCATCTCAAACTATTTCAGATAGTTAATGTGAGAATAGGATTTTGGATATAGTTTTTAAAATTAATTTGCACACTAATGAGGAGTATAATTCTCCTGTAAGAAACGTTGCAAAAACTTTCAATTCTACGTATTATACATTTGAAGATTGGATAATTGATTAATTGAATGTGGATTGTAAGGAGTCCACTCGTGTGCCGGAGTAGCTCTCTCAGTGGAGTGTGAATGGCAGCTGTCGTCATACTGTGTTAAAAAAAAAGTGAAAATTACGATTTAAGGGATGCTCCCCCAAACAGGGCTATTATGACATTAACGTTTTATCTACGTAACGAACCTACGCTGATCCTTGATACTAGACGCAAAAAGCGGAAAACATGCTTTAAAATTAGTAGAATATATTTTATAGAGTAGCAATAGGCACCTACGACAAGAATTTGTTAACCTGTCCACAATTCGGACTTAAATTGCACACTCATTACATAGGCTTGCGGCATCGTACAATGACTCGCCTATATAAGAACTCAATGACTGACCCTCGTCTCTACGACCAGCCTGATCTACATCATTACCTTCTCGTAGAATTTCCATTCCACCGAATGTATGTGTTCGTTCTTGCCAAACGCTCCTCGCAATCTTATTCGTAATCGGACTGTTCAAACATAATCGTTGTCACGTATCGTTTGCTACAATTCTATAACTTTCTCAAATTAATAAAAGGGATACTAAAAAAGGAGGGCAGCATACTGTGTGTGATCGGATTTTAACTGTATGCGTATCGTATGTTCTAAGCAGGCAATTGGAAAACAGCCCAGCATTTTTCTAAACGAAGGTGGGAAACCGCCTAAAAACCATACTCAAGCTGGCCGTTGGGCCACACACGGTCGTTAATCCGCCGCACGGATTCCATCTTTGTCTGACTCACCGTCCTTTCTCACAAGTTAGAACACCTTTTACGCTATATGAGCACAAGGTGAATATACCATACGTGGAGATATCTGTGGACTCTCTCCGTCGCGAACAATCATTATCAAGGCTGAAGGCGATATTAGCGTGACGTCTCTTGTTGTTCGCTAGTTTTAGTTCATTGTACTTAATTCATGATCCTTTCGGCTGTTACGCCACAGCAGTTCATGGGTTACGCAGTGGAGTAGGGTCCGGGCTTTTTTTCGATAACTGTCGTCGTCTTCATCTTCAAGAGTTTAAACTACTAAATGCCAGGGACGGTAATAAGTGCTTCTTATACGCGCGGAGCAGCGAAGTGCAGAGCATTTCAGAGATGGGCCGCATTTGCGTAAACACAATAAGGCGAGCCAGGCGGCACGCGCCACATCCGGCCCCTTGCGGTACCGAGTGACGTCACGGTGCGCGATGGACTGGCGTCATCTTTGAAACTGTCATTCCTGCGTCGCTGAAATCAGCAAGCAGCATCCTTTTTTTATGCGATACCTAAAATTCTCCCTATTACCCACTAAGTGTGTACCGCGATGTCTAATGAAATTACGTCGTTAATAGACATTTATTCATGGGCTGTTCGAGACTCTACCTTCGAAGAAAGAGATATTTTTACTATAAATACTCTATATTCAGACACAATATTTTGCTTTTCTGTTTAATGCATTTCGGAGATACAGCTTCATTTTCAATGACTACATGCTGGAGACACTAGAAAAACATACAGATTTTCCAACCCACCGACATGTTGATTGAACAAACTGACAATGAGAACAACTACTTTCTGTATTCACTGTGGACTGTCTGCCAATACAATAGTCTCAAAAGAGTGAAAGAATATCGTGGAGGCAACTAAGGTTTCACTCTTAATTCATAACCTGACCTTCACCTGTCACCCTACCGTAAATTCATATAGACTCCATATCAAACTCGAGTTGCTTAAAAAGAAATGAGCTTTTTTCTCAAGCCTTCAATTCCAACACGCAATATTTACTACTTTTGCGCTATCCTATTCATCCGTGCTGTTAAAACTAGCGTTATTTACTAAATTACCTCCTTCTTAGCGATTCCTGAGACATGAGTTAGGCAAGGGTCTATTCCCATAAAGGCTACTTTTCAATTCCTTGCTACAGGCTTCTGTTTTTATTTTTTATTTTTTTTTTAAATCTTATGGGACTTAACTGATAAGGCCATCAGTCCCTAATCTTACACACTACTTAACCTGAATTTTCCTAAGGACGAACACACACCCATGCCCGAGGGAGGACTCGAACCTCCACCATGATCAGCCGCACAGTCCATGACTGCAGCGCCTGAGACCGCTCGGCTAATCCCGCGCGGCTAGGCTTCTGGGCTTTGTATAGGGCACGCAGTAAGATGAGTCAAGCAGCAAGCGACAGATGCGGAGCATTGCGGGACCGAGTGAAATGATGGAGCGTGATGGACTTCGTAAGGAACCCACGCGCGGAAACGACTGAAGATTGGATCACTTTTAAACCTTCGCGATACACACAGAGCGGAGACAATGAGCCTTGAGATGTGTGTTCGACAGCAGGCCGTAGCATGGACAAGCTTCGCGCTTTCGTCGTCTGGTTCCCTTCTACATGACCAAGGACGTCACCACTTCAAAGTAGAGATGCGGCGCGTCCGTAAAGCACCAAAGACAACCGCTGTAGTCGCGAACATACTAGTTTCTCGTACCCGTTGTTGTAGTCGGACGAAAATGTTTGATGTCGTAATTATAACATGGAGTAGTCGGTACCCTCTCCTCAGTTTGTGTGTGTGTATTGTGAAGCGGGAAATCTGAAAGTGATCCAATCTTCACATTTGTTAAATACAGAAATTGCACATTTTCGGACATGGCTTCATCGGCGCCTTCCATATCCCCTAGAAGTCTGTAACAGGAATTGTGAAACACTCTGCATAGCAGAATCTAAACACGAATACAGTAATTCTGCAGCTTGCAAATGTGCGATACAAAAGTCTCTACTGTGGTAACTGAATAACGCTACTGCTGTTAAGGCACTGTATGGTAAGATTAGGTTTGAAGCCTCCATTTAGAAATTCTGATCTACGTTTTCCGAGGTTCCCCCAAACAATTTTAAGCGAGTGCCTTGCTGGCTCCACAAAAAAGGTCAAGTTCAACTGCTCTCCTTTCCCCCTCCACTCTCACACCCAAATCTTTCCTTCACCTAAGCCACTCTTCCGTCTCGAATGACACGCCGTCGACGGGGCTTTTAACCTGTAACTAATTTTTGTCACTACTGTTGGTATGGAATCGGGGACAAGTTTTTATGAGCGATGAATTTTTTTCAATAGTTCTTATTATTTGTGACGGTCTCATAAAACTGTGATAGAACCATACCCCTCATCTGAAGAAATCTGCTAGTTTCGAGTTGAGTTCAAGTTTTCAGTGTCTTCCTTACCGAAGGAGTTCCCTACAAAACTGAAGGACAGAGTTTACTAGCGGAAGCCTAACACATATGGAATCCCTCGATTTATTTTGAATCCCCTTTGCACCAAGAATCATAACAAATGAATTGATGATTACTAGTAAGTCGGGATTGATATACCCACAAAAATATTTTGTACATCTGACTACAACAGACTTCACATTAGAACAACGGAAATCATCTGCCAGCAGAACTGCTAGACAGCTGCTTCCGTCATGTTACTCACGTACGGGTGTGCGTTACAGAGCTGCAGCAACCCTTCAAGCTGTCTTATTCAGCGTTTCTTCAACTACGACCACTATGTGTCCAAGTTTTTGCCAATAAATGTCAACAGTTCAATAAGGATCATTTCACACTTCATTATAGCTTCTACATCACACCAGGCAGAAAACATCATCCATGGATAGACAATAAAACTTGTCGTACGATGTGTTATTTTTTGTTGGTGTACACACATTGCATTTTTTGTCTGATGGCACAGTTTTTCTTACTAGTAACAGCGTTACACGGGAATAGTCACTACTGCTCACGAACAACTGGTGCTGAGCAAGCAGACCTACACGGAGGCCACGCATTTTTCTTGCGATTTACACTGTCAAAAAATTTGGTAATCATAATAGGAAAATTTTGCCTTGTCCATGGAATCCAAAAGCAGCGATTACATTCTTCTCTTACCTGTCCGTTTGACTAATGTGGATCGACACTGACTAAAGTTTGTCAAAAAGTAATGGTCTTGAGAAGGTTAGGAACTGCCGACGTCATAGTGGCTCTGCATGGAACGACAGAAAAATTTCTTTTTTTGTTCTTTCTGCTGTAGACGAAACAAATGTTTCCCGCCTTATCCGTCGTCTTAATTAAAAAAAAATAATCCCGAAAGATGAAGTGCTACTGCACCACAATAATGCACTGCTAACCATTAAATTTACGACACCAGGAAGGATAGGAAATAATGAAATTCAACTCATTTGCTTTTGAGTCAGCACTCATCTGACTGGTTTGCTCAGAGTAGCAATTTCAACCTACGTGCTCAATTATTTGCTGGATGTATTCCAGTTTCTGTTTTCCTCTACACTTTTCTACCCTCTCTAGCTCCCTCTAGTGCCATAAAAGTTATTCCCTGACGTCTTAACACGTGTTCTATCTTCCTGTCCCATTTTCTTGTCAGTGTTTTCCATGTATTCCTTTCCCCGCCGATTCTCCTACGAACCTCCTCATGTCTTATCAAATGGTTCAAATGGCTCTGAGCACTATGGGACTCAACTGCTGTGGTCATAAGTCCCCTAGAACTTAGAACTACTTAAACCTAACTAACCTAAGGACAGCACACAACACCCAGCCATCACGAGGCAGAGAAAATCCCTGACCCCGCCGGGAATCGAACCCGGGAACCCGGGCGTGGGAAGCGAGAACGCTACCGCACGACCACGAGATGCTCTTATCAGTCCAAATAATTTTCAACATTCTTCTGTAACACCACACCTCAAATGCTTCGATTCTTGTCTGTTCCGGTTTTCCCACAGTCCAAGTTTCACTATCAAACAACGCACTGCTCCAAATGTCATCCTCAGAAATTTCTTCCTCAAATTAAAACCTATGCTTGATAGTAGAGGACTTCTTTTGGCCAAGAATGCCCTTTTTGTTAGTACTAGTCAGCATTTTATGTCCTCTTTGCTCCTTCTGTCATGGATTATTTTGTTGCCTTGGTAGCAGATTTCCTTAACCGCATCTACTTCGTGACCACCAATTATGACGTGAAGTTTCTCGCTATTCTCAATTCCGCTACTTCTTAGTACTTTCGTCTTACTTCGGTTTGCGCTCAGTCCATATTCTCTCCTCATTAGACTACATTCAATTCAACAGAGCCTGTAATTCTTCTTCACATATTGACGATAGCAATGTCATCGGCGAATTTTGTCATTGATATGCTTTCGTCGTGAATTTTAATCTCGCTCTTAAACGTTTGTTTTATTTCCGTCATTGCTTCTTTGGTGTGTAGATTGAACAGTAGGGGCGAAAGATTACATCTCTGTCTCACATCCTTTTTAACCCGATCATTTCGTTGATGGTGCTCCAGACTTATTGTTCCCTCTTGATTCATGTACATATTGCATATTACGTGTCTTCGCCTATAGCTTACTCCAATTTTTCTCAGAATTCCGAACATCTTGCACCATTTCACGTTATCGAACTCTTTTATCAGGTAACTAATGCTATTTTCCTTCAGCCTTGCTCCTATTGTTAAGCGCAGCGTCAGAACTGCCTCTCTGGTGTCTTTGCTTTGCCATTATTCTGTATATTATTGTTTTCAGCAATTTGGATGCATGAGCTGTTAGGCCGACTGTACAATAAATTACCCGTCCATTATCGTCAACCGGCCGCGGTGGCCGTGCGGCTCTAGGCGCTTCAGTCCGGAACCGCGAGACTGCTACGGTCGCAGGTTCGAATCCTGCCTCGGGCATGGATGTGTGTGATGTCCTTTGGTTTAAGTAGTTCTAAGTTCTAGGGGACTGATGACCTCAGATGTTAAGTCCCATAGTGCTCAGAGCCATCTTGAACCTCCTCTATCTCGTTATCTTCTGATTGCGACGTTGGCATGTATACCTAAATTCTTGTTTTCGATGTTGGTCTGTTGTTGATCCTGATAACAACCTTATCACTGTACTGTTTATAACAGATCCTACTCCAGTTTTACCATTGTCTGCTGCTGTTGATATTACCCTATATTCGTCTGACCATAAATCTGTCTTTTTTTTCATTTCGCTTCACTGATCCCCACTGTATCTAGATGAGCCTTTTCAGATCTTCTAGCTGCCTACGACGTTCCAACGGCTGACATTCCAAACTCCGAATAGTAAAACGTTAGCCTTTCGTTGGTTATTCGATCTTGATCTCATGGTCACCACCCCTTGACAGTTCTCTCCCTGAGATGCGAAGAGAGGCCTTACAGAACCCAAGGATACTTTACAACTGAAAGTCGATGAAGATATTACTCTCTGTTGCCCTCGCTTATAGCGTTCACAAGCGATGCGTTGCAGAGGCTGATTTTCCATCGGTTTCTTCAAAATCACTCGCCCACAAACGTACGAATGATTCTCAGTTACAAACAGTGTAAGACTTGTTTTGCACGCACAACTTTGCAAATATCGAATGGCAGATGGGGTTCAAAAATGTTCTCGAAACGAATACAGTTGTGTAAATTGACAGGCACCCAGGTCGGTGCCGTGTTCCTTGACTTCTGGTAGGTTTTCGATACAGTTCCGCTCTGCCTCCTAATGAGCAAAATATGAGGGTAAGGAATATCAGAAGAACTGCGTGATAGGACTGAAAAATTTCTAGTAAACAGAACACATTATGTCATTTTCAACAGAGAGAAGTCTTCAGATATGAAAATTATTTCGAGCATCCCCCAAAGGAGTGTTACAGGACCATTTCTTTTCACAATATATATAAACGATCTAGCAACTAACGTCGGAATTTCCATGAGGGTTTTCGCAGATGATGGCCGTTGTATGGCAACCCTTGAATAGTCGCAACGCTGGAAAATTGTAGCGAAATGCTAGAAGACCTGCAGAGGGTCGTCGTTTGGTGCAGGGCGGGGCAATTGACCCTCAACATAAACAAATGTAACGTATTGCGAATACATAGACAGAAATACTCTTCATTTCACGATCACACGATTGCAGTATAATCACTGGAAGCAGTTACCCCCATTATCTGTGTAAAGAGTATGCGTATGGAGCCACTTAAAGCAGAACGACCACATAAAATTGATTGCAGGTAAGACAGAAGTCAGACTGATATTCATTGGAAGAGTCCTCAGCAAACCTACTCCATCAACAAAGGACATAGCTTTTACGTTCATTTAGTGAGCGCAAGAGCGTTACGGAGGTTATTAGCCGACTCCCATTGGCAGACGTTGCAGGAGAGGCGTTCTGCTTCACGGTGCACTCTACTGTCCAAGTTCCGAGAGAGTATGTTTCTAGAAGAGTCAAGAAACGTGTTGGTCCCCCCTATATCTCGCGGCAAGGCTATGAAAATAAAATTGCAGAGATTCGAGCCCACACAGAGGCTTACCAGCAGTCGTTCCTCCCGCGAACCATTCGCGACTGAAATCGGGAAAGAAGTGACGGTGGTACATAAAGTACCCTCCGCCACACACCGTAAGGTGGCTTGCGGAGCGTAAATGTAGATGTATCAAAGTAATATGACAACACTACCTGTTGGTACTATAGCGGAAGCATGGGAAACACTAGGTAAAATACCTGTATCTCATAGACTTCTTGCAGCAGTGGCTCATAGTAAAATAATGTATTAACTACACCGAAAAAAATATCCAGTTCTTTCATCGTGAAACTTTAATGTTCGTAGGTAACTCATGTAATAATCTTCGCAATCAGAATATGAATCTGTTAACCAACTGATGAATCTCCCGAACCGGTGCTGCGAGTGCAAATGTGTGGCCCTGCTTCGCTCGGCTTGTCGGCCTGGGAGTCCCCTCATAGGACTGGTGTATGGACCCACAGTTCGTTAACTGGATCTGTTCCGTCTACTCCCCCTCCGCTGTTATCTTATCGTGACGTGCAGCGGCCACAGACCACAAGTCTGCGAGCAGACTGGAGAAGCAGCCAGTTGAGACTACGTCTGCGCTATGTGTCAGCGACATTAGTCCCTTATTGCTGGTACACTCTTCCTCACTTCCGAGTTCACAATCAATCGGAAAGATTATTTCTGGATGTTAAAAGTGGTAGAAACTCGGGTGAAGATTACTGAGAAATTTATTTTTATTTGCTTTCTTCCGAAACACAATCAGGACTAGTTTTGATACAGATATAATTTCAATACCATATTTTTCGTTATTTTATAACCGGACTAATTTATTCTTTCTTTCTATATTTAATTTCGATCTAAAAAGTATCTGGTATGCGTCCTTGGCTTCTTCCTCACTATTTACATTTATCCAATGCAATTAGCTGACTCATCAAAATGCGTTGGATAAAAGCCCACAATGAACTAAAATTGCTGGCCAGTTAAATGTGAGAGGATTGCATGCTGCACCTTACTATGACCTACTCTCTTAGAACACTGCAGTTCGGATTTACGCTCCTCCAAAACACTACCATGCCGTCTAAATTTGTGTATCCCGATACAGAGTGGTAAAACCTAAATTACTATCTGCATTTCATCCCACTATAGTTCAGGAGAACGCAGAGCCAGGAAACATTAGAGTCGCATTTAGGTAGCGGTGGGCTGTGTGTGTGTGTGGGGGGGGGGGGGGGGGGAGGGGGGGAGAATCCAGTTTAGGGCGCTATCCATTGTATTGTAAATTAGGGATAAACTGAGCGAGGTTGCACTTTTGTTAACAGAATGGTACTGTATTCCTGAGGATGGAGACTAATCCCCATCTGATGTCCTAATTCAGCGTTTCTTTGGTTTCAGGCTCCTTTGGCACCTTGAAAATGCCAGGCTGTCTACTGCTATTAGTTCACGGCCGACTACCTGAACCATCCTTGTGAAACTGCAGCTGTAAGCACGCAGATGCGTCCCTGTATGAATTATGTTTTATTTTTTTTATCTACAACTGTTCAAAATCATCGTGAAAGCGACGCATGCATGACCCAAACTACTATTAAATATCAATGTGCTATTACATACACAACACCAAGAAAAGTAAAGCAAGAGTAATATAATGTAGTAAAATTAAATCAGGTGATGCTGATAGAACTCGATTAGGAAATGAGACCCTAACAGTAGTTTTTCTGTTTGAGGTGCAAAATAACTGACCTTCGCCGAAATAGAGCGGATATAAAATGCAGATCGACAATAACAAGAAAAGCATCTTTGAAACAGAGAAATTTGTTAACATCGAATAGAAATGTAGGAGGTAGAAATCTTTTCTAAAGATGTCAGTGAACTTCCCTATCTCTGATTCTTTAAAGAATCGATCTCCCGAACCATCTGTCGTACAACGGTATCATTTTGCACGTACACTCAGTGGTATATGAGAATTAACTTAACTCCTCCCGAACAGGCCATGAAGGCCCAACCGTACCGACCGGCCGCCGTGTCATCCTCAGGTCATAGGCGTCACTGGATGCGGATATGGAGAGGCATGTGGTCAGCACACCGCTCTCCCGGCCGTATGTCAGTTTCCGAGATCGGAGTCGCCACTTCTCAATCAAGTAGCTTCTCAGTTTGCCTCGCAAGGGCTCAGTGTACGCCGCTTGCCAACAGCGCTCGGACCGGAAGGTCACCTATCCAAGTGCTAACCCAGCCCGACAGCGCTTCTGTGATCTGACGGGAACAGGTGTTACCACTGCGGTAAGGTCGTTGGAGGTATATGAGAATACTGTTTGTGAAATCTGTTGCGATTAGAATTAGCACTAAAGAAGCAATAATTTCAAACGTGATGTGTAGCCTTACACTGTAACCTTACACTTTAGTGAAATGTGGACGTATACCATTTCAGACGAGAAGATAACAGAACTTTTGAAAAGTGTCGCGCTTCTCTCACATGACGTCCTGAAAGCCAAGGAACGACGCAGTCAGGTGGAATCAGTATTTACTGTCTTCTGAAAAGTATTTGGCTCAGTGCCTCCCATATGATTATTTTAGAAAGTACTTTCGTATGGGGGGTATGAAGCGAAATCGGTGAATGGACTGAGGATTTCTTGGTGCGGAGGATGAGCGCGTTATCTTGGATCAAGGATCATCAACAGATGCAGAATAACATAAGGTGTGCCACAGGGAAGTGTGCTGGGATCTTTTCTGTTCTTGCTGCAGACAGTATTAACAGTATCCTCATACTTTTCGCAGATGATGCAGTTATCTGTAATGAAGTACTGTGTGAAAAAAGCTGCACTAACGTTCAGTCATATCCTAATAAGACTTCAAAGTAATATAAAGGCTGGCAATTTGCTTTAAATGTTCAGAAATGTAACATTTTGCACTTTACATATAGGAAAACACTTAATTTCATATGACTCCAATATCGATGGGTCACAACTGGAATCCGTACACTCGGTTTGTATGGATATGGGACGGAAAGACCACATAGGGTCAGTCGTAACTAAAGCAGGTGGCAGACTTCGATTCGTTTGTAGAATACTAGAGAGATGCAATCAGTCTACAAAGGAGATTGCTTACAAAACACTGGTGCAAGCCATCCTGGAATATTGCTCAAGTATGTGGGACCCATACCAAGTAGTGCTAACATGGGCGAGTGAACGTATACAACTGTATGGTCTCAGGATTTTTTACCCATGAGACAGCGTTAGGGGGACGCTAGAAAAAGGTAGACGCGTGAAAGCCTACTTAGCAAGTTTTAAGCACCAACTCTAAATGATGAACCTACGAATACTCTACAACACCCTACGTGTGGCCGCCATATGGATTTTGAAACTAGGTTACAGCGCGCACGGTCGCAGTTTCGAATCCTGCCTCGGGCATGGACGTGTGTGATGTCCTTAGGTTAATTAGGTTTAAGTAGTTCTACGTTCAAGGGCGCTGCAGTCATGGACTGTGCGGCTGGTCCCGGCGGAGGTTCGAGTCCTCCCTCGGGCATGGGTGTGTGTGTTTGTCCTTAGGTTAAGCAGTGTGTAAGCTTAGTGACATGAACTTAGCAGTTAAGCCCCATAAGATATCACACACATTTGAACATTTGAACCTCAGATGTTAAGTCCCATAGTGCCCAGAGCTATTTGAACCATTTTGTACAGTGCGCACAGAAACGTTTAACCAATCATTCTTCCCACAGATACAACTCAAAGTACCCTCCACCACACAATTCACAGTTGTTTGAAGATCTGTAGATATAGGTACGGATGCAGATGTAGATTAAAAGAAGCGTTCGGTTTACAGGACACGTCGAGGAACACCAAGGGATCTCAATTTGGTAACAGAAGGAAGAGTGTGTGGAGAGGCAAAAACTGTAAAGGAAGACCCAGGCTTCACTACAGTAACAAAGTTCAGATTGTTGTATGTTGCAGTACTTATTCAGAGATGAAGAGACTTGCACACGACAGATTATCGCGAAGAGATGCGTTAAACTAGCCTTTGGACTTGAGTCCACAATAACAATGAGTCGTATCAATAGAAAAGAGAACATTCTCTGGAGATGATTCTCAGAGCAAAAGAACATTTTCTGAAAATTTCTCAGTTTCGTAACACAATGTCTGATAAGAAGTTATTTCTCACTACGTCCCTGCGTCCGTCACAGGACACACATGTAATCATACATTTCATTCAGCTCACTCAAACAGGCAAACTATTAATTGTACAAATATGTAACTGCCATCTGTATGTTCTGCAAGAGTTGCACTGCGTTTAGATTTGATTTTATGTGCGCTAACAAATTTTAAAACGATGTACAGACATACGAAAATTCATTTTCTGACAATGTTACCGAATTTTCGACAAGCGGGAAACTTTTTTGTTATTGAAGAGGCATTAACGAATAAAATCTTAAGATTACTCGCATTTTCATCTACTCCAAACCGAAACTGTGTCAGAATTTTCTAAGACGAGACAATTTTGGTTCAATATGGCATGTAATGGTCTGTTCGCCTGTCAAATACTTACATGATTGCTCTTGCGGTTTCGTTATGAGAAACAGGTAGCTAGGTTTCTAATAAACCAGTTATTAGTTTTTCTGATCCGTTTAATTATTTCTAATACAGCAAAACATAACATTTTTGCTATGAGAAAACATGATGAACATCTGAAAATTTCAGTGACACAGCTGTCTGGTGTAAACCTTAATCCTACACCAGCCTGCAAAACCTGGCAGTGTGCGATTTGTGCTTTTACCAGTGGGGGGGGGGGGGGGGGGGGAGATGTCTTGGGGGGTAGTATAATTATATATGTTACTAGCTTGGACCGTGGCGTTACCATGGTTAAACAGTTATTTATAAATAGATGTTAATGCCGAAACTCACTATTCACGCGTATGCACTATCAGAAAAGCCATCCCTTGTTATATCTTTAAAAGTGCGTTATAGGTAAAGCTTATTTACAAAATCATCTACATACAGGCATACGAGGGGAATTCAAAAAGTAAAGGCCCATTTGTGAAAAGCTGTACTTATTCTGATGATAGAAAACTGAAACATGCGTTATTTTTTTACGTAACCTCCCTAGACTTAAATGCAGTTTTCCCGACGTTTTACGACTTTTTTTTATTTCATCAGAAAATACGTTTATCGGTTGCATCTGTAACCAATTTTGCACCGCAGCAATGACGTCTTCATCACTTTCAAATCTTCTTCCCTGTAGTGCTTCCGTTAAGGGTCCAAATATGTGAAAATCGCTTGGAGCCAGGTCTGGACTGTATGGTGGATGTTCCAGAACCTCGAATCTCAACTCCTTTATTGCGTCGGCTGTCCGTTTGGCAGAATGTGGGCGAGCGACCTGGCTCTAAAGCCTCGTTTACGCTGGGGCGACGTCTTGCAACATTTGGCATGCTACGGAAATGTGGCGTGCGTCGTCTTGTCATTTAGTTCTAAATGTTTTTAAATGCTTAACTACTACATAACACTTTTTTCAAAATTAATATGCAAACATATTAATAGTATTAATAGTAAACTTTCAGTGTTCGGCTCCAGAAATTTAAATTATATGTAAAGTTTTACTCCAGTGCTTGGGAAATAAACATCCCAGGTTGGGATGCATAAACTAAAACCAGAGGAGGGGATGGTCTGATGCAGGGGGGAGGGAGGGGGGGGGTATCCCCCCATCCCCCCCCTGCAAATCATACACTGAAACCTCGGTCTGCTAAGTAGCACAAAAATATTTTCATTTTCGCATCGTTTGAAAGGACGCCCCCTCTTCTTTCATGATTTTTGGAAAGGAAGTTTTCCAGCCAGTTAATGTTTTTTATTATTAAACCTGTATAAACTTCTATATTCCGACATAATTGTCGCAAGGAGTGTGACCAAAATATAACTTAAATGTTTGTTTGATTCTACGATAGTGAAGCCATAGTCACAGCACATAATTTTTTTTTTACTTTAAAAAAAGGGGGTTACATTCCTGGTTTCAGCGAACTACGTCGTCATTTTAAAATGTAAAAAATCAGTTGGAGAGTATACAATGGGAATTATGACCATACATCTTACAGCTTTAGAAAGGTTGAAATTTCGCTGTTGGACTTGTTACTCAGATGACAAGTCCACGTTCGAAATCGTTGAACGCTCCTCAACAGATGAGATCGCATAAAATAGTTCTTTATTTAAGACAACAGGTTTCAACAGACTTCCCTGTCATCTTCAGATTTTACAATCTTTTTGTTGTAAAACATCTTCATTTTGCGCTGAACCTCACAAGATGTCAAGTGGATAAAAATCAGCACACTTGACATCTTGTGCCCGAGGTTCAGCGTAAAATGAAAATGTTTTACAACAAAAAAAATTTAACACCTGAAGATGACAGCAAAGTCTGTTGAAACCTGTTGTCTTAAATAAAGCAATATCTTATGCGATCTTGGCTGTTGAATGGTTTTTTACAGACGTTCATACACCTCATTTGAAGTGCCCCCAGCAGAGTTCAGCCGTCATAACGGCGCAAGGTGGACACACCGCATATTAATGTCCATTAACAGATGTCCGGGTACTTTTGATCAGATAGTGTATATAGACAAGGTTGCATGTTTATTTTTATTTTTGCTGAACCGGTATCGGTCTAGATGTACATCTTCAGCGATCGTGTAAGTTAGTTTATGTCCTCATCGAAATTTTGTATATCTTAAAGTAAAATCTTAAAATCATGTACAAAAAGTCTACGAATGGGCAAAAATAGATAATGTAGTTCTTTTATCGCGCATGTCTCGTCCACACAGAGACAGACTCGGCTTTTACAATTAAAACAGATTGCCCTTCGGCACTCTCAAATTGAGAAAATTCGTACCATTCTAATTCCCTACTGACAACACAGTTAAAAAAAAGGCTACTTTTCAGTTGCTTCTCCCGGGGGGGGGGGAGGGGGGAGGGGGGAGGGGGAGGGGGGGGAGGTGGATCGCATGACAGCACGCAGGTTCTTTGCGGCCTCAAACTATCAGGAAATGGTCTTTGGGCAATAACATTCCTGAAATGGGCTGTTCTGCCCAGAATCCCGACTTGAACCAAGTTGAACGCATTTGGAATGTGTTAGTACGTTGACTTTGCTCCAGATCCCAGCCTCAAACATCGTTACTTTCTCTGATCTCGGCTCTTGTTGAGAACGATGGGTTACCATTCCTCCACGGACGTTCAGACACCTCTTGAAAGTGTCCCCAGCAGAGTTCAGCCGTCATAAAAGCAGAGGGTTGGACACAACCCTATATTAATGTCCATTAATAGATGTCCGGATACTTTTGCTCAAGTAGCCTGTATAGAAAAGGTTGAATGTTTACTTTCCGTTGCCTTTTATACTGGTGGGTCCAATTCTCGTGACATCTAGTCGTCATTCCTCCATTACATGGGGGCTGCAGGACACCTTGAGTACAAAACTTCATTTAACCCAAGATAACTTCAGAATTCCGTAGAGCTTAATACGTCACTTCTTAGTATTGCCTCTAATCATTTAAACAATGTGACAAGTTCCAGATGTTCGCCAGTAATCCTGTACTCGGATACCATCGAGTTAGTTCTTATAGAAATTTTCTTCCCTTTATCCACAGAGCTGCTATTCAGTAAAGCAAATTGAAAGTTTGTCCAAGGTTTTTCTTCATTTCCTTGTGGTCAGCCAGCCTTTGTGGCCCAGCGGTTCTAGGTGCTTCAGTCCGAAACCGCGGTGCTGCTACGGTCGCAGCTTCGAATCCTGTCTCGGGCGTGGATGTGTGTGATGTTCTTAGGTTAGTTAGGTTTACGTAGTTCTAAGTCTAGGGGACCTCAGATGTTAAGTCCCATGTGCTTAGAGCCATTTGAACCACTTTTTTTCCTTGTGGTCGTCCAACAACGATACTTTCCTGTAGCAGCAACATCTTCAGCAAACAGTTTGCTCGTCCTGCTTATTTGACAAATTTTCTTTGTATAACATTTCCTTGTGTCACATCCTATTGTACTTTCATTTCTGTTGAATATTTGAATATCAACCTTCTAGTGTAACTACCTGTGTCCTATTGATCAAAAATTCATAGAACCAGACTCATATCCACGGAGATTCAGGGTAAGACGATCCCAGTTTGTAGGCTGGAATGTTCCTTGGTGAATAGTTTCCCGTGGCAATTCCCCAGCTCGTGCGTTGTTGACGGAGAGATAAGGGACACTGCGGTTCGCGGTCCTCCATTTCCTCACACTGGCGGCTCTCTAGTCTAGTGATTCAGTGTCGTCCTTCGCCGAGCAATGACGAGTTCCCCAGTTTCCAGTGTAGGCTTGTCTCCGCAACAGTTACTCAGTGTGACTAACCTTGCAGGCGCCTCGAATTGCATTTCAGCTCTTATACCGAACGGTGACTCGAAATGAGATATGAAGTACGAGAGGGAAGTTGGCTGCCATGTAAGAGCTGTGAAGTGAATTTTGAGAACTAAATTAACTTGCGGAAGGGTATGTTAGAAACGTGAACGAATAGCCAAATTGTAAGGCGACCGCTCGGGATAAGCGAGAAATCCGGGTTCAAGTCCCAGTGAGGCACAAATTTTCACTGACGTCATTCCATTATACAGCTGATGCTTGTCCATATTCGCAACTGTGAATTCACTTCATCTATTTCATAACAGCTGTAATCGCCACAGTGCATTCACGTCCGAAAGTACGCTGTACAGTAATTCTGAGCAACGAAGGCATTGCAATATCGTTTGGAGAGTAAAATAGTATGAATATCAAGAGTCTCCAAACTGGCAAAGAACTCTAGAAAATCAGTACAGCGTACTTTCCAGGCGCTTGCGTGGGGTTCTTCTCAAGTAGATGTGCTTCTGGCCTGACTGATAACGTTCTTGCACAGGCTGACCTACCAGAAGCCGACAAAAAGTCCGATACGGTTCCTGAATTCAAAGGTAGAACAAGCGATCCACAGGAGGTTGAATAACGGAAGACAGGAAGGGAAAGACTCTCCACTAAGGAATAAAAAAAGATTGTATGGTATTATTGGCCGGGAGACCCTGTCTGGGGTTGTTCGACTGCCTGGTGCCACTCTTATTTGATGCCACTTCGGCCTCTTGCATGCCAATGAAGATGACATGAAATGATTAGGGCAACACAAGCACCAAGTCTCTGAGTGAAGAAAATGTCCGACCCGGCCAGGAACCTGTGATATAGACGCAACGACGCCAGACCGTTCTCTCAATCTCCGATAGGCTTTTAACATGGCTGTCAACACCAATTCAGCGGTTTTACAAATAGATACAAGCTCAGCAACGACCGTTGTTGATTGGAAACATTTCGCTTCATGGGCTCTCCTTCATTCCATACAATCTCTAAACAACTCAAGAGCTACAGCAATGACATCATCGAGTTCAAGGACCAGTTTAATGCGTAAATCCAGTACCAAGTAGCCTCATTCACATCAGACCTTCTAATGGTTGATACAACAGGGGCTATGTACATTCTGGTAGAACTTTTTCACTCCCTGAAGTTCGAAGTCCACGATTCCACCTACAGTATCCAACCGTGCATGGCCAGTTCATGCCTGCAGGATCTTTGCTCCACACATGAACTAGTTTTTTCACGTCCTTCCACCGTCACCACAGGATTTGAGACACATGTTGCACTCTTACCCTCGGCTATGACCCACTTCTTTAAAATGCGGTTTCTTTTGTGCTCAGAGATAAGGTTCATAGCAAGCTCTAACACTTACAGGATGAGGTCATCTTGACCCCAGTCTCCGACAGTCAGTGGAGCTTTCAAAACCATGACTAATGCCCAGTCAGTCTTTGATGTCTACCCTATACCTAAAGTAGAAGACTGACCGTGGTAAAATTTACTGTTTTGAAGAGTGCGCCGCAGCACGTAGTGTGAAGCAGTCGCCCTCTGTTTCTGGCGGTGGCGCCGCTGTGGCAGTCGCAGCTTTGATGTCTCCCTCTGGTGGGAAAGGGGAAAGGTAGCCTGCTCACGTGCATTTAAGGGGCGCTACGAGCTCGCTAGGTGCTCTCCCCCGAGTCCTTTTACATTTCCCTCCTCTGCCTCCTCTCATTCCCTCTCGCTTCTGCCCTTCTCCCCCTTTATTCGTCCTCTCCCTCCTTGGTCCCCCCCCCCTTTTTCGTTTTTTTTCCCTTCTTCCCTCCTTGTTCTTCCCCCTCCTCCGGGTCTCCCCCCCCCCCATCTGCCTTTGGCTCGGGAGTGTCATCCTTGTGCCGCCACTTTCGTGCAGTGTTCTACTACAGTGAGTGTTCTGCAGTGCGTGTTTTACAGTGAGTGTTCCGTGTTGTGTTTTTTGGGAAGTGTTGCGAACGGCCATCATACTGTCGCTGCATGTGCCTTTTATCTCTTGCGAACAGAAACCAGACTGTCGCCGTGTTTTTTCATTGTGTGTGTACTATGTTATTTGTCTGATTCCTGTGTCTTTTATTAACGTCTCCAACCCCTTTTGCTTTCTGTTTTAACTTTCCGCATTTTTCCGCCATTTTACACTTGACATCACCATTTTATCGCCTGTTTTTCTTGTTTTCTTCCGTTTTTAAAATGAAAGTCTGTAGGCTGTAGAGCAGCGTACTAAGCTGCTGCCAGCTTGCCCCCTTCGGGGGAATTGAAAGTCAATAAAGGAAAACTCGCTAGGTGGCGAGTCTGGTGAGTTGGTCAGCCGGGTCAGTGTGGGGCAGTCAGTGTCTGTCTGTCGTCCGGAGTGCTAGTATGTGTTAGGCCGCCAGTCTGCTCGAGTTTGTTCAGGCAATCAGGCAATGGTCATTGGCGGTTGGATCGATCGGTTGGTCGGTCGCGCACTGAGACAAAATATGACTTGTCTGTCTTGAGCGTCGACGCATGTGAGGTCGCCACGTCAGTCCAGTGGGCCGCGTCGTATAGTGAGGGGTAGTGGCTTCGCGGCTGACACGAGAGCAACAGGAGTCAACCCACGACATCGGTCTGGCCGAGGCGAGCTGCGACGCCGTGAGACGGGAGATCGGCGCGCCTTCCTGCGTCCGTTGAAGCGGCTGGCAGCGGACGGTTCTGGAGACCGTTTTTGGGGCGTGCTGCGCCAGGTCTTCGCCAGCCATCGCAGTTTATTATAAGTTAAGTGCTTCGTGATATGGTGTTTCATTTGGTTGTTAAATTCTATTTGTTTTCTTGGTCAGTCTCTCGTCCCCAGCTTGCTCATCTGTCTCTCGATCGCATTTGTTAGGCAGTTAGCGTCTGTTTGTCGGTCTGCCGTATGTTAATAGCTGCCTCTGTCATGTATGTCGGATTCGGTGTTAACGAATTTTTTGCTTGAAGTGTAACGGCCGAATTCCTGAAATATGTTTTTATCTTGCCTATCATCTTGAGAGGCGGTATATGTGTAGTGTAGAGCATGTTTGTATATTTCATGTAAGACTGCATTTCATGGTTTTTTTAAATTTAAATGGTCATTTTAGTATATAAAGTTGCCACCCTTCCACCGTAAGAGTTTTTTTAAATCAAGTTACACCTTCGGTGGCAAGTCAATTTTTTAATGTTAGTGTTTTGTTCCATTTCCATCCCTCCTATGGGGTGCATAGTTTATGTGCTTGTGTGAGTTGTTAAAATTTTTAGTTTAAAGTAATGTAGTGTTTTGCAGATTTGCACCAGTGTAGTCTTTCACAGGTTGTTGTGAGCGGTCGTGACTACGGCCGTGTCAAAAGGGAGCGGCAAGGTTCTCAGCCCGAAAGCTCATACTGTCAAAATTTGTTTTTCCTGCCTCTGAATAAATTGTAACTTGATTTTTTGAGGGTGCTTTCTGATTATAATTTTAAATCTGTTTTAAAAAAGGGGGCTTTTAGGAATAAAATCCCATTTGTTGAAAGAAATTTGTTTTCATCAGTTACCCACTGGCAACTACTTCCGCGCTCACATAGTGTGATTAAATGTGTTAATGTTCTTCATGAATAACTAGTAAATAAAGTAAGTTCTTTAAGAAAAGATTTTGAAAGTAAATTCACGGTTCAAAGACATCATGGTGCACCTCGCCGGTGGCAAGATCTTCACAAAAATTGATTTGTGCAATGCGTATCTCCAGTTCCTAGTGGATGAGGCGTCTAAAGCGTATTGGTCATAAACACTCCGTTTAGAGTTTTTCGGTAAAAAGACTTCCCTTTGTCACTGCCAGTGCACCGACTATCTTACAACGCTAGACGAGAGGTACTGGGGATGACGGGCTACTTCGATGATATTATTGTTACTGGTAAAAATGCTCAAGATATTGCCTCCAACCTTGACTCCTTATTTGATGTGCTCCAGCGGTCCAGTCTCAAGTCTAACAAGGACAAATGCTGTTTTTTTTGTACCACAATTCGAATATTTGGGACATTTGTTCAGTACATTGGCCCACACTTCACTATATCCAGACCATCTACAAACTCCCAGCCCCCAACGATACTAAATAATTAAAACCTGTGCGCGGACAACTCGACTGCTATAGAAAATTCATTCCTCACGTGGTGGTGATCGCTGAACCACTCCATCAGCTGCTGCAGAAAAATGTTAAGTGGAACTGGACTTCCGCATGCAATAAGGCTTTCCGGGATCTCAGACAAGCTCTTTACGGTCCAACCCTTCCAAGCCCTTAAACTTGGCAGCTGATGCATTATACTATGTCCCATGACGATGATGGGACCGAATAGCCTATTGTGTGTGTTTCCAAGAAAATAACATATGCAATGTACGAGTAATTACATCCAAATAAAGAAGGAAGCCCTGGTAGCTATCATCCCCCAGAAGAAGGTCCACAGTTACATGTATGGCAGACATTTATTAACTGGTCACAAACCTCCTTTGCCGCTGTTCAAAGCCAGCTCCAACATTTCACTCAGAGCAGAGCGTTGTCTCCAGCGATGGGCTTTATTCCTGTCAGGATACATCTACAGCATACAATTTGGGTCCGTGGCTTAACGTGCTAACACCAACATCCTCTCAAAAGAGCTGGAGTTCAGTGCCTGGAGTCTGTTTCTATATGGATACCAAAGCAGAAGAAGTGGTGACCAACTTCCCCTTGTATTCAACAGTCATCGCTCTCTATATCCTCCCTCTTCTTCTTATTTGTGTCGATAATTTTTCGTATGAGTTTCGGCATGATTGTATGAACTGCTAGTTTTATATGCTGGCAACAAATAAATGTGCTACGTGGACCAAAACAGACTGAATTAGTGCTTTGCAAAAGTTCGCTTCTTAATATACCATGCATACAGATTGTCAACAATGTTATTGAGAGAGACGATACAACTACCTACTTAGCTATATTGTTGCAATGATAACAGTAAAATAGGCTTTTCTAACCTGGATTCAACGGTAAAATGTTTTTAAATTAATTTCGCCTTTTTAATGAAACCTGTTGTCTCACTCTTGTTGAGCAAAGATGTTGATGCTGATACAGGCTAGAGCTCTGAAATTTATTCTCATTTAAATTTAAACTGCAATCAGCCTGGCTTAAATGAAATTACTGTCACATATTGAGCAAAACTGTTTAAAGTTGAAAGTTAATTACTCTGCTTATCTTGTAGAGTGAAGCTCATAAATAATCAATGTTTCCTACTTTAACGTAATGGCTCCCTCTGCTCCATTGCGACAAACGAAAGGCAAATGGCTAAAAGATTCTCTGTACCGGTACCAGATATCTTATATTATCTTCTTAATTATCTCACATGGAGGGAAATGAAATGAAAGAACACATAATTACTTTCAATACATACACTGTGAAATAACACTGACATACATCACCATCCACAACAAAATACGTCAGTAGATTTTCCTTCCAGAACAAAAGCAAAATAATTAACACAACTTTTCTTTAGCATCAGTGGCATAGTTCATTGTCACAGATTTTATAGAATATGACCTCCGTGGTCTGTTACAATACATAGATAACACGTAGTTACATTCATTTTTTCATAGACAATATTAACTAAATTTCAGCATTCTTTCACTTTATATAGTTTCTAATTTATTTACAACTGTGGGTAATCTGCGCTTTTAGACTAACACACAGCTTTTTTTTCTCTGTCGTTCTTTCACTTTGTTCATGCGGCATACTTTTAACACAATTTTTTCAGGTGACGGAACACCAGCGGTCTTTAGACAACCCAGTCATGTGCGAAGTACTTTGATTGGGGACCATGATTGCCTAGCAGACCGCAGACAACTGGATCATACAGAAGTGCAAGACTACTGATATCGTCGAAACGAACTGTCAACTCTCGATGGCATCCCGTTGCTTCAGAGGGTCAATGCTCATATCTAAGTTTGATTCCACAAGCCTTCAGATAACGCAATCTGACACTCATCCATGAGGAATAGACATGACCAAACGACTGGCTCACCAACATGTATATTGGAGAGTTATTGACAACGATATTGCTAAAATACTTGCAGCTTGCACCAATTGTCAGAGTAAATTGGTAGATTTCAGCTCAGCGTCTCTGGCTGGACACATCATCACCATGGTCTCACCACCACTTAGATTTTGCAAGCCCTTTCTTGGGATACTCCTGATTAAGTGTCATTCATGCAGGCTGTGGTTTCCTGTATGTGTCTAGAAAGTCATCAACATCCTCAGCGAAAAGAATGCAAGCACTGGATTGCAGTTTTGTCATCGAGGGGCTCTCAGAAACTATCGTGAGAGATTTTTTCACAAAATGGCGCCACCTGGCTGCACATAGCATCCTTCTATCTATCCATCGGTTTCACAAAGAGATTTGTGCGCGCATTCAACACGTAAATGGTCAAATTGCACCAGCATCATATGTTGGATGAGGCACTCCGATTGTTCTTAGCCTTCTACCACTCCTCCCCACAGGATGGCTCTAATCCGGACGAAGAACTGCATGGCCACATCGATACCAACCGGTGATTATTCAGCTGACTGTCCTTCACCCTCCCTTGCTGGTAATTGATCCACCATTGATACTCCCTGCTGGATGAGGTCTAGGTGCTTGTCCCCTCTAAAGTCCACCATCAATGGGTGCGGGCACGCAGGTTGGGAAACTCCAAGATGGCTCTAGGTGCCACAAACGTATCAACCAGGTGCACCCTCACAGCACACCAACAGCCACCACCACAACAGGTCGTGTGGTCTCTGGATGTTGATGAGGTTAGCCCTCCCACAACTCAGGCCCTCTCACCAGTGGATGTACACAGCAGCTCTCTGGGTCTGCAGGTCGCCGCCAGGAAGTCAGTCGGTTCCTGGGGTTTCAAGATGTAGCACACCCTATCGCACAACAGTGGGAGGGCTGTGTTACATTGGAGCCACTTCCCCTCTCATTTGACAACCAGTGATCCATCAGGGTTAAACAAGGGGACTTCACAGCAAAGCAGACAATGACTAGAAGGTTTCGCAAGTTCACTGGGCCAGTAGGCGACAACGTGATCAGCACAAGATATCGCTGGACACAAATGTACCTGTCTGTAGTCTGGCACTTCACGGTAATTAGGCTGGCACCCGAGCAGTGGCAGGACATTTCATTCCTAACGAGGCCTTTGGGCCAGACACCAACTGGAATAGTGGTCAATCAATCAGAGTATAGGTAAGGAATCATCAGGATCTTCTTCCAGTGAGCAACATCCTCTGTGTGGATCAACTGGTGCCATCACTGGCCTCTGCGACAGAAACATGCATGGTCTTAGGTATTGGCCTTTGTAGTGCTTTATGTTCTCAACTTTTCATTCCAAATTGAACTCAGAATTTAACTTTGGTATTTCCTGGGGCTCTCAGACCAACAAAAGTTATTGTGTAATTCAAGTGAACACTGACTTAACCACGTGCAGTCAATGTAAAAATTTACTCCAAGGAGGAGGTCAGAGTTCATATGCTTACTAATAAACTTGTTCTGCACTGTTTACTTAAGCTGTATTCTCATTTATCCTCCAGCGGGACAGTAGACATCAGACAGAAGAAAGGCAAACCTAGGTTTATAGCATATGTAGATTCAGAGAGAGCTTTTGACATTGTGGGATGGAAAATGCTCTTTGAAATTTTGAAGGAAACAGTGATAAAGTACATGGACTGAAAGGTTATCCACAACTCGTACAGAAACCGGACATGAATGGGAGGCAGTAGCTAGAAAAGGTGTGAGACGGGATTTTAACTATCCCCAACATTAATCAATCTGTACATTTAGCAGTTTGTGAAGGAAACGACGGGCGAACTTGGAAAGGCAATTTAAATCCAGGGAGGAGAAATAAAACTTTGAGTTTCCCTGGTGATGTTGTAATTCTGTCAGAGATGGGAAACGATTTGGAAGAGCAGCTGGACGAAATTGATAGTTTCTTGAAAAGAACTTTTAAGATAAATATTAACAAAAGTAAGAGAAAGAGGGTAACGGAATTTAGTCGAATTAAATCAGGCGATGATGAAGGAAGCAGATCTGGAAACAAGACGCTAAAAGTAGTAGATGAGTTTTTTAATTTGGGCAGAAAAACAACTGACAACGACTGAAATAAATAGGATATAAAATACGGACTGACAATAACAGAAAAATGTTAGGAAGTATTCTTTGAGGCATTTGCATGGTGTGGCCTTGTAAACGAACATGATAAACAGTTCAATCAAAAAGAGCGCAGTAGATACTGAAATTTGGTACTGCCAAAGAGTGCTGAAAATTAGGTAAGTAGATGGGATTGCTAATGAGGGGAAGGTGGGGGAGGGGGGGGGGGAGCGAGAGAGAAACTTATGGCACAAGTTGACTGAAAGAAGGTATCAGTTGACAGGACACATCTTAAGTCGTGAATGGGTAGCTAATTTGGTAATGGAGGGAGGTGTGGGCGTAGAAACTGTAGAGGGAGGCCAAGGCTTGATTACAGTAGGCGGGTTCAAACGGATGTAGGTTGTAGTCGTTACGCAGATATGAAGATTCTTGCCAGATTAAAGCAGTCTTCTGACTGAAGACAACAGCTGCAAAACGTGATGTCCATTTAAGATGCATCACTTGGATGCATTAACGTTCGAGTCGTAGATCAGTAATCAATACATACACACATCAAAAAAAGTTTTGCATCATCCCGGTTCCCAGAATTCCTGAAGATAGATTTTGACTGTGGATATTGTATCACAGACACAGCCCCTTGGACTGTTCAAACATGTCACTAAACCCGTCCGAAAACCATGCTTGAGCAGCGCCTATTAGACGGAAGGGGTCCGACGGCCGATCAGTTCCAGTCATTCCACCAGGAAGGAGGTACACGGATCGTGTTGTCTGCAGTTCAACCATGCCTAGATGGTCAATACCGCGGTTCGCATTGTTACTTTGTGCCAGGAAGGGCTCTCAACAAGGGAAGTGTCCAGATGCCTCGGACTGAACCAAAGCGATGTTGTTCGGGCATGTAGAAGATACAGAGAGACTGGAACTGTCGATGACATGCCTCGCTCATTTGTGCGTTTGCGCTTGTGTGTGATTGTGTACCACTTTGAATCTTCTTTCTTGTTGACATGAATGCTTTGTGTCGGTGTTGTTCTGTCACTGTGCGTGCTTGTTTCTATGCGTTTTTGTTGTGTTATTGTTTGTGACTGTGTGTGTGTGTGTGTGTGTCTGTTGTTTCTTTCTTTTTTGTGTAATTTTGTGACTAGGTTAGTGCTGCAGTTGATATTTGTTTCTATTTACGCAATTACGTGATTTCTTTCTATGCTGAGTAGTACTGTGTTCCAGCTACACTGAAGCGCCAAAAAACTGGTATAGGCATGTGGTTTCAAATACAGGGATATTTAAAAAGGCAGAATGCGGCGCTGCGGCCGGCAACGCCTATAAGACAATAAGTGTGTGGCGCAGCTGTTAGATCGGTTACTGCTGCTACAATAGCAGGTTATCAAGATTTAAATCAGTGTGAACGTGGTGTTATAGTCGGCGCACAAGCGATGGAACACAGCATCTCCGAGGTAGCGATGAAGCGGTGATTTTCCTGTACAGCGTTTGACGAGTATACAGTGAACACCAGGAATCCGATAAAACTCAGATCTCCGACATCGCTGCTGCCGGAAAAGATCCTGCAAGAACGGGACGACTGAAGAGAATTGTTCAACGTGGCAGAAGAGCAACCCTTCCGCAAATTGCTGCAGATTTCAGTACTGGGCCATCAACAGGTGTCAGCGAGCGAACCATTCGACAAAACATTATCGATATAAGCTTTCGGAGCCGAGAACACACTCTTGCACTCTTGATGACTGCCCGACACAAAACGTTAGGCCTCGCCTGGGTCCGTCAATACCGACATTGGACTGTTGATGACTGGAAACATACACTGCTGGCCACCGTAAATGCAACACCAAGAAAGACATGAGGTAGCACAACAAAATTTATTTTGTAGATAACATGTTGACCAAGTATCAAATGATTACGTTTACAGACGTCTGTGACATGTGGTTCCTGCCAGAATCAGTAGTCAGAGTAGCCGCCATTGTTGGAGATCACCGCTGCCACACGTCTCGGCATTGAGTCAAAGAGACGTTGGATGTGTTCCTGGGGTAGAGCAGCCCAAGCAGCTTCCACACGTTGCCAAAGATCATCCGGTGTGGCAGCTGGGGATGTAATCTGGGTCACTCGTTGAGCAACCATGGACCACATGTTTTCTATCGGCGAAAGATCCGGAGAGCGAGCCGGCCAGGGAAGCAATTCAATCTGGTTATTGACGAAGAACCTTTGGACAATGCGTGCCACGTGTGGTCGCGCATTATCCTGTTGAAATATGCCTGTGGCCGAGCCCTGAAAGTAAGGAAGGACAACTGGCTCCAGCACCTCGGATATGTAGCGCCGGCTATTTAAAGTACCGGCAATGCGTACTAGAGGCGTGCGAGAGTAATATCCAATACCGCCCCATACCATAATACGCGGTGCAAGACCAGTGTGGCGGTCATAATGCAGCTGTCCAGCATCCTCTCTCCACGGTGTCTCCACACTCGAATCCGACCATCGTGGTGCTGCAGACAGAAGCGTGCCTCGTCAGTAAAGACAACGTCACTCCATTCTGCCGTCCACATCCGTCTGTCATCACACCATTGGCGACGGAGACGTCTGTGGTTCTGCGTCAATGGTAGACGAAGCAATGGACGTCTTGCGGACAGACCACTCTGCTGTAAACGGCGTCGAATGGTACGCGCAGACACTGGATGATGCGTTACAGACGCAATATGCTGTGCTATGGTTCGGGATGTCACTGAGCGATCCGTCACTGCCATGCGCACAATTTGCCTATCAGCACGTGCAGTGGTGCACCGAGGTGAATGCGATCGACCACGTCGGTCGGTCGTACCCTCCTGCATCCAACGGTCACATATCCGCATTACAGTTCTTTGGTTTCGTCCAACACGACTAGCGATTTCTCTGTATGATAATCCACAATCTCGGTAAGCCACTATCCTTCCTCTGTCGAACTCGGATACGTGATCAAAAGATGTTCGCTGTTGTCTACGAGGCATAACTGATCGTCTTGTGAAACAACCACAAGGTAAACACACGTGCCGAACGTACACTCGTCGAAATCGCCAAGCCTTAAATGGCGTTATGAGGTGGCGCCACAGGCGCGCGTGATGTGCGTCTGCGCTGAAATTCTAATCAGTTGCATATCTCATCGCTGCAAACTCATGGTGTAAATTTCACTTGATTCGGATGCTTCCTTCAGGGTGTTGCATTTACGGTGGCCAGCAGTGTATTAGCTGGTCAGACGACTCTCGTTTCAAATTATATCGAGCGGATGGTCGTATACGGGCTTGGAGACAACTTCATGAATTCATGGATCCTCCATATCAGCAGGGAACTGTTCAAGCTGGAGGAGGCCCTGTAATGATGTGGGGGTGTGCAGCTGGAGTTACACGAGAACGCTGATATATCTAGATAAGACTCTGACAGGTGACACGTACTTAAGAATCCTGTCTGATCACCTGCATTCATTCATGTCCGTTGTGCATTCCGACGTACTTGGGGAATTCCAGCAGGACAATGCGACACACCACACGCCCATAATAGCTACACAGTGGCTCGAGGAACACTCTTCTGAGTTTAAACACTTCCGCTGGCCACCAAATTTCCCAAACATGAACATTATTGAGCATTCCTGGGATGTCTTGCAACGTGGTGTTCAGAAGAGATCTCCACCCCCTCGTACTCTTTCGGGTTTAAGGACAGCCCTGCAGGTTTCATGGCGTCAGTTCCCTCCAGCACTACTTCAGACATTAGTCGAGCCCATGCCACGTCGTGCTGCGGCACTTCTGCGCGCTCGCGGGGGCCCTACACAATGTTAGGCAGGTGTACCAGTTTCTTTGGCTCTTCAGTGTATGAGGAAAGTGTCTGAGTGCTGCTTGTATCTGTGATTGTAGCTAATTTGTAGTCAGATTTATGACTGTGGCAGTTGTTTTAGGTTTCATTACAGCCAGCCGGTGTGGCCGTGCGGTTCTAGGCGCTTCAGTCTGGAACCGCGTGACCGCTACGGTCGCACGTTCGCATCCTGCCTCGGACATGGATGTGTGTGCTGTCCTTAGGTTAGTTAGGTTTAATCGGTTTAATAAGTCACAGATGCAAAATACTGGAACACGTGAGGCAATACTGACCCTACGACTAATCTTAGAAGCTAGATTAAGGAAAGGCAAACCTACGTTTCTAGCATTTGTAGACTTAGAGAAAGCTTTTGACAATGTTGACTGGAATACTCTCTTTCAAATTCTGAAGGTGGCAGGGGTAAAATACAGGGAGCGAAAGGCTATTTACAATTTGTACAGAAAGCAGATGGCAGTTATAAGAGTCGAGGGGCATGAAAGGGAAGCAGTGGTTGGGAAAGGAGTGAGACAGGGTTGTAGCCTCTCCCCGATGTTATTCAATCTGTATATTGAGCAAGCAGTAAAGGAAACAAAAGAAAAATTCGGAGTAGGTATTAAAATCCATGGAGAAGAAATAAAAACTTTGAGGTTCTCCGATGACATTGTAATTCTGTCAGAGACAGCAAAGGACCTGGAAGAGCAGCTGAACGGAATCGACAGTGTCTTGAAAGGAGGATATAAGCTGAACATCAACAAAAGCAAAACGAGGATAATGGAATGTAGTCGAATTAAGTCAGGTGATGCTGAGGGAATTAGCTTAGGAAATGAGACACTTAAAGTAGTAAAGGAGTTTTGCTATTTGGGGAGCAAAGTAACTGATGATGGTCGAAGTAGAGAGGATATAAAATGTAGACTGCCAATGGCTAGGAAAGCGTTTCTGAAGAAGAGAAATTTGTTAACATCGAGTATTGATTTAAGTGTCAGGAAGTCGTTTCTGACAGTATTTGTATGGAGCGTAGCCATGCATGGAAGTGAAACATGGACGATAACTAGTTTGGACAGGAAGAGAATAGCTTTCGAAATGTGGTGCTACAGAAGAATGCTCAAGATTAGATGGGTAGATCATATAACTAATGAGGTGGTATTGAATAGGATTGGTGAGAAGAGAAGTTTGTGGCACAACTTAACTAGAAGAAGGGATCGGTTGGTAGGACATGTTCTGAGGCATCAAGGGATCACCAATTTAGTATTGGAGGGCAGCGTGGAGGGTAAAAATCGTAGAGGGACACCAAGAGATGAATACACTAAACAGATTCAGAAGGATGTAGGCTGCAGTAGGTACTGGGAGATGAAGAAGCTTGCACAGGATAGAGTAGCATGGAGAGCTGCATCAAACCAGTCTCAGGACTGAAGACCACAACAACAACAAGTAGTTCTAAGTTCTAGGAGACTGATGACCACAGATGTTAAGTCCCATAGTGCTCAGAGCCATTTTTTTGTTTCATTAAATTTCAAATTTATGCTGACTGTTTGGTTTTCTAACGTTATATGCGATAAGTTTATTTCCATGCTACGTTATTTTTTAATTGCGCATCTGATCATTTTGTTTATTGTGTTTATTACGTAATTAGATTTTTTCGATGGGATAACTAAAACTTTGTGATACCTTTTGTAACTGCAGTTTGTCAGTGTTTTGCTGTGATATGTGGAACCAGCGCCACATACGTCTATCGACGGTAAACCCCGTGCGGCGCGTCTAGAGCCACGAATACAAAGTGCTGGATGTTGAGGCAGGTCTGGGGAAGGCCAGCGTGCCTGAATGCAGGGCTTCCCCGGGTTCATGGAACACGCCTCTTCTATGACTCCGATATGCAAGTCAGTTCGATTCGCTACGCATGCAACGGCTTTCTCTTGCCAATCCTCTCCTGCTGCAAAAACTATTCTCGGGGTCGGCTTGCTGCTGTGGGTATGTAGGTACACATTCACTTTCTTTTATGCGGTAGCGAAACGAGAGGGAACAGTTACGATGCACAAACTTTACGAGTGCGGAGTCTTCCTCTTAATTTCAAGAAGCAGGCCGCGGTTTGTTCCGCTTTCACTCCACCGTGTTCTAACCGCCGTGGCTCGCTTCCTTGGAAACGCACCTGGCTTTCCGTACAGGATACTACCGCCACGATCGGGTGTTCCCCTTCTATAAAGTATCGAAATTTGACCAGCGTCAACTAAGGAACTTTGGGACGCGGAACGTGTTTCTGTTAGTTTCTGAACCAACTAATAAATGTTTCAGTGTTTGCACCGCAAGCTGTTGGTGCTTTTTCTTATGTCTTGAAGGAGATGATTTTTTTAGTCGTCTACAAAAGTGCTTTGTCCTCATCATTTATGCACTTCTGAATAAAATTTGCTTATTTGATTAATAGTTCATATAGCTCCGTTTTTTACCTTTTTCTTGCAGAATCACTTATAAATATTATGTTGCATTTAAGTCTAGTAGGCCTATCACTTGTCATTGTGGCACCAAAAAACTGAGTGGAAACGCGAACGATTCATAATTTTTTAACTTTTTGCGTGCTTTTTCCTCGGATTCCACGTTTTTTTCGCATGTTGTTAAAATGCAAAGACGCATTAGGACAATGGGAAAACAGGTATCAAAGTTATGGCATTACTTCTCTGGCCTTTTTTGGCTCCACGAACTGCGATGAGTGATAAAGAAATAAGCAGAAGAAAAGCAGCTGAGAGGTACAACATTCCGCTCAGAATGACAGAAAATAGTGCTGCCATTTAACAACGCCACGATGTCAAGCTGCATTGAACAACAATGAGGAAAAAGAGCGTGAAACAAGTGCTTGTCGGCTCCGTAGAGGCAGAGAGCTGAGGTTTCGTATCTTCGAACAGCTATCTAAGAGGAAAGTTTTCACTTCCTAAACATCCCTGATGAGGATTTACTCTATATGCATGACCTATATAGATATATATACTAGCTTAGCATCGGTTGCTTCGCTCCCATAGACTGTATGGCCTACAGAGATTTTTTTTTAGTTGATCGAATTTTTATGTCGTTTAGAAATTGCAACACCTTCTAAGCTTTTCACGCTAATTAAGGTCTTATAAGCATGGCCTTTACCGAATGTACTTCTCACCGAAAAGCGATTCTGGTAGCTGCAGTCTAAAGTTTTTGTTAATCATGCCTTGTGCGTTCTTCTGGAGATAGTTCCATAGCGAATTTCATACCCTAACAAATATTTCTTTATATCTTACCGAGAAGTGAAACAGCAATTTTTATAAAGTCATCTTTAATTTGTTTTTTAATGTAACGAAATATTTTCTTAAAAGTTTTCACGCCTTATTGAACTCCTATAGGGACTGAATTTCCAGGAACACTGAAACACGTTTTTTTTTTATTTTAAAAATCCTCCAATAGTTCCTTAGTGATAATTTTAAAAAAAACTTTCACCCACTATTTTTCACCCTTAGTAGCTGAATTTCCAAAAATGCTGAAACACACATTTTTTGTTTTCTGACTGAGAAACCAAATACCGGTTTTCGTAGTTCTAACTTCAAAATTTCCTTAATGGCGACATACTTTCGTAAACCCTTTAATCCCCTGTTTCACCCCCTTAGGAGTGGTGACTACCCCCTCTTAAACGATGCCTACAGTATTATAAGATCCACACTCCCTCCAACCTTCACCTACACTCTTCGGCGTTTGGGCTGGGCGATGATAGACAATGAATCAATCTGACCATATTTCAGCCCCTTAGGGGTTGAATTTCCAATAACAGTGAAACATACTTTTTTCATCTCTGACCAAGAAGCCAAACATCAGTTTTCAAAGATTTAGCTTTAAAAATGCTTTCGCAATGAAATATTTTCATAAAACGTTTTATCCCCTTTACGGGTTAAATTTCCAAAACAGTGAGATAACAGAGAAGCAAAATACAAATTTTCATAGATTTAGCTTCAACAATGCTTGCGCAATGAAATATTTCCATAAAAACTTGACCTGTTTCACCTCCGTAGGGGCTGAATTTTCAAAAACAGTGACACACGAATTTTTTAATTTCTAACTATGAAGCCAAATCTAAACTTTGATAGATGTAGCTTTAAAAATGTTGTCATAATAAAATATTTAGAAAAAAAGCTCTTCCTCTATTTCACTCTTTTAGCGGTTCAATTTCCAAAAACACTGAAACATGTTTTTTTTTTTTAAATTGTAACCGAGAAGTCAAATACCAGTGTTCATAGATGTAGTTTTAAAAATACTTTAAAGAGAACCTTTCACCAACTTTTTCACTCCAATAGGGTTAAATTTCCAAAAATGCTGAAACACGCATTTCTTTATTTCTGGCCAAGAAACCAAATCCAATTTTCGTAGGTCTAGCTTCAAAATTGCCTTAATAGTGACATTTTCAAAAAACGCTCCATCCTTATTTCACCCTCTTTAGGTTGGATTGTCGAAAGATCCCTTCTTAAACGACACCTACATTGTGAGAGCTACAGCTTCTCTAAATTTTAAGTTTCTATCCTTAGCGGTTTGAGCTGGGCGATGATCAGTCGGTCAGTAAGTCCGATGATTAGTCGGTCAGTCAGGACATTGCCTTTTATCTATAAATGTAATTTACCTTTTCGATAACGAAATCTGAAGAAAATTTGCCAGTTGTGACGAACATCTCAGAATTTTCTGTTTGATAAACAGTAAAGTGTTTTCACAATTTAAATAATCTTTACTCTCATATTTTTCGATGATTACCACTTTTTTTCCAAACAGTTGGCAAAGATGGCCCATTTATGAGGTAATTCTTCCAACGCTGTCTGCAGTTTTTTTCTGAATTTCTCAAGTTTCCACAAAATGTAATTGGAATTTATTCGTTTGTTGCCCCAATTAACTTTGTCTCTGTGAAAATACCTCCACGGCATTGAGAACGCGTGTAATATATGGTCACCAAAAAGTGCATCACAAAACACAGAGCAATGCAACAAGCATTAGATGAAAAATTACTGTGATGTGGTTGCTATAGTTCCGAGAGAAGTCCCGTGTCGTTGTGTCGCATTTCGTGAACCACAGTCATATCGACCAATTCTTCATCAGTAAACCTATTCATATTGCTTTGTATCATTGTTAATCTACAACTAACACTACTTGAAAAATAAACTCTCATACATTCACTGGCAATACTTCCGTTTCTACAAAAAATATTTTAATTTGTTATTTTAAATGCCAGTAACTTTTATGGCTCTAATATACTGTTTTATGACAAAGAGTTTCATAAAGATTTTGAAAATTAGGTGCAGTGATAAGGTAAGGAATGAGGAGGTTCGCCAGAGAATCACCGAGGAAAGGAGATTACGGAAAACACTGACAAGAAGAAGGGACAGGATGATAGGACATCGGATAAGACGTCACGGAGTAACTTTCGTGGTACTAGAGGGGACTAAAGAGGGTAAAAACTGTAGAGAAAGACAGAGATTGGAATACACCCAGCAAATAATTGTGACGTAGTTCACAAGTGCTGTTCTGACACGAAAAGGCTGGCACATGGAAGGAATTCGTGGCGGGCTGCATCAAAGCAAAGACTGATGACTCAAAAAAAAAAAAAAAAAAAAAAAAAGATAAAGATTGTGGTATGCTTCTATCTACTACTCAACCATGATATTATTGCGCTTGGCCTTTATCATAAACACGCGTGACAGGCCTGGCGGTTATCGCTGAAACAACCGTTTTTCAGTTATATCGTTTTTTTTTCGACGCCACTTTTACCTGAGTGAACCGCTGAAAATAACCAGTTTCTGGAAAAACAATTTTCGGCTTTTTATTTCTATTATTTCCTTTAATAAATGTAAAAATCGAACAAAGACTGAAAACTTTTGACTCCTTCAGATTCAAGACACGCAGAATCAAAATATTAAATTAAAAAGACAAATAAAAGAAAAATTAATCCGTCAACTATTCGCAGCTTTGCTCAGAAAGTTGCAAGTGATTACATGCTACAAAAATCAAAATCACCAGTATGTTCCTACTGATTCTAATTTTTTGAAACTCTGCTCCAAAGATTATGTTGTAAGCGAGGATCATGTCACTATTTGGGCCTTACGAATAGTCAGTGCTATAAGGTGAAAATTGAGGCTGAAGAACTTTATTTTTAATGTTAATTTGTCCGTTTTCAAATGCCGATAAAGGCATGTTATGTTGACGCAGGGCAACAGATCAGCTACTCTGTATTTCTATTGTACCATTGGGAATTTGGTTGTAATAATTACACGTCTGTTGTTTGAAACCGATAAACAATATATTATTCAAAATAATCTCCGTTGCTATTTATACATTTCTCCCACCTCTCCCGTAGGCTATGAATGCGACGCCAAAAAGACAGTTCTTCTTTTGAAGCGAACCATTCAAAGAGCCATTTTCGTACATTTTCATACGAATTGAAGCGTTCTTCAGCGAGAGCGTGTCTCAATGATGCAAATAGATGATAATCGGAAGGAGCGAAGTGTGGAGAATAAGCCGCATAGCCTAGTATTTCCCAGCTGTACGTCTCGATCGTTTCCCTGATCCGTTTTGCTGTGTGTGATGGGGCGTTATCATGGAACAATATGACTTGGTGTTGCCTTTTTCCATATTCCGGTCGTTTTTCACGTTATGCTCGATTTAAATGGATCATTTGCTGATGGTAGCGATCAGTGTTAAGGGTTTCACCAGGTTTTAGCAGCCCATAATAGATGACACCCTTTTGATCCCAGCAAACACAGAGCATTGTCTTCCTTCCAAAGCGATTTGGTCTTACACTGGATGTTGATGGTTTGCCTGGATTCACTCATGATTACGACGCTTGGGATTCTCAAAATATATCCATTTTTCATCACCTGTCACTATTTGATGGAGAAACGTCTTTCTTTTGTACCTGGCGACCAGCATTGCGCAAGTGGTCTTTCGAATTCCTTGTTGTCTTTCATTCCGTTCATGCGGAACCCATTTTCCCACTTTCTGCGCCTTTCCCGTAGCTTTCAACAGAAGAGAAACGGCTTTCTGCGTCACGTTCAATTGTTCCGCGGGTTCCTATTGAGTTTGTGTATCATCTTCATCCAATAAAGCCTGCAATTCGTTGTTTTCGAATTTTTCGGTGGTTTCCCGCGCTCTTCGTTTTTCACGTCAAAACCACCACTTTTGAATTTTTTGAACCACTCGAAACACTGTGTTTTACCAAGATAATGTTCGCCGAAAGTTTCGACAAGCATTCGATGCTACTCTGCAGCAGTTCTCTTCAAATGATAACAGCAAACCAATGCTGTCCGCAAGTCGTAATTCGTAGGCACATAATTAGAGTGTTGAAATTCTTCGTCAGCCGCAGATGGCGCTGCAGACTTGGTCTCACAGGCCATACAGGCGGCTAGCACCATTTATGGGGAAATTCAGTTTTCATACTTCTACACATAGTACACTATCAACGTATTGCTAAGTTTTAAGTTTTCTCCGTACCCAAAGAGATTCTGGTTGTATTGTAAAATACACTTGTGGCAAAAAACAGTCAGTACCGTCACTGCGCGATAGCGTTGGAAATGTCACCGATGATGGTGCTACTAAAGCGGAGTTACTAAATACAGTTTTCCGTGATTCCTTCACGAAAGAAGACGAAGTAAATATTCCAGAATTCGAAACCAGAACAGCTGTTAGCATGAGTGACATAAAAGTAGATATCTCAGGTGTTGTGAAACAACTCAAATCACTTAAGAAAGGCAAGTCTTCCGGTCCAGATGGTATACCAATCAGGTTCCTTTCAGAGTATGCAGACACAATAGCGCCTTTCTTAGCAATCATATACAACCGCTCACTTGACGAAAGGTCTGTTCCTAAAGACTGGAAAGTAGCACAGGTCACACCAATATTCAAGAAAGGGAATAGGAGTAACCCATTAAATTACAGACCCATATCACTTACCTCAATTTGCAGTAGGATTTTGCAGCATATACTGTACTCGAACATTATGAATCACCTTGAAGAAAATGACTTATTGATACATAACCAACACGGATTCAGAAAATATCGTTCTTGTGCAACATAGCTAGCTCTTTTTCCCATGAAGTAATGAATGCTGTCGACAAGGGATCTCAGACCGATTCCATATTCCTAGATTTCCAGAAAGCTTTTGAAACCGTTAATCAAATTGTGTGCATATGGAGTATCGTCTCAGTTGTGTGACTGGATTCGTGATTTCCTCTTACAGAGGCCACAATTCGTAGTGATAGACGGTAAATCATCGAGTAGAACAAAAGTGATATCTGGCGTTCCGCAAAGTAGTGTCATAGGCCCTCTGCTGTTCCGGATTTACATAAATGATCTAGGTGATAATCTGAGCAGCCCCCTTAGATTGTTTGAAGATGACGCTATATTTTACCGTCTAGTAAAATCATCAGACTTTAAATTCCAAAATGATCTAGATAGAATTTCTGTATGGTGCGAAAAGTGGCAATTGGCACCAACCAAGAAAAGTGCGAGGTCATCCACATGGGTACTAAAAGAAATCCGATAAATTTTGGGTATACGATAAATGGCACAAATCTAAGGGCTGTCAGTTCGACTAAATACCTAGGAATTACAATTACGAGCAGCTTAAATTGGAAAGACCACATAGATAATATTGTGGGGAAGGCGAAACAAAGACTGCGCTTTGTTGGCAGAACACTTAGAAGATGCGACAAACCCACTAAAGAGACAGCCTACATTACACTTGTCCGTCCTCTGCTGGAACATTACTGCGCGGTGTGCGATCCTTACCAGGTAGGACTGACGGATGACATCGAAAAAGTGCAAAGAAGGGCAGCTCGTTTCCTGTTATCGCGCAATAGGGGTGAGAGTGTCACTGAGATGATACGCGAATTCGGGTGGCAGTCACTGAAACAAAGGCGGTTTCTTTGCGGCGAGATCTATTTACGAAATTTCAATCACCAACCGTCTTTTCCGAATGCAAAAATATTTTGTTGACACCCACCTGCGTAGGAAGAAATGATCATAATAAAATAACGAAATCAGAGATCTAACGGAAAGATTTAGATGTTCCTTTTTTCCTACTCGCCATTCGAGAGTGGAATGGTAGAGAAGTAGCATGAAAATGGTTCGATGAACCCTCTGCCAGGCACTTAGGTGTGAACTGCAGAGTAACCATGTAGATGTAGATGTAGACACGATGTCACAAGTTTGTTGTGCCTTCCGCCATTCTTAATCTTTTAAAGCAAATGGTGCATTGCACTTTACTGATACCGCACCTCATCAAGTACGAGTACTTCCATTACTCTGCTGATCCTGATCTATATAAATGACCTAGGTGACAACCTGAGCAGTTCTCAAAGGTTGTTCGCAGATGATGCTGTAATTTACCGTCTAGTAAGGTCATCCGAAGACCAGTATCAGTTGCAAAGCGATTTAGAAAAGATTGCTGTTTGGTGTGGCAGGTGGCAGTTGACGCTAAATAACGAAACGTGTGAGGTGATCCACATGAGTTCCAAAAGAAATCCGTTGGAATTCGACTACTCGATAAATAGTACAATTCTCAAGGCTGTGAATTCAACTAAGTACGTGGGTGTTAAAATTACAAGCAACTTCAGTTGGAAAGACCACATAGATAATATTGTGGGGAAGGCGAGCGAAAGGTTGCGTTTCATTGGCAGGACACTTAGAAGATGCAACAAGTCCACTAAACAGACAGCTTACACTACACTCGTTCGTCCTGTGTTAGAATATTGCTGCGCGGTGTGGGATCCTTACGGAGGACATCGAAAGGGTGCAAAAAAGGGCAGCTCGTTTTGTATTATCACGTAGTAGGGGAGAGAGTGTGACAGATACGAGACGCGAATTGGGATGGAAGTCATTACAGCAAAGACGTTTTTCGTCGCGGCGAGATCTATTTACGAAATTTCAGTCACCAACTTTCTCTCTTCGAATGCGAAAATATTTTGTTGAGCCCAACCTACATAGGTAGGAATGATCATCAAAATAAAATAAGAGAAATCAGAGCTCGAACAGAAAGGCTTAGGTGTTCGTTTTTCCCGTGCGCTGTTCGGGAGTGGAATGGTAGAGAGATAGTATGATTGTGGTTCGACGAACCCTCTGCCAAGCACTTAAATGTGAATTGCAGAGTAGTCATGTAGATGTAGATGTAGATGTAGATGTAGATGTAGATGTAGATGTAGATGTAGATGTAGATGTAGATGTAGATGTAGATGTAGATGTAGATGTAGATGTAGATGTACTCTGTATGTTCGACGACATTAGCGAGAAGATACCATGTAGACCACATAAGGTAAGTCTCGCACACTGCATGTAGGGTCCTAGTAGGATACGGTGGTCGATGTGCAGTGACCAATCTTCGTCCAAAGTTCTGGGCGAGTTCATTCGTTCGTTTAGAAGGGGAGGGTGACAGTATTTGCCACCCTTCGGCCGATTGGCGATGATAAAGATCGAGGCACACGCTCTGCAGTCTTTCTCAAACAATTTTACGGAAACTATTCGGTAAACAATTTAATTTTTGCTTTACTTTAGCTCTGTGTGTCAGGTTCATGATGATGCGCCCGTCATTTCGTTAACGATCATGGTCGCTATGATTTTGCGTTTTGTGCATACCACATAATATGCTGCTCCGTATGAAATTTAGCTAACACAGTCAATTTTTCTTTAGACTTGGGAGCACGTCTCTGTCTGTCACCAGTGTCAAGATAATTGATTTGACGCAGCATTCTCATTTGCGATCACGGCGCGCCAGCGATAAAGCCAGAGTGAAATATCCACAACATCCCTCATATTTCATAAACGGCTTCAGATAATGAAATGAGATTTCTGTAAATGATAGCACACAAAGAGGAAAGTATTTTTCCATATGAGTATTAGCAGAACTTCATTATCTACCGTGTTATCCACTAACCACAGACTTTTTCGATGAAAAAAATGTAATTTTTAAGAGCCGTGGATAGCTGGTGAAACGAGAAATGCGGTGGGTTTTGGAACAACGTAAGTGAAGACACTACACGTTTATTTTGCACTGAGGATGTGTACTTTGATGATGATGATGTTTGGTTTTTGGGGCACTCAGCTGCACAGTCATCAGTGCCCGGACAAAGTCCCAACTCTTACACAGTCCAGTTTTTCCGCAGTCCAATCTAGCCACTGTCACGGATGATGATGATGATGATGATGATGATGATGATGATGATGATGATGAGAACAACACAAATACCTACTCGCTGGGCAGAGAAAATCCCCAACCCAACAGGGAATCTAACCCAGGACCCCATGATCCAACAACACCAGCCACTATACCACGATCTGTGGACTAGTGAGAGAGAGAGAATGAGGATGTGCTTTTTCATAAGCTACTGACGGTAATTTTCCTCAGTTCCTCACTTAATAAACGATTGCTTCAGAATTCTCTCGCAATTGAGGGCTGCACAATATGTTAGTGAGGTGACGCTGCCTAAACTCTGCTATCTTTTGGCAAAAGAAGCGAATTTTAAGATGGCAACAGGAGAAAAGTGTAAGTTTTGCTCAGGTTTCGCTACTCATGTCGCTTCTCTGAAAATTACAAATGGTTAGCAAGCCAGGAGAAAATAAACCGCTGCATTTTCAGCAGAATTTTTTTTAGGTACCCGCCAAAGCAGAGATGACAGATCTTTTTGAATGATCATCATGCAAGTGTGGGCGCGAAGGGGCTCCACTAAATATTTACAAAAAAATTCGAGTGTAGGCTTCAGTTTAGAACGGCACTTCCCCTCCAACGCTCGGAATTTCCCGTACAGCTCTTGCCTGTAACCCCCACCACTACTGCTCTCCCCATGCATACCCTGCCGACTGTGCATCTACCGGCCACGTTATTCTGCACACGTGCCATCCAATAGGCCACACCACATGGTAACATGTACATTACTGTCTCAGCAATGATGTATTAGTTCTTATACCATTTGTTCGGTGCTCGTTTCTGTCGGCATTGTTATTAAAATAGCACTGATCGCTTTTCTCATTTCCTATAACAACGCAATTTTTTAAAGCAATGAGAACATAAAATCTTAAGATGTTTGTTCCATCTGTGGTTCATTATTGTGGCTATCCATAAGCCAAAATGTTTACTGCTCGTTAAAACAGTATAATACGACAGCAAAAATACCTGTAGTGTGCATGCACGTAAGCACAGTAAAAGAAGCATCAGTATAGTATATGGTTACACGATTGAGGCTTTCAGCATATCATATAAAGTATTTATTTATCGCAAATGGGGTAATGCGTCAAAATTACAAAAAACATTTGTCTTATTTCACTGATCAATAAATTTGACCATTAATTTTTTTTCCTTTTTTGTATTAAGAAAAAACATGTCATAATTACAAAAGGACTTGTTTTTATTTGCCATTGCACTTCCTGACTACATGTGAAACGTGGAAACCGAAGACATTTTCCTCCTGAACCATTGATGAACCTAACTGATTCACTAACCACTGTAGGGCTCCAAAAAATAGTGAAGGGAACGACAGTTGCCTATATACTCAACTTCAGAAAAGTGATTACGAAAGTTCTATAGTTTTTAAATGCCCCTCTCAACAAATCTTCAAAAAGACTAAAAAACCGCTGCCTGCCACTACTGATTTGCTCGTTGATTAGCAGTTCTGGAGCCACTTAAATGAACGCATGTGTTTCCAATTCCTTCAACATGTCCAAATTGTTTCCCTTCCTCTCTGTGCGCAGATTTGTCATGCTACTTTGTAATTCTGCCTGCGTATTGCTTTTATCTTTTAAATGGAAACTTAATGTGCTACTGTTGCTCATATACCCATGTTTTTTAAACCTCGTTTTGAACTCTAGCCCTGTTTGTCCCACGTAGAAACATTCACATGAACCGCATTTTATTTTATTTACTCCCCTGTGACAAAATTTATTTTGCGTGCGTTCCAGACTATACCTCAACTGGTTCTCCAAATTGTTAACTGTCTGGAACCCTACCTGAACGTTAAACTTTTTGTACAAGTTTGCAATTTTTGTGAAAATTGTCCAAAAAACGTTAATGCGATGTGTTTTACTTCCAGAAGTTTTCTAGCCATCCGAAGTCTCCAAAGTATTGGAGTGCACTAATATTTTGCCAATAATCACTTAGATTTTTCCCACAATTCGCAAGATCTTGGCAGGTGAAATAAAAGTTTCGTTCGTATTTGTTTGCATGGTTTTTTAACAGCCTTTTCCACTCTCCTCCTTCAGCTGATATCCATGTGGATATTATTTCAAAAAATTATAACTCTGAAACAATCAGAGATAGAGAATTGTGGCTTCTTGTAAAACATTTAGTAGCTCTCAAAGTTTTTTCCTTTGTCCTTTGTTGCAGATTTGGCTTGGAATGTATTAAAACGGCGCCAGACCAGGAGAAGGTGCAGTGTGTCATCTGGTGTCCGGAACTCAAATCTGTGACAATGATACTGCATAATTATCGAAGCCAGCAAAAACAAGCACAACGTGATGGTTCAAATACTTTAAAGAGTCAGGGAGTCTCAAAAACTTTCCTCTAAATGGGGATCCCTCTGTGTCTGAAGCATGTGTTAACAGAGTGCGAGTTGCATTTCAGCACACCCCCAGACATCAATTTCTCATGTCACATTCCCTGAGAGTTGGATGAGCTGTCATGATTCCACCAAATGGCCCATGCGCTCTCCCATGCAATTACACTTCGTTTTCTGCGGTTAAGTCAATGATCGCGTGCACACAACACCAGTTAATGACATTGGTACCCTTCGTGCACGAAACAGTTGGACTGTCGAGCTGCAATGCTGACTAGTACACGGACAGAACTCGAATATTGCCTTGATGTTCTAAAAGTGACGAATGGGTCACGCATTGAAATTCTGGCTTAATAGAAAAAAATAAGCTTTTAGCGCTACTAAACGTTTTACAAAAAATGGCTCTGAGCACTATGGGACTTAACAGCTATGGTCATCAGTCCCCTAGAGCTTAGAACTACTTAAACCTAACTAACCTGACATCACACAACACCCAGCCATCACGAGGCAGAGAAAATCCCTGACCCCGCCGGGAATCGAACCCGGGAACCCGGGCGTGGGAAGCGAGAACGCTACCGCACGACCACGAGATGCGGGCAAACGTTTTACAGCAAACTACAATGTTCTATCTATAATAATTTCCGAGCTAGGGTTTTTTGAAATCGTAGTTGGAGTTTATGGATAGCCTGTATTACTCGGCACATTTCGCGGGAAACGTTGTGAGCCTTGCAATGCTATTGCCGCCTAGCACATTGGTTGCAGCAGGGTTGGTAGAGGTATGGAGGGGAGACATGAACGCTGCACACTCCTAGCAGGGTTATTAATACTGCATTCATAATGGGCACTACAGTGCTAGTATAATAATTATTTATACGGCGCACTGTATTGCTTCCTGCTGGTTAAGGTTGGCACCGCTTCCAGAAAAGTGCTAAATTATGATGTGCATATAGTACTTCCTCAGTATTAAGACATAAGAAGGCACTGAAAAACTTACTTTACTGTGCTCACTAAATCGGAATAGGTCATTTACAGATACTATTAGTGTAAAACGACTGATGCTCGGTAGACCAATACACAATGAGTTGAAAAAAGTCATGGGACACCCCCTAGTATCGTGTCGGACCTCCTGTTGTCCGGCGTAGTGCATCATCTCGATGTGGCGTGGACTCACCACATCGTCGGTAGTCCCGTGCAGTAACAGTGAGCCGAGCTGCCTCTATAGCTGTCCAGAATTGCGAAAGTGTTGCCGGTGTAGGTTTTTGTGCACGAAGAGACCTCTCGATTATGTCCCATAAATGTTCGCAGGGAGTCATGTCGGTCGATCTGGGTGGCCAAATCATTCACTCGAATTGTCCAGAATGTTCTGCAAACCAATTGCTCAGTGGCAGGGTACGTTTTCATCCATAAAAATTTCTTCGTTGTTTTGGAATATGAAGTCGACGAATGTCTGCAAATGGTCTCCAAGTAGCCGAACATAACCATTTCCAGCCAGCGATCGGTTCAGTTGGACCATTCCATCTAAACGCCGGCCACACCGCTATGGAGCCACCACCAGCTTGCACAGCGCCTTGTTGACAACTTGGGTCCATTGCTTCGTGGAGTCAGTGCCACACTCGAACCCTACCATCAGCTCGTATCAACAGAAATCGGCACTCGTCTGACCTGGCCACGGTTTTCCAGTCACCCAACTGACATGGTCATGAGCCCAGGAGACGCGCTGCAGCCGATGTGCTGTTAGCAAAGGCATTCGCGTCGGTTTTCTGCTACCGTAGGCCATTAACACCAGATTTCACCACACTGTGCTGAAGGACACGTCCGTAGTACGTCCCCCATTTATTTGTGTGGTTATTTCATGCACTGTTGCCTGTCAGCAATGACAACTCTATTCAAACGCAGCTGCTTTCGGTTGTTAAGTGACAGCCCTCGGCAACTACGTTGTCTGTGGTGAAAGGTAATGCCTGAAATTATTCTCGGCACACTCTTGACACTGTGGCTCTCGGAATATTTAAGGGGAGGTTTACTATCCTTTGGTTCATAAAATCGATTTTTTTAAATTGCATTTTTGGATCTATAAAAGTGTTAAGAATCCACCCTTGGAACGGAAATGTTTGTTATTCGCGGTTGAACAAAAAAATGCACCTGCCTGAAATCGGGCTTTTTCTCGCACCAGTTTTTTTTCTTTCGGAGGACGAGTTATTGTACTGGTGCTTGGGAGGAAACACACAAAATTCAAATGAAAGTTTGTACGCGTGTGTTTGGAAGTTAGTCCCCAAGCATTTACATGCTGGTGCGAAGACTGTGGAGATTGCGACTTTCCTGGCAGTGAACAGCTTCAACGAAGGGTATTCAGCAATTCTGAAGACCATGACAACGATGGACGTCACCTTGCGACTCTATTCGACGCAGTTCGCCAAGCATTCGGACGACCACCGGATTCAAGCGGCCGAAAACCGCTTGTCACCGGCCGTACGAGCGGCTCTGGACCAGCGCAGGATGGCCCAGTTCGAGCAGAGTGCCCTCTATGAGAAAGAGGAAGGACTAATTTATGGACCCGGAATAGCAGATTGAACGTAAGTTGCATAATATTGCATTTATATGCAGTCGAAACTTCAAACGCGTTTTTTTCGAAATGACTTTTTTTTATCGCGCGGTATGGTAACTTCTGCAGAACTTCTGAACACTTAACGGTATGAAAAAAGGCATTGGTCTGATGTCTGCCAAGTGTCTGGAGAAAATGATCACAACATTCTAAAAGACAGAGTATTTTGAAGTACATTTTAGCAGGGGAGGAAAGCACTTGATCCGACGTCTGTCAAAGATGTGGCCACAGCGTTGCAGGAATGGTCGAGCGGTAGCATGAAAACATGCAATGCATTGGTAATTGCTCGAATGTTGGACATGCGTGTGAGCACGGTGTGTGAACAAACGAAGCCCTTTTCCATCTTCATGAACATATCAAACATTGGCTACGCAAAATACGCACACACATCAGCCGGTACCCCTACATTCTGCAAAGGTGACTGTGTGGTACGGGTTGACGGCATCGTTTATCGTATGGCCGTATTTTTTCGAGGAGATAAGTTCTTTGGGTCCAGTTACTATACCATCACTGGTAAACGCTAAGACAGTCTTTCACGCACCAACGTCATTCCAACTCTTTAAAACCGTGGTAGGGTCATTTTTTGCATGATGGCGCTCCTCCGCACCTAGCACAGCCAGCAAAGCAGTTGCTGGAGAGGCATTTCGGAAATGCTAGAATTATCAGCAATCATTTCCCTACAGCCTGGCCGTCCAGGTTGTAGTATCCTCATCGCTACTGTAGAATATTGCACCATAAGGAAGCATTTCTGGAAACCCAGAATCTGTTCTGTAGAAATCAACTTGGATTCCGGAAACAGCGATCCTGTGAGACCCAACTCGCTTTATTTGTTCTTGAGACCCAGAAAACATTAGATACAGACTCCCAGGTAGATGCCATTTTCCTTGACTTCCGGAAGGCGTTCGATACAGTTCCGCACTGTCGCCTGATAAACAAAGTAAGATGGTTGGTTCAAATGGCTCTGAGCACTATGGGACTCAACTGCTGATGTCATTAGTCCCCTAGAACTTAGAACTAGTTAAACCTAACTAACCTAAGGACATCACAAACATCCATGCCCGAGGCAGGATTCGAACCTGCGACCGTAGCGGTCTTGCGGTTCCAGACTGCAGCGCCTTTAACCGCACGGCCACTTCGGCCGGCAAACAAAGTAAGAGCCTACGGAATATCAGGCCAGCTGTGTGGCTGGATTGAAGAGTTTTTAGCAAACAGAACACAGCATGTTGTTCTCAATGAGAGACGTCTACAGACGTTAAAGAAACCTCTGGCGTGCCACAGGGGAGTGTTATGGGACCATTGCTTTTCACAATATATATAAATGACCTAGTAGACAGTGTCGGAAGTTCCATGCGGCTTTTCGCGGATGATGCTGTAGTATACAGAGAAGTTTCAGCATTAGAAAATTGCGGCGAAATGCAGGACGATCTGCAGCGGATAGGCACTTGGTGCATGAAGTGGCAACTGACCCTTAACATAGACAAATGTAATGTATTGCGAATACATAGAAAGAAGGATCCTTTATTGTATGATTGTATGATAGCGGAACAAACACTGGTAGCAGTTACTTCTGTAAAATATCTGTGAGTAAGCGTACGGAACGATTTGAAGTGGAATGATCATATAAAATTAATTGTTGGTAAGGCGGGTGCCAGGTTGAGATTCATTGGGAGAGTCCTTAGAAAATGTAGTCCATCAACAAAGGAGGTGGCTTACAAAACATTCGTTCGTCCTATAATTGAGTATTGCTCATCAGTGTGGGATCCGTACCAGGTCGGGTTGACAGAGGAGATAGAGAAGATCCAAATAAAAGCGGCGCGTTTCGTCACAGGGTTATTTGGTAAGCGTGATAGCGTTACGGAGATGTTTAGCAAACTCAAATGACAGACTCTGCAAGAGAGGCCCTTTGCATCGGGGTGTAGCTTGCTGTCCAGGTTTCGAGAGGGTGCGTTTCTGGATGAGGTATCGAATATATTGCTTCCCTCTACTTGTAGCTCCCGAGGAGATCACGAATGTAAAATTAGAGAGATTCGAGCGCTCACGGAGGCTTTCCAGCAGTCGTTCTTCCCGCGAACCATACACGACTGGAACAGGAAAGGGAGGTAATGACAGTGGCACGTAAAGTGCCCTCTGCTACACACCGTTGGGTAGCTTGCGGAGTATAAATGTAGATGTAGAAGAGAGAGGATGTTGTTATGTGTGGTTAGCATCCTCTTTCTACAATACAAATGCACACATTGATTAATACAGTTCTTTATTTACATGGACTGGAGATATGTACTTAACTGGAATAGAGTCCATGTTCTGCGGTACAAGCTCATCAGTAATAGTCCTCTTGCGGACAATATCAGCAATCTTGCTATTTCGAATTTTAGTCTTACTGCTGGTCCTGCTATAGGCACTAATCTGGTCGCCACGTACTGTCGTTACGTGCAACGCGAACTGAGGCTGCTCTGTGATGAACAGACAGATGCCAAACCGGAAGTGTGAGTCAGTTCAAGCGATTGGCTGAGGCTCTCCGGTCAGCGGCGGCGGCCTAAATACTTGCTTTCGAGAGGGCGTTGGCGGTGTGTTGCTTGTCGGTGCGTCTCTGGCCTCTCTCGTGCTAGGCGCACGATCTAGTGCCTACTTTAGATCTTTGCACTACCTCCTTACAAACTTGTGTGCTGGCGACAGCTTACGCCAGCACACAGATCACCTGATCTTAATCCATGTGAGTTCTGGCTGTGGGATTATCTGAAAGATGCTGTGTTCAGTGCTCCAGCTACGAACATAACTGAATTGAAGGCACCTATTGCATAACGCGTTCTGGACGTGACCCACGAGACACTCCAATCTGTTATGAAACATACTGAATTTCCGGTTGCGACAAAAAACAGTCAATAGGATATTGAACATGTCTTGTGCCAGTCTCACGAAAATTAGAAAATTATGTCATTCTGCTTTGTGTGCGGTTTTTTGTCTGAGGACAATTAAAAACCGATTTTTTTCTATCCAATGTGGTACAACCTTGCCATGGTGGGTGGGCTTATATAACTAACAGTGTCACAACTGCTGACTGCCAAACTTATGCAGTCATGTACATTGAACAATACAGATGGTGTAATGTACAACTCAAACCATAGCCGTCGTATTGCGATTCATCTATTTTTTCTCACTGGCATCATTTACGTTAAGACGCATATAATGCCACCAGTTGATAAAATTTTCTTTAATTTTTTGTATGGTGTCACCGCCAGACACCACACTTGCTAGGTGGTAGCCTTTAAATCGGCCGCGGTCCGGTAGTATACGTCGGACCCGCGTGTCGCCACTATCAGTGATTGCAGACCGAGCGCCGCCACACAGCAGTCTAGAGATACTTCCTAGCACTCGCCCCAGTTGTACAACCGACTTTGCTAGCGATGGTTCACTGACAAAATACGTTCTCATTTGCCGAGACGATAGTTAGCATAGCCTTCAGCTACGTCATTTGCTACGACCTAGCAAGGCGCCATTATCAGTTGCTATTGATATTGTGAAGCTTAAACGCGTGCCTTTCGGCTTCCTCTTTTCATACGGGTTGGCTCTCCTGCCAATCCACAACATTTTCTCCGTAACGTTTTCCCATGTGTCAATAAAATGCTGTTCAAATTTGGCTCCATTCTGAGCAGTGGTTCTCTTTGTACAGCGTTTTGAAACTAGAATTTGCCACTTGTGATAAATAATTTTTAAAATATTTTGCAGAATCGTAATAGTTTCATTTGTTTCAAGTTTGTACTTTCGTTGCGGAAAGATGGCAGTTTGCCATCTACGGTCAGATTTTTCTATTAGGCCTACGGGTATGGGCACTTGAATGGTTTCAATTAAAGGCGAAGTAGCGAACCAATAAGCCTATCGCAAAATGAGCGACGTCAATATTTTTCTTGTGATCTCTCAGCTTTTATCGGCGCTATTGATTAATAGTATGGTTCCGGGTCGTCTGTCGTGTTGTTGTTTCTATTTTATGCATAATATTTCCGACCATCGAGCCAGGCGTCTGACAGCTGATTGGAGACTAGGCAGCGGAATGTTGACAGCAAAACTAACAGTGCGTGAAGAAGACGGTTCGATCGGTTGTCGAAAAATTGTGCGCAAAATGCAATCAACAATTAGACAGAACACCCGGAAGCACACTATTGTTATTTTTCTTGTTTATTTCTGCGTTGGACTGTATGAGACAGTTTGTTTTTAATGTTAATAACTATTTTTTAGTTATGATTATAGTAGGAACTGTCTGGTTTTCGGGCTTCTAGGAACTGCTCTCTTTAAAGCGCTTGAAACTTAATAATCAGATGTTAGTGACATTTTAATAGATTATAAACACATGTATTTTTACCTTCATCTCAACTTTTTCAGTCACCCAAAAAAAGTCTAAACTTCTTCAGTCTGTATAAATGTAAAACACAAAGGGTGGGTTTGTTTTGAAGCTCTCATTCATGATAATCTGACCCTACAACTGCTCAGACTGTACAGTGTGATACCGATTTTATGAAGAGTAGAATTGAAAAGTGTGTGCGAACGATGGCACGGGCGTCCATACGATAGTTTGTTGAGGGAGGAGGAGGATATTTAGTATTTTTAATATTTGAGAAGACGAATGGCGACTTGTATCGAGCCAAACAAAAGTTCCAGTTCCGTCAACTGTTAAAAACCCGAGTAATCCCTATGCTGGGTGGAAGGGAAGTGGGGGGGGGGGGGGGGGGGGGGGCGACCGCCCTTGCCCCTAAGTATGGGCAGCCCTGAGTTGGGCCATTTTGAAGTAGCTTCGTGTTTTTTGAGACAAAGGCGCTGCATCAAAATGCTGACTGTCTATTGGCTAAAAAGTAGCTGTGACAAAGTTAGAGGTAAGGTAAGCTATTGTCAGTCCAGCATTTCTTGTCATAAGCTGCGCGGTATGTGGAGAGGGAAAGGGTGAGCAGTGTTGAAGTCGTGGCCTGCGTAATGTTGTGGTGAGGGTGGGGCACATCTCCTTCAGTGCAGCTGGTGATACGTTCTGATCACATGCTGTGATCGAAATGATGCACGGAAATAAGAAGCTTTCGTGACAGTGCATTACGGCGACTGTATGTTCACACGACGTGCTAATTTCAGTGAAAATGAAATATAATTAAGCAGTTCGTGCGTAATGGATACTACAGCGCCACCAATTATAAACTGGCAGCAGTGGTACTCGTCACAAAAACTTTTGAATACTATCGACGAGGTCCAAGCATGCTATGGGGATCAGCTTCAAGAAAAGTTGAACAGACTGTATGTCGGCCATACTGCTTGTAGACAATACCACCGTATTTAACGCAGTTTAATCTTAAGCAATATAGAAAGAAATCTGATGTAGTTCATGTCATTTCTCCAACCACGTTCTCTCCAAAGCGTGTGTGCCGGGGTATAGGAATTACAGCTTTGGTACAACGCATGAACGGAAATTGAAATATCTTTTAAACAAACAGTTCGGAAACCTGATTTCGATTCAATTCAGACTACGTAAAAGTCAGATATACAAATTTTTATAGCAGATGTTACCAGAGTTGTATTGTCCTTTCACATAACCTTATTGAAACACTTATGCGTAAGAAAGAAAGAATACTTTCTCTATCTTGAACAGAGAATTATAAACAATTCCTAACACTCATTTAAAAAAACTGCTTAAGTTCCTTTACAGACAAATGATTGCAAATTGCATAAAAAAGAAGTCATATAACACTTTTATTGTAATACCACCGTCGATATTTCTTAAAGAAGACCTATACATCTATTTGTATTATCAGTTTTGTGAGATTGTTTTGGGCAATCTTCTCAATAAAACAGAAATTTCACTAATGATGAAGGTCAATGGAGGACCTGTATGATTGTCGCATTTACAGTCTGTCTCAGCTCAGTCACAGTCATTATTTTTGACGCAGGTCACTCCGTAACAGGTATGCGCTATCGTGTGCAAATGTCACAGGTATTTCAGGAAGTGCGTCACAGGCATCTGGGACAGAAAAACATCTATTATAAAGTAGCAGGCTGTGATTTACCGACCATCCCTGTAGCTAGTTGTATGTTCAAATGTGTATGAAATCTTATGGGACTTAACTGCTAAGGTCATCAGTCCCTAAGCTTACACACTACTTAATCTAAATTATCCTAAGGACAAACACACACACCCATGCCCGACGGAGGACTCGAACCTCCGCCGGGACCAGCCGCACAGTCCATGACTGCAGCGCCTGAGACGGCTCGGCTAATCCCGCGCGGCAGCTAGTTGTACACCGGTGAAAATGGATGAGTGTTGTTGAACTGTTTGGTTTTAATACTTTTCTTTCTGTTACAGCTATGCCCGTGGATTGTGATATTTCTGAGACATGTAGGTCATCCTCCAACCAATGATGAGGAAAAGCTGAGAGCGTTAAAAGTGCCTTGGACATCATCGAATACTTTCAACATTATTGGATTCCAGGCACTCGTGGCTTGTGCACTCAAACGTCACGCAGATAGAATTTTGCAAAGTATGTATATTACTTAGAAAAATGCGATAACTTGGAGCCTTTGTTAGTCAGCCATTTACTAATTGGAAGAAAGCTTTAGGGAGCTTTGATCACCACACAGATAAGAAATATAAATTCGCTGCCGTGCAGGCAGAAAATTTTGTAAAGATTGTGGAAGGCAAAGCGCTTGATGTTAAGGAGCCCATCAATGTAACAAATAGTGAAATTGCTGAAAAGAACACAAAAAGATTAAAAGCTATTGAGGAAACAGTTCTTCTGTGTGGAAGTCAGGAAATTGCACTAAGAGGATGTCGCGATTCTCGCAATTTTAGAGCACTACTTCATTTTTATGCTCGATCCAGGAATCACTGACACAAAACGTCCACAGTAGAACCATGTATACCTCTTAAGGAATTCAGAAAGAAATTATTCAACGATGAGGTAATGTTATTCAAGTGCAAGTACTCAAAAGGTTCAAAGAGGCAGGTTGTTTTACTGTATTCACTTACAAAAAAGAAGACATATACAGCAATAACAACTAGCATTATGAAATTTCCTCATAAATTAAAACTGTTTGCCGGACCGAGACTCATATTCGGGACCTTAGCCTATCGCGGGCAGTGCTCTACCGACTGAGCTACCCAAGTGCAACTCACAACCTGTCCTCGCAGCTTTACTTCCGCCAATATCTCATCTCCTACCTTCGTAACCTCGGGAAGTTTCATATCAGCGCATACTCCACTGCAGAGTGAAGAATTAATTCTGAAAATATCCTCTAGGAACCCTGTCTCTGCAATATCCTTTCGTACAGGAGTGCTGGTTCACCAAGATTCACACGAGAGCTTCTGAGAAGTTAGGAAGGTAGGAGATGAGGTATTGGAGGAAGTAAAGCTTTGAGGATGAATGTTGAGACTCTGTGAGGCTCACTGTTTTAATCTAGCACACTCTGCTGCAGAGATAAAAGTACATTCTTGAACCAGCGTTATGTTTACGATATGCAGATTGCTCATCTCGAATATCGATTAACAGGGAGGACTTTCTTGAATTTAACTATGTAGAAGATGTTTCAGCTCAAGCAACGACACATGTAACGCATCTCTTATCTTGTAACCTGCATATGGGTAAACTGATTTGGAAAGGCTTTGATGGCACTGCAGTGAGGCCTAATTCATGTGAGATATCTATTCCACATGCCGTATACGACACACAAAATTGGTGAACTTTGCTTAGCCACAGCTTCGAGGTAACGCCAGAGACACAAGTCTAAGTAGTTTCCCCATGCGTCCACGAGATGTCAGCATGGATTACTGTGAGATTCAGCGGTCTGGCGCGCAAAGTGACGATTGTAAGCCTTGTTTTCTGAGTGTATGCGAGAAAAGGCGGACAAAATGATGTCTAGATATTGTAAATACCCATTAATGTAAAGTTATTTACATTTTGTGTTACCATAAGGTGCATAATGTTTGAGGTAAATACTACTGCTCGATATGTGAGCATTTTAAAACCATTAAATTTTTCACTGTGCTACAAAAGGCTTTGTACACATGTGTCAGATAGGACACTTTGGAACTGAAGGTGTATTACTGTGTACACCAGAATACATGTCCTAACAATTATTGAGTAATAGTCAATCATTATTCTTACTGTAATATTATTTTACAAACGTTACATTAATTGTTTGATGTTGTAATTATAATTACGGATTTTTGTTTCATTTACAGTAATTAAACCTTTCTTGACTTCTTTAGTGTCAGATGCACAGATCCTTGAAGAGTTGGACAGGCCTCTGGGAGCTCGATGGAGACATCTCAGAACTTGAATGTTTATCCAGTGATGAAGAATGCAGTGAAGACACTGTTTAGCACCAGAAGTGGAAAGTGATGACGATTCATGTGAAGTTGTCTCAGATACTGTAACTGATCAGTTTTGCACACAGAAATCCAGAAATGTCCCCTCTTGGTGCCATACAGACGTCTTTGAGCCGTTACCACCTGCACCAGCATTTGAAGAAACTGTTTGGCAGGGGAAACAATGTGAGACAAGAGAATATTTTCTTAAATATATTCCTTACGGTGTTTTTGAGCTGTTGTCATCCTGTAGCAATCAGTCATCTTTTTCGCGCACAGGTAAATCACTAAATACAACTCCTCAAGAGATTATGACATGTTTTGGCATCTCAACAAGATTTCATGCCTTGGCTACCCCAGATTAAATATGTATTGGGCTTTTGGGACGAGAGTGACTGATGTAGCAGGAAAAATGGCAAGGAAGCGGTTTTTTGCAATCAGAAGTGCACTGAAACTAGTTAAAGACAATGATGTGGGTAGTGATGTGAGAGCAAAAGATAAAAATTGGAAAATTCGTCCTTTGCTAAACACCGTCAGAGCAGAATGTTTACAAAATCCTAGGACACAGAAGGTGTCCATTGATGAACAGATGATTCCTTTATGGGGCAAGACAATGATGCGGCAATACATTCGTGGAAAGCCTAATCCGTGTGGCCTCCAGAATTTCGTTTCCACATCTCCAGATGGATTACCACTTGACTTTTTCATGTATGAAGGGAAAGGTGACAGTATACTGGAAGGCTACCATTACTTGAACATTGGTGGAAAGGTAGTAATGAGACTGGCAACTACACTACCTGAAGGGTTTATAATTTATATGGACCGATACTTTACGTCATTTGAGCTCCTGGACTGTCTACACTCAGACAGAGGCTGTCAGGCTACAGGGACAATACAGTCTCGTAAAGTTCCAAGCACGAGCGATCTTCAGTCAGATGCAGAAATGAAAAAGGCAGGTCGGGGTGCAGTTGATCAGTCTGTTCGTGGTGATGGACAAGTAGCCATTATTAAATGGTATGACAACAAATCTGTAATTGTTGCCTCATCTGCAGAAGGAAAATTGCCTCTAGGACGGTGCAGGCGTTGGTCAAAGCAAGACAAACAATATGTAAATATCAGCAGGCCTCTTGCTATCGGAAAATATAATGAAAATATGGGTGGGGTCGACATCCTGGATCGTATCAGTGCAAGAACAAGCAAATGGACAGTGCGAATGATCCTGCATCTCTTTGATTTTGCTTGTGCTGCAGCATGGATGGAGTACAGGAGAGACTGTAATGCAGTGAAGAAAAGAAGGAAAAATACGATGGACTACCTACAATTTAAAATTGAGGTATCAGAGTGGCTTATCCATTCAGGAAATGATATATATATAATATTAACGACGAATCTACAGATGAAGATAAAGAAGTGGATACTGCTTCCAGCTCCTTGAAAAGAAAAAGTCTTCCAGCACCAATTCCGAGTGATGCTAAACGAAAGAGCAGTGCTATTCACATGCCAGAGGTCACGAACGATGAAAAGACTCCTTGTTGTAGACGACCAGGACGTAAAAGTGTAAGAGCACTAGTTTTCTGCACAGAATGCAAGATTCATTGGTGCCTCGTGAAGGGCAGAAATTGTTTTCGAGATTTTCACACGAACTGAACTCACCGAGAAAAATCAGCATATGTTAAAATAATGTAATTTAAAAATATAAAAACTTTGATATTGTACAACGACATTTGTTCTTGTATTAAACTTGCCAAATAAATCGATATTATAACTTATGGAGTCACATACATTCATTCCACAATTGTCTGCCTTCAGTACCAGTGCGTCATATAATACACGTTAGATTTTCAAAAAACAAATCAAAAAATTTTTAAAGAACAATGTTTCCTTACTAATGTTGACCATAACATCAAATGAAACTCAATTTTTTTAGTAAAATTAAATTTAGAGGGTAGAGGATCTGAGGAGGTTATTCGCAATTGCAAATTCATGTTATGTGTTTCATAACGGCTGTGGTCGCCACAGTGCATTGTCATCACAATAACACAGGCACTGCAATATTGTATTTATCTGCCTATACCAGGCATATGACTTTCAAGTTCAACGTCTGATCTGTACGGGAATACACATAAGCTAATGGGTGTGAGAGTACAAATCGTAGACGTATGGTATACAACATATGGAAGTTTGGGTCTAGCCGTGAGCCCTGCACGGATAGCCAAATGGTAGGCGACTGCTCACGATAAGTGGGAAATACGGGTTCATGTCCTGGTTGGTCACAAATTTTCATTGTCGTCATTCCATTCTACAGCTGATCGTAATCAGTATTCGCAATTGTGACTTCATATGAAAGCATTTTGTGTTTTACTGTCTGCAAGGACTCAGTCTGCTGTTATAGTGCAACACGTTCCATATTAAGTTAAATTGTAATCCTCCAAATGATGATAACATACATAGCAGGTATCATTAGTAGAAGGAACTGGCTGTCTTTGCAAAACGATGAGTATGGGACGATAAACAGTGACCAAAGAACGTGTTGAGTGAGAGTTTTTCACGCTTAGCCCCAAGAAGTCAGTTCAGTAGGCTAGTTGTGAACTAGATGTTCCATTGACGTTGGTGTGGAGACTTTTAAGAAAAAGATCCTTATCATTTGCAGTCATTACAAGCTCCAACGCCTACAGACTACAGTTTATGTGCCAAATTTTCAAGTGAAGTGTACCTGCATGACAATGAAGACTTTCCAGATCATGTGGTCTTCAGTGATCAATTGACATTTCACCTATGTGGAAATGTGAACTCATGTATCTGGGAGTCAGCAAATCCTCACAAGATGGTACAGTTGCAACGAGACTCTTCGAAACTGAATGTCTTTTGTGCCATAGCTGGAGAGTTTATGGGCCTTCCTTTTTCAGTGAAGCAACTATAACTGGTGTTCCCCATATTAATGGACCAGAATTGTGACTCTTACCTTAACTAGAAGAAGCTGAACTACAGGATTTTATTTGGCAGCAGGAGGGTGTGCCGTCTCAGTTGCATAGCTCACTAGATGGTTGGTTAACTAATGTTGTACCTGACTGGACTGGCCACCAGGTGCCACATGGCAGATCTTTTTTCGTGTGATCATATTAACCTCACCTGACACTATGTGATTTTTACCTTAGTGGGTTCATAAAGGTTCACATGTATGTCCCTCCACTACCAGCTGATCTACCTGACTTAAGAAACAGGACTGAAGCAATTGTTGCAACAATTTCTCCAAACACACTGATCAATGTTTGGGAGGAACTCACCTGTTTACGTGATGTGAGCCATGTGACGAATGGTGCCCACATTAAACACTTGTAAGAAAAATTGTTTGAGATTTTCTTTCATTTGATGTATTTACAATAGTAATTTTAATGTCATAGCTACAAAGCCTTAAAAGCCCCAGTATTCGATTTGAAATACCCGGTGCTTTAGCCACATTCCCAGGTCTGCTGCAACCCTTGAAACATGTTTCTTGACTCTAAAGAGGATATAAACTTACATTATAAATACAATGGGAGATGAAAAACTTATTGGTCTTGCTCTAATGAGTGTTTATTGTGATCTGGTGCAACTAGATTCCTAAGAAATTATAAATAAGTTAACAAAAAGTTGAATATAATAATACAAATTAAAATCATTACTGATATTTATTAAATTACTTTAACTTATGACATAAAGCTACAACTAAATGCATTGCAAACGTAAATATAAACATAGAATAATATAATAGTACTATAATATTGTATTATACAATATAATTAATTTTATAATTTAGTACCGGTAATATGTAGTTACCTGCCATTTTATCTTTGTTACTTTCATCATAAACAAACAACTAAAAACCCACATTATTGTTTCCCTGCAGCTTTACTTCTATATGTTATGGATTCTATCATGTTTGTGAGACTTATAATTTTCAGATTTTACTTGGGTTAACAATAATGTCGTTTATGACATTAATGAAGTTACAGACAAAATCTGGTTTACATTTGTAAAAGGGCAGTGTCAGACACTCCCTATGAAAAAGCTATAGGTAGATCAGTGGTCACAATAAAACATTTGCAAATAGTTAGAGCAATGAAATGAGTAACAAACAGTTGAGAAGAAAATGGAAATAGAGCTACAAAATGAAATTTATTTAATGGTTTCCTTGTACAACCTGCAAATTGTATTTAGTAAAAGTTTTAACTCACTTATGTATGCTTCTGTTGTTATACACTAGCTGATAAAAAGTATCCAGACACCGATTAGTGGATATTAATGATGTGGTGTGTTCCCTCTTTGACTTTGATGGCTTTGACTCTGTTGGAGACACTTTCAGTGAGGTGTATGAAAGCTGTGGAGGAATGACAGCCCATTATTCTTCAAAACCTGAAACCAGAGATGGCAGTGAAAATGAAAACACTTCATATGCTGTGATCATAGTGTAGACACTTTTATTGTTCCAAGCTCACCGGTTTCAACAGTCTTATGCTGCCATCATCTAATCTTATGGAACTTGTTATAAACTGACATGTTACATTACACGAAGTCAAAGCATAAAACTGCTTTTAATGCTTTGATTTCATGTAATGTAACATGACAATTTTATAACAAGTTTCATAAGATCAGTTGATGGTAGCAAAAGATTGTTGAAACTGCTCATCTTGGAACATAGAAAGTTTCTACACTGTGATCATGCCATACAAAGTGTGTTCATCTTCAACCGTACTGATTGCCCCACAGCACAGCATGTGTACCTTACAAGGTAGTGATGTTGGGCACTGCCTTATGGAGCAAATTCAATGTTCTAACTCATTCCAGAAGTGTTCCATTGTGTTCAGGTCAGCATTCTGGCCAGGCTCTTCCATTTCAGTGTTGTTATTGTCAATGAACCATGCCCCACAGAGGCATCTTTATGGCAGGCTGCATTATCATACTGATACAAACAATCATCATCTCCAAAGTATTCCTCTTCTGTACACGATGCTGTAAAATGTGTTCTCGGCCTTCTGCATTTGGTGTCTTCTTAAGCACAATAAGGAGAACACACCCTACCAATGAAACTCCTTCATATCATAACACCACTTCCCCCATACTTCTCTATTGGCACTGCACATGATGTCAGGTAATGTTCTCAAAGCATTCATCAAACCCAACCTCTTCCACTGGACTGTCCCTGATTATAGCATGATTCATCACTCCAAACCATTTACTGTCCAGTGGCATTGCTCTTTACAGTGGCTCAAACATCGCTTAATGTTTGACTTATGAGGATTTCCTCAGCCATTGTACATCATTATTTTTAACTTCCTATGCACATAGTGCTAACTTCTGGTAGCACTTTATCATTAGTGATTTCTTCCACTGATTTCATGTGATTTCTTACAATCACCCTCCATTTCGTGTGGTTTCTTACAACCACCCTCCACAATGCTTCGTAGTCTCTACTTGTCAGTACATGAGGGCTGTCTTCTCTTGATTTGGATGTGTGTGTGTTTATTATACTGGTGAAACAACATTGGTGTTCCCTGGTCATGGAAATCTATGACCCATGTCTGGAGCCATGAAGTCCTTGCTGTGTGTACCTCAGTATCATTGTGGAAACATTTTCCCGTCAGAAAGTGATGCAGCAGGTGTGTGAATCACTTGATGTGAGATTGGGGCTGTAGGTAGGATGGTCAAGGAACTCCTACCCATACTGAAGCATGTGACTTCACATGGGGGCATGCATTGTTTTGCAAAAGTTTTATGCATCCACTCAGCATTCCATGTCACTCTTTCTGGATCACCACCCTTCACAGATTTCATATTGTCTGACAGTACTGATCAGCACTTATGCTCTAACCTCACAGTACTAACTCTATAAGGAGGACACCATGGTCATGCCAGAAGACACTTATATATATTATTTTACAGTGTGTGTCTACTTGAATTTGGTACTCACAAACAAACCACTATGCCATCGATCGTAGAAGTAATAGCAGTGGTCTTTTATTTTGTTGCTGATATTGGGGGGAATGGTCAACTTCTAAAGTCTTTGTCTTGAATGTAGGTTTGGCCTTCAGTGAATTGCCTCCTCAGACATAATATGTATATGCTTGGAAAAATTGGCAGTGAGTTATTGTTGGTGTGCAAAAATCTTATAACTGTACAAAGCTTGTGGTTCTTAGGATGTGATATTAGTGCTATCATTTTTCCTAACAGTTAAAGTAACAAAAATCAGCCCGATTATACAGTAAAACTATCACTGAGAACTGCAAAGTTAAATTAACAAGGCTATGTGCATGTAAACAGGAACATAGTGCAAGACAACTAAATGAACTCCAGAAAATAGAACTTGTTAACGTATTTATTATTTTGAAGATGGTTGATTTAGCACAAATTCTTCGAATCCCTCAAAAAATAGCCGAAAGAAATTGGCTGCGCAATGCACTTTCATAAGTCGAGGTTATATATTTAAAATCAAGGATGACACACTGACACTTGGAAAATAGTGGACTCAATCTTGTAGATGTCATTAGTAAACCAAAATCGTTATATCTGATCATCACGTACAACATTTGAAAGAAACTGGCTGATAGTTTAACGTCATACCCTTTAAATGAAATTGCCCTCATGTGTCTGAAACCAACAATGAACATCCAATGTATCCCCAGTCTACCAACAAAAGCATTTTTATTATAATATAATTACATTAAAATAAATATACCTGAAAAGGAGATTATGGAAGTGAGAGAGGTATATCACAAGCTAATGACACAAAAAGACAGAAATATTACTGATCTAAAATACCAAAATAATGACTGGCAAATGATATGCTTATACATTCACAGCCAATATTTGCCATCAACACAATAAAATATCTTGCAAAGATACCAATACATGTGAAGTGCCATTTAGTAGCTACCAAAGAACACATGTTCGTGTGTGGAAACATTAAGTAAATATTAAAACTTCCTGGCAGATTAAAACTTTCTGCCGGACTGAGACCCGAACTCCCGAGTTCGAGTCTCGGTCCAGCACACAGTATTAATCTGCCAGGAAGTTTCATATCAGCGCACACTCCGCTGTAGAGTGAAAATTTTATTCTATTAAGTAAATATTATTTGTTGTATGACAAAAGTTAGCACACATTACTGGAGCTTCATCAAATGTGAAAATGCTGGCAGACTTCTTACACCCAGACTCCAAAAATTATCCTAAAGTGAAAAGAAAAGCCTTAAACTGGCTAAAAGGCTATACAATACATTATATTCAAACAGTAGGAAATAAAAGTAGAGAAGACTTCTGCTTGTACTCACAAATGCACCATGACAAGTTATTGCAGACAAAAAATTACAAGGAAAGTTTCAACAACTTATAAAAAAACAATTATGTAAAATCTAGTGTGAAAGCAAATGCAGGTTTAAAACAGATACTACCTTCAAGAACACGTCGGATTGCTAGAACAAGCAAAGCAAAAGAAAAAGCTGAAGACCTCCGGACAACAATGCAGTGTGGAGCAGGTGCCAGACATAATGTTATCAGAGCCAAGTGCCTCACTGCTGGACATTTTCTTTGCTGAAACTAAGTGTTCTACTACAAACATGGTAGAAGTGATTATGTGCAGATTCTTTGTTAATTAACAGTTTGCTAATGATTTCTTGAAATCGTGAAAAGATTCAGTTCAGTGCTAGAGTTTGTTATGAAAGTTCACCCTCATGTACTGAGATACAATCTTGTGTTTTGTGTGGTTATGTCAGTGAATGTACTGAAGGGAGAAAGAAATTGTTAGCATCACTGCCTTTGGTGCGGAAGTACCTGGGTTCGATTCTCACTTGCTCCTAAGATTTTTTTTCTTCGGAAGGAAGATCTAGAACAGAGTTCATTCAACCTTGTGAGGCCAAGTGAGAAGCTACTTGAATAAAGAAGCAGAGGCAGCATCAGGCCCCACCAACTGATAGCAATCCCAGATCGCTCCTCGTATTGTGCAGCAGCCAACCAGTCAGAACAGGCTTAAGGCCTAATCTGTGGGTGGTGTTTATATTATGATTCCAAAAGCATCTTACCTTACATTATCATGTGCATTTTTAAAATTCCACAGAACAAAATGCACTTGTTTATAGCTGGAATTTATATATAGTTAATCCTTTTGTACTCCTTGCCCCATACAGGCAGGAAGTGGGCTGCCACAGAGATTTAAACTGTATGAAAGTGATTTAAAATATTAAAATATTGTTGATTTATATGATGTGTGATCAAAAAGATATGGATTTTTTTTATTTCATGGGTTTTATTCATCAGAGTTCCATTTATATATATGCTTGTGTCTGTATATGTGTGGATGGATATGTGTGTGTGTGCGAGTGTATACCCGTCCTTTTTTCCCCCTAAGGTAAGTCTTTCCGCTCCCGGGATTGGAATGACACCGTGAATTCATTGTCCCAGGAAGGGGAAACTTTATTGACACATTCCTGGGGTCAGATACATCACATGATCACACTGACAGAACCACAGGCACATAGACACAGGCAACAGAGCATGCACAATGTCGGCACTAGTACAGTGTATATCCACCTTTCGCAGCAATGCAGGCTGCTATTCTCCCATTGAGACGATCGTAGAGATGCTGGATGTAGTCCTGTGGAATGGCTTGCCATGCCATTTCCACCTGGCGCCTCAGTTGGACCAGCGTTCATGCTGGATGTGCAGACCGCGTGAGACGACGCTTCATCCAGTCCCAAACATGCTCAATGGGGGACAGATCCGGAGATCTTGCTGGCCAGGGTAGTTGACTTACACCTTCTAGAGCACGTTGGGTGGCACGGGATACATGCGGACGTGCATTGTCCTGTTGGAACAGCAAGTTCCCTTGCCGGTCTAGGAATGGTAGAACGATGGGTTCGATGACGGTTTGGATGTACCGTGCACTAATCAGTGTCCCCTCGACGATCACCAGTGGTGTACGGCCAGTGTAGGAGATCGCTCCCCACACCATGATGCCGGGTGTTGGCCCTGTGTGCCTCGGTCGTATGCAGTCCTGATTGTGGCGCTCACCTGCACGGCGCCAAACACACGTACGACCATCATTGTCACCAAGGCAGAAGCGACTCTCATCGCTAAAGACGACACGTCTCCATTCGTCCCTCCATTCACGCCTGTCGCGACACCACTGGAGGCGGGCTGCACGATGTTGGGGCGTGAGCGGAAGACGGCCTAACAGTGTGCGGGACCGTAGCCCAGCTTCATGGAGACGGTTGCGAATGGTCCTCGCCGATACCCCAGGAGCAACAGTGTCCCTAATTTGCTGGGAAGTGGCGGTGCGTTCCCCTACGGCACTGCGTAGGATCCTACGGTCTTGGCGTGCATCCGTGCGTCGCTGCGGTCCGGTCCCAGGTCTACGGGCACGTGCACCTTCCGCCGACCACTGGCGACAACATCGATGTACTGTGGAGACCTCACGCCCCACGTGTTGAGCAATTCGGCGGTACGTCCACCCGGCCTCCCGCATGCCCACTATACGCCCTCGCTCAAAGTCTGTCAACTGCACATACGGTTCACGTCCACGCTGTCGCGGCATGCTACCAGTGTTAAAGACTGCGATGGAGCTCCGTATGCCACGGCAAACTGGCTGACACTGACGGCGGCGGTGCACAAATGCTGCGCAGCTAGCGCCATTCGACGGCCAACACCGCGGTTCCTGGTGTGTCCGCTGTGCCGTGCGTGTGATCATTGCTTGTACAGCCCTCTCGCAGTGTCCGGAGCAAGTATGGTGGGTCTGACACACCGGTGTCAATATGTTCTTTTTTCTATTTCCAGGAGTGTATATACAAAGATGATGTGACTTACCAAACGAAAGCACTGGCACGTCGATAGACCCACAAACAAACACAAACATACACACAAAATTCTTGCAAAGAGTTTGCTGCCCAAACTCTTTGCCTCTGTATATGTCTGCTTGTGTCTGTATATGTGTGGATGGATATGTGTGTGTGTGCGAGTGTATACCCGTCCTTTTTTTTCCCCTAAGGTAAGTCTTTCCACTCCCGGGATTGGAATGACTCCTTACCCTCTCCCTTAAAACCCAAATCCTTTCGTCTTTCCCTCTCCTTCCCTCTTTCCTGACGAGGCACCTGTTGGTTGCGAAACCTAGAATTTTGTGGGTATGTTTGTGTTTGTTTGTGTGTCTATCGACGTGCCAGCCCTTTCATTTGGTAAGTCACATCATCTGTGTCTTTAGATATATTTTTTCCCACGTGGAATGTTTCCTTCTATTTTATATATATATATATATATATATATATATATATATATATATATATATATATAAAGAAAGATGATGAGACTTACCAAACAAAAGCGCTGGCAGGTCGATAGACACACAAACAAACACAAATATACACACAAAATTCAAGCTTTCGCAACAAACTGTTGCCTCATCAGGAAAGAGGAAAGGAGTGGGAAAGACGAAAGGATGTGGGTTTTAAGGGAGAGGGTAAGGAGTCATTCCAATCCCGGGAGCGGAAAGACTTACCTTAGGGGGAAAAAAGGACAGGTATACACTCGCACACACACACATATCCATCCACACATATAGACACAAGCAGACATATTTAAAGACAAAGCGTTTGGGCAGAGATGTCCGTCGAGGTGGAAGAGTCTTCCACCTCGACGGACATCTCTGCCCAAACGCTTTGTCTTTAAATATGTCTGCTTGTGTCTATATGTGTGGATGGATATGTGTGTGTGTGCGAGTGTATACCTGTCCTTTTTTCCCCCTAAGGTAAGTCTTTCCGCTCCCGGGATTGGAATGACTCCTTACCCTCTCCCTTAAAACCCACATCCTTTCGTCTTTCCCACTCCTTTCCTCTTTCCTGATGAGGCAACAGTTTGTTGCGAAAGCTTGAATTTTGTGTGTATATTTGTGTTTGTTTGTGTGTCTATCGACCTGCCAGCGCTTTTGTTTGGTAAGTCTCATCATCTTTCTTTTTAGATATATTTTTTCCACGTGGAATGTTTCCCTCCTTCCCTCTTTCCTGATGAGGCAACAGTTTGTTGCGAAAGCTTGAATTTTGTGTGTATATTTGTGTTTGTTTGTGTGTCTATCGACCTGCCAGCGCTTTTGTTTGGTAAGTCTCATCATCTTTCTTTTTAGATATATTTTTTTCCACGTGGAATGTTTCCCTCTGTTATATATATATATATATATATATATATATATATATATATATATATATATATATATATTTTATGTGTATATATATATATATATTATGTGTATTTACATTTTCAGCTGTGTTGAATATTTAGTTTATCCTTGACAGTTAATAACAATATGTGTGTTTTCGAAAGCTCAGCAAATTTTTACTTTAGAAAAAAATAGAACAAAGAATTTGCTTTAAATTTTGCTTGAAAATTGCAACAAAGTTCAGAACCAAATTTGAAATGTTGACAGTGGCTGTTGGTGAATCTACTATGAGTAAGACAAGAGTTTATGAGTTGTATAAATGTTTGAAAGAGGATCGAGAAGGTGCTGATGACGACGACTGCCCTGAATGGCCTAGCACATCAATTACTGATGACAACATGGAATAATCAAAGAAAATGATTCTAGAAAATTGCCATATCACCATCAGAGAGAATGCTGATGATGTTGGCATATTGTTTGGCCCATGCCGAGCAATTTTTTTGTGTTTTCGGGATGAAACATGTAGCAGCAGCAAAGTTTGTTCCAAAATTGTTGAATTTTGACCAAAAATGACGTCACATAAACGTTGCTCAGGACTTGCTGAATGAAGTCAACAATGATCAAGAAGTTCTAAATAAGGTTAAAACAGGTGACAAAACATGGGTATACCAATATGACATTGAAACCAATGCCCAATCATCCCAATTGAGAATACCTGAAGAGCCAGAAAAAAAAAAAAAAAAAAACACCAAGAAGTTCGATAACATGTGAAGGTTCTTCTCATTGTTTTCTTCAATTACAATGGGATAGTGCATCATGAGTTTCTGCCTTTTGGTCATATGGTCAACAAGGAATGCTACTTGAAAGTTATGCAGTGTTGCCGTGGAGCAATCTGAAGAAAAGACCAGAATTTTGGCAAAACCATTTGTGGAAATTGCAGCACAATATTGCTCACACTCACACTTCAAACCTTGTTAATGATTTTTTGGCAAAAAACAAAACTGTTATGTTGCCTCAGCCACCATATTTGCCAGACATGGCCCCCTGCGACTTCTTTCTATATCTGAGGCTGAAGCAGGGTGCGATTTGTGCTTTTCCCAGTGGGGGGGGGGGGGGGGGATGGGATGTCTTAGGTGCTTAGTAGAATTATATATGTTACTAGCTTGGACCGTGGCATTACGCATGGTTAAACAGCTATTTATAAATAACTGTTAATGCCGAAACTCACTATTGACACGTATGCACTATCAGAAAAGCCATCCCTTGTTATATCTTTAAAAGTACATTATAGGTAAAGCTTATTTACAAAATCATCTACATATGGGTACAGTTATATGAGGGGAATTCAAAAAGTAGAGGCACATTTGTGAAAAGTTGTACCTATTCTGATGATAGAAAACTGAAACGTATTAATAGTAAGACTTATTAAAAACTTTCAGTGTTCAACTCCACAAATTTAAATTATATGTAAAGTTTTACTCCAGTGCGTGGGAAATAAACATCCCAGGTTGGGATGCATAAACTAAAACCAGAGGAGGGGATGGTCTGATGCAGAGCTTGGGGAGGGGGGGGGGGAGGGAATCCCCCCCTGCAAATCGTGCACTGGGCTGAAGAGAGTATGAAAGGATGTCATATTGCCACTATTTATGAGATAAAAATAGAGTCACTGAAAAAGCTGAGCACCATAATGAAAAGTTAGTTCCAGAAGGGCTTCCAAGACTGAAAAAAGTGCTAGAAAAGTGTATTAACTTATAAGGGGCGTTCAAAAAGTAATGAGCCAGAGTCTGGAATGTGCAAACTGGTAACAGGAGGGTAATATTGTGGCGTGTGTAACGAGGTGTGGTTCCGACCAGAGCATGGAAGTCCACAGCCCATCACTAGAGGGCATGCACGCATGCCATGTGACTATACAGAGCTAGCAGCAGCATGCATCAATCGTCCATTGCTGCCAGTCGCATTGCAAACAGTGACATGGAGGCATAAAAAAAAAGAGAAAAGAGGTGTTGTTTGTTTTCTGACAGCAGAAGGAGTAGGAGGAGTGGACATTCATTGACAAATGTCACAATTGTATGGCGAACACTGCATGTTCCTTGCAAGCGTTAAGGTGTGTCACAAGCGCTTCAGGGAAGGACGGTTGTCAGCAGATGATGCACGGTCTGGAGCACCACACTGCATTACCGATGACATCATCCAGCTGGTGGATGCACTCGTTACCCAGGACCGCCGAGTAACAGTGAAAGCCATAGCCACCTTGGTCAGGTAGATTGTTGGAAATGTTCACACCATCACGAAGGAACTACTGCACAAGCACAAAAGTGTATGCCCAATGGGTGCCCCACAGTCTTCAGCCACACCAAGAAGCATGTCGAATGGCCCACTGTCTTGCTCATCTGCAGCACTATGCTTGAGAAGGTAATGTGTTCCTGGCATGAGTGGTGGCTGGAGATGAGTCATGGTGTCATCATTTCTAACCAGAATCAAAACGACAAAGTCTCCAGTGGAAGCATCCAGGGTCACCACCACCAAAAAAAGCCAAGGCCATACACATTAGTGCAGGAAAGATTATGCTGATGTTCTTGTTTGACCAAGATGGCCCCTTCTGATTCACTTCCTGCAACATGGGACAACAGTGAATACCCAGCATTACTCGCTGCCAAGCGATCAAATCAAAACAACCAGGCGATCTCACCCATGGGGTCAGTCTGCTCCACAACAATGCAAAGCCTCGTATGGCCAACACAGTCATGGCACTCCTCCAGAAACGCTAATGGGGGGGGGGGGGGGGGGGGGAGGGGGGGAGTTCTTGGCCACCCTCCATACAGTCTGGGCCTCTCTCCCTGTGATTATGCCATTTTTGGTCCCCTTAAAAAGGCCTTGAGGGACAAACGATGTCCAGATGTACATGCAGAACTAGTTAACTTTGCAGCCCTGGGAATTTTATGAGACAGCTATTCACAGCCTTGTGTCACAGTGGGACAAATGTCTCAACAGCCAGGTCAACACTTCTAACATACAGGTACTGGTTTCTGTAATAACGCCTCTGGTTCGTTTCTTTTTGAACACTCCTTATATATATCTGAGGAAGGATTACTTTGAATGGGACAAAGTTGATGTTGATGAATAAATATTTTTTAAGAAAATCAAGAAGTCTCATTACTTTTTGATCACACCTCACATGTGGTGTACAAAAATTGCAATACATACTACTTACTATAATTTTAGAAGGCAAAAGGATAATTTCCTTGATGGATAAAAAAGTGACAGCTTCTTCTGATTTTTTGGCATTGTTAGTGATGCTGGTGATGAGTGGTTTTGTTACTATCAGAGAGTAGGGATGGGAAAATATTAGGATTTTTTGATGATAAGGATGAAGTGCACTTTCTTGCTGTTTTCATCAGTGGCCATAGTTATGGGACAGCACTCAAGTGGATCATCTTCATAAGAAATAGTACTTTATTTAAATTCAGCTAGCATTTATTACCTTTTGAAAATGAACAAATTTCCATCATCTAAGTCCTCAGCAAACTTGTGTGCATTTCTATCAGTGAAAGGTGAAGCAAACTTAAGAATCTTATGGTAGCATAGTATTTCTATTATCCATTAAATGAAAGGCACAAAACATGACTGTTGTAAAAGTCTTTTGGACCCCATGACAAATGAAATTGTTTCCAAAAGAATAAGCTGAATTCAGATTTGCAACTCTGCAGCAAAAAAATTATTATTAGCATATATGATGAAAAGTGCTGCCTTTACCCAGAAGATACAGGTCACAGGTTGGTGGCTGGTATTAAGCACAACTGAGTTACTCAGAGCTGCCAGACTGAATGCATTGAAGTTACACATTGAAGATGCTGGATTGCACTATGGCATCAAACACAGTCAGCTATCACAACCTTCTCACGTTGCCTTAATAATCATTAAATTTTCAGTTTTATCATTACATATTATTAACCTTTCTTCGATACTTGTACCTGTTTACTTCAACAAAATGAAAACTACAATGATTTTTGCTACGAAAAGAAGTAAGCCAAATTCAGATTTAGTAACTCTGCCCCATAAACATAATTTAAGAAGGTACTCTGCATCACTGCAATTCCAAGGGAATGTTATACCTGAAGGGTAACAAGGCAAACATTTGTTACTTATCATTACACACTTTGATGAAGCAGTGGATTAGAAAGCACTCAACTCGGAGTGAAGGTAGATGCTTGGTGCAAAGCACAGAGGAAATACAGAATTGCAGCAGAGGTGTGGCCTGTTCCCACTGCACTGCTCCACTCTCCATAGTAGTCTACCTACTGGTTAGAGCATGTTTTCATTCTCCGCTCTAATACCACCCAAGAAAAGTTTACTGACTATACACACAATCATCGGCATGCATGTGAGCATTGCTGTATGACAAATTACAAGTAATCTAATAACTATGTAACTACAGTGCAATGCAACTACTGTTGTAACTGCAACCGGGATGGTCGCGGGGTTGAAATGACGGAAAGCACGGCGGGACCCGCGGAGAGGCCCGCGAATAACAACACAACGAGAGAGGATGGACACGACCAACGAAGGACAGAACGAACAACAAGAAGGTTGAACAATGGAGTCACAAGGGAACCTAACAAACACGTCCACTCATACACAGAACAAGTAAGCTGCCTAATGCAAGGCGATGTGTCCACAGACGTACACGAGATTAGGCTGGCTGGCTGGCTGAGTGACAGGCAGGCACTTAAGTACTCTATCGGGGGCGCTGCTATTGGCCGCTGGAACCATGTATTCCACTGTGGCGCCCTCACACTAAATGCAGGCCAGGAGGCGCGCACCACCACAGCTTACGGCGTGATGGTGCAGAGACCTCAAGGGGTCTTAGACGTCCATGACGTCTGGCGCGGATTCAAACACCGCGGTGCGTGGTACCAGAACTACGTAATATAAAAATTGCATTAACAATTTTGATATGAACTGGTCAGTCATAACCAGTGCTTGATTTGTAAAACAAAAGAAGTTCCAGTACTGTGACCATCCAGGGAATGTCATGGAAATTTAAACTTCTTAAAATGTTATTTTAATGCTTTTCTGAGCATTTTAAAAATGTGAGTACAACATTTGTGTTACACTGCTTCAACTGCACCAAAAGTGTTATTGTAACATATTTCAAAATCTGCAGTTCTGCTTTTTTCTCATAGATGTACTGGTATGGCATGCTGGTGCATACCATCACAAATCCAGCACTGGTCATAACTATTAATTAAAACATTGACTGATTCATTATCATCTTTTTTGGTGAAGACATTGTCTTCCACCTGTATTTATGTCTACATTAGGTGAATACTGAGCCTCAATATGGTATTGAACTAGCTATATCAGTTCCTCCATACAAATGGTTTCAGTAATTGGAGCTTGTGCCAGTTTTACTATGCCAGCACAGTCCATTTATTATATCTAACATTTTTGACAGGTGTCTGTGTACTAATTCATTAAAAGAAAGAAGAAAGCCAGCTCCTGGCAAATTCTCTTCAAGGTTCTATAAAATCTGCGGAAATCTCCAGAGTATAGCATTTGTCCTCGGGGGATGTAAGAGCACACAGGACACACGCATCTGTGAATAGAGGAGCTGAATTGATCCATATAACTAGTACCTGTTTCACTCCCCTCTGTAAGTAGCACTATTTCAGATCCTTTACATGCAGTAGCACTATTCCAGATAGAGGGAACAAAATGACTTTCTCCATGGTAAGCAGCATGGATTTCTAATACACAATCATATGGATTCTAACTTATTGACTCCATACATTATTATCTAAGAGCTATAGATTGTTATAACCAGTAAAATTCAATATTTCATCCATGTATCTTTTGGTTCAACATATGAATAGAAAATGAGTTTGATACTAAAACAATTTTGTATATATTCTTAACAGTCTGTCTCAGTTTCTGACAACAAGATTGAAATGTAGAAGGGTCAGCTAAGAACATTCAAGGACCAGGATGCACTTCTATGGCCAATGTTTGCTGTTATCCAATCAGAAGAACAAGACTGCAGCCTCTTCCAGCTATGATTTGTTCTTGCTGCAGCCAGTAAAAGGATGACATCATCATGTAATTTATGCAGAAGGATTCATGAAGATGGTATGTATGCAAGGTTACCAGACTTACTTGAACTACTTACATGAGGCAGCATTTACAGTGTACATGCCAATATTTACATTTGTCTATAGATTAACTGACCAGACAGTTTTAGTTCAGCTTGCATGATGAGAGCAGACCTGTTTCGAATTTTTGAGAAACCAGGATCCTTATTATTCATCAGGTGTTGGTTGAAGGAATTCCTTTGGGCAAAGCATTTAAATTCAACCCCACCGGGCACTGCACAGATAATAACTGAGTGTTTAGAAACAGTTCATGAGCAACAGTTTAAAAGGTAAGGTAGTTATCACTGCAATAATAATGTGGAACAATGATCCATGATTAAGTGGGAGCAACTTCAGTGACACATACTTTACTAATTTACCAAAAGATTACACACAATGGAGGATACATGTAGAGCAGAGCTTCTGGACTGAAAGGATATTTATACCATGTGATTCTGCCAGCGGATGTAAAACTGGAGAAATGGAGTGAGTATCCTGTGAGGATTAGTACAGCAACAGTGTAGCCTTGTTATAGTTACATCTGTCAAAACAGGTGTAGACAGGTTGGTCACTATGTAATGCAGGCACTGGGTGACAATATTGGGACCAAAACATAGAATCATCGGCCTGAAGCAGAAAGGCTTGCCTGATGTGTTCAGTGGAAATGTTGGTAGGTTTGTCGTTAACCAACATTATCACTGTGTGGGCACTGAATCCCAATACCAGATATGGACGTGTATAAGGTATTTGCAAAGGGGCTTGCATAGTGTAACATGAGAGCATGTACTGAGATCTTTGTGAATGAATATGGGGATGTCTGCATAGTGGGATACTGTGGATGAGTGGCAACTGGAGATGCAGTTCTTAATTTGCTGTATTAAAAAGGAAGGATCTTGTGTGCTTGGACCTGCTGTTGGCTGAAGAACTCTGAAGGAAGCCTGATGGTCTTGCTGTAGTCAAACTCTGCTGCTGATGCACAAATATTGGGTCTGAATGCTGCATGAAAACAAAGCAACACTGGAAATATTTTTTTAAGGTCAACAAACCAGAAGAGAGCCAACTTTAAAGTTTTGTGCCAACATGCCACCATACCATTACTGGATGTGTGGTAGCTGGTGGTACGGTGATGTATACAACCACATAAATCCACCAGTTCACAAAACAAAGTGGTCTGAAGTTAATTTTCCTGGTCCATTGTGAAATACATTGGACAACTGAGCTGTGAGTTCCACATGTTGAGACAGGTTTATGTGGCTGTTTCTGCCAAAACGTCCAGGATGGGCACTGCTTCCACCAGTGGCTGAAACTACCAGTTGCAGAAAAAATATACTTAAAGCCTTGTACAGTAGTGAGCAGTCCGACCAATAAGAAAATTGGTGTGCAGGGTCCTTGAAGAAACCAATTGGTTTGTGGACATGGCATCCCACTTTAGCATATTTACGTGCCAAAAAAGTCTTTACCCACAACCTGCAGTCATGCTTCATACTTGACCATACAAATCTGTCCGTCATCATCCATCCATTGCAGCTGTCTCCAGAATGATCAAGTCCATGACCAGCATTAAAGATTTGTTTCCTAAAACACAGCAAAATGAAAGGTCATGGAATACCTTGAGAAATATTACACCACACAAGGAAACTGGCTATTGGTAACTTCTGTAGACACTCTCCTGTCAGTGGTTTCTTGATAAATGCCTGTAGCTGGACATCAGTGTGTTGCGCCATAGCCAGTTCATGTAGTTAATGCTTGCAGACACCAAGAAATAATCAGCCATAATATTATCTGCACCCCATAAATGATGAATAACAAGAGTAAACTGACTGATCAGTTTCAAATGGTGGAACTGTCTTGGCAAGAAAGTCATGAAGGGTGTGGAAAGTCATGGAAACTGGTTCATGGTTGGTAAAAACTGTGGTGAGCTTCTATGTTTAGTCTAAAATGCTTAATGGCTTCATAGCCTGCTGAAAATTCTCTATTGTAAACTCTCCATTTTGTTTGTGACTCCAACATTGCAGTCAAATAATTTGAGTGGCTGCAACATACCACTTACTTCCTGTTGCTGTTTGGTTAGAATGAACTACAGTAGCTAGGGGACAGACAAATACAATGTGCTAAAAGCACTGCACCCCTCTAGCTGGAATTGACCATGATGAGTGCTGATGACATTTCTGGAGTTTATGTGATGGGGTATTATTCTCTGGCAAGTTGGGCCTGACAGTACAGCTGTGAGGGGCACTTGTAAGGTCACGGTATAGGGCAGATGGCACCTGTAAAAGTTCACCATATGGTACCAAAAAAGAAAAAAAACATGGTATAACTGTTGGAATTTTTCTGGATGAGGCACAGACTGAAACAAGTTAACCTCATTTTTTTGGAAGTTTATCATAAATAATCTGTGTTATTTGTCATGGTCCACACCACAATTTGAGAAAACTAACATATAATTCAGAAGACATAGAAGGGTACGAGGCCACAAAGCACTTCATTGACAAAACACTGCCATGTTGAGATGTGTTCATAAGGCCAAATGGTACTGTGATGTTTTGGAAGAGGCTGAAAGGAGCAGCCACTACCATCTTGATATATCTGTGGGTGCCACTGGAGTCTGGTGGTATGCTTTTTGGAAATTAGTAAAGCTGAACAACTGAGCACCTGCTAATATAGCTCTAAAATCCTTGAGGTGTGGAACAGGGTAACAGTCAGGAATTGTCTGCACGTTCAAAGTTCAGTGGTCCCTGAAAAGATGTCAGCGACTGTCTTTTTTCTTCACTAAATGGAAGGGCAACACCCATGGGCTGCTTGAACATCAAATAATCCTTGTGACCAATAAGTCTTCAAATTTTTTTTCAGTGCAGGATACTTTTCAGGTGACAACCTCCACACTTTGAAAGCAACCGGTGGTCATGTCATAGTAGGTATGTGATGGCTAGTGTTATGCAGTATCCCAGTGAGGTGCATAGGCAGCTGTTTTGCATCATTCAAGGTCATCTGGGGAATTATGTCATCTTGTAATATCCGTAATTTAGTCTGAGACATCCAGAGAGCAGTAGTTCATTTTTTAATTTGAGCATGAAATGCACCATTGTCAGCATTAATGCGTGTTTTCTCTTACTTCAAGCTCACTGCTTTACAAAGTAGTCACTAACACTGTTAACAGTGTGGTGAAAAGTTCTTTTAACAATGATGCTTCTGTGCTGATAGGTTGCTTCTGTGTTCTCCAGGCACTGCTGTATCTGAAACTGCTGTGTTTATCAGTTCATGAGCAATATAGGGACATTTAGTATGTCCATAAATTGTCTCAGCATTCATATGGAGTTGGACTTTCTGTATGGAGAAATCAGTATGAAACTGGTGTAGAAAATCCACCACAAGAGTTCTGTGACACTGGCAATCCTGAAGATCCACTACAAGCTCTTCATAAAACCCAAACTCACCATCTCGCTGCATTGTCCAGAAATAGGTATTTTTGAGTTATTCACAGTGATGGGCCAGGATGCAATGGAAGATTGGTCTTCCAGTTTCACCGGAACAACACGGTGATCTGACCCTGAGTTGACCAAATAATTCTGAGCACTGTAGTGTCCTGGACGTCAAGTGGTGTGACGTAATAAAACTGTTACAGTGGAATGTTAGCTAGACTTCCCTGGTAGTCATTTCTGATACTAGGGAGAAATCCACATTTTTGTGACAGTGTCTACAGCTGAATCGGCACACATGAAATGGAAATTCCTGTAGTGGTGGAGCATAAGCCCTTTACATCAGAGCAGTTGGTTGTGCCTATGTCCAACTGCTGACCTCATTTGGATAGTTGCACAGAGGGGTGCATTTTCTAGTCATCTGTCCAAAGTGAGAATCATATCAACCACAGCAAGTGCTGCATTTCCTGGCAGGCTGAGGTCTGCTTGGACTCACTTGAGTTTGCTGGAATTGCCATGAGAAAGTGCTGAAGTCATGCTGTAATGAGCTAACTAGTTCTGCTAGTGGGAGCTGCTCCCCTCTAGTGGCGTCCATTGTAACTATACTCAGGACATCATTTTCCATTTGTGCTGCATTATCATGTATCTATATCTACATCTACATACTTTCGCTGCAAGCCCCTCTAGTGGCGTCCATTGTAACTATACTCAGGACATCATTTTCCATTTGCGCTGCATTATCATGTATCTATATCTACATCTACATACTTTCGCTGCAAGCCACTGTACAGTGCATGGCAGAAGGTACCTGTACCACTTCTAGTCATTTCCTTTCCTGCTTCACTTACAAATATAGCGAGGAAAAAACAACTGTCTGTGTGCCTCCGTATGAGCCTTAATTTTTTTGTACCTTATCTTTGAGGTCCTTATGTGAAATGTATATTGGTAGCAGCAGAAGTGTTCTGCAGTCAACTTCAAATGCCAGTTCTCTAAATTTTCTCAGTAGGTTTCCTTGAAAAGAACATCACTTTCCCTCCAGGGATTCCCATTTCGGCTCCCAAAGCATCCACATTATAATTGCGCGCTGTTTGAAGCTACCAGTAAAAAACCTAGCAGCCAGCCTCTGAATTACTTCGATGTCTTCCTTTAATCTGACCTGGTGTAGATCCCAAATACCCAAGCAGTTCTACAGAATAGGTCACACTAGCATCCCATATGCAGTCTCCTTTACTGACGAGCCATGCTTTCCTAAAATTCTTCCAGTGAACCAAAGTAGACCATTCACCTTCGCTATGACAGTACTCACAATGTAATATACACTACTGGCCATTAAAATTGCTACACCAAGAAGTAATGCAGATGATTAACGGGTATTCATTGGACAAATATATTATACTAGAACTGACATGTGATTACATTTTCACGCAATTTGGGTGCATAGATCCTGAAAAATCAGTACCCATAACAACCACCTCTGGCCGTAATAATGGCCTTGATATGCCTGGATATTGAGCCAAACAGAGCTTGGATGGCATGTACAGGTACAGCTGCCCATGCAGCTTCAACACAATACCACAGTTCACCAAGAGTACTGACTGGCATATTGTGACGAGCCAGTTGCTCGGCCACCATTGACCAGACGTTTTCAGTTGGTGAGAGATCTGGAGAAAGTGCTGGCCAGGGCAGCAGTCGAACATTTTCTGTATCCAGAAAAGCCTGTACAGGACCTGCAACATGTGTTCGTGCATTATCCTGCTGAAATGTAGGGTTTCGCAGGGATCGAATGAAGGGTAGAGCCACAGGTCATAACACATCTGAAATGTAACGTCCACTGTTCAATGTGCCGTCAATGCGAACAAGAGATGACTGAGACGTGTAACCAATGGCACCCCATACCATCACGCTGGATGATACACCAGTATGGTGATGCCGAGTACATGCTTCCAATGTGCGTTCACTGCGATGTTGCCAAACACGGATGCAACCATCATGATGCTGTAAACAGAACCTGGAGTCATCCGAAAAAATGTTTTGCCATTCGTACACGCAGGTTCGTCATTGAGTACACCATCTCAGGCACTCCTGTCTGTGATGCAACGTCAAGAGTAACCGCAGCCACGGTCTCCGAGCTGATAGTTCATGCTGCTGTAAACGTCATCAAACTGTTTGTGCAGATGGTTGTTGTCTTGCAAACGTCCCCATCTGTTGACTCAGGGATCGAGACATTGCTACAGGATCCGTTACAGCCATGCAGATAAGATGCCTGTCATCTCAACTGCTAGTGATGCCAGGCTGTTGGGATCCAGCATGGCATTCCGTATTACCCTTCTGAACTCACCAATCCCGTATTCTGCTAACAGTCATTGGATCTCGACCATCGCAAGCAGCAATGTCATGATACAATAAACTGCAATCGCGATAGGCTACAATCCGACCTTTATCAAAGTCGGAAACATGATGGTACGCATTTCTCCTCCTTACACGAGGCATCACAACAACGTTCCACCAGGCAACGCCAGTCAACTGCTGTTTGTGTATGAGAAATTGGTTGAAAACTTTCCTCATGTCATTACGTTGTAGGTGTCCCCAAAAGCATCAGCCTTGTGTGAATGCTCTGAAAAGCTAATCATTTGCATATCACAACATCTTCTTCCTGTCGGTTAAATTTCGTGTCTGTAGCACGTCATCTTCATGGTGTAGCAATTTTAATGGTCAGTATTGTATATTTGGTCAGCAATGAGTAACCAAATCTAAATTTGAGGTGTTACCTGAAACCAAAGCATTTTTGACTGCAAAAGGCAACTGTCTAACCTCCACGTGTTTCAGTGTTGCCTCAGGCACTTTGGTTTCAGATGCTAGTGACCAAATATGATGCCAGAATGCAGAGATAATTTGTCATCAATAATTTCACTTGTCAAGACTTGTTCAATTTGAAGATCTGTTGGTTTATGCACTCGGCAAAGTACATTGACCTCAAGGTGTACCTATTTTTGTGCATGTGACATGTTTTGCATGATATCAGATAATAACAACAAGGTTTAAGAACCTAACTATCAAATTTTAAGAATATATTGAAAGTTGTCATAAGGGATAATGTAGGTGGCAAATGAAAGTTGTAGGAGCCAGAACTATAGATCCTCTTGTTGTACTGTGTACAGCAGGACAATGCATTTTCCTTGTGGTGCAGAAGACACGACGCAGCCTATTAGCGAATTACCTGCAAGCTGCAATTCATGAGAATTGTCCAGTAGTTGTCCAAAATTTATTGCCACTGTCAGAAAGGTGGTTACTTCCTCTGAGGTAAAAAACAACTGTCCTGATGAGGTGGCATCCATAGTAGCCAGCAGTGTGTCCTCACTTTTGATGTGTTTGTTGTCTGCCATGGCACTACTTGGAGTCACCGATTACACAATACAGAACAGGGCAATGAGACAGTGGTGGTAAAAAGAAAGTGAGCTCTTGAGCAGCCGCTGGTGAAGTATCAGTGCAGCGGTAGTGCAGCAGCAGTGCAGTAGCGAGTCGCAAATTTAATTTTCATATTTGTTTTGTAGTTTGATTCTTAATTTCTTTCCGAGTGTTTGTGCACTTGCATATTTAATTACATAAAATCCTTGTGTATTCTCGTATTTGAGAGGAATAATATTGCTTATTGATAGCTGTAAAGTATAAATTCGTGGAGTCGTTAGATATTAGCAGTAGGATGGATAGGGTGTGTGTGTGTGTGTGTGTGTGTGTGTGTGCTGTGTGCAGGCGCAGGAGGAGCTGGCCGTGGTTCGCGAGCAGCTGAGAGTGCTGTTGGCCATGGTCAGCCGCCTTCAGGCAGCGACGATGGAGGGTCTGGCGCATCGCTTGAGACACCCCAGGTGTCGCTTGCTGCGTCTGCTGACTCAGCCGCCGAGGCATCTTCTAGTGTACCCAGCACGTTGGGGCCGCCCTCAACTCAAGCTGAGTGGCGGACCACAATGCATTCGCGTCGCTCGAGGCGGAGGGTCAATGTGGAGGCTGTCCGCCTGGCCTCGCCCGTTCGTCCTGTCAGTGGGCAGGTGGCCGCTCCTTCAGCAGGGCCCGAGCAGGCACATGGGGGCAAAGGCTTGCTGGTTACTGGGAGCTCCAACATTAGGCGGGTGATGGAGCCCCTTAGGGAAATAGCGTACAGGGCTGGAAAGAAATCCAACGTGCACTCGGTTTGTCTGCCGGGGGGCCTCATCCAAGATGTGGAGGCGGCATTGCCTGCGGCTATCGAGTGTACGGGGTGCAGTCTTCTGCAAGTAGTTGCTCACGTCGGCACCAGTGATGCCTGTCACTTGGGTTCTGAGGTGATCCTCAGTTCGTACAGGCGGCTGGTGGATTTGGTGAAGACGGCTGGCCTCACACGCGGGGTGCAAGCAGAGCTCTCTATTTGCAGCATCGTTCCCAGAGTGGATCGGGGTCCTTTGGTTTGGAGCCGAGTGGAGGGTCTCAACCAGAGGCTTCATCGACTCTGTGATGATCTTGGCTGCAGATTTCTAGACTTGCGCTATTGGGTGGGGAATTGTAGGACGCCCCTTGATAGGTCAGGGGTGCACTACACAAAGGAAGCGGCTACTTGGGTAGCAGAGTACTTGTGGCGTGCACATGGGGGTTTTTTAGGGTAGGCAGTAGTGCGAGGTGTCCTGATGAACACTCACCAGTCAACGTGCAGGCAGGGAAATCAGGACGTGCTCAGTGTAAAGACTCTTCAGCTATCAAGATATTAACAGTAAATTTTCAGAGTGTTCGGAATAAAGTTCCTGAATTTACTGCCCTCCAGGAAGTCTGTGGCGCGCAAATTATTCTCGGGACTGAGACCTGGCTGAGCCCTGATATAGGAAGTTCTGAAATATTTAGTGAGGGTTGGAACGTGTATCAGAAAGACAGATTAGATACCGTAGGAGGTGGTGTCTTCATTGCAGTTGACAAAAATATTGTGTCTACTGAGGTCGAAGTAGAGTGTGATTGTGAAGTTATCTGGACACGTTTAACAGGGCTAGGAGAAATAAAGTTAATTGTTGGGTGTTATTACCGGCCACCAGGTTCCACCATGACAGTTCTAGAATCATTCAAAGGGAGTCTACATTCTGTATCGCAAAGGTACCCGGATTATGCTATATTAGTCGGAGGCGACTTCAGCCTACCTAGTATAGACTGGGATGTCTATCAATTCATTACAGGTGGTACAGACAAGCCATCGTGTGAATTACTTTTGCACACATTATCCGAAAACTGTCTTGAGCAGCTAAATTGACAGCCAACATGTAATGGAAATCTTTTAGATCTGGTAGCCACGAACAGACCAGACCTCATCGACAGTGTCAGTGTTGAGACAGGGATTAGTGATCATGATGTTGTCATTACGACTATGGTTATGAAAGTTAAAAAGTCGGTCAAGAAGGCTAGGAGAGTATTCTTACTAGAAAGAGCATATAAGCAGTTGTTAGCATCCCACTTAGTAAATGAATCGACTTCAATTACTTCCGGTACGATGGACGTGGAAGAATTATGGGCACATTTTAAACACATTGTAAATCACGAATTGGAGAAGTATGTGCCAAAAAAGTGGGTTACGGATGGAAAAGACCCACTGTGGCTTAACAGCGCAATTCGGAGAATGCTCAGGAAGCAAAGACAGTTGCACTCGCGGTACAAGAAAGATCGGGAGAATGAGGACAGGCAAAAGTTAGTAGAGATTCGTGCTGCTGTAAAACGAGCGATGTGGGAGGCATACAACCACTACCACCATCATACCTTAGCAAAAGATCTTGCTGAAAACCCAAGGAAATTCTGGTCTTACGTAAAATTGGTAAGCGGGTTGAAGGCTTCCATCCAGTCACTCACTGATCAGTCTGGCCTGGTAACGGAAGACAGCAAAACGAAAGTGTTGTTGTTGTGGTCTTCAGTCCTGAGACTGGTTTGATGCAGCTCTCCATGCTACTCTATCCTGTGCAAGCTTATTCATCTCCCAGTACCTACTGCAGCCTACATCCTTCTAAATCTGCTTAGTGTATTCATGTCTTGGTCTCCCTCTACGATTATCACCCTCCACGCTGCCCTCCAGTACTAAATTGGTGATCCCTTGATGCCTCAGAACATGTCCTACCAACTGATCCCTTCTTCTAGTCAAGTTGTGCTACAAACTCCTCTTCTCCCCAATTCTATTCAATACCTCCTCATTAGTTATGTGATCTACCCATCTAATCTTCAGCATTCTTCTGTAGCACCACATTTTGAAAGCTTCTATTCTCTTCTTGTCTAAACTGTTTATCATCCATGTTTCACTTCCACACATGTCTACACTCCATACAAATACTTTCAGAAACGACTTCCTGACACTTAAATCAATACTCGATGTTAACAAATTTCTCTTCTTCAGAAACACTTTCCTTGCCATTGCCAGTCTACATTTTATATCCTCTCTACTTCGACCATCATCAGTTATTTTGCTCCCCAAATAGCAAAACTCCTTTACTACTTTAAGTGTCTCATTTCCTAATCTAATTCCCTCAGCATCACCCGACTTAATTCGACTACATTCCATTATCCTCGTTTTGCTTTTGTTTATGTTCATCTTATACCGTCCCTTCAAGACACTGTCCATTCCATTCAACTGCTTTTCCAAGTCCTTTATTGTTTCTTACAGAATTACAATGTCATTGGCGAACCTCAAAGTTTTTATTTCTTCTCCATGGATTTGAATACCTACTCCAAACTGTTCTTTAGTTTCCTTTACTGCTTGCTCAATATACAGATTGAATAACATCAGGGAGAGGCTACAACCCTGTCTCATTTCCTTCCCAACCACTGCTTCCCTTTCATGTCCCTCGACTCTTATAACTGCCATCTGCTTTCTGTACAAATTGTAAATAGCCTTTCGCTCACTGTATTTTACCTCTGCCACCTTCAGAATTTGAAAGAGAGTATTCCAGTCAACATTGTCAAAAGCTTTCTCTAAGTCTACAAATGCTAGAAATGTAGGTTTGCCTTTCCTTAACCTTTCTTCTAAGATAAGTTGTAGGGTCAGTATTGCCTCACGTGTTCCAACATTTCTACAGAATCCAAACTGATCTTCCCCGAGGTTGGCTTCTACCAGATTTTCCATTCGTCTGTAAAGAATTTGCATTAGTATTTTGCAGCTGTGACTTATTAAACTGATAGTTCGGTAATTTTCACATCTGTCAACACCTGCTTTCTTTGGGATTGGAATTATTATATTCTTCTTGAAGTCTTAGGGAATTTCACCTGTCTCATACATCTTGCTCACCAGATGGTAGAGTTTTGTCAGGACTGGCTCTCCCAAGGCTGTCAGTAGTTCTAATAGAATGTTGTCTACTCCCGGGGCCTTGTTTTGCCTTAGGTCTTTCAGTGCTCTGTCAAACTCTTCACGCAGTATCATATCTCCCATTTCATCTTCATCTACCTCCTCTTCCATTTCCATAATATTGTCCTCAAGAACATCGCCCCTGTATAGACCCTCTATATACTCCTTCCACCTTTCTGCTTTCCCTTCTTTGCTTAGAACTGGGTTTCCATCTGAGCTCTTGATATTCATGCAAGTGGTTCTCTTTTCTCCAAAGGTCTCTTTAATTTTCCTGTTGGCAGTATCTATCTTACCCCTCATGAGATAAGCCTCTACATCCTTACATTTGTCCTCTAGCCATCCCTGCTTAGCCATTTTGCACTTCCTGTCAATCTCATTTTTGAGACATTTGTATTCCTTTTTGCCTGCTTCACTTACTGCATGTTTGTATTTTCTCCTTTCATCAATTAAATTCAGTATCTCTTCTGTTACCCAAGGATTTCTACTAGCCCTAGTCTTTTTACCTGCTTGATCCTGTGCTGCCTTCACAATTTCATTCCTCAAAGGTACCCATTCTTCTTCTACTGTATTTCTTTCCCCTATTCCTGTCAATTGTTCCCTTATGTTCTCCCTGAAAGTCTGTACAACCTCTGGTTCTTTCAGTTTATCCAGGTCCCATCTCCTTTAATTCCCACCTTTTTACAGTCTCATCAGTTTTAATCTACAGTTCATAACCAATAGATTGTGGTCCGAGTCCATATCTGCCCCTGGAAATGTCTTACAATTTAAAATCTGGTTCCTATATTTCTGTCTTACCATTATATAATCTATCTGAAACCTTCTAGTATCTCCAGGGTTCTTCCATGTATACAACCTTCTTTCATGATTCTTGGACCAAGTGTTAGCTATGATTAAGTTGTGCTCTGTGCAAAATTCTACCAGGTGGCTTCCTCTTTCATTTCTTAGCCCCAATCCATATTCACCTACTACGTTTCCTTCTCTTCCTTTTCCTACTTTCGAATTCCAGTCACCCATGACTATTAAATTTTCGTCTCCCTTCACTACCTGAATAATTTCTTTTATCTCATCATACATTTCATCAATTTCTTCATCAACTGCAGAGCTAGTTGGTGTATAAACTTGTACTACTGTAGTAGGTGTGGGCTTCGTGTCTATCTTGGCCACAATAATGCGTTCACTATGCTGTTTGTAGTAGCTTACCCGCACTCCTATTTTTTATTCATTACTAAACCTACTCCTGCATTACCCTTATTTGATTTTGTATTTATAACCCTGTATTCACCTGACCAAAAGTCTTGTTCCTCCTGCCACCGAACTTCAATAATCCCTACTATATCTAACTTTAACCTATCCATTTCCCTTTTTAAATTTTCTAACCTACCTGCTTGATTAAGGGATCTGACATTCCATGCTCCGATCCGTAGAATGCCAGTTTTCTTTCTCCTGATAATGACGTCCTCTTGAGTAGCCCCACCTGGAGATCCGAATGGGGGACTGTTTTACCTCCGGAATATTTTACCCAAGAGGATGCCATCATCATTTAATCATACAGTAAAGCTGCATGCCCTCGGGAAAAATTACGGCTGTAGTTTCCCCTTGCTTTCAGCCGAAAGCTGAAATTTTAAATTAAGCATTTGAGAAATCTTTCATGCAGGAGGATCGTACAAACATACTGCCATTTGAATCTCGTGTAGATTCCTGTACAGAGGACATAGTGATAGACATCCCTGGGGTTGTGAAGCAGCTGAATGGGTTGAAAATAAATAAATCGCCAGGTCCTGATGGGATTCCAATTCGGTTTTACAGAGAGTACTCTACTGCATTGGCTCCTTACTTAGCTTGCATTTAGCGTGAATCTCTTGCAAAATGTAAATTCCCGAGTGACTGGAAAAAAGCGCAGGTGACGCCTGTATATAAGAAATGTAGAAGGACGGATCTTCAAAATTACAGAACAATATCCTTAACATCGGTTTGTTGCAGGAGTCTCGAACATATTCTCTTGAAACAGAAGTTTCTGTCCATGCATCAGCATGGCTTTAGAAAGCATCGCTCCTGCGAAATGCAACTCGCCCTTTTTTCACATGATATCTTGCGAACCATGGATGAAGGGTGTCAGACGGATGCCATATTCCTTGACTTCCGGAAAGCATTTGACTCGGTGCTCCACTGCAGACTCCTAACTAAGGTACGAGCATGTGGGATTGGTTCCCAAATACACTCCTGGAAATTGAAATAAGAACACCGTGAATTCATTGTCCCAGGAAGGGGAAACTTTATTGACACATTCCTGGGGTCAGATACATCACATGATCACACTGACAGAACCACAGGCACATAGACACAGGCAACAGAGCATGCACAATGTCGGCACTAGTACAGTGTATATCCACCTTTCGCAGCAATGCAGGCTGCTATTCTCCCATGGAGACAATCGTAGAGATGCTGGATGTAGTCCTGTGGAACGACTTGCCATGCCATTTCCACCTGGCGCCTCAGTTGGACCAGCGTTCGTGCTGGACGTGCAGACCGCGTGAGACGACGCTTCATCCAGTCCCAAACATGCTCAATGGGGGACAGATCTGGAGATCTTGCTGGCCAGGGTTGTTGACTTACACCTTCTAGAGCACGTTGGGTGGCACGGGATACATGCGGACGTACATTGTCCTGTTGAAACAGCAAGTTGCCTTGCTGGTCTAGGAATGGTAAAACGATGGGTTCGATGACGGTTTGGATGTACCGTGCACTATTCAGTGTCCCCTCGACGATCACCAGTGGTGTACGGCCAGTGTAGGAGATCGCTCCCCACACCATGATGCCGGGTGTTGGCCCTGTGTGCCTCGGTCGTATGCAGTCCTGATTGTGGCGCTCACCTGCACGGCGCCAAACACGCATACGACCATCATTGGCACCAAGGCAGAAGCGACTCTTATCGCTGAAGACGACACGTCTCCATTCGTCCCTCCATTCACGCCTGTCGCGACAACACTGGAGGCGGGCTGCACGATGTTGGGGCGTGAGCGGAAGACGGCCTAACGGTGTGCAGGACCGTAGCCCAGCTTCATGGAGACGGTTGCGAATGGTCCTCGCCGATACCCCAGGAGCAACAGTGTCCGTAATTTGCTGGGAAGTGGTGGTGCGGTCCCCTACGGCACTGCGTAGGATCCTACGGTCTTGGCGTGCATCCGTGCGTCGCTGCAGTCCGGTCCCAGGTCGACGGGCATGTGCACCTTCCGCCGACCACTGGCGACAACATCGATGTACTGTGGAGACCTCACGCCCCACGTGTTGAGCAATTCGGCGGTACGTCCACCCGGCCTCCCGCATGCCCACTATACGCCCTCGCTCAAAGTCCGTCAACTGCACATACGGTTCACGTCCACACTGTCGCGGCATGCTACCAGTGTTAAAGACTGTGATGGAGCTCCGTATGCCACGGCAAACTGGCTGACACTGACGGCGGCGGTGCACAAATGCTGCGCAGCTAGTGCCATTTGACGGCCAACACCGCGGTTCCTGGTGTGTCCGCTGTGCCGTGCGTGTGATCATTGCTTGTACAACCCTCTCGCAGTGTCCGGAGCAAGTATGGTGGGTCTGACACACCGGTGTTAATGTGTTCTTTTTTCCATTTCCAGGAGTGTATGTGAGTGGCTCGAAGACTTCTTAAGTAATAGAGCCCAGTATGTTGTCCTCCATGGTGAGTGTTCATCGGAGGTGAGGGTATCATCTGGAGTGCCCCAGGAAAGTGTGGTAGGTCCGCTGTTGTTTTCTATCTACATAAATGATCTTTTGGATAGTGTGGATAGCAATGTGCAGCTGTTTGCTGATGATGCTGTGGTGGACGGGAAGGTGTCATCGTTGAGTGACTGTAGGAGGATACAAGATGACTTGGACAGGATTTGTGATTGGTGTAAAGAATGGCAGCTAACTCTAAATATAGATAAATGTAAATTAATGCAGATGAATAGGAAACAGAATCCCATAATGTTTGAATACTCCATTAGTAGTGTAGCACTTGACATAGTCACGTCGATTAAATATTGGGGCGAACATTGCAGAGCAATATGAAGTGGGACAAGCATGTAATGGCAGTTGTTCCCTATCAGGTCGGATTGAGGGAGGACATAGAAGCAATTCAGAGGTGGGCTGCTAGATTTGTTACTGGTAGGTTTGATCATGACGCAAGTGTTACGGAAATGCTTCAGGAACTCGTGCGGGAGTTTCTGGAGGAAAGGAGGCGTTCTTTTCGTGAATCGCTACTGAGGAAATTTAGAGAACCAGCATTTGAGGCTGACTTCTGCCAACTTATATTTCATGGAAAGACCACAAAGATAAGATAAGAGCGATTAGGGCTCATACAGAGGCATATAGGCAGTCATTTTTTCCTCGTGGAACAGGGAGAGAAGATGCTATTTGTGGTACGAGGTATCCTCTACCACGCACCGTATGGTGGATTGCAGAGTATGTATGTAGATGTAGATGTAGAAACCAAAGAACTCATCAGTAAGTAAAACAGAGAAATTCCACACTTCCGTATTGCTCCTAATGTTCAACTAATTGCGTCCCCACAATAATTATTATTATTGTGGTTGTTGTAAAATGGAGAGAACTGTTATGACAGAAGTTATTATTCATTACTAGGGTTAGGATTTTTATCATAGGGAATAATTTTTTGGTAAGACTGACAGTTTCCTAAGTTCGTATAAATGCTTGTTACAAAAAAACTAATCAAAGTACTGTAATTTGTTAAGTCATATTTATGCATACATGGCCATTTCTCTCTGATACAACATATTTTAGGAAGTAAATGGTCACATTCATTATATTTTCACTCTTTCAAGAAACAAAAAAATTTTCTTCTGTGTGGCATTTCTCAGAACTGTGAATCTCATTTTATTTCTTGGAAAGTGGTAAATATCTACCTTCCTCACCTATTTCACCAAGTGAGGTGGTACAGTGGTTAGCACACTGGACTCGCATTAGGGGGGGACAAAGGTTCATACCTGCATCTGTCCATACTGATTTAGGTTTTTGGTGATTTCTCTAAATCGCTTCAGGCAAATGCTGGGATGGTTCCTTCGGCAGGGTAAGGCAGATTTCCTTTCCCATCCTTCCCTGATCTGATGGGACCAATGATCTCACTGTTTGGTCCCCTCCCCAAATCAACTAACCAACCAACTAAACTCCCCTATTTCGTTTGAATACATGATTATGAACTTTAGCACTCTGCAACAGTGGATTTGTGTAGCCCATTGTTACTCTATGAGCAGGTAGTTGTCCAAGCCATTCTGGACCCTGGGATGCAGACAAGTGTCTCACTGTGTTATTCAATCTTGTTGACACCAAAGAAATGTGCAGAATGGTTCAGAAACAAATCCTGAAATGAAGCAAAGTATTCAAATAAAATTACAACAGTTTTTGTCTCAATTTGGGAAGAAAGTATCTTCAATTGATGGTATTGTAAAGGTGTGATCTAATAGTAACTGTGGAGAGATCTGCAATGGACTGAGAATGGAAGAACAAAGCAGCAAATGCTTCTAGGGTGATCCCACCAATTTTATTCAGCATTCTGTGAAGAATTTGTACAGCTTTCCTTTGTGCTGACATTCCCTTAAGTGAACTGAACCATCCAAAATTTCGTGAATTCTTAGAAAAACTTGCAGGCAAATCTCTTCCTGACACTTTCACATTAAGAAAAGACTATGTCAGCTGGAGCTAACAAAAAAAAAAGGAAGAAGAAGACTAAATAAAGAACTTTGGAAGAAGATGGCCCAGGAAAGAGCTTTCTAGTAACCTGGCAACATAGTACTCTTCATAATAGATGCTGCAACTTACATGGTAAAAGCGGTCGATTCACTGAAAGTAAAATGATGCATGAGATTTGTTTAGCTCACGCCCTACAAAGAGTTGCAGAAGACATTCATAGTAAATTCAGTGATGTTAACAAAGTTACTGAGTTTGATAAAAATGTATTTTTGAAAGCCCCTTCATGTGTTGCAGCAATTAAGTTGTTAGTTCCAGACATTTCCTTATCACTATCTCCCATTTTGACAAGATGGAGGTCCTGGATTGATGCCTGAAACTACTACTGCCAGAACTTCAGCTATGAAAAGCATAACTGATTTATTCAATAGCAGTGAACCCACTTCAATTAGACTAGCCCAAGAATTTATGTCTAATGCTGAAATTCAACTCAATAATTAATGTCTAATGCTGGAATTTTGGCAATCCTTCAAAAATCAAATCAAATTTTGGATTTATTCCTGCTGCTATAACTGCTTTGGAGCAATCAGAATTGCTACTAATGATACATATAGAACTGAAAAATTGTGAATAAATTAGAACCTGTTTTTGGTAAAACAGAAAAAGAAGTCTCAAAGAAAATAGAAAAGCTGTTAGAAAAAAAATGAAAGGTATCAAACACTGTGCACCACTTCAAAGATTTTGATGAGTGAAAAATTCTCTCTTAATCATTTAGGTTCAAAAGATGGTCCATATTAAATGTGTACTTTTTCTGTCAGCTGAAGTAGAAAGAAGTTTTTTGAAGTAGAAGGCTTTGTTGGCTAATAAAAGGAAATCTTTTTTATTTGACAATTTGTACAAGGTTTCATGGTCTTCAGTCTCAATTCTGGGTTAATGAGCTCTTCATGCTACTCTATCCTGTGCAAGTCTCTTCATCTCCGAATAACTATTGCAACCTACATGCTTCTGAACCTGCTTACTATATTCATCCCTTGGTCTCCCTCTAACATTAACTTGATGATCACCTGATGTCTCATAATATGTCCTATCAACCAATCAATTCTTCTAGTCAGATTGCGCCACAAATATTTTTCAGCCCAGTTCTAGTCAGATTCCCCCTCATTAGTTATGGGATCTACACATCTAACCTTCAGCATTCTTCTGTAGCACCACATTTCAAAAGTGTTTATTCTCTTCTTGTCTAAACTGTTTACCATCCATGTCTTATTTCCATACATGGTTAGACTCCATACTAAAACTTTCAAACAAAGACTTCTTAATACTTGAATCTATATTCAATGTTAACATATTGTCTTCTTCAGAAATTATTTACTTGCCATTGCATCATTCATTGTATGTTACAACTCAGAGCTCTTAAACTGAAGTAGAAAAGAGTATGGGAAAAAAAAACATACATCATAGGTTAACAATGTTCTGTTACTGTTAATAACAAGCATACAACAACATCAAATTCCCTAGTTTAGCTTGCTTCTCATTTGCATTTTATTCTTAAACAAATAGTTCATTATCATGAATTGACTTACTAATTTATTTTACAATAGAAATTTTATCTCATTTTAATACTGTTAGGTCATTTTTTTATGTTTTGTGCATATATTTGTTTTAACAGCATATATTTGTGATTATGGTGACCTTTAGTTCCTAAAAATCCTAGCTCCATTCATTACCAATCACCAACATCAGCACCATCACAATCAGCTGTTTCGAGTGGATCCAATGTCTTTCTTGTCATTTGCCTCTAATGAAATGGAATTCTCAAGTAGATAGAAGGTATAAATTTCAAAAAATCAAACACACTCGTATTCTTCTGCGGGACAGTTTGTTGCTATGCAACTGAAATTTCCCCAGCTGAGAACTGCTGTGGGTGTCCCATCATTGATGGTTTCAAATTAAGTAATCTGAGTGAATGGCATACTTTGGAAAATAAAAAGTTTAGTTTTAGATCACAAACTACAGCTTTCAACACTCAAAGCTCTTCCACTGAACCTGAAGCCAATTTTGTTTCTCATCCATTTGTATTTCTCTTTCTTCCATTGACAACCTGTTTTTATCATGTAAATTAATCCTGCTTTCACAGACTACTGCTGTTTAATTGTGTTGACATGTATGAATGCCTGAAAATGTTGTAAAACATTAACATGAGATAAGAACAAGACATACAAAGAGTGAGGGATGCTGCTGAAATGTATAATCATGATTTAATTAGCATATAATGACTGGAACAGAAAACCATTTCATTTCTTGTGATATGCCCTGTCTTCCCATATTTACTTGATGAAAGAGTAATATTAATTTATTGTCACCCTCACAGTTATAATGTTTGCTACCAAGAAACGAAATAGTAATAATGCCTAATGCTAGTAGCAGCAATAGGAGGAGATGGGAACCATTTTTGGAAGAACTGATGCTGTGATATGTAAATATTGAATATTTAATTTTACATTGGCAATGGACATTGTTACAAAATTAGTAAAAAAATAACAGTAAATTACTGCTCTATAACCCAGCTTCTGCAAAGGTTCCTACAGGATGAAAATGGTATGCCTCCAGACACAGATTTCTACTCAGATTATCATCTGCCTGTCAGCTTCTATAGATTCGAGAGATTGTATGGGGAATTCAATGACAGTCTTTATATTTTTCAATTAAAGACATACCTGAGATTTCATTATATGAATACCTGGTGTCTGACAGCAGTGATCCCCTTCCTTTCCTTTCTTCCCCTCTCCACCTTCAATTTACACATCTGACATTTCATTAGTCACATTTCATACACAAAACTGTGTTCAGATACAGAAAATTTTTTCTACCAAATTTTTGCCTTTTGTTGCATTTAGTTCATTGTCCATAAGCTGGTACTAGTTGGACATCTTTCATTTTAAAATAACTAATAAAGACCTCCTTCCTGCATGAATACCATTTCCTCGTTGTTGAAGAAACATGTATCCCAGCAGCTGTGGCACTATTAATAGGTGTTGATATATTTTTTTCTTAAAAATTTAAATGTACACACAAGTGTGTTATAAACAGAAGGGCAATAACTTTATCACCTTTGTTCGTGTTATACTCCAGTTTGTTGTACTGTACCTTTTATTTCCTGTGGCTGCCTATGTAATTTTGCCAAAAATCTATACTAATGCAACATGCCATCTGCTGCTCAGGAATGCTCAACAACATTAGAGTTCCAAGTTAGGTCTAAGTCATAACATAATATATATTTAAATTACAGCTAAAAATATTTGTATAGGTGGACGTGTTAGTGTCGCTTGCTGTACACCAATTTTCTTCTTCTAAAATTTATTTTTGTTGCTATGACTTAGACCCAAATTCCAAACAGGTGATATTCAAGCATTGCTCTGCTGCAGATGGCATGCTGCATCAGTACATACGAGGAGCGTTTGTAAAGTCTGTGTAAAAATAAAAACTACTTACTTGTTTGGGGTAAACCTTTTTTTTATTTTTCGACATAGTCTCCTTTTAGACTTACACACTTCGTCCAATGCTGTTCTAATTTGTTGACCCTTTCTGAATAATAGTAATTGTCCAAGTCTGCAAAATAGCTATTAGTTGCTGCAATCACCTCCTTGCTTGAATAAAATCTTTGTCCCGCCAGCCATTTCTTCAAACTGGGGAACAAATAGCAGTTCGAGGGAGCCTACTCTGGAGAATAGGGGGGATGTGAAATGAGTTGGAATCCTATTTCAATTAATTTTGCGACCACAACTGCTGAGGTGTGTGCTGGTGCATTGTCTTGATGGAAAAGGACTTTTTTACGGTCCAATGGCCGGCGTTTTTCTTGCAGCTTGGTTTTCATATGGTCCAATAACGATGAATAATATTCACCTGTAATAGTTTTACCGTTTTCCAGATGGTCAATGAGGATTATCCCTTGCAAGTCCCAAAAGACAGTCGCCAAAACCTTTCCAGTTGAAGGAATGGTCCTCACCTTTTTTGGTGCAGATTCTCACTTGGTAACCCATTGTTTAGACTGTTGTTTGGTCTCAGGAGTATAGTAATGTATCCACGTTTCATCCACAGTGACGAAATGACGCTTAAAGTCCTGCGGATTTTTCCTGAACAGCTGCAAACCATCCTTGCAACACTTCACACGATTCCATTTTTGGTCAAGCTTGAGCAATTGCGGAACCCATCTTGCAGATAGCTTTCTTATGTCCAAATGTTTATGCAAAATATTATGTACCCATTCATTTGAGATGCCCACAGCACTAGCAATCTCATGCACCTTAACTTTTCTGTAATCCATCACCATATCATGGATTTTATCAATGATTTCTGCAGTCGTAACCTCCACAGGGCATCCAGAACTTTCAGCATCACTTGTGCCCATATGGCCACTCTGAAAATTTTGAAACCACTTATAAACTATTCTAATCGAAGGTGCATAGTCACCGTAATGTTTATCAAGCATCTCTTTAGTCTCCTGAGGTGTTCTGCCTTTCATGAAGTAATGTTTAATCACCACAAGAAATTCTTTTTCGTCCATTTTTTGACAATCACTCGACTTCCTTGATTCACACGAATGCCAAACACAGAGAAATAGACCAATATGACTGAAACTTGGTGTGCATTCTTTCCCAAGATGCTACCAACTAAACATGACCTTGATACGCGCAAGCGGTGCCATCTCTTGGGCTTTGCATGGAATTTTCAAATGCCCCTCGTACCTGTGGGTATAATGGATAGGCGCTAACAGGGAACACATAATATAAAATAAGGTATAGCAGATAGAGCATCATTTAAACAACAGTGATAAATTTCATGTTCAAGGGTTCTTATGCACATCTTATGTATATCAGTATTTCAGAAGAAATAAACAAACAACCACTGACTATGCCACAAATGTGATTATTAATGTATGCACAAAATCAAACAAAATTTGTGTTTGTGCAAGAAGACAGACTTTGTTAATCATATTTTCGCAAATTTGGAAACAGAGCTTTAAGTCCATGTCTCTTTCTTTTTATATTTTCTTCTACTTGTATGATTAATTCTATTCACCATTGCATCACACCTCCATTCAAGGAGATGAAAACTTAAAATGATGAAAAAGTACAAATGCATAATAATGTCTTTCTCTATCAGCCATTGCTTCTTGGTGTTAAGTGTGATTTTCATACTTGGTTACAATACTGTTAGATGCAGAAGGCACAAGTACAACTCACGAGTTCCGAGTTGTGTGTCCTCAGTCCACACCAAGAATTTTAGTTCAAGAAGTCAGATATAGTATCATTTCATAATTATAACTTTTGTTGTATTTTTGTGTGTCATATTCATGAAAAATATTCATCTCATAATAATTAAGTTAGCAAAGAAACAGTTTTTTTAAATTTCTCCTTGCTGTATGGAGACAGAATATAGATTGAAATTACAATGAAATGAACACCCTTAGCTGCTTACAGGCGTTGACATACTTCAACGGGGACAGATGAAAATGTGTGCTCCAATCGGGACCCGAACCCAGGATCTCCTGCTTACATGGCAGACGCTCTATCCATCTGAGCCACCGAGGACACAGAGGATAGCGCGACTGCAGGGATTTATCTCTGGCACGCCTCCCGCGAAACCCACATTCTCAACGTATTGTCCCGCACTACATTCCTTTCATCTGTCCCCGTTGACGTATGTCAACACCTGTAAGCAGCTAAGGGTGTTCATTTCATTGTAATTTCATTCTAACGAGCTGCATGGTCACCGATGGTATCTGTTCTTTCGGACATGTCTTAGTATATAGAATATAGATTCATTGGATAGATTCACCATGACTGCTCATACATTACTGGGAGCAGGCAGATAACAGAAGAAAAAGAAGGAAAAAATAACTCCAGTCAAAATATAGTGCTTTACCATCTTTAAATCACAAATGAAGTGCGCGTTTGATCTGCATAATTATGAGCACATTTAAGAATTCTCTGGCATTCCTCTTTTTTTACATTGTGATAAAAACTTGTTTCACATTCTTATAAATACCACCAATAGGCTTACAAGTACTGGAATGAATTTGTCAAGTGAACTTTCTGCTTCATTAAACTGGAGTGCCTGATTTCTTATTGATATGTTTTTGATAAAAATACAGTATTATGAATTCTAATTTGCTTCAAACTGTATGAGATGTATGTGTTAGAAAAATATGTAACATAATTATTGTGGCAAATGATAACTAAATTATCTCATTATTACCGTGGTTTTACTTTCTCTTTTTCATTATTTGAGTTTGGGAAACTTTAACTTAGGATGGATACAACAGGAGCTGGAACTGATCCACCCTATGAGCAGTCCAACATTTTATCACTCCTTGTTTGTTTACATTTATTCAGTACTACTCATCATTCTACTATGAACTCTATTATCACACAACTTGATACTTCGGACAAGGATGATGTATTACATTAATTTTTTATACATAAATATAACTGAAAGTTAACAACCAAGTTTCTTTATTTATGTTTAAAACACAAAGAGACATAAACAGCAGTTTTGCTTAAACTGTACACAAATACTGTAAAAAACAGCAAGGCACAAAAATCTTGTATCATGGTAACATTGAAACCATTTATATAAATTTCTTTTTCATCATTTTTACAAATCTGGAAAAATGATAAATGAACAGACATCCATAAAAAGCTCTTTGAAAATATGCATAAGTTCTGTTCTAATATTTCAAAATTCTCAAAATTTCAAGCACCAAAACACAGCATATACAACACAGCTCTCAACAAGAGTTTAAGTGTAACACACTATACTAATACACTAACAGTGACACAAATACTGTCTTGAAAACAACAACAGTATCGTAACTTCGTATCAAATCTGACAGATTGTGTGTGTTATTTGAAACTAAAAACTCAAGAGTTGCCATTAACAATGTGCAAGCACATTCATTGGTGAGTAATGATTTTAGAAAAATTTTATAAAAACATGCAAATAATTGCACACAATGGACGTTCAAGTTTGCCAGTTTGACAGTGACACATCTGACTAGTATTCACTACTTCAAAAAATATGTCTCTTATCAATACACTATATTATCTGTACACAAATGATAGTGTATTCATGGATATATTAACCTATCAACATTTTATAACGATTTTAATTACTGTACAATAATATTCAAACATCTTATTGCATAATAAAAGATATATGTAAACTACACTAATATTCTTATATGTAATTTGTACCTTTCTGTAAAAGACAGCAATAAGCTTTCAGTATAAAAAGGATTATTACATGAATCAAAAAACAAGATAGAAAATTATATATATTTTGGTATAGCAATATGCATAGGAATAGAGACCAACAGCACAAAATGCTCTTAGCCCACATAAACAGTACAAATAAATACTTGATGTCTTTTCATTATCTACAGAAAAATATGCTGTACAACAATATTATTAATTTAAAACAGAAAATTACAACAGAATCTTAGGTCACAACATTTGGTACATATTTTCCATTTCTTAAAAGTACTACAATGAAGCTTTGCAAAAAACAGCATCTAGTCACTAAAATGACTGCCTCAGTTTGAACAATGCTTCTAACACTATGGTGCAGGCTATATACTATTGAGAGAGCTTTCATTCCTTCTATTTAGACTATTATGAAAAATATTTGCTCCCTAAAAATCATAATCTACAACAACAAAGTCAAAGCATCCAAATAATAAGTAATTGCTAATGTGTTAGATTATACCTGCACTACAAGAGGTGTAAAAAGACAAACAGGAAAGGGAAACAGAAATATGTCATTACAGTGACTCACGATATATCACCTTTTCACATTACAAAATATCTCCCTACTTGTTGAGTTTTACATAGAACTCTTTCATGCAATGGTTAATTATCAGTTGCAATATGTATTTATAACCTTATACCTTAATGGAAAAAATAATTGGCTGAACATTATGTGGAAGTTATGACATTGCCGAGATTACTGATTGTCTGCTTAATTCTATTGAAAATAAACATTTATGAAAGTGGTATGCTGATAAGACAAGAGGGGCCAGATGATCTTCAATCTTTAAACGCTAAAATACAGTCATTCATCAGACAAGACAAATGTTCTAAAATAAATCATGGTTTACAAATAGTACGTAGTGTAAAGACTCAGATAAAAGAAACAGAGTTGTGGATGTGTGGTGTTTCTGCTTAGAATCAAAATTCTCCCCAGCACAAAGCAGCCCCAAACAAAGAAAATATGAAAACTTTATGATTTCACTAATCCTATGTAAATTAGCCTTGATTCACTGTTACACAGACAAGTGACCTATTTATTCCAATTAAACAGTCACCACAAGTGTCATTTATATATAGATTACCCTGAAACAAGTTTCTGTTTGGAAGCAATAAAAATTAAAAATTACACTCCCCATGCTATTTAAACTTGAACATCAGGAATGTACTATACATACAAGCATAATACATTATTGCACCCAATGGGATTGAACAAAGAGATATGAAGAGCATAAATACAGTTAAAACTGCACCAGGCAACTACAGAACAGAAATTAACATTGAATGCAAAATAAAAAGATGATAAAGCAATCAATGTGTGACAGAAGAATACTTCAGAAACTTTAGCATTGGGACAATGTACAACAAAATTTGAAAGTGGAGAAGCTGCCAGATCACAAATAGGTAAACAGTTGACATAAAAAAAGCGGCCAGTGACATTATGGTGAAGCTACCACTTTCTGAAAGAATATCTTTCTTCTGATTATAGAGAAGTTTTTGTTCCAAATGCAGATTGCTTTTTAAAATGAAGAAGAAGAAGAAAAAGAAGAAGAAGGTATTATGAACTGTTATGATCTGTGGTAACTGATGTTGAAATAATGTTTGTATGTTTTGCATCATGTGTGAACTTTTAGAAGCTTTGAAGATCAGTAAGAAAGGTTGCTAACAATTATATTACAGAAGCAATCAGTTAACTTTTATGGTACTCTAATTCTTAAAATTAGTTAGTTAATTAATTATAATTATTCAATTATTTTTATTCCTACTGGCATGAAGACTGGGGATTAATATGTTCAAAGATCATTCTCTACTTTTCATTTTTGTTTTTTCCCCTTTGCCCTCAATGAGTAAAGTAAACATGTTCTTAACAACTATCTAAATATTTCATTAACTGAAGACGGTGTTAGTCATTCTGAAAATCAAGACGAACAATGTTGTATGCAAATGTTAGGAGATCAGAAATAGTGGTATCAATAAATAGTATTCTCCCTGGTTTATATATATATAATACAAAAAAATGATCCACTGAAGAATGAAAAATTGTAACAGGTAAGAGAGACAACTAGAGACACATTGTAGTCTTCAAAATATGAAAGATCTGAGATGGGGTAAAATCCACAGAACACAAAAAAAGTTAAGATAAACTGCACAAGACTGATGGCTAAGTGGTGATGAGAACAACCTACTAGCCTCTTGGGACCTGCATATTAATAAGATGGAGGCATTTATAAACCTGTTAGCCGACTGGAAGGATAGCTTCTGAGCAACACTTCATGAGACAATGCACTATAATATCAATGACACAGTCATATTACTAGCTATCATCAAAGTTGTGTTGTAGTACACATACTTTAGGAGGGACTGAAGGAAGGAAGATTAGGTTGTAACATCCTGTCTCATAAAAGATGGAGCACATAAGCTCAGATTTCGGAGAGAGTACGAAATGAAACTTGCCATTCCCTTTCCATGGAGTCATCCTGGCATTCATCTAAGGCTATTTAGTGAAATGGCAAGAAGCCTAAAGCTGATGGCTGGGCAAAGATTTTAACAATCATCTTACCAAATATAAGACCACTGTCTCATACATCGAAGGATTCCTTCATATTGTGGATGCATCTCATTATATTGTCATTATGAAATTTCATTTCTTTGTGTGAAATATACTGAATTCTTTGTCATTGTTGTTATTATTAATTCATATGTGCCACAGATATTTCGGAAAGAGATTTCTGAAACTCATCTGTTGCAGTCAAATTTCTCACTTTTATCTGACAACGAATCATGCACTGTATTAAAAGGGCTACAGATGGTCAAAACTTGACAATGACCGAATGTGTAAAGGCATAATTGCTACAGCCCTCTATCTTCTCTACATTTATAAAATTAATTATGAATATCATTAAGGTACTGACAATTTCATTTTAATAGATAACCTTGTACTGAAATTTTTCTACATCCATCCTAAGTTATCCATAAATAAAAACTGCATCTAAATCCTCTCAATGCATACTATTGAGAACTCAATACATGATAATGCTCCTGAAACTCAAATAATCTTCATAGTCAGAAGAAGACTGATGCCTATGAGTAATTAGTAAATAAATAACAACTTTATTACCTATAATTACCAACTGAATATTTACTCTTGTGATAAACTGTGTCTCCAAAAATTAACACTAACATTCTATTAAAGCCTATCACATTTATTTGCATATATAATGAGCAATAAAGCACTTACCCATGAGCAAATATTGTGCTTATAATGCTAAACACGGATAATATGCAAAGGGATATGAGGGATGGTAGTTCCCAATAATGTATATACCAAATAGCTCCTGTTTGGAGAACAATCTGCACAAATTCCACACTATTCTACAAAAACTGTGATATGCTTAGGGAATATTTTAAGTGGAAATAGTACAACAATATGCAGAAAATAGTCTTTCCGCTAAAGTTTTAAACAGATTTACAATTATTCACTCTTGTGGGAACAAATAGTTTTGAAGTGTACATAAAATCTATGACACGGAAGTCATACTGATAGTTTGGACACAACGAATTACACAAATTACATTTTAAAATACAACAGTAACCAAAGTATGGCAAGTATTGCAACATTATTTATGAATTGCGTAGCAGTGTGTGAGGAGCTTAGTAGCAATCTTATGATTCAAATTTCCTCAAGTACACAAGCAGTTCATTAGCTACTAAGATACTGAATTACTTATCTAAAATACACTGCATCATACATAAGTGACAATACAATTATGTGGAAAAACAGAGAATACTGTGTGTTGAAAATTTGCAGTGTTTGCATTGTTTGGCAGCTAGAACACACTAATCAAAAGTTCTTGCAAGAAGAAAAACTGTCTAATAATAATTTATACAATGTGCTGAATCAGTTTTTTAGTTACTTGAATCAAAATGCACAGTCCAATTGGCTTCTTATTTGTCCTCTAATGCACTAGAAGTCTTTCCTTCTTAACTAATACTCTACAGTACATTCAAACAGCTCTTGGATCTACACTGTGCAAGACAGGGAGCATGTGAAAAACTGAATGTGAGAAGGCAGTACCAATTCACAACAGAAAAACAAGTAACTACACAGAGCTTGAGTCAGTGGTCATCTGTGCTAGTGAATGGCACCGTTGTTCTAGTCGCTGGACGCTCTGATGAAGATATGCATTTTCTACATATAAATCCTTGACAAGAAGGTCAGCCGATGCCAGCCGCCCAGTCTGTAAGGGGAGAGAGAAAAAAGAAAATGCACACTATAATTTGTCACTGTTTGAAAAATAAATAATCGCGGAATTAAATTGCTCATGGCCACTGTCAGTTTGGCCAAACATACACTCAAGAATTAGTCAATACCTACTCATTTACTCATTCATTCATCACATTCCACATGTACCATCAAAGAAAGACATCGTAGAAACTTAATCTGTGTGCCGTATTAACAATAAATTATCACTATTTTATTGCTATTCACACTTATGCCTTCTAAACTTAACTGAGTAAATTAGTAAGAAAGCCACTACTTTTTCACTGCTGTCCCCTCAGTTTTACTATATAGCTGCTGCTTATCTGATATTCACAGACTAATATTTAATAGTGATTCTTGAGTTTCTCCCGGCGTATTTGATAATCAAAATATCCACGGGTGTACTGCCGGTCTACAGTGTCCAACGGGCACAATATTTCAGCGATCATACATGTCGCCATCATCAGGTGAACTGACGGACTGAGCTCCTGTGAACGTGCCGGCACGGAGATCCGTACACTATGGCTGCTCAGGGGAAACTGGGTTCGGTCGCGGCGGCGGCCGATTTAAATACCCTCCGCCCGCAGTGCGCTCACTCCGCCATCCGTGTAATGGCTCTGTCCGCCGTGGTCGTCAAAACTATACATTTGCTCGATTTACTCTTGATTAACCCAATTGCTGGTTCCCAAGCCTTGCTAAGATTATAGCCACAGTCACGGTTTATGAGGTCATCATTGGTGCGAATTTCGATGGCCTCTCTAACAACGCTGTCCCAGTATCTCGACGTCTGTACCAGAATCCTCGTGCGTTCATACTCCATAGCGTGATTTTCCGACAAACAATGTTCAGCGACCGCCGACTTGCTCGGATACATCAGTCGAGTGTGTCTCTGGTGTTCACGGCATCGATCCTCGACAGTACGCATCCTCTGACCAATATACGACTTGCCACATTGACACGGAATCTGGTACACGCCGGCCTTCCTCAAACCGAGGTCATCTTTGGCGCTCCCCACCAGTGCACGAGTTTTATTCGGAGCACAAAACACAGTTCCGACCCGGTGTTTATTAAAAACGCGGGCGATTTTCCCCGAGAGTGCGCCTGTATATGGGATAAACGCAGTGCCTACCTCCTCCCTTGTGATTTCATCCATCTCCACAGGTTGTGCTGTAGTGGTTGGGCGGAGAGCACGTTGAATCTGCCACTCTGAGTACCCATTTTTTCGAAATACAGTTCTCAGATGTTCCAATTCCTGGGGTAGACTCTCTGCATCAGAGATAGTGCGCGCCCTATGTACTAGAGTTTTAAGTACCCCATTCCTCTGTGAAGAGTGGTGGCAGCTGTCTGCATGCAAATACAAATCAGTGTGCGTTGTCTTCCGATACACCCCATGACCTAGGGTGCCGTCAGGCCTTCTCTTGACCAAGACGTCAAGGATAGGTAGTTTACCCTCCGTTTCAGTCTCCATAGTTAATTTGATGTTGGGGTGTATGGAGTTTAGATGTGTAAGGAAGTCAAGGAGTTTATCCATACCATGTGGCCAGATGAAGAACGTGTCGTCCACGTAAAGGAAAAAGCAAGTAGGTTTCCATTCGGATGACGACAGGGCTTCCTCCTCGAAGTTCTCCAGGTACAAATTCGCTACCACCGGTGAGAGTGGGCTACCCATGGCGACTCCCTCCGTTTGTTCGTAGTATTCTCCATTAAAAAGAAAATACGTGGAAGTCAAGACATGCCTAAAAAGTCCAGTGGTCTTCTCGTCAAACTTCTGACTAATCAATTCTAGTGATTCTCGCAGGGGTACCCTCGTGAACAAGGAAACGACGTCAAAACTCACCATGATATCTGACTCACCCAATGTGAAGTTATCAAGGCGTTTAACAAAATCCACGGAATTACGGATGTGATGAGGGCATTTACCCACATAAGGACTTAATATTCCCGTCAGGTATTTGGCCAACAAATATGTAGGTGCCCGATGTTGCTGACAATGGGGCGTAATGGTACCCCCTCTTTGTGAACCTTCGGAAGTCCATATAGTCTAGGCGGTACCAGACCTTGGGGTAACAATTTCTTAGCGTCACCCTCCGGTAAATCTGCGTCCTTGAGAAGCGACCTCGTCTTGTTGTCCACCTTCTTTGTAGGGTCAACGCTGATCTTCCGGTAGGAATCGTCATTTAGCAGGCTCTGCATCTTATCAGTGTAGTCCTTATGGGAGATAACAACTGTAGCATTGCCTTTGTCAGCCGGTAAGAGAACAATTTCAGAGCGCTCCCTCAGATCACGAATGGCCGCCCTCTCTTTTCTAGTGATATTTGACTTCATCGGCTTGGATTTCGTCAACGCACGCCAAGTTTCACGACGTATTTCCTCAGCTGATTCAGGCGGAAGTCGAGCTGCAACCTGTTCAATTTCTGCGACCGGAGTGAACTTGGGGGTGGGAGCGAAGTTGAGACCTTTCTGCAAAACCGAGACCGCATCATCACTCAACACCATGCCACTCAAATTGATGACAGTCTTGCCCGGAACATGCAGAGATGGTTTGTCAAGGAGACGTGAGAACTTAGCTGTTTGACGTCCCGTTGCCTTCTTATGGGCGGAATCAGCTGCAACCCAGGTGACACCATCAATCTAATCCCAGGAAAAAGAAGTGAAATTACTAGCCAGTTGCAAATGTAGTTTGAGTAATTCCTGTGAGATAAACTCAAGGCTCCGGCGGGTGAATTGCACTCTCTCACGTACCAATGCGAGGCTGGCTCGTTTCTTAATTCTCTTAGCTGCTGCAGAATCGATGTGATGCATAACCTTAGCAAAATTTGGAACAACATTCTCGGAACGACATCTCTTTAGAAAGGCATGAGTACTTAGCAAACGACATCTACGGTGGCGCAACTTTTCAAATTTCTTCATGCTGTGGTACATCTCCTCCCCGTAAAGGTGTATGATGTAATTCTTGAGTTTCTCCCGGTCTACAGTGTCCAACGGGCACAATATTTCAGCGATCATACATGTCGCCATCATCAGGTGAACTGACGGACTGAGCTCCTGTGAACGTGCCGGCACGGAGATCCGTACACTATGGCTGCTCAGGGGGAACTGGGTTCGGTCGCGGCGGCTGATTTAAATACCCTTCACCCGCGGCGCGCTCACTCCGCCGTCCGCGCCCCACGCCATGGTCGCGCAGTGGAACAGATTGCGAAGGCGTCTGAGATGACGTCGGTGTGATGGCTCTGTCCGCCGTGGTCGTCACAACTATACATTTTCTCGATTTACTCTTGATTAATCCAATCGCTGGTTCCCAAGCCTTGCTAAGATTATAGCCACAGTCACGGTTTATGAGGTCATCATTGGTGCGAATTTCGATGGCCTCTCTAACAACGCTGTCCCAGTATCTCGACGTCTGTACCAGAATCCTCATGTGTTCATACTCCATAGCGTGATTTTCTGACAAACAATGTTCAGCGACCGCTGACTTGCTCGGATACATCAGTCGAGTGTGCCTCTGGTGAAATCATGAGGGACGAGGTAGGCACTGCGTTTATCCCATATACAGGCACACTCTCGGGGAAAATCGCCTGCATTTTGAAGAAACACTGGGTCTAAACTGTGTTTTGTCCTCCGAATAAAACTCGTGCACTGGTGGGGAGCGCCAAAGATGACCTCGGTTTGAGGAAGGCCGGCGTGTACCAGATTCCGTGTCAATGTGGCAAGTTGTATATTGGTCAGACAATGCGTACCGTCGAGGATCGATGCCGTGAACACCAGAGGCACACTCGACTGATGTATCCGAGCAAGTCAGCGGTCGCTGAACATTGTTTGTCAGAAAATCACGCTATGGAGTATGAACACACGAGGATCCTGGTACAGACGTCGAGATACTGGGACAGCATTGTTAGAGAGGCCATCGAAATTAGCACCAATGACGGCCTCATAAACCGTGACTGTGGCTATAATCTTAGCAAGGCTTGGGAACCAGCGATTGGGTTAATCAAGAGTAAATCGAGCAAATGTATAGTTGTGACGACCACGGCGGACAGAGCCATCACACTGATGTCATCTCAGACGCCGTCGCAATCTGTTCCACCGCGCGACCATGGCGCCGACGGCGGAGTGAGCGCGCCGCGGGCGGAGGGTATTTAAATCGGCCGCCGCCGCGACCGAACCCAGTTTCCCCTGAGCAGCGATAGTGTACAGATCTTCGTGCCGGCACGTTCACAGGAGCTCAGTCCGTCAGTTCACCTGATGATGGCGACATGTATGATCGCCGAAATATTGTGCCCGTTGGACTCTGTAGACCGGCAGTACACCCGTGGATATTTTGATTAATATTTAATAGATTTTACAATTGTATTCTTCAAAGAAAATATGTTTACATCCATAAATACTGAATCCTATTTATAGTACACTAGCATTTCCCCATGGCTTTGCCTATATATGCTGACAAAATTGTTGGCTTGCTGCAGTGGCCAGTCTCTTGAGTTGGTTGACACTTTGAAAAACTCAAATAAGAGACAAATTGCATTTCACACTTTTAAAGTATTCCAAGTCAACTAAATGCAGTAAAAGAATACCAACATGTCATGTCCAAACTCTTTTACATATCTCCCCTACCATCCCTACAGGTAGTACAGTTATCTTATTCAAACAGAATTTGTATGCAAATAATAAGTCAAGTATACACCAAATTTGGTAGAAATTGCTCCTTGAGTTATGCTCTTACAGTTCATCTCAGTACTCATCTATGAGGTTCTTACTGTCACAGTAATTCTCCAATGATATTTGTACCAAGTTGGATGGAAACGCTTCAGTCATTACAGAGAGAGGTAGATATGTTATTGTCTTTACGACCCCTGTCCCACACACTCATATCCTAGTTGGGGCACATTTATTGGGGCTGTCAGTAAACTAATATTAGTCACTATCGAATATTTTTACATATCACAGCTTCTCACCTGCACACTCATCCCCCCACAATAGGTTTGTACAAATAATGAGACATGTATATAAAAAGTTTGTTGAAATTGCTACACATGCTATGTCAGCCCCTTTTCTCCCCCACCCCTTTGGGAGAAAGGTTGTTCTTACAGCCTCAGAAACCTCCACAGCTGTGCACACGCAACAACTCACCAAAGTTTCTTTGTAATTGGATGAATGGTATAGGAGTGCATAGAAGAGAAACATTCACTTTTACATAGATAAGGATTATTACTTGTTATGCAACTTTATAACAAACATTGCTATCTTCCATGTGCATAACAGAAATTTTAAATCCTGAATCTAGATATTCAGACATTTCCCGAAAGAGTGGGTAATGAGGTGCGTTTCTATTTGCCTTTTGAATTGGTAGGGATATCCAATTTTTTGCTTTATGTTAGACAGGAGCTTGCTGAATATCTTATCACCAGAGTATGCAACTATGCTCTGAACCTTGGAGACAGAAGTAATGTACACATTAATTTTTTTTTTTTTTTTTTTTTTTTTTTTTTTTTTTTTTTTTTGCATCTTGTATTACAACGACTGAAACTGACTTTTATCAGCAATAAAATCTGCAAAGCAGTAAATATATTGGAAAGTGATGTTATCTTTATAATGACGAAGAAAACTGCCACGCCAAAATTTTTCTGCATGAAAATGAAGCTGTGCATTAAATGAAAATTCTCCAACATTCCTTTAAGAAACACTATAATGTAAACTATCGTTAAATATCCGGTGCAAGCAATGTTCAGTCTCAAGCAATTGCATTTCACACAACAGTTAGAGGCCATATATCCTCCACATGTGCATTTGCATTTTATTCGTTCTCCTACAATTTTTTCGTAAGTAATCATCATCATAGAAGAAGAAAATGAAATAACATATTTAAATTGGGTATTATTTTGTAGGATGACAAATGAAAACATTAGCAAGCCAAAACTGCCTGTTAACTTGTCAAATCTAAAAACTATAGTGTTTAAAATTTATTTTATTTTCACTTCTTCATTTTCCGTCATGTTATAGTAAGAAACATTCTATTCTGAAAAGCCTACTTGATGTTGCTAAAAAGGATAGAATTCAAATTTTCCATTTACCTGATCCTTGCAAACAGAAGTCTGCTGCAACAACCGTTCCTGCGTAGAGTGAAGAAGTGACTGTAGCTCTGCTATCTCTTCCTTATGCTGCTGCCATGTTTCTGTCAGTTGAAAAAAAAAACCACACACACTTTTGATAACAAACGGACTACACGTTAGACACTTTTACATAAACATAGATCATTGATCTTAGAAATGGAAGGCCTATAAAATTGATGGAGCTGATATTTGTGGTCAATATTGACAAGTAGAAGGCAGCAGTGCAGTTCCCAATTTGGATGAAATATCTGTGTGTGTGTGTGTGTGTGTGTGTGTGTGTGTGTGTGTGTGTGTGTGTGTGAGAGAGAGAGAGAGAGAGAGAGAGAGAGAGAGAGAGAGAGAGAGAGAGTGAGTGAGAGAGAGAGGGCAACATTAATGAATGCACGCTGACTTAGGATTTTAACTATTAAAAAAGTACTTACGCTGAAGCATAAGATCTGCATGTTGCTGATACTGACGTATTTTCTGTTGCAACTCATGGCAGTAATGCTCTTGCTGACGCAGACGTTCACTCAATGCTTGAAGCATACATGCATCCGGCTGAGACCTCCAATTGCTCCTCTTACCTCCTGTCTGATGTACCTGCTACAATAAAACATCAGTTTATTCACTGAATTAATTCTGCAAACAAAATTTCCTGAAATATCTGACAGCTCATTTTTACTGAACAATTCTTCAATAAACAAATACATAACATTTTAGAATAAAAAACCATATAATTGTCACATCTATGCGACTGTGTCATATTTTATTTTAACTCCTTCATCAAGACACTGTTACTGTTACAGCTCCATATGTCTATTCAATTTTACAGTAGTTGTAGAGATGACATATTTTTACTCTTTAGTGAAATCCATGCTGCAGATTACGTTTGTGAGAAGTTAAAAGCTGTGTGCACGATCAAAACAGAAACCTGTATTTCTGTTGCCATTGGATGGAGAGGGAGGGAGATAGGGGGAGAGGGAGGAAGGAAATGGGAGAGGGAGGGTGGAGATGAAGGAGGTGGAAGGGGAAGGGGAAGGGGAAGGGAGAGGGAAATGGAGATGGAGGGATGGAGGGGAGATGGAAAGAGGGAGAGGAAGAGAGATTATGAGAAGTGTTGAAATTGTTAAAAGCAAAATGGAAGAAAAAATAAAGCGAAATTATTGATAGAAGGGCATCTCAGAGTAGCACTTACACTCAAAATTCACAATTATTTTTTAATATATTCCAGTCTCCGTCTCCCACGACTGTTTTTTGGCCTTTACTTCTCCCTCTAAAGTCATAATACGTGTCCTAACATCCATCTCCTCCTTCCAGTCACTGTTTTCCACATACACCTTTCCATGACCATTCTGAAGAGAATCATCTGATTTCTTATGTAAATTTGATTTTTAATATCCTTCTGTAATGTTACATCTCAAACATTTTGATTGTCTTCTTTTCTAACTTTCCCAAGGTTCATGACTCATTTCCATACATGCTGTTTTTCAGACATTCTTAGGAATTTCCTCCTGAAATTAAAGCGAATTGTCGATATTAGAAAACTCATTTTAGCGAGGAATTCCTTCTTTCCCTTTACCATCTTGCTTTTTATATTGTCTTTGCTTCTTCCGTGATGCGCTGTTTTTAGCTTTTAAGGCAGCTGAATTCCTTCCGTTCATCTATTTAGTTGCCCCCAATTTTTATTTTAAATTTTATGCTAATCTCATTTCTGCTACTCCTCTTTACTTTCGTCTTTCTTCAGTTTACTCTCAATCTACAGTCTTTCATCATTCATTCAAAGGTCCTATATTTCTTCATCATTATCACTGAGGGCAGAAATATCATCAGGTAATCTTATCACTGACGTATTTCCACCCTGAATTTTGATTCAATTTCTGAATCTTTCTTTTATAATTTATATAAAAAACAGCTACCAGCCACATGTATGGTTTAAAAAGGTTTATTATCTTCAGACCATGACCGGTTTCGGATTTTCCTTTACAAATCCATCTTCAGATGGTAGATTACAAGCATTCTTAGTTGGACCTATTTTTGCTTGTGTTATTCGTTTGCTGCACTGGGAAAGAAAAGTAGTATTTTGTTGTCATATCGGTAATGGTATTTTTACGAAAGATTTACTTCTTTTACAAGATCTAATTGCTCATGAGATGGTTTTTATAAACATTAGTAAACTTGCAGGTCAGTGTACTTATGAGCTGTGTAGTTCTGCCTGATGAAATATTCGTGCGTTTATGTTTTCGAACGCAAGCTTCATACACTTTTCAATATGCACTATGTGAGTGCTATTCCAGTCAATGGGCGTCACTTTCAACCTCATCATTTTAATTACACATGCAGGTCCAACTAAGAATGCTTGTAATCTGCCATCTGAAGATGGATTTGTAAAGGAAAATCCGAAACCGGTCATGGTCTGAAGATAATAAACCTTTTTAAACCATACATGTGGCTGGTAGCTGTTTTTTATATAAATTATAAACCTTAAGTACAACAGCCACGTTTCTCAACATGTCGTCTTTCGACAAAATAGCGTCTTTCTTTTATTTTCTTTCGCTGAACGGATTGAACCCCTGCCTTAGATCTTTCTATCCTGATCTTCCGTTCCTGGTGTTCCATTCCTATTGTTCGCTCTAGATTTTTGTTCATGTTGTCTGCTACCATCTTTCCCCGTAGCTTACCCCTACTTTTCTCAGATATTTGAACACCTTGCACTGCACACATGTCAGGTATACAAACGTTATGAACCAGTGTTAATTTTTCTGAATGATTCTATTATCAAGAGCAACATCAAAACTGCCTCTGGTGCTTTTACCGTTTCTAATATCTAATTGCTCGCCATCTAACACATCTTTAATTTTCTTTTTCATTCTTCCGCTTATTGTACTTATCACCAATAATATATACACACATATATATATATATATATATAAAATATGTGCATCAAATCAGTGGTCTTGCCGAATGGGATACACCGGTTCCCGCCAAATCTTTGAAGTCAACCAACATCGGGCATGACCTGTACTTGGATGAGTGAGCATCCGGGTCCGTCACATGCCTTTGGCAGTTTTCCCTTTAACTTTCCGACAAAAGGGAAGGAGGGATGGTGGCATAAAGTTCCTGATCACCAATCTTTGTGGCAATGTCCTGCATTAAATTCCGAACCACTCCAGTGTCTACTGGAGTGAGGGCACGTGACACTGTTGACGCCGATGCGTCCTTCAGATGGGGCGTTAAGGGGACCACACCCTGCCTACTAACCCATGTTAATTTAGACAAGTATTTGACCCATTTCTGAAAAAACTATTTGATGCAGGACCTTTAATATTTTTACTGTATGTTACATGATGCTAATAGTCAACTGTACTAAAATCTACTTTATCCATTTTATAGAAATTTTAAGAAATACTTTTTTAAATTTATTAACAAAAAATATAAAGTTTTTTCTGCAGAAAATATTTTTTTGTGAACATCCTAATGGGGGAATATTAATGAATGTAGTCACAGAGGTGGCTTTTTATGTTATGCAGAGTCTCTGAAAATTTCATTCATTTATCTATGATAGTTTCTGATATGGGGCATATGTACTGAAAATTTTAGTTTGCGGGAAACTGACTTTAAAGAAAAAGCTTTTGAAATTTGTTACTTACAGTTAATTAAAACTGTCCTGCTGCATATGATGGCCCTTCGTTGGCCTCTGGCAGGTCTTCCAGCTTCTTTTTCACTTTCCTGGATGTTTGTCTTACTTTTTTGGCAATTTCAGATGCAGACCTTTCTGCATCTATCCTCATTTTATTGCAATGTTGCAGCCCAGTGATCATATTTTCACAAGATTAATTCCCAGCTTTTTCAGTACCCAACACTTTCCAATATTACCACAATTGAATGTAAAAACAGTATCATGAACTCCTAGTTTCATTGTATGCATGCCTATAAATACAGTTTTAGGAAGGCAGTTCCAAATTATGCTGTTGAAACATTAATTTGGGTTCTGTGTCTCCCCATGCAGACATTTCCTTAGAAGGTCAGGATGATCCAAGTCTCTGAAAATAGGTTTAATTGCTGTAATAACAGCAGCAGGAAGAGAACGCGGGTGAGAATAAGATTCTCCAGTTGCCTGAGCCCTATTGTATTTGCACTACGAATTTTCTCCTGATGGACACAATCCATGACATGGCTTATCATCAGTAGAGGACTTATGGAAGAATATGGCCCAAACACCTCTCATCATTGCCTCCAGATTTTCATTATTTCTCCTAATTGCCTGGCCATAGTATACCTGCAAGTTTCCAATCACACTTGAACAAAACTAACCGCGTGTTTGAAAGTGTGTTGTTTACAAACAGCAGAAACAAAATAATACAGACCGTTGCATTCCAAGGATAGCCAACACACTCGGGAGTAAAAAAAAAAGGGTCCCTAACGTGCAATGTAGGGGTTATAAAGATCTAAAATATATGCAGAAAAGTGGGTGACAGAAAAGTGGGCGTGGCACATAAACACACGTGGTAGGAAAATGTTCTTTAAATGCTCAAAAACATTTTCAGCAAAATCCGTTTCAGAGTACTTAAATAAAACCTTAATCTATCGAAATATGATGAAAACCAAAACTCAATTTTTTTCGACCTGAACTATGGTGTGGTCCCCTTAAAAGTAAATAAGAAAGCTACAGTCGACAAAAGTGACATTAGCAATTTACTCTACATATGCCCCATGTCTGCTAGCCATTCTGGTTTACTTACATTTACAAGCAATGCTGTACAACATTTCCTGAAGTGTGTGTTATTACCAACTAATAAAATGTAGGAACTAGCTAGACAGAGAGGAAGGAGGTGGCAAAACATAAAAATCTAAGAGAAAATTATCAAAGCTGAAATATGCACTAGGCGCAATATCAATCTGCTCATTAAGCACTTTATCAGGCAGATTTTTCTTACGTTTGCACATCTCCAATGCCTCCAGGAGACTGAGCGTGCACCAACTTGGTGCACTGTGGAGAATGTTCATACTATACTCTATGGCATCTAACTTATGTCCACCCTCAGAAAAAATGTAAGTGAATTGTGGACACATTCAGTGGTCACAAATGCCCTCTAAATCTCACATCAAAAGACCTGATGGTCTGGCCTACATAGTAATGGTCACATGACCACAATCAATTTTATACACTCCCAACCTTGAAAACTTGCTTTTATTTCCTATATTATGTTTCCTTCTCTATCATAGCATATTATTTACTTAGAATCCACAGCTGATGTTGGACCTTCTGAAGCACTTATCAATTTGTTGTGATGCTTTACCAAGAAATGAGACAGATGCAGCGCTACATTAGCAATATTTTTACTTTCATTAGCTAACTGTGACAAAATCCTTCTCTGTTCAATTGAGAAAATACATGACAAACTGAATACCTTAAAAAAATAGCAGTAGCTAACAGGTACAATGAAAAAGGTATGATGTGTGCTTGTAATAAAATTAAGAAAGAAGAACAGAGAGGAATTTCATTGCAGTCAGCAAATGATAGGTCAGAAGTGTCCCAATGGCTCTTCATCGTATAGTCTCACAACAAATTGTGAATATATATGTAATAACATGTACTGTATGGAATGCCATTATATATATATATATACATACATATATATATATATATATATATATATATATATATATATATATATATATATATATATATGACATATAACAATATGATAATTCTCCCCCAACTAGTGGTCTTGAGGCATATATAGAGTAAGTTATTACAGTGACTTTTTTTTACTACAGATTTCTTATTTAATTTTAACTCTCATAATGTATGCACCTTTTACGGTTATAACATGACTACTGTCTATGTATTTTAGTTTAATATATTCTTATTTTCTCTTTTTGCCACTTGGTGGTCTATACATTTTATGTAAGCCTTGAGTTGCCACAGTTTGTAAATTTTTATATTTTACTAGGGGTTAATCATCTTTACACATTACTAGAGTGTGTTTTAGCTCCATTTATACAGCTGTTCTGATTTACGGAGTACATACATACTGAACTTTTGACTGATCTTTAGTTGGGCACATTTTGTATGCTCATACCAGATATTTTTTGGAGCCATAATCTACAGTTTTCGAGTTATATCTGTAGCTTTTATCAATGGATCATATGTGTGACAACAGTGTTGATTATGTCTGGCGACAATTGTTTTCTATTTATTTGTGTAAAACTGTGAGCTATTTGGGTGATTGCAGCATGTGCATTCATGTTCTGCTCTACTGTATTTATTAGTGAGCTTCAGTTTTTTTGTTTTGATTACCAATTGCACAGTGCGACAGAACTGTGTAATATTGCAACTTAGTTACACTTACTTTAAATAAAGGTCCCTTCCTCATTACATTTTATTTTTATATATGATATTAAGCACAATTACTTGTGCTTTTATATCTAGTTGCACTAACCCCCACTGGAAAATTCTTTTACACTTAGTAAAAAACAATAAACTATACCATTGATATATGTAATGACACAATATGTTTAGTATACTGCATCTGCTCAGGTATGGGAATGTTTCCATGTTGCTTAAATTGATTTCCAATTCTGCATTTATGTAGTTTGGATATATTTGTCCGTCAAGCTCTCCCTCTGTATGTACAATTTTAAGCATGCTGATGATCATTATCAATTGAAATTAATAACCTGATTGGTAAATCTTGTGGTCCATGACTAGCATTATACTAAGATAAATAATTCCTGGATTACTGGGAAACTCTACTGTGAAACTGTCACAAAGAGTGACTCCCTAAACACCCTGTGTAGACGTATCTCTTGGAAAAATTCCTATAGTCCATGATCAAAATAATATCTCATGCCAACCCTAAACGGGCAGATACATAATTTGACTGATGAAAAAAATAGTTTCAAATCATTTATGGGACACTATTGGCATTTCTTTCTACAGTGTGAAAAGATGACTTGCAAAAGCTGGGACACTCACGGCATATTCCGGTCTACTGTGATCTTCTTTTCGCTTCAATTAAAATGTCTGGCACTGTACGTGATGATACACATGTAATTCCTGCTACTTTCTTCAGAGGGTGGCCTTTGGTACCCCCTTCTGCCCCTGTATCATATCAGCTCTAAACTTCATGTTACAGACATTGAATGAGACAGGCACTGTACTATGCCACAGTTACTTATACCCTGAACACTAGCCAGTACACTATGTCAGTTGCCCTAAACCACCTCATTTGAGACCACTGGCAGCTTCCATTATTAATACGTCAGGGTAGTAATGTTTTATCTGGTGAGCTTATTAACTGCAAGAAATTTTTATATATAGTTTGCAGATTGCACTCTCTTCTTTTCCTTTTTTATCTGGGAACATTTTGGGGTGAATTACCACATTCCCATTCTAAAAACTATATAACTGCTAGAAGTACTTCCTGTTGAAAATTTTGGGGTGAAATACCACATTCCCATTCTAAAAACTATGTAACCGCTAGAAGTACTTCCTGTTGATTCAGTACGAGTACACAATTTGTAATGGAAAAGATTTGATAGACTGGGAGATTGGAAAAATAAACTGACAGAAGAAGAGAATATGCATTAGCAACAAGACCCGTAAGTGAAAACCTATTATCTACAGTCTGCAATAGGTAAATTCTAGAACTAAACACAAAATAAACAGACAGCACAAGTAGATTGGAAAAAGGTCAAGCTTCAAAAAATGGTGTAATACACTAAGCATGAAATTGAAATGAACACACAGTGACACAGAAAAGGTACACTTACAGAACAACAGCAAAAATAGATTTAGAAATATTATATCTGTATATGTCTGTGTCTGTATATGTGCGGATGGATGTGTGTGTGTGCGCGCGAGTGTATACCTGTCCTTTTTCCCCCCTAAGGTAAGTCTTTCCGCTCCCGGGATTGGAATGACTCCTTACCCTCTCCCTTAAAACCCACATCCTCTCGTCTTTCCCTCTCCTTCCCTCTTTTCTGATGAAGCAACCATGGGTTGCGAAAGCTTGAATATTTGTGTGTGTGTTTGTGTGTTTTTTATTTTATTGTGTCTATCAACATACCAGCGCTTTCTTGTACGGTAAGTTACAGCATCTTTGTTTTTTATATATATTTTTCCTATGTGGAATGTTACCAAACAAGAAAGTGATGGTATGTTGATAGACACAATAAAAAACACAAACACACACACAAATTTCAAGCTTTCGCAACCCAAGGTATTTTTCCCACGTGGAATGTTTCCCTCTATTATATATATTACTGGTAAAAAGGACAATTTTGAAAGGTACAGTGGAGACAGACTGTTGTACTGCACATGAGAAAAACCATACAATGGCTACATAGTTTTGATGCATTACAACAAACAGGGAAAAGGCACAAAAATGAGAGAACAGTATATCATTACACTGTTGAGGGAACTGTTTAACTCTAAAGCCTAGGGAGAAGGTAAATGCTTCACGTTGTTGAGATAACAAACATATTTGGAAAAAAAGAAAAAAAAAAACAATAATTTAAAGAGTAAATTCGAAGTGCTGTTGAAGACCAAACTAAAAAATAGCAGAAGATACACAGAAAGAAACTGATGATGTCCACATGAGTTACAAGAAATTAAAAATGTTCTTATATGGAACAGATCGTTCTTAAGATATTGTTGACAGCTAAGGATGTAGAGGCAGATAGTCACATCATAACTACTGTTTATAAATTAATTAAGCAATTCACAGAACACTAACCTCACTGGATGAAGTATCTCTGTGCTGTTGGGAATACTGATGATCACACTCGACTGCACCTTTTAATTTCTGTGTATGAGGAGTGGTTGATTCTGCAGAAGATGAACCGGTTTCTGGTGTTGCACAACCATTTATAGTTGGGATCTGTACACAACATAATTTTGCTGAGGTGAATAATATTTTGACTCCTGATATTGAATTGTAACTCAGAATGGTGAAACAAAATATATAATACATACAATTCACCAGTTTTTGCACTGGTCATTGTGTAATTTTTACTTGGTCTTCAACAGTTTAAATGTTAGAACTAAATACAGAACAAAAATACAGTCTAACAACACAAGTAAAAAAAAATCAGGATGCATTAAACTAAAAAGAAAAAAAATGAAATTAATACAAAGTGTCATAGAAAATGTAATTCCTATGTACCAACAGTAGATGGAGGAAGGTACATCATACTTCACATTTATGGAAATACCAGATTTGGAAACAAGTAATGATATGTCTTTTTTTCACTTATTTCTGTCAGTCCTGCTCCAAATGTTCTTATTTCAATAAACTGAAGGTAGGTGTCTTTTCAGATTTTCTTTTCCAGTTTTTTGTTTAACTGGAAGCAGGCATCAGGTTGTATGGTACCTGTAGTGTTTGGGAAGTATGTAACTTTTATTGAAGTAGAGAAAAAGTGCTATAACATCTGAGTAGTTATTTTCCAGGCCTAAACACACAATGAGCCAAAACATTATAATCACTGCCCACTCTGAGACTTAATGCTACCTAGTGGGATTGGTGGAACGTGATGTGGTAAGGATAGTAATCAGTGAAGCAGAGACAAATGGAAAATGATTCTAGTGATGATATGGGCCACAAATGGGGAAATACATTGATGTAAGTGACTTTGGCAAAGGGCAGATTGTTATGACATGGCACCTGGGGACAAGAATCTCAGAAATGGCCAATGCTGGTTAGCAGTTGATGGGCTGCTGTTGTGAGAATCTATGGGAAGTTGCTGAAGGAAGGTAAACCACGAGACGCTGACAAGGGGTTGAACGTCCAAGCCTCATCATGGAAGGTGGTGGTACAAGGCTTGCCTGCTCTGTAAAGCAGAATAGGCATATACAATGACAGAGTACAATACTGACTCCAGACACAACTGTTTCAGAGAACTACATTTAATGTACATTTTTGAGCGTGGAGGTCCACAGCAGACGATCCCTACATGTTCTCATGCCTGACTCAATGACTCATCAAATACTATTGCGGTGTGCATAGAATCATCAAGATTGAATCGTGGATCAATGGAAACATGTTGCCTGGTCAGATGAATCACATTTCTTGTTACACCAAGTCGATGGTCATGCTCGGATACAACACCATCTAGGCTACGAGTGCCAGGCATGGAGGCCAGTATCACGCTACTGAGGACATTCACACTGACTTTCATGGGGCCAGCTGGTAGTAATCGAAGGCACCACGACAGCTGTGGACTATGTGATTATTATTGCAGACCATCTACATCCCTTTATGACTGATGTCTTCCACAAAGCTGACAGTATCTTCCAGCAGGATAAGTGCCTGAGTCACAAAGCCAGTATCATGCTAAAGTGGTTTGAAGAGCATGATAGTGAACTCCCATTGATGTCTTGGCCACCAAATTCACCTGATCTGTACATGATGGAACACATCTGGGATGCTATTGGACTCCAGTTCCGTGTACACAAATCAGCAGCCCATAATTCAGTAGCATGACCTGCATGTAGACACCTAGTGCCACGTACCTCTGAGAGCCTACCACGGACTTGTCAAATCCACACCATGCGAAATGCTGGATGGACCAACATGGTATTAGCCAGGTAGTCAAAACGATTCGGTCTATCAGTGTATCTGTCTGTAAAATTTGTGGCTGCATTATTATCAGTGAAAATTGTTTCATTCTTAGTTGCATTATTACACGAAAATTTTAATGCAAGATGTATGTAGACATGAACTCTTTCCACTGTCATTCAAAATGTTCTACATACAATACCTACCTCTTCTCAGGAGCTGTTTCAGAACAATATATCCCTTTGTAGATTAAGAAACCAGTATTATTATCATCATCATCATCATCATCATCATCATCATCATATTATTATTATTATTATTATTTGAAACAAAAATAATGACTCAGATATTAGTCATTTATTGACATAAAATAGGTACTGGCACTAAGATAAATATCTGTTTGTACTGATAGTAATTTTGTGCTAGTGAATACTAATTTTCAAACCAAAATTAGAATTATGAGATTTACCTTCAGTTTTTGACTTGCTCTTCTTCCACCATCAAGCTCAACAACGAATGTCCTATCACTTTCCCAACTGCAATTCTCAAGATCAGCTACTTGCACAGCAACATCTAGTCTTCTTCCTGAATGATAGAATACGTTTGTGATTGAAAGTATGGAAAACAGAGAAGTTATAGTTATTGAACTATTGAAAAAATAATTATTAGATGTAATTTGTAACCACTAGCACATACAAAACATACATGAAAAATCTGAGTCTGGCATTTCAATTATTGTAATACTTGTGATATGTATTTTCAACTTCCCCTGAAATTGCTCACAATAAGTGAAATAAAAAAGGGCCAAACATGAGCAGAAAAAAAGCATTCACAAAACATAAGTGGGGAAAAAAACAGTTTTACGTGAAAAGCTGGAAATCTACAGAAGACTACTTAAAAAATAGACGGAAGATGTAGATTGAGCGAAAAAAATGAAATGTATTAGGAAAATAAAACTGATAATAATAGTATATGTATGCACAGGCATAATGAGCAAATACATTGTATCTCTGAGATATTATTATCTCTTAAGAATTAGCAAGAGCTTGCTGAAATACAATACCTCTGAATTTTTTATGTGAAAACCTTAAAGCTTTTAAAATAAAACAAATATTATTAACATTCTACATCTTTATTCTTCACGTCTACACATCTGCAGCTCTCTTGGGCTAGAGGGCTCCAAATTGTAGCATGTAACATGGCTGTGTGGAACTAATCTATGTCAGTGCATGAGAAAGTGCGTGCTGTGATCAACTTTCAAATTAAAAGAGTTCGTCCACACATGGAGCACCCTTACTTCAGCATGACAATCCCAGACCATACACAAGTACGACGACATCTGCAACAAGCTGACTGCCATTGATCATTCTCCATAGAGTCCTGACTTGGCACCATCTTATTTTCATTTGTTTCCAAACCTTAAAGAACACCTTCAAGAACTTCACTTTGATAGTGATGAAGTGGTGCAAGCAGAGGTGAGGCTGTGGCTCCATCAACAAAGTCAAGCACTCTACAGTGACAGTATCAACAAACTGGTCTCTCGTTAGGAGAAATTTGTTCATTGCTAGGTTTACTATGTTGAGAACTAAATACGTAGACCTGAAAGACGTTAACAACATTTGTTTTATCTAAAAAGCTTTGCAGGTTTTCACATACAAAATATCAGAGGCATTACTTTTTAGCATGCCCTCATAAATGCAAGTATGTGTGAATGATGAATTCTGATACTCCATTATGATTATCTAGTAACCTTGTTTATTATCTACATTGAAACAAGGGAACATTATATTCACCGAAGAAAAAGAAAGAGAAAATATAGTAACAGCATAATATGTCTAAACAGGCATAATTGGCAAGCACATTGCATCTCTGAAATGTTATGTTGTGTGGAGATACATGCAAATATGTGTGAATGATGAATTGTGTATCAGTCTTGCTTACTATTCAGTCTGGATAGGAGGAGGAGGAGGAGGAGGAGGAGGAGGAGAAGAAGAAGTGACATGTTCCACATCATTACAAAATATCATATTCATTATCTGTGGAACAAGTATTAATGTATGTATGTATGTATGTATGTATGAAGACTGTATCTTCTGAACCAAATGAAGAAAACTGTTGATAACAGCTTAATAACATTAATTACAATACCCTGCCTCGCTGCACAATGCCAAATACAGATCATTACGGTCAACGATAAACTTTTAGAAAAAACTAAGTGCTGCAACTATTTTGTTTTGGACTGCCTTTAATGAACTGAATCATCAAAGTAAACAAATAGATAAATAAATTCTGGTATATATCTTACTCAATTCATGTTGTGAAATAGTCAAATTTTGTTGGTGTGGGTATATCTTACTTAATTCATATTGTGACACAGCAAGCTGGAACGACCCCACTTCAATGACTGCTACCCTAATGATTGATAATCTTCTCCCCAGTTGTTGTGCTAGTTATCATACCCTTATTTATACTGAACATATGTGACATGTAACCTGCCTAAATACTTGAAAAGTGCGGACTTTGCTCCACCTACAGTAAAAGTAGTATGGCCATTCATGATAAAAACTGGCATCTTAACTTTTATATTTTATTTTGCATGAATAATTAACTTTTGAAATAATAGACATTGAAAATTCCATACTGTCATAATTTCTACTGCTTATTTTACCTTTTGGCTTGTTAGGTTCTGAACTTTTAACACAGTAGTTTTCTGACTCCTTACTCAATAATTAAGCCACTAATTGTGATTTTGAATAATTTAGCATATGTAAAATAATTTTTTAATGTGGCGCTGGTACCTGTGAACTGGGCATTCTTAGTGTGGATGCATGAAGTGATTCCATAAACTTTTCTAAATTCTTAGATTACCACATTTTTGTACACCACAATTTAGTCAATACTTATAGTCGATCCGGAGTATCAATATTGTACCTAGCTGTGTGTTAAATGATTGTGTAATTTCCAAAATAACGATTTGTTCATACGACTGTTTTTGAATAGACAGACATCACCAGCCAGCCCCAGTCCAGTTAACAAGCTCCCAGCTTTTGTTCAAGCTACAGCTATGCACAGTTTGTTTACAGAAATACTTGTACCTGTATATGTGAAGAATCAATAATAGCGATGTCAAAAAAACTTTCAATTGATTGTTGTAGCTCAAGAAGTTGATGGATATTTTGACTGAACTGTGTTGTGGTTGGTAGGAGGCACTGACTATCTCTTTCACGTGAATGCAGTATTGTCGAATGATAATATTGCCTGTGAAATGTGACATTTTGTGTTAATATGGGCAGCATTTTGTGCTACACTTAATTCTTTTGTTCAGTGACTTGTTAGGAGTATTACTGCTTATGGGACAGTGCTTCACTATTTCTGCCATTGTATCTTTTAGTTACTTATGAGTACTGACCTGATAGTAGATGCTAATAATCTCACAAAGGTAAAAGACTGGTTACCATATAAATACATGGAGTATAGCAATGAGTAGTTTGACAGCATCCAGTTAAGTTAGTGATGTCTGTGGTGTCACCGCCAGACACCACACTTGCTAGGTGGTAGTCTATAAATCGGCTGTGGTCCATTAGTATACGTCGGACCCACGTGTCGTCACTGTCAGTGATTGCGGACCGAGTGCCGCCACACGGCAGGTCTAGTCTAAAGAGACTCCCTAGCACTCGCCCCAGTTGTACAGCCGACTTTGCTAGCGATGGTTCACTGACTACATACGCTCTCATTTGCAGAGATGACAGTTTAGTATAGCCTTCAGCTACGACATTTTCTATGACCTAGCAAGGCTTCATATTCTTCAAGAATGTATTCTGAACACATAATATTGTGAATCATGTACCGTCAACAGCGACGTTCATCATTAATGGATTAAAGTTAAGTATGAAACTAATTACGTCCGCTTTCTGAATTCTAATTCCTTGTCAGGTTCCAGACCTCACGTCAGTATAGTTCTTCCCTCCTCACGCCAGCCTGCGTGAGCTAAAACACGTGCATTTCGGCCTCCTCTAGTAACACGGTGTTGGTTCTTCAGCCAACACAACAATGTCAGAACAGCAAGTATGCTCAACTCTTACCATCCCGAACTGCTGACTTCTTTAAATGCACATCTTTTTAATTAACTGTCATAAAAACACCCAACTACCTCTGTGACATGAGATTTATGAAGTTCCCACAGAAAATATACACACGCCCCTGACATACAACATGCATGGGAAGTGAAACTAGTAACAGGCAATGGAGTGAATGCAGAAAACTCATGAGCCACATTACTGTTCAGTGGCTCCTGTTGTTCACAGCAATCATAACATTATGTTGTCTTACCTAACCAGCAGAATTTTGCGACTTTAATAAATATGTCTCATATAAAACAAATTTTAAAATTTTTCCAAAACAATCCATTGTGATTGAGAAGGGGTACAAAAAGACAACATATGGGTCTAATGATGTAATGTTCACAATACTTTTTTAGTTTACATCTTATTGGCTATTGTGTAACATCAAAAAAATAGAGTACAAAATTTGAACAGAAAATACACTGACAGCAAGGATGTCACAAGTTCTCACCTTAAGTTGATCAGAAGTTTTGCAATTATTTCTATACGTAAATCGTGAAGGTTCATTTTATTCACGCCACTGCCCTTATTGTTTTCAAAAATGATTTATTTAGCATCATTTGGTATAAGAGTATTTCAATTGACTTAATGACAGAGAGATGTTATGCGAGTTCAAGCATAAGGGGCCGACTTCTGATCTTATCTGTTAACATTCTTCATAATTAGTCTATTATATTCAACAATAAGCTGTGATTTACTTTTTCTCAAATCAGTGCGAGTTTAAACTCAACCACGTTTGTATTCACTAAAAATTGCCCAAACCCCCAGCTTCGCTCTGCCTACCACACCATACCCCTTTCCATTGTTGTGTTACCAGCGGATTGTCCTTCCTCTTAGCTTGGAGAATTCCAGTATCATAAATTTACTTTGACAGAAGCCCCTCTATAAGGCTAACAGGATTGTAAAAATTGCTCATGAAGAGTGCATACCCTGTACCTCCCATTCCTTCAAGCAACTTTGAATGCATGTCCCTAACTGCTAATGCCTGCACATTTTCTTCCACTCTGCTTCTGCATATTAATGACCTTTCATCAGTAACATTCCCAGATATCTAGTTTGTTTTGTTTACAGATGACATAAACTTTGCAATAATTAGCACTTCAAGTATAGTCTTAGAAAGAATGGTTAATGACATTTTCATGAACATTAATAAATGGTTCCTCACCAGTTCTTTGTCAATAAACTTTGAGAAGACATGTTATATGTAGTTCAGAACTCGTATGAGTTTTCCTCCAGTATATTCCTACAATATGACAAGAAGCAGACAGAAGAGATTGACAGTGTTAAATTCTTGGGATTCCAACTTGATAAGTTGCACTGGGAGAAGCAACGCACGTAATTGCTGAAGTGCCTGAAGTAAATCGTTATTTGCAATGTGGATGTTGTCAGACTTAGGAGATATAAAAACTATATTCTGTTTGTTGTGTGTTACAAGGTAGATCATTTACATATATGAGGAACAATGCTGGACCTAAGACTGAGCCTTGTGGAACTTCGTAAGTCATTTCTCCCCAGTCTGAATTATGTCCCCACTAAATTTGTGGAATTACTATTGCAACTTTCTGCATTATTTTGGTTGGATATGAAAATATCCACTGGTCGGCTATACCATCAATCCCACAAAACTTCAATTTTTCTACGAATATACTTGGTTAACACAGTCAAATGACTTAGATAGATTCTAGAAAATACCAACCAATGCTATTTTATTATTTAATGTTTGTAAAATGTGGTTATGGTACACATAAACAGCATTCCCAGTAGAGCATCTCTTCTGATACCCAAACTGTGATTTGCAAATGAGAATGGGCAGCCACTTGGTCTTTAGATTGGCTGGCTAATGGTCTCACATGAACTGCTGGCTAGAGATGCTGTGCTGCTAACAGTTCACAGAGATAACTGTCAGAAGTACGTGTAATGAGGCATACTGATAGTATGGTACCATTCATCACTATGTCCTGCACGATTACAAGAAAGTGTCTCTTGAGCACATTGTTTGGTTGTACCTTGTAAAACTGAAGTCACACTGAAAGTAGTTTTCAAATAATGGATGACAAAAATTCTCTAAAAAGCCAGACTCAAATTTAAAATCCAAGAAATCATTGTCTGATTAATTTGCAATATCTGTGAGCAGCTGTCTGCTGGAACAGTTTATATTTACTCTGGAATATTTCCCACTGATATTTTCTGTACTCATGTTCAGTCTTTGGTAGATAACAGTGAAGACTTGTTTCATCAGTAGGAAGGTATAGTTACAGAAATTTTATCAAATTTTATTCTTTTGATTCTGGTACTTGTAGAAAATATTGACTGGTACTTTACATCAGACTTCATGCCAATTCAGAGCTTAAACCAACTTATTTCACAGACATACACTTCAAATGTAAGGTTTATTATTTGTCACAAATATAGCTTTTGGCCAGTAACTCCTTCGTCAAAATTAGGTGACAAACACACACATACACACTCATATAAACACAACTCACAAACGAATGCAGTCTCACGCAACTGAGGCCTCAGTTGCCTGAGATTGCAGTCATGTCTTTCCTTTTCATAATACTGTTACATTCCATCCTGGATTTTCCATTGTCTGATTTATTATTTGTAATTTTTATGTACAAAACACATGCCAAAAACCGATACATATAGCCATACCAGATAAATGATGCAAGCTATACTCATTCACATTATTTTATAATATGACACATAAAAGCAGCTGTTCTTAGTCAAGCTTTGCTCCACACACCCTACCCCAAAAGATTATTCCAGTTGGTGTGGAAGTCACATTATGCCACATTCAAGAACAAGACGCAAATTTATGAGCACACAATACAAAGAACATAAAAATTTCATCAAGAGTGTTATCAGTAATCACATATATCATATCATTTAGAGAATGTGTGACTTACTGGCCAAAATGTAAAAATGCTATTGAGATCCCATATTAATATCCCAAAAAATGTGGTGTCTGAAGTTACCATTTTCTGTGGAATTTGGCAGCCACTATAAGAAATCCATGAAAAACTTACAGAAAATGTTTGGATATACTCAAAATCTCCAATTAACAAAATAACTAGTCATCCAGGGGCATCACTTCTGTAGTGACAAGTAGTCCCTCTTTAAATATACAAAGGGTCTCACTGAGGCTTTCACACACTGAAATAACTCTCCAAACCTTTTACAGAAACAAATCTCCCAAGCCTTAGCTCTCCAGTTATCCACCACCTTCCAAAGTCACACCGTCCGGCCACAAGGGAGCATTCCCTCTTGTCTCAGAACCACCAGGACTGGAGCAGCTGAATTACATTCTCCACGAGGGATTCAATTACCTCTCGTCATGCCCTGAAATGAGGATGCCCTATCCCACTATCCTTCCGACCCCTCCCACAGTGGTATTCTGCCGCCTACCGAACCTACACAATATCCTCATCCACTCCAATCCTGCTTCCAACCCCTGGCCTCATGACTCAGATCTAGATGCAACACTGTTCCATACATCCTCCCATCACCACCATCACCACCACCACAACCACCACCACCACCACCACCACCACCACCACCACCACTGCCACCTACTACAGTTCGATCACAAGCACCACCTATCCCATCAACAGCAAGGCAATCTGTGAAAGTAATCATGTGATCTACAAGCTAAGCTGCAACTAATTTGCTGCATTCTATGCGGACATAACAACCAATAAGCGCTCCATCCGCACGAACGGCAACCGACAAACTGTAGACCCCAGCTGGACCACCCAGCAGCTGAGCACGTTACCTAACATAATATTCTTCACTTCAATGATGTACTGTCCCTACAATATGTTCTATGGTCCTGTAACCCCACTTCTTCTTCACCCTCCTATCTCCTTCCCTGTTTCCACTCCAGCAGTACCCATCCTTCTATTCTACCAAAACACCCAAAGCCTTTTTAGTTCTCCCCCCCCCCCCTTCCACCCTTTCTGTCTACCCTCCCGTCTGCATCAAGCGGCCCTACCCTCCGCCACCATGTCCCTGTATATTCCCACAAGCATTTTACCCCCCACCCCCTCTCCACATCAGCCTCCTCCTTACACCCACCACACAGACTGCTTCTCCCATCATGCGTTGTTGCTCACAGTCTGACCTTGGCAGCCAGAGACAGTGGTCATGTGTGTGTGTGTGTGAGTGTGTGTATGTGTTTGTATACTGTCTGCTTCAGAAGAAGGCCTTTTGGCTGAAAGCTTACTTATTTAGCAGTCTATTTGTTGTGCCTGTCTGTGACTCAACATCTCCATTATTTGGTGAGTAGCAATCCAGCCTTTCCTTAGTACTGTCAACTAGTGACAGAACATGTTTTTAGTTCTATATTTTTATTGTTTTGTTCCGATTTTAACATTTCCCACCATCATCTATACGAGAATGGCACAAATCTTTGAAATGAGTATATGGAATCCTACAGTTTACAGCACTTCTACAATGTGTACACCATTTGTATCACGGCCAGCAGGCACCTAAATTTGAGAAAAAGGGCAATCTTGTGAGAGGCATATATCAGGTTACAAGTTACACTGGCACTACAGAAACAAGTGATGGGCATATGTACAACAGTTTTAACCCTCTAAGGCACCCTCAATCCAGTGTCTTAAGATGTTGTCATCAATTTGGCAGTTACTAAATTGCACGCAGCTCACAAAGAGTGAGTGGAGGTTTATCACAATTCATGATGACACCAATATTCTATAAGGCAGGACACAGTTGTCCAGATCATCGTCTCTTACTAGGGGCACAAGTGATTTTCACATGGGGACGAATTCTGTGATTGTAGTGGATGCATCAGCACATCCATTCTCCAGCAGGTAGAGTAATGTGCTTCTATACTACCTTGGGGAAAAAAAAGATACAGAACAATATTAGTAGTTATGGGTAGAAGCTCTGGAAGTTATCCAGTCCCCTGATGTGCTAGAGGGAAAATCATAAGTTTCATTCCCTATCATCTTGCTGGAAGAAATGCTCTTACAGAAGCATAAATGCACTCGTTTTTCCCTCATTCCAATTTTAAGTGGACCAGGAAAGGGAATGATGAGCTATGTTCAAAGCAGCCCCTGCTATACAATGTACAGTGGATTTCAGAGTATCAGTGTACATGCAGAGACAGAGTTTCCGAATTTTGGTTTTCACAGTAAAGCGAAATTTATATTTGCAGCTACATAATAGTTTCTTGCAGATCTTAATAGCACTGGTCAAGACAGGCAATGAGCAGGTTTAAGTCTCAATCTTGCGCCCTCAGTTTCAATCTGTTTGGAAGTTTCACAACACTGTAATTTTTTTTTTACAAAGTGAAAGATTAATTTAAAAAAGAACTGCAAGGCTACAGATAAGCTGTTCTTCATTATATCCTTTCTCCAATAGTTGCTTGCCTAGCAAGATATACAGGAGAACAGTTATGGGGTTCAGAAATATGGGAATAAGTATTAACAAATTCAAGCTGAGGAACAAGGCAGAATTGTATGTGGACTTCAGTTTGTAAGAATTCTGTCTGTGAAAGGCGAGTTTCCCTACTGGAATTCTAATTCAGCACATGGGGTTCATGTGGGAGGAAGGTTTACAACAGTACACTCTGTACTTATTGTATAAGCATTTATGAACATTCCAATTATCAAACACAATGCTCATAAAGTGAGCATACACACTACATACACTGGGTACAAAAATATGCATGTCTTTGCAACAAGCAACAGCCAACCATCATCTCCATTATTCTTGTCTTTCACACCTTGTTGTTCAACACCTAAATTGTGCACAATGTTGTAATGGTACTATAACAGTGTATTGTGATTATTATGGTTAGGTTCTGGTCAGAAAGACCAAGGATTCATTATAGCCTAGGGACAAGATTAAACATAAATGCTATAGTACCCAACAGTGGACATGACCGGCAGAAAAGCACTTCTCTGTCTGCCAACTTACATGATGGACACACATTCTCTAATACTAAAAACATTTATTCTCAATATTACAATAAAAAGTGTAACAAGTTATTTCAATTTTACAATAAAAAGTGTAACAAGTTATTCTAAAAATGGTCAGGACAGTTAATCATTGATTTGTAACCAAAGTGATATGTTCAGTTGGGAAACAAGCTAACAGGTCACTTCTTCAAAGCAAAGAGAAGGTGAAAAAAACCATAAGAACAGGACAGGCATTCACTATGTCTAGTTCTCAAAATTATATTACAGCATCAATTATTAATATCCACCTTCAAGTTTCAAGCATACACTTTGTTGTTTCCAAGTTTGCAAAAGATCTAATCCATTGAGCCTACTGTCAATGTCAAAATTACTTTCATAGCAGCTTTTGTGATGACCTCTCACTTTCATCTATTTGGATTTTATCACCTTAATTCCTCAATTTCTTTTTGTGTTTACCACTATGCATTCATAAAGATTACTTTTTCACATGTAACTGTAATAATGCCCCTTCCACCATTTATAATGCCAACAACTTTCAAGGTAAACACACAACAGGATTAAATGAATGGATCAACATACATATTCTGTGATAATTAGGCCAACATTTATTAAAATAAAAATCATATTGCAACAATGGAGCTCTCAATTCAATTGAATACAGCTATTTTATCTGTGTTTCATGGGTACACAACTATTTGTTGTGTAAACAAGTTTTCATGAGTATTTCCAAATGTAGTTAATATTTTAACATTAATAAGGTATTACAATTGCACTCCATTGAAAACACACACACACACACACACACACACACACACACAAGGAGGGGGGGGGGACTACTGGTATCCACTGCACTGTGGTTGGTGTTACAGCCTATCATATACTTGCTTACCTCTACTTCGTTTTGCTTCCAAGATCCTAACTCGTTCCTGTAACTGAGTTAGTTGCTGGTCTTTTTCTGCCACCTCTTGCTCATACCGCTGTCGCATTTCTTCACATTCTTCCTCTAAATCAGTCACCTGATGGAATATAAGAACAACACTGAAAATCAAATCAATATGACATGTGGCCTGATACAGACAAACTAATAACAAAATCAAAAGTTATGCAAAATAAATAATGAATTATGCATAATGAAACAAAATGCATCAAATAAAAATTTAGCGTTTTCAGAGGTGGACAGAATTGATGATCAGAATTTAACATATTATCAATTGGGAAAAGATGTGGCCATGGTGTTCATGAGAAACTGTGTCAACATTTGCCTGTCATGTTTTAGATTTTAAAGATGTACTATAGTAAATATTAGAAAATTATCAAGTTACAAATAACTATGGCACGCAATAAAAATATCACATCAAATTATGTGTCCCATGGAAAATATACAGAAGCTAAAGGAATGCATCAGTAGCTTAAGCAAGTATGTGGCCTGTCACCACCACAACTTATTATTTATATGTAGACAGATGAGAGACCTTTATGCTAACCAAGTAACATAACTTGGGGAACAGAGTAATAAGTGACAAAATAAGAAAACAATTGCATGTAGAAGAAATGGTACCCAAGGTCCAAATATACCAACTTACATGGCACCACCACTTTCTTAGGATTCTCGAGAATAAGTTGCAAAGGGTTCCAGTATTGACCTCAAGAAAGGATAAATTAGAAACAATATGTTGGAAATGGACTGAACAGTCTGTGTAGGCACAGAATGGGATCCCATCCAGCAATGCTAAAAGATGGTGATCATGAAGATTCTTGTTGTTGTTATTAATATTTGTTTACATAACAGACAACAGTAAATATAGTCAACAAAATCACAGTGCTGTATTTCACATTTAATTTTATTTATGCCAATGGTTTCGACTGCCCACTGAGAGCTTTTAATACTGCAACACATGCTCCAAGAACTATTGATTTATGCTGCAGCTACTGAAGTTTGATTTTCAGGTCTTCATATCTTGTAAGCTGTCCAACTTTGTCATCAATTCAGCTATCCACTGTTCATTTTTCTCTGAGATTATGATGTGCAGTGTATAGCGTTCCAAAGTTTGGTTAGTCTGTAAATGGAAGTCCCACAGCAGTTTATTTCATTTTTGATTACTTTTTCTGGATTATTGTTCCAACAGATCTTTTGCAATGGTAGATGATATTTCTGACAACAGTTCCAGAGTAATATTTGGATTACAATGTTGTGGCTGTGATTTCAAATCTATGTATCCCATCATTTTGTGACAGCTCAGAAAGTGGAGAGTGTTTCATCAGTTTTTTTGCAAAGCCTGCAGTTTGCATCTTCTGCTGCCAGAATTAGTTACTTCTTCTGTTCCCTTTTTAAGGGTCCTACTAGTCATCCAAAACCAGGTATTTTCCTTGTCTACATTGCCCTCAATCTTAAATAGTCCACACAGTCCTTTAATGCTTATCTGTTTTTGGTGCTGATCTGCTTTTGCAGCATTTCAAGCAATTTCTGGTAATTGATGTCCTACAAAGCATTTTCCTCACTTTCAGTCACATGCATTTTCCTCACTTTCAGTCACATGGTCTGCTAATGTATATTTTTCTCCTTTAACTGTTTGTCTAACTTCCAGATATCCTCTGCCAGCTAATTTGAGTGCAAATGCAAAATGTCCACATCACTGTGAGGATGTAATACATGATAACTGTCAAGAGTGGCCTAGTTATCATGTTCAAGTTGACCAGCTCTGCTTGTATTTAGTTAGGTAACAAAGGTACATGGGCAAACAGATAATCTTTTGTATGAATGAAGAAGGAAAAAGAAAATCTCTACTGTCTAATGTAACCTTCATTGTCTGGCACAAAAAATCTTCTCACTCCTTTATCGATAACACTCTTACTGCATCCTTTTGACATAAATATAAAATAATTGAATACTGTAAATCATTAATTAACACATTCCACACCACAGTATTTTGAAACTCACCATTTATTTAAGAAAATGTATTACAGAAACTTATGTGCGCCTCTCTTTGCGCCTGCTCAGTTTTACATCCACCAGGTGAATACAAAATACATCTGTCTCTGCATTTTTCATCTTTTATTATAACTGTGAATGATATGGCAGCAGAGATAAAACTGCCCAAATGAGCACATATTGATAGTATAAGATACTTAACAGGGGGGGGGGGGGGGGGGACCAGAAGAAAATACTACATAAAACCACAAAACTAAACAGAAAGAGTTATGTTGCATCCAGAGATGGTATTAGATATTGCAGTGGAACAAAGTAGTTGTCACAGAGAAGCAAGAGTTTCAAGAAGGCAATACTAAGAATATGATGAGTTAAAAAGTTACTTAGAAGTGCCCAGGAACTATGTGTGAAGGTAAAATGAAAATTTTCAAGAAAAGTTATTGAAGACAGTGAGAGTATTAAGAAATGAAAACAAACTATTTTTCATTTATTAAATAGGGGATGGCACAGTAACTGTTGTTGTGGTCTTCAGTCCTGAGACTGGTTTGATGCAGCTCTCCATGCTACTCTATCCTGTGCAAGCTTCTTCATCTCCCAGTACCTACTGCAACCTACACCCTTCTGAATCTGCTTAGTGTATTGATCTCTTGGTCTCCCTCTATGATTTTTACCTTCCACGCTGCCCTCCAATGCTAAATTGGTGATCCCTTGATGCCTCAAAACATGTCCTACCAACCAATCCCTTCTTCTAGTCAAGTTGTGCCACAAAATTCTCTTCTCACCAATCCTATTCAATACCTCCTCATTAGTTATGTGATCTACCCAACTTATCTTCAGCATTCTTCTGTAGCACCACATTTCAAAAGCTTCTATTCTCTTCTTGTCCAAACTGGTTATCGTCCATGTTTCACTTCCATACATGGCTACACTCCATATAAATACTTTCAGAAACGACTTCCTGACACTTAAATCTATACTCTATGTTAACAAATTTCTCTTCTTCAGAAACGATTTCCTTGCCATTGCCAGTCTACATTTTATATCCTCTCTACTTCGACCATCATCAGTTATTTTGCTCCCTAAATAGCAAAACTCCTTTACTACTTTAAGTGTCTCATTTCCTAATCTAATTCCCTCAGCATCACCCGATTTAATTTGACTAACAGTAACTAACAACAGATATATATACAGCCATTTGAAGATTTCTTTAATCTTCTGAAATGTACAGTCATTTAGTCAGAAACACAGAAAGTGAATAATGAAAATGAAGTCTATTGTAAGTATTTCCGGATGAGGTGCATAAAGCTGTTTATTAAGAAAGGAAGAGTGCCTACAGACAATTGGGTTTCAACAAAAACTGATAAAACTAGAGGCAAAGTAATACAAGAGGAAATTGTGAAGAGCAAGACAAGTCAGTTTCACAAAACTGTAATGATGCAGTTATAGTTCTATTTCATAAGAAAATTTTTTTATTAAAATTACCACAAACCACAATAGCATTCAATCAAGCAAAGGAACAAACATGGACCACTAGACCATTTCCAATTAATGGACATTCAATTTGCTTATGACACCTTAGAGTTTGCTTCCAATGCAGACAAATTTTCACTAAAAAAAAAAAGGTCTGAGCACTATGGGACTTAACTGCTTAGGTCATCAGTCCCCTAGAACTTAGAACTACTTAAACCTAACTAACCTAAGGACATCACACACATCATGCCCGAGGCAGGATTCGAACCTGCGAGCGTAGCAGTCGCGCGGTTCCAGACTGTAGCGCCTACAACCGATCGGCCACACCGGCCGGCTTCCACTAAAAATGGAAGACATTCGTATAGTGAATTTTCAAGAAAGCTTAAAAATCCACTATAATAAAGCTAAAACAATGAAATCTATCACATCAAAAAGAAAAATTTTAAGTTAACAATCTGTGTGGTTTTGCACGTAGGGCAGATGAAGAAAACAATTGGATGAACAGAAGAGTAAAAATGGCCTGGATTGCTTTTTGTGAGTGAAGCAGAATTTTTAAATTGTAAATTCCAATGTGTGTGAAGAGGAAAGTTTACAGTCCCTGTGTATTATCTGCTTTGTTATGGAATTTGACTGCATAGAATCATTCAAATACTGAGGGTTGTCCACTGAGCAATGGAAAAATGAGTAGTAGGAATTACTAGGACAACAAACAAACCAGTGAACAAGTTGAGTGCAAGACCAAATTATGACTGAAATAAAACTGGAATTGAAGCAGGCGGGACTTGTAAACAGGCAAATGGATGGTAGGAGGATCAAGAAAATACACTGATGATTTCCAAGATATAAGAAATTAACAGTATAATGATTTAAAGAAAGGTGGATAGGTGACATTAGAAAACATGTAAGAAAAATACAGTTTCATCCTGATGAAGTTTTATTGCATGGAAAAATCTAGAGGTTCCACCCAGCAGTTGATGTCAAATGGATGACAACGACCACCACAACTGCTACTACTTCTGCTACTGTAGAAGTTACTGAAATTAAAAAGTGGCATAATATCTTCAATAAAAATGGAAAATTACAAATTAAAAATAACTGGTACTCCAGTAAAATGTATTTAAGACTAAAATGCTATGGCGGCATGAGTACCACACACGGGGTGACAGGTACAACAACAATGCACCTGACACATAATTTTTCATTATATTTCCACTAGAGAAATTCATGATAGAATGAGAAGACTGTATTTCAGTACGGATCAGAAGACTCTTGAGAGGATAAGTTATCTCGTATATATGGATAGATAGACAGTATCCTGAGTAAAGTTCTCCTACGATGAACCTGGGACGGTGATTGGAATTCTCTCTCATACCTATCACTTTAAAAAAAAAAAAAAAAAAAAAAAAAAAAAAAAAAAAAAAAAAAAAAAAAAAAAAAAAAAAACCATGTGAGGAAAGATCTAGTCAAAAGTGGAATCATAATCTGAAGAACATTTGGTGTCATAATAAGTTTTTTAAAAAAACTGGGTCTATCCAGAGACAAAAATGCAGCCAAAAGAGGGGGATGACAAAAATAAAAGGGTACTGAAGAAATAATAAAAAGTTACTCTGCCAAGAAGAAGTGAAAGTGGCTGTTTTATGGAACTAACAGAGTTTATCTCACCCAAGTATCTAAAAACATATATGTTTAATATTTTAATAGACTATGCAGAACAGTCAACATGCTCCACGAGCATCGTGCGAAAGGTATGGGAAATAACAGTCTGATATTTACAAAAGATATTTACGTATAAATGGAACTGAAGAATATCTTTACGAAAAATTCAGTCTTCATCATGGTTAGGTATAAGACATACCTGCTTCTCAAGGCTTGCTCTTTCATCAATAGTTGGCAGGCGACCAGATCTGCTGCCAAGACTGCTGCCAGCAGCGTAACCATCGCCGTCGTCACTGCTAGTGCTGCTACAGAGCTCCTCGTACTCCCGCACTTTAGCAAGGAGTTCTGAGAACTTCTCATCACTTGCTCGTTGCTCTGCCTCGGACAGGCGGCGTTCTTCATCCAGCTTTGCAGCCCAGTAGTCCTCGCAGCGTTCGTATTCCTGCCTCAGCAGTTCCAGGCTCACCTCCAGCTCAGCACACCGCTCACGCAGCTCCTGGGCTTCATTATTCTGTCCTTCTGCTGATACACCCTGTAGATCAGACAGATGGCTTTTCAATGTTGTGTTTTCCTGAGAACAGGCCTTTTTCTCAGACAGGATCTTCACAATTTCAATTTTTACTTGGTCCAGCTGGGATTCCAAGTCCCTGCAGTGCCTTTCCAGTTGCTCTACGTCTTTTTTCCCACTTGTGCTTTCTGCAGAGTCTTCTGATGGTATAGTATCACACTGCACTTTACTGACTGCTGATTTGGTAACTTTAAAAATATTATCAGTTTTGTCTTCTTTGCAATTTCTTTGGACGGAAGGTTCACAATTCTGTTTTTGAAGACTAGACAAGAACTCCTCATCCTCCATCAGTTCTTCTGCAGCTTGTTTTCGTAGTGTTTCGAATACCTGGTGATGAAATAGAACACATAATCATATTGCATTATAATTTTTACATCAAGAAATAATAATGTCAGGGAAAAAAAACACTAAAATTTTATATTTTGTTACAGACTGTAGCCATTTGAATTAATACACATAATCTGTCTTCAGAGCAGGTACAATAAGAATTGAGATATGCCTCTACAATTAAATCTTCCTGAATGGTGCACATATTTCCTGCACCGTGTTTACCTGATAATTCAGTGTACACAATAGTTCATTTTAAACTGTACACAAATAGTTAGGCAGCTGGTTCACCAAAAACAGTTTTAGTAAAGCTATACATGAATGAATTTCACAAATTTTAATGTAATAATGTTTCTCAACATATGAATATTTAAGTTACTTAAAGTTTTTCAAAAATGATGTTCTACCTGGAAACCTTATACCGATCATACAGACTACTGTTGTGAATATAATTATTAGTATATTTTTATAATGTTCTTCATGGAGACCTTTTATAAGTTTTCTCTTGTGAATACTTTTCATCTGTACTATTGTAACTCATGACAATTAGACTTCTTATTTACATATCTTGGTATCTAAACATGTAATATTACAAATACTGTAATGGAGCATGTTGAATAAATGAAATGAAAAATGTACACAAAAGGTGAGATATCAGCAAATATGTGAATAATTACTAAAACAGTTGGTGACATAAGCTACTTAGGAGGTAGAATGTAGAAGAATGTAAATCACATCTAGCTGCTACAAACGAAATGAAATAAAACAGACATATTCTAGATTGAAATGTTTTAAAACATTAACCTCTACATCCAAAAATAAATTTTCCTTACTTTCTTCAAATGACCCCTAACAAGATCTGAACTTCCCAGAGTCTTCGAACTCAGATCACAACATCTGTTCACTTTTTCTTGCAGGCAATCTCTTTCAGCTTCCCATTCCTATGTTAAAAATAAAAACAGCATTATCAAAATTAGTTTTTGTTCAGAAAATAAATACTTGCAAAAATAACTGTATGGAAACTACATTTTGACATGGACATTTCTAAGTGGTTGTACAGTAAAGTACTTTTCAAATTATGAATGTCAGTAAAGAAAATAGTAAGCCAGAATCACATCACACAATTGCAATCACTGTAATATGTTACATGGATAATTACAGTATTTGTTCTACAAGCAATAAGAATTTCTACAATAAAAGTCATGTTTTTTAAAGAATGATTGAGTAAAATATTAGTAAATAAATCCCACTGGAATGCTTGCTCATACAGAGACAACCATATGTAAAACATTTTGTCTAGTCTTTGAATGGTTAGTCTGGTTAGCACAATCTCCCAGATACAAATCAATTAGTTCTTTTTTTTAAATTCCTGGTTAGATCCGTCTATAGTTATTTCTTCTAGTGTGAAAAAACTACTGATGAGATGACTTAATGGAGGCCACAGATACCAAGAGGAGCGCAGCACAAGAGATTCAAGTAAAAAGCAAAAGCAGAAAGTTGTATGTCACATCTACTGACAATACTGTCCATTCAGTGAAATATTTGGATCTGCCAATATCTTGACAAAATACCTGATTGAGGACCTTCTGTCTTCCAACTTTTCTCCTGACTGCAGTAAGTGGGGAAATCCAATAGCATTATCAGCTCTGTCAACCAATGTCCTATTCTTTACAACATTAGATAAAACTGATTAAATTTTTTGTCAGTAAACAGGATTTTGTAGAGCTCATTACTGGAAGATTTGATTTATAAATGTCCGACTATTCACACATATGAAATAATAATGCAGTGTCTAACATAAAATAAATGCATGAAAACAAAGCTGCTGACAAAACTGCTTTTGCCATTTACTGTTTAAGGTACAATAATTAAAACTTTTTAAATGAGAGATCACAAAAATGTTTGTGTTTTCTCGATTTCTACAAACATTTCAACAACAAAATATGCACAAAGCATAATATGTTTGTAAACCAGTTAATGTTATCCACCAATCAGCTGCAGTGATGCCCAGTAAAAGTGTTAACGGAAAGCTGCAACCAGTTACCAAACACCAACTTTCATTTTTTGTTACCCAATAATGTATCTTATTCGATGTAACTTATTAGAATTTTACTCCAGCAAAATAAAAATATTTAAAGATAATCACATAAAAACACATTTCTTTCATTGCACTTGTTGTAATAATAAAATGGCTCATATTTTCTGGAAAATATTAAACTTCAGAGATAAATTGGAGTGCCATTCATTTTGTTTTAGTGCAGTGCTATAGTACAGAAGCTATTTCATAACAATATTAGTAAAAATTACTCAAAATAAAATGGATAATATACACAGACAACAGTGTTTATTGGTTATTATTGGTTATGCAAATGTACAAAAGTTAAATATCATAACACTGTGATATATAAATTTGTCCTCCTAACACACACACACACACACACACACACACACACACACTTACTGAACTATTTGTATAATAAGTACCTCTTTCCTGTTTCAACATATCCCCCTGTATTTCCCACATACCTGCATCTTGAAAAATTGATGTCCTGCATATTATGTGTTGCTCCCTTTGCAGTGTGTCACAACTTTCTATTCTGTCAGCCTTCTTACATTCTAACTTGTGGATGGAAAGCAAAGATTTAAACTTACAACAGATCCTACATCAGAACACAAATTACTTGCACTATCTCTTTCTGCAGATTCTTTTAATGTAACAACTATTTGTTGACAGTAATGAGTTTTAATACTGTAATTCCACTCTATTACTATTACAACTTTCCACTCTCTTACTATTATGACTCTTTTATATGTAATTATAATGCTAGTGGCCTGCTCACCTTTCCCTTCATAATTGTGTTGTTGCTGTTGACGATGATAATATTTTGTTTTTATCCTATCTTGTAGTGCTATCCCATAACCCTACACCATGACAGATTATATCATGCGGACAAAATGAATGCCACACCTACATAGTAGTGGCAGACCAATTCAAATCTTCAGAATGAAATTTTAACTCTGTAGTGGACTGTATGCTGATATGAAACTTCCTGTCACATTAAAGCTGTGTGCCGGACCAAGACTCAAAGTCAGGACTTTTGTCTTTCGCTCCCGAGTTCGAGTCTCGGCCCAGCAAAGAGTTTTAATCTACCAGGAAGTTTCGTTTCAAATCTTATTTCCTAGCATTATCTCAAAAGCTGTTCTTGGCTGAACACAAATTAAATTACAAAAATTATGGTCATGACTTCCCAAAAATCTGGCTATTATTACCTCCCTATTTTAGGTGACAAATGCCTTGTTGATCACCTATTTATTTAATTTCTGTTGGTTTTGCATAGTCTTTTTTCTTATTCTTTTGTTTCAGTCTAGTCTGCTCAAACTGGCATTTACGAACGGAGCCATGCTTCATCTTGACACATTCCATTTTATATTACCATATTTATTGTTCACAGAACAAGGAAAAAATGGACTAAGCTTAGTCACTGGAGTGTGTTTCCTGACAAACACTGACATTATTTACACTTGATAGTTACAAAAACTGTCAGTCGAATCTTCAAACACAGGAATCCAACATATCTCTCAAGACTTGTATTTGCAACTCTTTGCTCTCTATATTCGCTTTCTTTTGTATGCAGGATTACCCTGAATACCAGCAGTCTCCCATAACACTTGATGAAAGATTGTCCCTGAAATATAATATTAGTCAGTTTTTGTTTCTTAACAAAATTCACATTCCACCATGCAAGGGCATATAAGGTAAAGGAAAATGAATATACAGAATTTTATATACCAAAATAATCAAAGCATGTGATACAAAATTATTTATTTTCAGATATGCTACTAACATGCAGTTAAGGTTTAGAAATGCAATACAATTTCATAAAATCATGTAGCACCAATAAGTTGTATTCAAAAGATAACTAAGGAAATAGTTTTGCCCACATACTTTTAGGTTTCACAATCAGCAGATGTGTGTTGCAGCATGTTGCCAACATACACAGATAATGTGCGAAAGAATTATAAATATCTTTGGGATAAATTAGTTCCTACAGTTCAGTTCAAAACCCAATAGGCCAAGCTTTTTATATAAATTACTTAATGCTTTCTTTTAAATTTTTCTCATTAATGAAACACACATCATCATTACTATCTAATTTTTTTGTACAAGCCTACTCAAAAAATTTATTTAAAGCAATATTTGTAAGCCTACATAAGTTAAATGTCCAGTCTTTGTAACGCAGGCTGGAACTTGTATTCCATGTTTACAATTCGGTCCATCTGAAGAGAAGTTGAATAGAAAGTAAATTCAGTTTATTGGAATCAATGGAATGTATAGTCTGCACCATTTGTATGCAACAAATTTCATGTTTTAGAAGTAGAACATGATCTAAAAATCAAAACTCATTAAAAGACAACATCAATACAATAAATGAATTCACTTAATGATTAACTGATTACTACTGCAAAAATTTGCACCCTGTATTTTCCACATTAGTCTTTTGTGGAACAAAGATTCACACAGTAAGAAAATAGAATAGCTTGTTTGGAAAGAATATGTACATATATGAGAACCAAACTTTGCCAAAAAGACAATTGTAGTGAACTATGTAGAAGTCTTTTACTTTGTACAGAAAGTAAATAGCTACCTAATTTAACTCTTCTGCAATTTTTCTTGTGCATCACTTATCTATATTATTAAAAAATAATCCATAATGAAAATAGCACATTGATTAAAGTATTATGTTATGCACCCAGTACTGAATAAAGTACTGTATAAAAATATTAGCATTTTACAGTGATCACAAAATTCATGTACTTGTAACAATCTTCATTTGTATTTGCTTTCTGAAACATTTTGCATGAGGTAGATACATTTCCTTCAACTACTTTGTTGACAGGATGTTTTCAGTTATCTGCACAAACATTAAATAATTTATACATTACAATTTCTCCCAGCTATGGTTTGCTTTCAATGATATGTAACAGTAAATTAAAAATTAATGTCAGCATTTAGTTAATAGCGGTTGAAGTAATAAACTGTGACACTTTACTGACTATCTCTGAAACAATTTTGGAGTTTTAAATGCTTCCCGTAATTAACATCATAAAAGTGGATCTGATGAACATCTTACATCTCTGCTACGGAAAGACACACTTTTTTTATGCTGACATAAATATCAAACAGTCCCAAAATTGTTTTAAGAAAGTGAACAAAGATTTTAAATCTTATGTCAGAAACTATGTAACCACAGTAAACACAAATCTGAAAACACACAACAAATTGTTCCATTCTTCCAACGGAGACATGGAAATGAATCCCTTCACTTGGTTATTAATACAGTTTCCCACAGCATAGTATGAGATGTGAAATGTTTTAATTTTGTGTGTCTACTGTTAAATTTGTTTGTATTACAAGTAGTGTAGACCTTAAAATACACGAGAAGTAATTGAGATCTACAAAACACCTTTTAGTAAATAATATATAACTAAGTTCATCTTTGTAGGTTACAATCAGATTACATCATAATGAAAAAAAGCATATAATACGAATATTAACACTCAACAATTTACTGTACTTTTCAATTACTGGTTTCTCACAAATATGAAACTCTAAAATATACTATGCATTCACAAAAGTTTTACAGAGGAAACGTTTTTGCTATGAGCAAGAATGATTTAAAGCATTTTAATATCAGTAGAGGAAAGATTTCCGTAACCAACAGCTGAGGACTGAAGAAGTAAGTGGTCAAGCGAATGTTTGGGATTATACATACTTAATAACACAGTGAAAAACTAATACAAGGTGAGGATGCACTGTTTAGTAACATGACCTTCCTTTCCCATAATTAAAGTGATAAACCCTTAATCCCTGTGAAATGCAGTCTCACACAAGAGTCAATTTCTGTTGAACAGGCAGCAGGTTGTGGCAGTGACATAAGAATAAAAGAGTCTTGTAATGAACCTTTTCTCCACATAAAAACTGTGTGTTGTATCACAGCACATTGTGTGTGATGTCATGCAGAGAGCAAAAAAATCTTGTCTATGTGGAAGTAAACAGGATGGCTGTTCTGTGCTAAATTATCAATGTTAAAAAGAAACCATATATAGCAAGCTGTTTCCACCTTGACTGCCTACCCATGGGTAGATGTGTGCCTGCAGGCACAAGTGGACAGATGCGTGTGGGCAACTCAGGCATGGGTACTCAGGTAGTAGGGCCATAACCTTGAGATCATTGGCCTTCGTCAATGCCCACGGGTAAGGGTTTCTGACTGGCCCATACGTGATCAGTCAATATTGTACACAAAAATTCCAAATAGTGAGTTAACACTGACAATGCAAATATGGCAGTAAGACAATGTGATTAGCAGAAAACTTCAACCTAAATGAAAAATACTAACATTTAATTACATTTTTGGAATATGAGATTTCTTTTTATTCACAAGTAATGAAACATCTGCGGTCAGGCCCCACATTTCTGAAACGACAGAATGGTCTTCAATATTGGACTGTAAAGCTGAGGCCTTTCTGCAGTTTACTTTTTTTATTTTTTTTTACTCATTTACTTATTTATTTTGTGGCAGAAAAAGATATTCAGAAAAAATGTTGGTCACATTTCTGTGTAGTTTAGGAAACACTTCATTTTTAATCATGGTACCATTATAACAAATTAGTGCTGCTGTACTACCTGTACTTGAGCAGATAGCTATTTTATAAATAACTGCTTCTAATTATATCTCTGAAAGTACAGTAGCTGATGCAACTGAAATTGGATTGCTATGTATGTTCAAATCCTATCCCAAAACTCTGATGAATCTGCCAACGATTTACCAATAAACCATCAGATATGTGTGAAGATAATTGTAGATAAGGAAAACAGATGAAAAAATTGCCATTCCCTGTACCAAGGTGTCTCACAAATAGATATAGTTTGTCCATACATTTTATCACATATGTTGACAATCAGTACAGCCTTCCCTTGAAATATAGTATCTAAGTTATTTAAATGTCTCATAATATCAGTGAGAAAGGTTGTGCTGATGTAACAGAATGAGGCACCAATGGCATGTGAGACACAGTTGATGTAGGATAGTTTCATGTAGTAGAGCAAAGGGATACCAATAATAGGATGTCAATATGAAAACAGTAATTACCAGGGACTGAAAAATTTGCATTTTACGATGAATGAGAATTCTGCCTAAAAATGGGAAAACATGACATTACCTAATAGACGCTATTTCATATCAAATTGTATCCAGAGGAACTATTTTATCAGAGATGGTTTGAAATAGTTTTATTTTCAACATTTTAATATCGGAAATGTAACCAATTTTCAGTAAGTGATACTGGAACTGTACATCATCTCGCAAAGTCCAGTTTGGAAAGACAATGTGCATCAGAACCTGTTTGAAAAATAAAAAGTGCACCAGTGCAATATGTCAATGCACTTGATGCACTGGTGCCATGCCTCTTGTGGGCAGTTGTGTGGTTTCTTTAAGATGCACACCATGTAATGCAATGTTGCACTCAGCCATGGGATCTAGCATTTTATAACAAAGAAACACATACGTACATTTGTTAGCTAAAGCTAAGAAGTTGGTATAACACAAGACACTTTTAATGTGGCAAATTAGGTGGTGGATGTTCTGATTGGTGGTAGCATCAAAAACTGCTAGGGGTCGGGCCTGAACATTCTTGTTAACAATACTCTACCAACCCCCAAGCAACTGCATGGTAACCATTTTCGAATGCCTTGTGTTGTGCGTTGCTAGTTGTTTTCTCATTTTGAAATGAATGAAGTGACTAATCCTGGTCCATCATGGATTTCAATTACGAACACCAGAGATCCCTGTGACAATGGCATTCCTTGCTTTTAAAGAACACAGGCTTCTGCCCTGCGAGATGGAGTCAGTGCTTGTTTCCCTGCACTGCTCCGCTTTGTGCGATCAAAATTCCAGTTTGTTTATGCTCGCAGCTGGCTGTCACTATACGATATCCACACTTTGCATTATAGCCATTGAATAACAAAATCAGTCACATTTTTCAACTGTGCCGAAATTCTTTTCCTAATGTTTGAGTAGGGTTACTTTTGGTACTACTTCTACACTAAGTGCCTTATCAATTCTACCTGTAGTATTGTCAACCATGGGTCACATGGCTATGAATGCCCATGATGAATTAATATTCTGCAGATTTTGTAATCACCAAATTGGGCGGGAAAGGACAAAGAATGTTAAGAAACACCTGAAATCAAAGATACATACAGCTCTCTGGAGGGAAAATGCTGTTGCTTTTCAACAGAACCACCATTTGTTGAAAGCTTAAATATAGTCAAACAAAGAATACAAAGGCCATTTCGGAAAAAAAATCTGTTGAAGTTTTTGCAAAAGAAAACATTCCAGTTAAAAAGTTCCCACCCAGTGTTTTTTTAAAAGTGAACTTCAAAGAACTAAGGCTTTGTTTGTCTTCACTCATGAATCTTGACAACCTTTTAAATTTGTGCATCTTTAAAAAAAAAAAAGCAAATTTTGGCAAAAATATATGCAACAACAGATTTGAATTTCACAAAAATAGATTCTAAATTCACAAAATGGATTTATATTTTGCAAAAACATACAAAAATTTTGCAAAAAAATATGCATATTTTGCCAAAAATAGATGTCAGTTTTTGAAATTTCACAAAAATATACATGAATTCTGCAAAAAATACATGTGAATTTTGCCAAAAATACATGTGAATTTTGCCAAAAATACATGTGAATTTTGCCAAAAATAGATGTGAATTTTGCCAAAAATACATGTAAATTTTGCCAAAAAGAGAAGCTACATTTTCTGATCCCTAATAATTACTGGGTCACTTCTCATGAAAAGATGTATCCAGGAAATCTCTCTCACTCAGATTTTTCTTGAGAGCTGGCTGCAACACGAAGTATAAAGGTCTGAGATAGTTAGGAGTCATGGAATGTACATCAGAAAAACAGATTATGTGCCATAGGAAGGTGTGTGTTCATTGTTGCTGATAGAAGTACGGTCTCTCTTGAGGTAGCATTTCACTGTGATAGTGAAGTTGTCTGGTCACATATAACATGTCTAACGAAATAAAGTTGTTGGGTTTTTTATTGGCCACCTGAATGCACTGTGACAGATTTAGTCATTCGAAGATCACCTACTATCAGTAGCATGGAAATACCCAGTACATGCAGTATTAAAATACCTACTAAATATAGACTGGGATATCTATGGATTCATTGCAGGGGGTACAGACAGACAGTCTGGTAAAGTAATTTTGAATACTTTTCCAAAAACTCTCTTGAGCAGCTAGTTCGGCAGCCACACATAATGGAAATATTTTAGGCCTTGTAGCTACAAACAGGCCTGACCGTATTGACATCAGTATAGAGACAGAGATTAACTACATTGCTACCATCATAGCAACTAAAGTTATTAAAATACATCAGTCAAGAAGGGTAGGAAAGCATTTCTGTTACAAAGAGCAGATAAGAAGTTGTTAGCAACCCACTCGGACAATGAACTGACATCATTCTGTTCCAAAATGATGGACGTAGAGGAATTATGGGCAAATTTTACAAATTGGAAATCGTGCTCTGCAAAAGTATATGCCAAGTAGGTGGATCAAGGAGAAAAAAGATCCACTGTGGTTTAACAATGAAATTCAGAAAATGCTGAGGACAGAAAGACTGTTTGCATGCTTGGTTCAAAAGAGAATGTGCAAATGATGACTGGCAAAAGTTTATACAGATTCAGACCTCTGTAAGAAGATCGATGCGCAAAGCATACAACTGCCACTGTAATACCTTAGCAAAATATCTTGCCGAGAACACAAGCAAATTATAGTTCTACATAAAATCGCTAAGTGGATCTAATGCTTCTATCCTGCTGCTTGTTGACCAGTCTGGTGTGGCAGTTGAAGATTGCAATATTTAGTGTTTCAGAAAATGTTCGCTAGGGAGATTCATAAACATTGTTTGACCATCGTACACACTCCTGTACAGAGGACACAGTAATAGGCATCCCTGACATACAGAAACATGTGAAACAGTTGAAAACAAATAAGTCATTAGTTTTACAAAGAGTACTCTATGGCACTGGCCACCTACATGCAGACTGTTAACAAAGGTATGAGCAAGATGAATAGGTTCCCAGTTATGCGAGTGGCTTAAAGACTTCTTTAAGTAATAGAACCCAGTATGTTGTCATGGAGAGTGTTCAGGGGCAAGGGTATCATCAAGAGTGCTCCAGAAACGTGTGACAGGACTGCTGTTACTTTCTATATACATACAAGACCTAGGGTGAACAGCAATCTGTGGCTGTTTCCTGATAATGCTGTAGTGCATGAGAAGATGTATCATTGAGTAACTGTAGAAGGATACAAAGTGACTTAGACAAAATTTTCAGTTGGTGTGATGAGTGGCAGCTGGCTCCAAACGTAGAAAAATGTAAGTCAGTGCATACAAGTAGGAAAACAAACCGTAATGTTTGAATACAGCATTAATTGTGTGCTGTTTGACAGAGTCATGTTATTTGAATATCTGGATGCAGTGCTGCAAATGGATATGAAATGGAATGAGCATGTAAAGATTGTGGCATGGAAGGCTGACTTTGGTTTACAGAGACAATTTTAGGAAAGTGTGTTTCATCTGTAAAGGAGACTGCATACAGGAGAATAGTGTGACCCATTCTTGAGTACAGCTCGAGTATTTACGATCCACATGAGGTTGGATTAAAGGAAGGAATTGAAGTAATTCAGAGGCAGGCTGCTAGATTTGTTACCAGTACAACGAACGACATGCAAGTATTATGGATATGCTCCGGGAACTCAAATGGGAAACCCTGGAGGGAAGGTGATGTTCATGAAATGAAGAGAACGGGCATTTGAAGCTGACTGCAGAATGATTCTGCTGCATAGGATCATGAAGATATGACAAATTAGGTCTCCTATCAGGGCATATAAACATTTTCCCCTCATTCTATTTGCGAAAGGGAGAAGAAAATTACTGATATTGGCACAGGATCCCTTCGTCCCACACCATACTGTGGCTTGAGGGAGTATGCATGCAGATGCATAAAATGTCTCTATGGGTACAACATGCAATTTTGGTAAGGAACTGAAATCAACTGCAAACTAAAAATACTTTCATATGACACTGACAACCTCAAAAATTTATCAAATGTTGGTAAGGGCTGCAGGAACATACTCAGAACATTATTGTTTCCATAATCAATTATCTACTGCTAAATACACAGACAATAACTGACAGATGATATGAAAATTGTATATTGTGAGATGAATAAATTTCATTTCATGTTTCACACTACAGCCGCACCATTTGTTTATAGAGCTATTCTGCAGTGTACACTTGCTGTAAAACTTACTGAGTTCATGGAAAGGATAGAACACTACAGTGTAATGTCCTGTCAGTGACATTATCATCAGAGATAGTGCCAAAATTCAAAATCAAGATATATGTCTGTGTTTGTAGGAAATTCTTAACATATTAAAATATCAAACTCTTGAAAACTATAAGCCACATGTCAGACATCCTCAACTGCTTATGACAAAGTGGAGGAAGGACATTATGGAGAAGGTAAAATAGATGGAAGGATGGAGTGCGTAGGTAGGTAAATTCAAATTATTGAGAAAGAAACCAAAATATGCAGTTCTGGAACTGAGTAAGATTATCTATTACTTACATGTACAAGTGTTGTAAGCTACATGTACCCATTTGTTAATGACTGCTACTGTGAAACAACTGGCAAAGTTTTTCGAAAAGCAAGGGAGATGTAATGCAGCTTTATAATATTACTAATAAAAGAAAGATGAATTTTGAATAATTTGATCGTATCTCCATAATACTGACATCACAGTTTATAATCAGTTCCCTATGTATGCAATGTATATATTAAGGCTGCCAGGAAATAACACAATGCTAGGTCTAAGTATAAACAAAATACAATAGCTTTTTAAGAACATCACATAAAACTGTTTATATATGACAGACACCCATGTTGCATAAGGTAATTTATCCAAGAGCTTGTTAAGGCAAAGCAGACACTCCATAAAACATCTTTTTTCCACATCACTCTTATATAATAGGTAGATATAATAAATTTACATCAACATTTCAATATTTTCATAAATAACACAAAATCATTTGTAGTTTTACTGTCCAGCAAGGATGTATTGTCCAATTAGTATTTTTTTAAAAATAGATGACAGAAATGTGCTGCAATGATGTTAAACCATTCAACCATCAACTATAGCACAGGCATGTCTGCTTACCAACACCTGCAACAGGGCTGAGACACATTCAAATCCAACACCATTCCTTTATTTGTGTGTGTGTGTGTGTGTGTGTGTGTGTGTGTGTGTGAAAAGGGGGGGGGGGAGGGGTAGCATCACTCCTCTCCTACATGGGATCTGAGGGCAGTAAGATCATCCTCTTCTGTTGTATACATAACCAATGACCTGGAACAATGACTATAGCTCTGATATTGCAAATTAAATGAAACAACAGCAATAATTCATGAAAGGCTTGGAAACAGAAAATAAAAAAAATATTGTTAACAACAGATTTTATGGCAGAGGAGAGCTGAAAGCAAAAAACATGTGAGTTGATCTCTACAATTCAGTAAACTGAATAATAAAGAATGAGAAATAAAAGGAAAGTGCAAAAAGATTTGGTTACTTGATTCTTCTGTAGCATTGCCTCATTGTACATATTTTCCCAGCAAATTAAAAACTAGAATTCCACATGTCACAGTCAGTACTGCGAGTGAAATGGAACAGAGCCAGCAGCAGTGTTCTGGAAGGCTTCCATGAAAAGAAATGCCACCATAGGTGATAGTCAGGATACCACAGCAATTGAATTTTCTTGCCATTTAAAATATATTGGTGGCAAATAATGTCTCAGAAGACCACACAAACATCTGGCAGCAGACATTGTTCTAGAAATAGCACATGCAGCAAAACTTGGTGGATATGCTAATGAGTTAGCGAGGAACAGATTTACATTGGAAAAAAATTAGTTCCAATTTTGACCGCCAGATGCAAATCTGGTGCTGTACAGCATCTCACTGACGTCCCCAGTGCTCAAATTGTGTATGTGGTGGTTAATAATAACACCAACATTATGCCTTTCTCACGTGTTTGACCTAATGTCTCGTTCCTAATACATTACATAAGGAAACAGCTCTATACTTCGTTCTTGCATTCGTAGCACCAGATTTGGCACCTGGTGGCCAAAATTGAAACTAACTTCTTCCAGTGTAAATTGATTCTGCATTAACATATTAGAATATCTACCATGTTTCGATGCCACACAATAATTACAGCCCACACTGGACCTCTGTGTGTAGCTGCACTTTGATTATAATCTCATAGTACTAATGAGGAGTTGAATTCTTGAAACAGAGGCCAGTTAAGTTAGATAATATGACATGGTTCAGAACCTGAAGAATTGCATTTGTGTTTTACACAGCTTCCATGTGGAACTTTATACAATTGATACAGTTCGTACACTACTGATGGCAAATTTTCTAGGGAGAGCAGAAGCAGCCACCATAGGACACAGGCTGAATGACAGTCATTTAAAGAGCAAATCTCATAGCAGTAGAGAACCAATTTCATAATGATAAAGGAGCAGATACACCTTATGAGTGCCACAAAACAAGTGTCAGTAATTGTCCTCAATGTTTATGTCTCAAATAAAGTAATATAGTTAGGATATCAGCTCGAAAATAAAAATAAAAAGTTTGAAACTGATGTTAATTATCTTTGGCAAACAGCATGTTAGCTTCTGTCTCAGGCTAATTTTTGTTCATTTCTTTTATGATTTTTTGCCAGTATGAGTGAACGGCATTGTCAAAGCTTCATTCTTTGTTAATGGTGGCCACCGGCAATCAAGGGTAAAGCTTTGACAGTGCCAGCCACTTGTGCTTGTGTAACATCAGAAAAATATGAAACAAAAGTTGGGCACCAGCAACATGAAGGATTGAAAGTGTCAGCCACTCGTGCTGGCAAAATGTCAGAAAAATATCAAACAAGCATCAGCCAAAGAACCTGATACGGAAGCCAACAGGTAGTTTGTCGACAAGTGGCCACAAAAGCTTCAGAAATGTTGTAAACTATCTTTATTATTGTAGTGGAGTTGAATGGTTCAGTTGCTCATTATATTTCAATCTAGCAGTAGCAGAATCAACAAACATCTTGCAAACACCTCTCTGCCGTCTATATAAATCCTCAATATAAATGTAAGTAAGTCACACTGTGAATATTAATACTGAAACAGTTATAACTTCTTGGGGCAATTCTTTTCTGAAAATGTAGGTATTGTTTTCCTTAAATACTAATTTCTCTGCTTAAGAGAGTTATGGATAGTGGATATTTTACAATTAAGATCTCCATGTCCAAACATTTTGCTCTATTCCTTCCTGAACAAGGAATTTACACACCTCTCCATTTTGCATCAACATAAGTGTTCTTTTTTTATAATTCTAATCAGTTTCCTGACTATATCTTAACATCTTTCTACAGGTCCATTCAATTCATCTTGTCTCACAAATCCATCTGACAGATTGGCTTCAAAATAAAAGAATACCCATGCTTTTTTCTTTGTTTGGACAAATGGGTTCTTTACAACAACTGGACTGAAATTTCTTGTAAGCAGTCTTAATAATATTCACAATATATTAACTATCTTATCTTTACTGCATAGTTCTTTCTCCTTCCACTTTCCACACTACAAAAATTACCATGTGGTTCTGTTCATTGTATTACACCCCTCGCAATGGTTAAAGCACATATAGAGTTCTGATATTTTTACAGCTATTCCAGTAACAGCATTCTTCTAACACTTTCCACTCATTCCAGTGGTAAAATTAACTCACCATAAGCTTGCTGTTCTGTTGTGACAGCCTTTGCTCCAACTCAGCAATGCGCATTTGTAAGCGCTCAACTTCAGACCTGTCCTTGGTTATTATTTCAGCTGGATGAGGAAAAGTTCTTACATTATTTCCTGTAGTTTCATCATCCTAAAACAGCAAAGAAGAAGCAAAACTGACAACAACTGAGCAATAACATCTGAAGACAGAAAATGAGAGGGAATTTGTGCTAGAAAAATTTCTCATCAGATAAGAAAAAATCCTGGAAATAATACACAATTTACATTAGAATCGTAATGAACCCACTTTCAATATATAGTATTTTAGTTTTACAATTTATTGCATGCAATGTAAAAGTAGCAATTTCTTTTAAAATTGCAGAATTAAGTAAACAATATATGCTTCACAAAACACTAGGTGTACTGGGTGGCCAATTCTACATAAAACTTATGGAGCAGTTCTTTTCATGTAATCATTTTTTAAACTTTCAACAGATTGAAGCTACATGCTGGATTGGGACGCAAACCTGAAACATTATCCAGATTCATTTTGGAGGCAATTTTTTGTTTCTTCTATAATATGTGTGAGAAATTTGTATGCAACATGAATTTGTTTTGAGTCTTTGAAAATCAAATTGAATAACTGACAAATTTCAGCGCATTCATAGCTAGGGAGCCCGGCAATGCTTCACAATTGCCAAATGTGTATTGGAACTGGATATATGTCCTCATCTCCTTCTCCCACCCCCATTATGTCCATCACCTACTCTTCCCTCCCCCCCCTCCCCCTCCTGCTCTTTGTTTGCTTCCTCCTCCTCCCTCTGTACATGTTGTCCTTCCCCTCCTCTCTCTTTGTCTCCTCCTTCCCCATCTCTATCATCATTTCCGCCCTCCTCCCTCCACTTGTCTCTTCCTATCTCCTCTATCCCCTCTCCCTGTTCTTGGGCTTTGTTTACTGTTACTGCAAACGAAACCTCGATTGGGAACTGAAGTCACTTAAAATGAGTGGGTAAATTGGTTGGGCTCATTGGTATATTGTGTACAAGAGACGTCTCTCCAACTGTTGGGCCTGTGAGGATAGTAGCTCCAATGACAGTATTTTGTATAATTTTAAACTGTGAACGAGGAGGTTTACAAAGTTTCAGACGATTCAGATTCCATAGCAGTATTCTTATAAATCAATAAGCCATAAATGCAAGTTATTAGGTTTTTTTAAAATTTTTATTTAAACTAAGGAGAAAGAATATATAAGGGAGAAACAATTTGTGTAATGGTTTAAAAGTCCTGCTATAGTTATTAAAAGTGACAGAGGAAAATAAAACTAAACCACACATTTTGATGGCACAACACAGCACGGCATTTTCCTTCTGGTAACCAGTTTTAACAGGAAACCTGTACTGTACATTGTTATCTAAAAATATATATAGTCTATGTTAATCTGAATTTGTATTAAAGTATCGCATAAAAATCTGAAGTAAATCTGTCAAGAACTTTGAGACTTTTGAAACAACATTTCCTCTTTGTATATTATACAGAGTGATTCACGAAGATATGCAAATATTTTAATATGTTGTTTAGTTACGGAGTTACGACTAATAAAAGATTTTGCCTGAAATTTAGCAACTTCGCTAATATGAAGCCATCACAAAGCACGATATCCATTTATTTTGTTGTTATTGGTCTGGCGAATCTAATAAAACAAAGAATGTAGAAATGTTTATGTCATTGTTAGCAACCATTAGTGAGTTGTTTGTTGTTTCCTAACCTTGAAACGAGCTAGTTGTCTGTATTGTTCAGTAGAAGAACATAATAACAACAGTGTATTAAAGTGAAACCACGTAGTAACTGTTGTACTTTGTAGATTATCTGACACATTCATGCAGTTTCAGTTAACATTATTACCATCATTTTTCTAAAATTAAATTCTCTATAACTTCTGTTGAAAACTTTGTGCAACTGTTTGGAATTTAAAAAACAAATTGGGCCATGTAGTTAATAAATTAAAAATTTTACACAATTACTTCTTTGCTTCTATTGATGTTCTGGTAAACTACAGCAGATACATGTCTGGGACATGTTTTATTAGATTCACCAGATCAATAACAACAAAATATATAGAAATCATGCTTTACTTTAACCTTGTACAGTTTTGCGATGGCTTCATATTAGCGAGGTTGCTACGTTTAAGGAAAAATCTTTTATTAGTTGTAACTCCGTAACTAAACATTTGCAGACATATGTTTACATAAACTGTTTTCTTTACTTTTACTTGTAGAATAACATATTAAAGTATTTGCATATCTTCGTGAATCACCCTGTATATACAGGGTGTGCCAGAAGTCACATTTGGAAATGTTTCATGTTATTACGCTGAAATAAGAAGCAACAAGAAGAGCAAACAGGAACATAAAACGACTCCCTAGCTATCGCAGAAACTGTATTTAACAGAAAAAGATACATGCAAGAATGGCATAACACAGAAAGAAATGGTCTTACATATTTCAAACTCTGTCTGTATGCTAACCATCACATATCTCATGATCACTCCATTCACTGACGATGCAGAGTTGAAATAAATGGAAATCTCCTTTCTTCATCCAATGACGCATAGAGATTCTGGGAATATTCATCTCTGCCAACCACTACCTTGTTGATTTGGCTGGTGAACAACGCAATGATGCATTTAAGCTTTCAGTGACTTCATTATTGTTGTCATATTTATTAGGTCTTCCACTGTGTGGTGTGTCTGTTACAGAACCAGTTGCAAAGGCATTTCTTTCCAGTTTCCGAAGTTTGGTCTCTGTTAGGGCTTTTTTCTCCAAGTGATTAGAAAGTGTTTCCTAATTTTATCATGTGTCTCAACCATTTGTTCCTTTTCATGGACCCATATGCTAAGAAGGAGACATTCTTCAATGGTGAATCTGCTCGTATTTAACACAAACGTTTACAAGTGTTATCTTGGTAACAAAACAGAACATGGTCACATGCCATAGCATTCGTCAGAACTACAAGCAAAACAACATGATCACACACCACAGTTTCAGTGTGTGTTGACTGCACTGTTGTAATTTGAGTGATCTCTGCCAGAAGACAGGCATGCTAAGGCAGGAAACAATATTTTCAACCTAGAATATACATCCAGATCCATGTAACTGCGAAACACTATATAAATTTATTGAAAACATTCCAACTGACTTCTGGCCCACACTGTGTATATTTATATGCTATATATATTACAAAAATACATAGCCTATGTCTATTCTAACATTCATCACAGTATTGTGTAGAAATCTGAAGCAAAGTGGTAAAGAACTTTCGAGATTGATGGTAACAATGTCTCGTCTTTAATAGGAGTAATAATAATAGTAGTAGTAGTAGTAGTAGTAGTAGTAGCACAGATGAAATGGTTGCTGGGATGTTGATGACCACTTTCATCAGAGATTACCTGACTGAAAATAAAGCTTTCATTACTATTTGCCTTTTACTAAAGTTTATTGTGCAGATTACATCTGTATGATCTTTTAAGTGATAACTCAGATAACTTACAGAAACCGTAGATACATCATTTTGTAGCAAACAATCCCAAGTTTTATATAAAAGTGTCAAGTATCATTTTGGATTGATGTGACTATCATTTGTGATGCAGCAAACATCCAACTAGTAATAAATTTCTTCCTACATTCACTGCAGCAAATCAGGCATAACTTGTGCAGTGGTAGCATAACTTGTGCAGTGCTAGCGTAGATTCAATTTTTGAGGTCAGCTAAATTATTTGGTGGGAGAGGAATGCCAGTGTTGCTTTCCCTCCTCTGTTCGACATAATCAACACATGGGCAACCTGGTGATTTATCGTGTCACTGTGTACAATCCATCTCAACAAAGTTCTTGTGCCAACAGTAAATTGTAGATCTGCATGGAGATTCTTTAGTGTATTCAGTGCCAAATTTATGCTGAACAGTTGTTGCAGTGTTCATTTCATGAAACCAAAGCATGCTCCAAACCAGTAAACGTAGCCATTTTATTGGCTGATGCTCCTGGTGGCAGAATGGGGTACTGATGCACTACAGAAATCAAACTTGAGGTTGTGTGCTTCAAAATGACATCTACCGATTCTGCAAGTTACCTGAATAAATTTCTATATCATTTCATAGTTGTAAAGTCCTTTTTGACTTACCCTGTATTTTGAAATGTGTTATATATAATATTAACATAAATTCTGCAAGTATGTATTATCGTCATTATGCTGTATTAAGCAACAAAGTGGAGGTTCATTTTGCAATAAACTATCTAACTTGAGAAGTGAATACTTTGAAGTAGATGGTTATTAAAAGAAAATTCTTATTGAAAATTAGAGTTACTGTAACTATTGGCAACACACTTTATGGTAAACAACATTCAACTGCTTTCAGTCACAGCAGGAAGGTAATCAAATTAGAATCACAATATTTGCAAAGCCTTTACTAACAGCGTGTCATATGCAAAGATTAAGAATGAAATTTATTCCACCTAAATACACTCCTGGAAATTGAAATAAGAACACCGTGAATTCATTGTCCCAGGAAGGGGAAACTTTATTGACACATTCCTGGGGTCAGATACATCACATGATCACACTGACAGAACCACAGGCACATAGACACAGGCAACAGAGCATGCACAATGTCGGCACTAGTACAGTGTATATCCACCTTTCGCAGCAATGCAGGCTGCTATTCTCCCATGGAGATGATCGTAGAGATGCTGGATGTAGTCCTGTGGAACGGCTTGCCATGCCATTTCCACCTGGTGCCTCAGTTGGACCAGCGTTCGTGCTGGACGTGCAGACCGCGTGAGACGACGCTTCATCCAGTCCCAAACATGCTCAATGGAGGACAGATCCGGAGATCTTGCTGGCCAGGGTAGTTGACTTACACCTTCTAGAGCACGTTGGGTTGCACGGGATACATGCGGACGTGCATTGTCCTGTTGGAACAGCAAGTTCCCTTGCCGGTCTAGGAATGGTAGAACGATGGGTTCGATGACGGTTTGGATGTACCGTGCACTATTCAGTGTCCCCTAGACGATCACCAGTGGTGTACGGCCAGTGTAGGAGATCGCTCCCCACACCATGATGCCGGGTGTTGGCCCTGTGTGCCTCGGTCGTATGCAGTCCTGCTTGTGGCGCTCACCTGCACGGCGCCAAACACGCATACGACCATCATTGGCACCAAGGCAGAAGCGACTCTCATCGCTGAAGACGACACGTCTCCATTCGTCCCTCCATTCACGCCTGTCGCGACACCACTGGAGGCGGGCTGCACGATGTTGGGGCGTGAGCGGAAGACGGCCTAACGGTGTGCGGGACCGTAGCCCAGCTTCATGGAGACGGTAGCGAATGGTCCTCGCCGATACCCCAGGAGCAACAGTGTCCCTAATTTGCTGCGAAGTGGCAGTGCGGTCCCCTACGGCACTGCGTAGGATCCTACGGTCTTGGCGTGCATCCGTGCGTCGCTGCGGTCCGGTCCCAGGTCGACGGGCACGTGCACCTTCCGCCGACCACTGGCGACAACATCGATGTACTGTGGAGACCTCACGCCCCACGTGTTGAGCAATTCGGCGGTATGTCCACCCGGCCTCCCGCATGCCCACTATACGCCCTCGCTCAAAGTCCGTCAACTGCACATACGGTTCACGTCCACGCTGTCGCGGCATGCTACCAGTGTTAAAGACTGCGATGGAGCTCCGTATGCCACGGCAAACTGGCTGACACTGACGGCGGCGGTGCACAAATGCTGCGCAGCTAGCGCCATTCGACGGCCAACACCGCGGTTCCTGGTGTGTCCGCTGTGCCGTGCGTGTGATCATTGCTTGTACAGCCCTCTCGCAGTGTCCGGAGCAAGTATGGTGGGTCTGACACACCGGTATCAATGTGTTCTTTTTTCCATTTCCAGGAGTGTATCATGGGAATATGGATGGCAGACGCTGTATATCAGTAATACTATTCGAACAAACTCTGCTGTTTCCTACAGAAAAGATATGACATACAGAAGCTTCTGTATTCTCACTACAAAAGATAACACATGAAAATTTGATGGAGAAAACTTGATGGCCACTCGAACAGCCAACAAATGGGATATGGGTAAGTCCACAAAAAGTTGCTCAGAAGTTCTGGTTGATAAGAGGATCTACACTTTTCATCCAATCTCTCGCAGATCAGTCTGGGGTTGAAACTAAAGACAGCAGACTGATATCAGAAATATTAAGTCCCACATTTAAAATTGTATTCACATGCATGGGGTGTCTCTTACAAGAGTTATCAGGCATATTTTATCTGGTGTTTTGGGATGTATCTGCAATTTCACTATTGTGATGTGTAATAGGAGTCATCCAAACAAATACTGCTCATGACTTCTTTCATAAGATGCCCACCATCGATGGAAAGAGTCGGTCTGTTTCCCATTATGAACAAAATAACTTTTAACGTAGATTTTTATATGTCTATTCAACAGAGTGGTTCCCAATTAGTCTAGTGCAACATTTGTTTTATTGATATGTATTAAGATGGAAGTAAAACTCAAAGAATAACTAGTACTCCAGTAACAATAGCACTGTCCTGGCCCATGCTGACTGCTACTACCGAGCAGCAATCCTACTTAATTTCTGCTGTAGTGCTGGCTATTCTTCATGTTTTATTGTCGCAGTACTGCAAGTAGGAATGCCATGATTCCCTCTTACTGGCTTCCAGAAAAACCTTTGACATTGCATCACACTGTCAATTAATAACCAACTTACATCTGGAAACAGTATTTTCAACCGGATTAAATAGAGCCCTACATATGAATGAGAGTAGCATCAGGTGTGCCCCAAGAAACCATTACAACACTGCTAATGTTCTGAAAACATACAGGATGAACCAAAACTCCACCGAAAGACTTTCCGGTGTTGTTTGAGTATACATTGTGAATATTCTGGTGCAAGAGACACATGGTCTCTGGCAGCTTATTACAGTGTAACAATAAAATTATCATTTATTCGGTTGTTACCACAATCATAGCTTCACAACAGAAAAGAACCGTGTAATAAGCAAATCTCAAAAAGTACAACACACAACACAGACTAATGCATAACCAAGATGTGGTTGCCGTCACGCTGCTCTTCCACTACATTCACTGAAAGCATACATGAGGTGCATATCGGACAACCCTTCATCAGCAAACCTACCCACAGTACTACTGTGTACCATTGTTAATGTACAGGAAACAAAGCCCTAGACAGATCCGAGAAGCACTGAATGCATGCTTGAGGGCAATGGGTTAAAGAGGGCATTACTGTTGTTAACAGCAGCAACCACGAGTGTATGGAAACTAGACAAATAGCTCATACTGTCGACATCTGCAATGCTGTGCACTTTTATCAGTGTAATATAGATAACTGTAGCAAAAAATAAAATATTCATTAACTCTCACGTGCTCCCGGAGACCACAGGTCCCTACACCAAAATACTCAGAGAGAATCCCACAGCAACTTCTGAAAGCTTGTCAGGGGAGTTCTGGTTCACCATGTATATACAATTTATCGGACAGGATCAGCAGCACTTGCACGTTGTTCACATATGATCCTGTTGTCCAAAGGAAAGTATCATTGTTGGACTATCATAATGGAATGCAGTAAAACTTCGAGAAGATTTCCACTTAGCACAATGAATGGCAGATTTATTTAAAAGTGAATAAATGCAAGGTAATGTCAATAACAAAGGAGATGGGTCCAATTGCAAGAATAGCAACAAACATCTGAAGCTCCCCTATATTTAAAGACTTAGTAGTAGTACCAAGAAGCCATATGAAATCTGTAGCATGGAATGCAAACTGGCAGACTTAGATTTGTTGGAAGGGTTCTCAGAAAGCTGTCCTCCTGTAAAGGAAACCACTGGTAAGAGATCTGTATGTCCATTTTTACAGCACTGCTCTAGCATTTGGAGTCCTTACCAAGTTGGGCATGACAGCAGCGCTGAACAAATTCAGAGATGCAATGCTAGAACTGCAAGATGTTGGTATGGCCCATATTTAACAGCACTTGGAAATCTAATCTTTACTGGTGATTTTTTTTTAAGAACTGTGTCATACTGCTTTAGGAAACTGATGCCTGGACACTCCTATAAGTATGAATAGAACTGGAAAAGTCCAAACCACAAGGTTCCTTTGTTAAATGGAAATATTTGGTAGAGGGACACATGAGGTAAATTTAGAGAAGTCTGTCAATAAATAGGGACCATGAGGATAAAATACAAAAGCTTCGGCCACATAAAGTACCTTTTTTATCTTACCTGATACACAAACAGAATACAATAGTCATTGTTAGGTTACCTTATAACACAAATATCATAACCAACATTAGTCATTAATTTATGCTAATTACTGTTAAAAAGTGTAGAGTAGAAAACTTAGTGTCCTACACTTTGCCTTTAACTGCACAACCAGGCTTAAACTTCTGCCATTTCTGTCATAGAAAATGTAACTTAGTTGTTCTGTCTAGAAAACAGCTAAGAAGTAGTGAATAAAATAGTGAATTTCAATGCTAGATCTTTATTGTGCTGATGAAGTTGTAAATATTATAATTACTACATATACACATTTTGTGCTTCATGTTGCAGATTCACTTGTGTTAGTATCAACACCAATGATGATGAATATTAGCATACAGGTCATCAGAAAATAGGCAAACAGGTAGCTCAAACTTTTGACTCACCCTATACAGTGCAGGATTTGAATCCAAAGACTCTGGTTCATCCACATCAATGTCAGCATCCACAATGCACTGACTCTTAGCAGAAGGATGTATCTGAAGGCCTGAAATTGTCAAGATATACGTGAAGTATATAATTTGTGTACAGAAAGGAAGTTTATTTTGGGGCACATTAATAACCACCAGAAAACTATGTAGGAACAGAATGTTCCACACATTCAATAGCCATGTAGTGTGATTTTCATATGGAAGTAGCCTAATAAACATCATACCATACTTACAATTTATTTTTCATTCAGTTTCATCTGCGATTGCATATGCATCTAAAAATAAAAGTAAATACTAAAGACTTTTCCCAAACAAATAACCTGGCAATATAGAAAGTCTACACATTGTATCATCACTGGAAGTGTTGCCTCCTGCTTTGTTTCTTCTCCCGACACAGCAAATGCATACTGCAATTGTTTATTATTTTTGTCACTGCAGCTTATTTGTGAAGCTGCATGTCTTATGTTCCATATCTATTAATTGACACCTGTTTCAGTAACAAAAGGCTACCACAATTAAGCAGGCCTTTTACTTTTGTGACTCAGAGATTAAATACTATTACCTCTCAAAGGCCCTTTCCATCTTATGCAGTTATGCATGATGATAATTTAAACATTATTATTTCTCCAAAAGTATCTGCCTTATGTCATTGACTGTTACAAGATAGAACATATCTCACTGATGAATGTTACAACAGTATTAATAACTACTACAATTCAATAATAAATGACTGAAGGAAATATCAATTTCTGTGTGAATAAAATTATATGATCTAAAGCAACAAGTACCTATGAAAACTCTTGTCACAAGCAGAAACTATCTACAATCAAGCACAATATTGACACTGTTAAGGAATACATAGATATTTGAAGCTCAACAGTTTATGTGATATATCCCATACATCTAATTTTTTTAGTAACAAATATACCTTTTTTTAGAATTATTATTAATTACCCATAAGAAAATGACAAAAATTTAAACAGCATACAATCTATTCACTTTCCATTTAACCTCTATTCGCCTTTGAGAAAAAAAAAAAAAAATTTCCCACACCACCGCCTCTGTTCGTCAGTCTCTGGTGCACTGTCACATGCACTAATGAGCTTTCTTTAATTGCCTGAAGAGATGGCAGTCCAATGGGGCCAGATCTTCTGAAGTGTGTGGCTTCTCACCCACATTCTATGATCTAATCAATGGTATGCTCGCATGCTCACCTATTTATTGTGTGCCATCATCATATAAAATCACTAGATGTTTTGGTGGGAGAATTTGATGAAAATACACTTCAAGTTTCTTAATGCTGCTGCTGCACTATGCAGAAATGAGTCTTTCGATTCACACTATGAGTTTTTCCATTTCATTATCTTTTCCATTTGTGTTCACAGGAATGAACCTGCCTCTCACTTGTTTTCACAATGTTCACTAAGAGTTCCTCTCTTGTGATATAGAAATGATGCAACTCACTGGTGGCTATTTTCAATTAAAATCTTCTCCACTATATGTCAGTTACATAACATGTGTAAGAGCACGTTTCTGACACAGGAATGACGCCATATGGAAATTTGGGGCTGGCTGTGAGTCATGCGTGGATAGCCAAAGCAGATACGGCAACTGCTTGTGTAAAGTGAGAAATCCAGGTTGGAGTCCCGGTCCAGCACAAATTTTCATTGTCATCATTCCCTTATAGAGCTGATGATTGTTCATGTACTTTCCCCTTATGTATTTATCCTGATCAGTCATCATTTATGACACGATACCTCCATGAACAAACCTTTCAGAAGATTATTTTGTAAAAAGTCATAATGAAACCCCCTTAGTGGTGGAACACACAGCTACACACTTTCGTCAGTTGTTATGCAGTGGTTGTATGAAAGATGTACTGGATACCTGGTGCAGTCACTATATCACTGGGTTAGCTATTAAGCTTTAGAGTAGCCAATGGTATTCAGTGTGTAGCTTCATTACAGCAATAAACTCAATGCCTATTTGTTTTGACATCCCCTTCAGTATTCTACAAGATATTCTTCAGCCTTTCACAAATTTGGATCAGTATTTGATTTCAGAATTGAATAATCACAGTCTATTAATGTTAGTCATTTTCTCAAATACTACAGTACGACTGCATGAAGTCGGAACATATTGATATTTTCAAAGACTGTGTAAGAAGACTGAGCATCAAAACCAAAATCAAATGTGTTCCTTTATTACTGTGTTTTATGAGGTTAAAAATGTGAAATTACTTTCTGTTCATCCCTTCAATAATATACTAACACTACCAGGGTGAAAAGATTTATTGCCTGACCACAGTATACATCTGACACAAGTTTTGTAACCAGTAACTAACAAAAGCCTTACCCTGCATGTTCATGACATCATCCACAACATCAGTATGGTTGCTTACAACAGGCGTACAGCGCCGTACTTTTCCAAGGCGAGGACTATCATCCTCAGGGTTTTCTTCCTGAGGTATAATCAGAGCACTTTCTCCCCTTCTTTTAACTCCTCCACCCACTGCTGCCGACCCCACCTCATCAGTAACAGTTTCACTGTTATTCTCTGTGCCAGCCTGGTGCTGTGGTGGTGGTGGTGGTGGTGGTGGTGGTGGTGACCTTAAATTAGTAATCAAGATACATTTTATTTCAATTACAATCACATACTTTAAGAACTCAACATAGTGTATGCAGAAAATATTTTAACAAAATTAAAATAATTTAAATACAAAGTAATTAAAAAGTTTATGATTGTGGTTACTTGCTTTAGAATGTTTACTGTAAAATCTTGAAAACAGTACTACCCAGCCATATAAATCTGCTTTTCTATTGTGTACTGTATTTGAATTTTATATTCACCACACATAAAGCATTAAAGTAATGGTGTTCTTGTCAGTTAAGTACATATTCTGACTTCTCTTAGATGAGTCTGTTATTCATATGTGAAATCTAGATAAAACATTTTGCAATACACAAATTTCATACAAAGTAGGTCTGTTTATTGGCACTAAAAACACTTTCCTTTTGGGGTCTCTCCCAATCGAGAATACTGTGCACTTTGAGAAGACATCCTGGCTGACAAACTATGTATCATGGCTATAAAAACCAGACAAACTGTTTAGTGACAAATATTCACCACATAACACATGTATCTCAAGTAGCAAATATTTTGCGATAAATGTGAATATAGATGCAAATTCTGCCTCAAAATGTGAAAACCTGAAGTTACCTAATGGACATTATTTTATAGTGAATTGTATTCAGATGAACTATTTTTGTCAGGAATAGTTTGGAATAACTTTACCTTCTGTACAGAAATGTTAAAAAGTAACTAATTTTCAGTTACTGGTATTGCACATCATCTAGCAAAGACCAATCTTCAAAATAAAAAGTGGATGAACACAACAAAGTATCAGTGTGTTTGATGCTCTGGTGCCATGCCAATATGTGGGTGGTTGAATGGTCTGTATAAGATACACACTGTGTAATGCAATGTAGTACTCACCTGTGGGCCTAGTATCTCCCTGAAGAAAGAAATGGATATGTCTGCTTGCTCTTTTAAGTTCAAGATTTGGTATAATGGAGACATTTTAATGTTGTTGGTTTAGATGGTGGGTCTTTTGAACTTTGGTTGCATTAAATGCCTGTAGATGTTGGGCCTGAACAATTTTTTTTCATATCTCATTTATGATACTGTGAACCTCAGTAAGCTTTGTGTTGTGTGTTGTTCATTGTTTTCTTTTCTTATTTTGAAATTAGTGAAGAGACTAATCCTGGTCCACCATGGGACTGGATTACGACCCTCCTAACACCAGAAGGGATCGGTGATCTTTGTGACCACGTGTTAGATCTGCTTCCACAGAAATACAGAACGCAAAGTAGTCATCTGCCCTTGTTTCCCTATACCGCTCCTCTCCCCTCTGACAGTCATAATTCCAGTTTGTTTACTGTCAGGGTTGACTTCTTGTATATGATGTACACACACACACACACACACACACACACACACACACACACACACACACACAAACAAACAAACTCTATAGCGACTCAAAAATAAAACCTGCCAATGTATTTTGACTACACCAAAATTCTTCCTCTAATGTACAAACAGAGTTATTTTCAGTTCTACTTGTCTGCTAGGTGACTCATTGGTTCTATCTGTAGTGTTGACAAGTATGAAGTATGGGGTGCATGGCTACAAATGCCCTCAAAGGTTGAAACCAATATTCTGACAACAACCTTTTAAATTTGAACAACTAGTCTCTCTCCCCCCCCCCCCCCCCTCTCTCTCTCTCTCTCTCTCTCTCTCTCTCACACACACACACACACAAACAAATTGAATTTCAGTAAAAACAGATGTGAATTTTACCAAAAATAGATGCTACTTTTCAAGCCCCTATATATAGTGTGTGTGTGTGTGTTTCTTCAGGTATTCTAAAATCATTGTACAATGTTCCCCACCTTCCTCAAGAACTGCTTCTGAGCAAACTATATGAAGTACAGCACCATGCCTAAAAATTTCTTGATTAATAGATCTTGAAGACATCACCAAATTACACCTCTGAGAAAATTTACATCTCTATGCTCCCTTTTTTGAAAGTTATAACTTTTCAATATTATTAAAACAAACAACAGTAATTCACTAGCACTGCCTGTTTTGATTTATGTTGTCATGCATTGTACGTAAGTATGCACTATTATTTCAAAATAACTACACAGTATACATTAACAACTACTATAAAGAATCAAACCAACCTCAGAATAAGCTGAATAATACTGGAACAGCTGAAAATTTACTGCATATATTCATGATGGTTAGACAATTTTATGGCATTGTTGGTGCAGCTAAGTGTTAACTAATAATGTTATCGTGTTCAGCCAACTCAACAAAAAGAGCACACAAAATATGAACACTCATGTAGCAGAAATGACAATTTTTTTTAATGTAAACAGAAGAAAGAAAAAGATATTCTGGAAGCACTTGAGACCAGTTTTCTGTATTAGATTAGCACTAGTGAAGAGTTGTTCCTGTTTGCAAGGAAGTTCCAGCTCACTGTCACTTTCACAGAATGTCGCAAGGAATATCAAGAAAAAACTCAACTGCTAATGCCAAAAAACAGCACCTCTGGTGGCTGGTGCATCAGGTCTTTAACAGCTGTGGTGAACGCAATACTAGACAATGTACACTGCAACATCAGACCCATTGGTGGATGTGGAGAGTCATCTAAAAATCTTGCAGGGAAGTGCACTCAGCATCCAGAGGGTGTTCACTGTTCAGGTAGTGAGTTTGCTTCAAATGGTTGCACTTGTGTTAGGGGCAGAGGCTGGTTTTGCGGTGTGAATGTTGGCAGTACTTCTGGGAACTTGTATCCAGGTTTGGTTGGTTGGTTGGTTGGGTTGCGGTATAAAGGGACCACACTACAGGGTCATCAGTCCCTTTTTCCTGATACAAACAAGGCTCAAGGTAAAACAACAGCCAAATTAAGTTTTATGAAAGTAAAAGGGGGGGGGGGGGGGAGAAGGAATGGGGAACAACACCCAAGGAGAAAACAAAAGAAATGAACAAAACAGGAAAAATGTACACCACAAGGAAGCAAGGTATTAAAACCATAGAGCAGATGGTCTGGGCTGGCCAATCACGAGAATAAAAGAGAATGAGTCAGCCACTCTGAAACACACAAAAACGTCCATCCCAAAAAGACAAGGCGAGATGAACACACGTAGGGAAAAGAGAAAAACCAAGACAAACAAATGCAAAGAAAGAGACAGAGAGTTAAAATGGAGGGAGGGTGGACGCCTCTGAGAGAAGACCAGACGCCCACCCTGGTACGATAAAAAACCCCCTCATGAATACAATGTATCCATCTAAATCTGCTGTTAAGGCATTGTCTCCAAACACTGTAGGTAGCATGCTGGAAAGGTTAAAAATCTGCCACAGAGCGGTTAAAACTGAGCAGTCTAACAAGGTGTGGATGACAGTCATAAGGGAGCCACAGTGACACTGAGGTGATTCCTCTTGACAGAGGAGGTGACCATGTGTTTGTCAATTATGGCCGATGTGAAGCTGGCAAAGGATATCAGATTCCCTGCAAGTGGTTTGCATGGAGGACTGCTACACAATTGTTGTCTACTTGATAACACGGAATTTATTTCATGTACTCAAGGTGCGCCATTCAGTATCCCAGATCGCGAAAACTTTGCGGCGGAAGACCGATTGCAAATCGGTCTCCGGCAGGCCAATCTCCAGAGATGGTTTACTGGTAGCCTGTTTGGCCAGGTGGTCAGCAAGTTCATTCCCCGTGTCCCGACATGTCCTGGGGTCTAAATGAAGGTCACTGAAAGTCCACTATCGCAGAGAGAATAAAGAGACTCCTGGATAGTTTTTACCACAGGCTGTCTACAGAAGCACTGGTTGAGAGCTTGTAGGCTGCTTAAGGAGGGACGCCCCTCAACGGGCTGCATTTTTAGCATTATCTTCACCCTCATAGTGCAACTGATCTATAAATGAGAGATAGCTCAAAATTATTACACACAATTAGGGTCATTAGTCAAAGCAATTCGCAAAAAATCATTGAGATATTTATTATACTTTGGTACCGACAACAATATTTATAATAGTATAAAAAACGGAACACTATTTCACTGCGATACCATTTTCTTTGCAACCACTGACTGCACAGCTTGGAAAAAGTGTCAGAGTACAGATTCAGATAAGTGTTTTATGCCTCCAGTTTCCTTCCCTGATGCTGATCTGTGAAAAAGACAAGCAATTTATTTTATTACAACAAAAATATTAAAAATGTAGCTCAATTATAACTGATGTCATCATGTTATACATTGTTCAGGAAATAGTACGCAAGGGAGGTAGAGGAGGTCATTCTAAATATCTGTACCAATTTTTGTGACTTTAACTTCAGTCATTAAGAAGAAAAATGTACCTGAATAACGAAAAATCGAGTTTTCAGTAAATTGCAAAAGAAGATTTACAGATTTATTAACTTACCACTATACTCGCTTAGAACATTCCAGCGGCATACTCCAGTTGTCCTCCTGTTTCCTTATCCTTCACGCTCTCTCTCTCTTCATTCTTTTCTTTATCCTTTACTCCTTGGCAGCAGCTTCTACAGCTGTCTCTGCTTCAGCTACCCACCACTTATCAATAGCAGTTAGAGCTGGAGCCATATTCCTTTCCATCTGGATGTTAAATTTCTTCATGACATTGATTCTTGAAATTTCACCATCATTGAATGTTGTTATTGCACCCAGTACACCAATTTTCAGCGCTGTCATCCCGACAAATACAGTTTTGGGTATTCTCTCCCATATACAGCTGTTGAAGCTTTCATTTGCATTCCATGAGAGACCATGCATACATTTCCTACGTAGAGTTTTATTTACCAGATCCCTATATATAGGCCTAATTGCATATGTTACAAGTGGTAAGAAATGCTTGTGGGTATATTGTATGCCTGTAGCATTGCTCAACCAGTACTCGCACCACGAATCTTCCCCTTTTGGACACAAACCATGCTGTGGAGTTTCATCTGTTGACACACTATGAAACCATGTTGCCCAAACAGCTTGTCTAATGTTCTCAAAATCTCCTACATTGCTCCTTATTGCTGGTCCATAATATTGAGTCAAAGAATCAATTTCAATTTTTGTAAGATGACCTGGGTCCACTTATGTCTTTTCTGTCTGACAGTTTTTTTCCACTGAAGTCGTTACATAATTTTCTCAGCCGAGCTCACATTTTTTTTTTTTTTTTTTTTTTTTTTTTTGTACATGCCCAACACATTCAAGTTTTTCTATCAGTGTATTCCCATATGGTCTGTCATTAACAACAGTAGTGTGTCCTTTACAGTCTCCATCCCAAAGGTAGCCTACATACCTCACACCATGGCTGACCTCTGATCTTCTAGAAGTGTTTAGAACTCCTTTCGTTTCCATGTTTCCACTTGGCCCATCATAGTTCTTTTCACAAACATGGGTGCCAATAAATTTACAACAACAACCCTGGCAGAGCTTTGTTAGACATTCATAATCTAGTATCTTACCAGTTTCAATAAATGTGGCAGTTACAACCCCATTCAGAGAAGTATGAGCTCTCTTCTGCCAAGATCCATAAAATGCTGCTACAATGTCTGTATTCTCAGACAAGACTACTGCTTCTTCTGCTGCTCTTTTCGTTGAATGTTCACTTACTCCACATAAAGCATTATGTATTAATTTATTGTATCTGTCAAATCTCAGTGGAGGTGGAGGCAAATCCATCACTGCACAAAAAGTCCGGGCAGCTCTCCTTCCCCTTCCAATACAAAGCTGAATATTTACAATGTAATGTCAACTCTCAGTTACTGGCGATGTCATAGTATCACTGTGCCTCTTACACGAGTTACAGGCAATCACTAACCAACTTGAAAGACCCTTCCTTGCTGAAATATCCTCAGAAATGTCAATACTATCTTCACAATTGCAGTACTAACATTTCACAGCACTCTTCAAAAGTCTAGACAGCATATTTAGGTTCACAATAACATTTCCGTTGTTATTGCTGCTCATAATACTACTAGGCTTGTCCTTATTACATTAACTGCCTGCAGACACAGTTGCCGTGGGCCACTTTTGAAGCAACTGATGCATATTAGTCGGCTGTGTTTGGAACTGGTTGGCGCAAAATTTTCATTTGGGGCTAAATTTCTTTAATCTCGGCATTTGTAGCACAGGAAACACACACACACACACACACACACACACACACACACACACACACACACACAGAAACAAAATAGACATGCCTGTAGTTTGGTTTCGGAAGTCAGTGCCTTCTAGAATACAACTGTGTTAACGATCCGTAACTAACGACGGAGAAAACAGAAGAATAAAATAATGCATCACGTATTCTGATGCCTTTCAAACTGACAGATGGGCATGGCTCCTGTGCAACACTATGTTCAACCTCAATTTTAGGATGAACGGAAAATGATAATGCCCATAAACTATACATTTTTGAAATCAGCATGAAATGCTCTTTTCTATAGACCAAGAATATCTTTTTTTCTAATTTTTGGTCATTTTCACGAGCATGTCCCCTTAAGGAGTCACTACAGATGATGATGGACTCACCAGAGCAGGTGCAGCTATGCTCAAGAGCATGATAGATGGCACCAACTCTACACTGAAAACACTGCAGCCATCTGGCAAGGAGCACTGTTCAGTATGGCCAACGGTGAGCGTAAGCTAAGCCAACAAGACCGTCGACCATTGATCCAATTGTGTAGATTATTTCTGAGCTCTCAAACTCACTGAGAAGACAGAGCAATTGCCGGCAGAGGGCCTCAGGTGGAACTGAGTCTTTGGGGATTTGCAATAGGTCCAGCCAAAGCTGTGACCGAGGTATGGACCATGAAGGTGCACAGAAGTGGACCCCCAGGAAAGGTGCTAAGGGGAAAGCATTGAGTTCATTAGGAAGTGACCGGACACGAACAGCGAAGGGATATCCAGTTCTGGGCTGCCGTTGCGGGAGATGGATCGCTGTGTTAGCAAAAAGGAGACGCTAATTTGGATGGTGAGGCAAACTCTGATTGTGGGTGGTATAATTTGCAAGCAATACCTGCCACCACAGCTGCAATGGAGGAATGCCAGTTTCCACACAGAGGCTATTAACAGGGTTCGTTTGGAAGACTCCCGTCGTGAGACGAACTCCACAGTGGTGGATAGGGTCCAGCAGATGCAGTACAGAGGGCAATGCTGAACCACACACAACGCCCCCTTAATCAATATGGGACTGTACGAGGGCTTTGTACAGCTGCAGCAGTCTAGGACAATCCGCATCCCCATCGATGTGGCTCAGGCATCAAATAATATTAAGGTGTTGCCATCACTTGTCGTTAAGCTGACGAAGAGGGGAAGCCAAGTTAAGCAGGCGTTGAAGACCAGTCCCAAAATGTGGTAAGTCTCCATTATATCTAGAAGTTGGTCGCTGAGGTAAAGTTCTGGATGGGGCTGGATGGTACGACAATGACAGAAGTGCATTACACAAATTTTGGCAGCTGAAAACTGAAAGCCGTGACTGAGGGCCCATGACTGCGCCTTCTGTATAGCTCCCTGCAGCCAGTGTTCAGATGCAACAATAGAAGAGCAGCAGAAGGAAATACAAAAATCATCAGCATATAGGAGAAGATACTGATGATCCTACTGCTAATGTGAGACAATTGACAGCAACTGAAAAGAGTGGGACACTCTGCCCTGCGAGACCCCTTTCTCTTGCATATGGGGTGCACTGTGGGAAGAACCGATGCGAACTCTGAAAGTACGGAGTGACAAAAAGTTCCGTATAAAAATTGGGAGCAGGCCCCAGAACCCCCACTCATGCAGAGTAGTGAGGATGTGGTGTCGCCAAGTGGTGTCATAGGCCTTTGTCAGGTTGAAAAAGACATCAATAAGGTATTGTCACTGGGAAAAGGCCAATCGAATGGCAGACTCCAGATGCACCAAGTTGTCAATGGTGGAGCATCTATGGCGAAAACCACACTGGGATGGAGCCAGAAGGCCCCGAGATTCAAGAAGCCAACACAACGGATGGCTCACCATATATTCAAGCAGTTTGCATAGAATGTTGGTGAGGCTGATAGGACAATAGCTATCAACATCTAGTGGGTTCTTCCTGGACTTTAGCACTGAAATGATGATACTTTCCCACCACTGCGATGGAAATCTGTCATCGCTCCAGATTCGCTTGAAGACGGCAAAGTGGTGGCATTGGGTATCCACTGACAGATGTTTCAGCATTTGCGAATGGATGCGGTCTGGGCCAGGGGTGTTTCAGGAGCACTATAAGGCTCAGGACAGCGTGGAGCAAAAGATAGGTGTTGTCGTTCCACCCTCTGTTTGAGGAGATGAAAGGCGGGGTGGTAATTTTCTGATGTAGAGATGTGAGCATAATGCTCAGCAAGACACACTGCAATTACGTCTCAATTGGCAGATACAGCTCCATTTGTGGAAATTTTGGATACACCTGTAGGGGGGGTCTGATAGCTGTAAAGTCGGCGAAGCTTGGTCCACACATAGGAGGGGTAGGTTCATGTTTCAATGGTGGGAACAAAGCGTTCTCAACATTCCTGCTTCCTTCGTTTGATGAGGAGGCAAACCTGGGCACAGAGCCGTTTGAAGGCAATAAGGTTCTCCAGAGAGGGGTGGCACTTATGACGTTGGAGGACCTGCCTGTGGTCCCTAATGGCCGCAGTGATTTCCAGCGACCACCAAGGCACTGACTTCTGCCGGGGGCAACTGGAGGAACAAGGGATTGCCGATTCAGCTGTGGCAATAATGGTATTAGCAATGGTGTGAATTACCTCACTGATGGTGGCATACAACGGAGATTCAATGGTGGTAGCGGAGGTGAAAGTGTCCCAGTTAGCCTTGGAAAGAGCCCACCTGGGCAAGCTTCTAGATGAAGGATGCTGGAGTAGGGACAGGAAGAGTGGAAAGTGGTCACTACCATACAAGTCATCATGTGCTCTCCAGGGGGCAGATGGGAGAAGGCCAGGAATGCAAACCGAGAGATCAATGGCCAAATATGTGCCATGTGCTACACTGAAATGTGTGGGGCACCTGTATTTAGGAGGCAAAGGTCGAGTTGAGTTAGTAGGTCTTCAACATCTTTGCCATGGGCAGTGACCTTGGTTCCACCCCAGAAAGGGTTATGGGCATTAAAATCACCCTTAAGGAGAAAAGGTGGGGGGAATTGCGAAATGGGTGCAGCCAAGAAATGGTGCAGTGCGTCACCATCTGGAGGGAGGTAGATGTTACAAATGGTAATTTCCTGCCTTGTCCACAACCTGACAGCCACAGCTTCTACATGTGTTTGAAGGGGCACAGGTTTGCTACAGACAGAGGGAAGGATGAAGATGCATGCTCCACCTGACGGTCTTGTCACAGGCAGGACAGTTTTTGTAGTATACCTGATAGCCACAAAGAGTGGGGGTCCACATTGTGGGAAACCAGGTTTCCTGAAGGGCAATGCAAAAAGCAGGCATACTGGTTAAAAGCTGACATAACTCAGCCAGGTGCGAAAAATAACCTCCACAGTTCTACTGGAGAATTGACACTTTGTCATCTGGGATGGCATGAAGTGACCAAGGAGGTAAATTAGGCCTCCGCATCACCTGTCACCACTGGTTGAATGTTTGCATCCAGTACCATTGCATCCAAGGCGTCGGTGACATCTAGGTCCTCGGGAATGCCAGAATTTCCACCTCGTCCTTGGACGCAGAGCCATGGGGGAGTGTTGGTGTGAGGGGCACTGGATGCTCCCATTTCTTAGTGGACTTCTTCTTTGAAGCTTTGGCCTCTCGCCACTCCTTAGGGGCTTGCTGGGAGGGCTTCTCAGAAGTAGCTTCAGGGACAGAGGGAGACCCTCAAGCCCTTTGACCAGCAGCCAGTGGCTCCCAAAGTAGAAGCCTGGGGAGCAACAGAAGAAGATGTGCCCCCAGCCAACTGGAGGGGCAGGAAGGTGGGCGGTCCTGAGGGCCCACTGGAGCTACATTAAATAATAGGCATAACGGCGCCATCGAAGGTGACGCCGTCGTGGTGGCAGCTTAGGAAGAGAGCATTCCTGAACAGGGTTTAGCTTTTCATATTTGAGTTTAGCCCCAGGGTAAGGCAGCCTGCCCAGGGTTCTGTACTCCATAATTTTGCGCTCCTTTTGGAGTACCGGGCAGTACAGAGGGGAGGGGGCGCGGTGCACTCTACAATTCACACAGATGGGAGGAGGTGCACATGGAGTATTCGGATGCAGCGAACGTCCAAAATCTCAACATGTGGCACTGGAATTGCACTGGAAGGACATGTGCCCAAATTTCCAGCACTTAAAGCACCACATAAGGTGAGGGACGTAAGGTTTGACGTCGCATCAGTATACTATCACCATGACCTTTTCAGGTAATGAATCAACCTCAAAGGCCAAGACAAAGGCACCGGTAGCAACAACCATTGTCTCTGGATTCCCCATAAATGTGCCAGATGTAATGAACACCACACCATTCTAAATTGACACATAGCTCATTGTCGGACAACAACAAGAGGTGGCGATGAAAAATAATTCTCTGGATCACGTTGAGGCTTTTATGGGGAGTGACCAAACAGGAAAATTACCCAACTTGTCACAGACAAGTAGCACCCAGGGCTGGGTTGGGGATGCCATCTGAATAAAAACCGGCCCATTGCGCATTTTGGACAGTGCTGTCACTTCCCCAAACTTTTCCTCCAAGTGCTCAACGAAAAACGGAGTCTTCGTATCCAGAAAGGAGTACCCATCAGTTCTGCTGCACACTAAGTAAGGAGGCAAATATGGATCCTGTCATTCTGAAGCCCTGCGTTCCTCCCAAGGTGTTGCTAGGGAGGAGAACGATTTAGGGTCATACCTGTCAGCATTGAAATCAACCTTTCCTTTCTTAGAGACTGCTGGGGCCATTCGGTCCCCAACAAAACATGACTTGGTTCACTTCACTGCGGGTCATCTGCCCTGATGCCACCTACTCTGATCAGGGGTTCTCCCCATGGGCACCACCCAGCCACAGCGAAGGCCACCTGGCACAATGTCCTTCGGCGGGAGTCCTGATGCTCCAACAAGTCAGGCATCTACTTCTTGTCATATGTGGAGAGTTTAAAGCTCAGGCATCAGCAGTGTGATCCCTGTGTTGTCAGGGGGCTACCACCAAATGGATACATGATGGCTCCACCACAATGGACTGTCTACTGTGCTGGATGTTGGGTGCCGAAAAATCCAATTTTGTCATGGGGGTGCATGAGGACAGGAGACAATGGAAGAAGATGACATGCCCCAGAAGATGTCCTCACCCAAATACTTGAATTGCAGGTGGGGATGCAAAGCCATGATAAGAAGAGGTGCACGAGACTGAATCTAATTGCACTATGGATAACTGGTCAGCACGAAGGCGTCATTCTCCAAATGTCCCGCACTTCTCCAGAATTTGGAAAGTGGGAGGTCAAACCATAAAATGAGACCTAAACTTGTAGTGCCAAAACGTGGGAGACTCCTTTTAGTCACCTCTTATGACAGGCAGGAATAACTCGGGCCTATTCTAAGCCCCGGACTCACAGAGGGATGTATGCAGGTTTCACTCTGTCAGCTGAGAATGCAGGTACTCCTGTTTTGATTAATTGATATGGGGCTTTTCATGGGGGTTGTATTGATGGTTTGACACTGTCTACTTGTAACATGACATGTGTGCCTGTTTGCAAGTCACGATGCATGTAGGTAGGTGTCGTTCCATGCCACGAGGGTGAATGCATGCAAATATGTTCCCTAAGACATCAAATGAAGTCTGAGTGGTTGTGGTCAGGTAGCTGTACAGAACATGGGTCAATGAACTTGCCAGGCAGATGAAGTTCTTCCCACACACAAGCTCTGCTGGTGATGAATCCAAGTTTGGTTTGTACGCAGTGCGAAGTCTAATCAAGACAATGGGTAAGGCAGCTGTCCAATGAGTATCTAGATACATCAGTGCAGCCTTTAAAGAATAGTGCCAACTTTCGACCATGCCATTTCTCGCTGGGTGATAGCTGGTTGTTCTGTGATGGAATGCGCCACAGAATTTACTAAGTTGAATAAGTAACTCTGACTCGAATTGCCGGCCGCAATCTGTGCTTGTGTGCAGCGGACACCTGAAGTGCGAAACCCAATTTGACACAAAGGTAAGGAAATAGCTCATGGCCAATGAGTGAAGCAATCAATTGCATTTAATAAATAGCGCTAACCATTGATGGTGGACGTGGGCCTACTAAGTCAATGTGCACATGTAAGAAACATGTTATTGTATCTGGATAATCTCCAACAGGCACATGCACATGGAAAACCTTACTGTACTGACATTGAAGATGTGTATCCAATGCAGAGGTGCAGCATTTGCTATGCTTTGCTTTTCTGCCTCAGAAGCAGAGCTCATCGCATCTGTCCATTGGACAAGTGAATTCCCCTTAGTATTATATCCACAAAGAGCTGCAGTCAGCGGTTCTTGCAACTCAGCTCAGCAGGGCAGATGAAACCGGACAAAATTCAGCATTCCTATAAAGGGCATAATTCTTTTATGGTTTCTTGCTGTGGAATCTTCATTATAGCTTTTATTTTCTCAGGTGGTTGCACTGTTCCTGCTGACAAAATCCTAAGAAGTTAATATGTGGTTTATCAAAAGCACACTTGTCAGTATTTAACAACATGCTAAACTGTTGTAACTGCTTCAAAACGTCCACCAAGTGTTGCTGGTGCTGTTCTGCAATGGTTGAAAAGATAAGGATGTCATCGAGGTACGCAAAACAGCATGCATAAACCACATATCATGAAGATACTCTTGAATAAGCCAAACGACATGATTATGGTTGTTCTCAGAATATATCTGCCAGCCACAGGAATTTGTGTAATGGCTTTTGCACAGCCACACCACATAGAGCATAGTTGTAATCTCTTGATAGGGGTGCAGGGTATCTGTCCGAAATGTCATTACATTATGTGCACAAAAATCACAGCACAGATGTCATGCACCACACTTCTTGGGCACGATCATGGACTGCTAGTAGGGCAAATATTACCTTCCCTGATCATAAACTCAAATTCTGCTTTTGCAATAATAAGATGATCAGGAGCTAAACATCTTGGATGACATGAAACTGGTGGGCCATAATTCCTTTTGGTATAATGTATGGTGTTGTTATGTACCTCCCTTGGAGCCCTGGTGGTTGTGTTATGATGGGAAACTTTTCAAGCAGCTCAACAACTTGTTTTTCATCATTTGCATGAGCTTGGCTCTGCGTGTTGCTGTACTGCTATGGACTCCAGCTGTCGAAAGTCCAACGATGCTATTGACGAAACTTGCATTCGTCACACCTGGTAGTAGACAATAATGCACCACGAAGTCAACCTCAATTATGGTTCTGTGACTTTGGCAATGGTGAAATTCCAGGCGAAGACACAGTGCAGTCCCAAGTCCAGCTCAATATACTGTGTATCGTAAGTTACTATATATTAAGACAGAACAAAGTTGGTGGCCAGCAATTGTAGAGTATAGTACATCAATAAATGCACAAGTCTGGCCCAACATCCGCAAGAAATTATTGGCCCATCTTTAGATCACTAATAAAAAGACACCGAGACTTCAAGCAGCAACTGGATGTGCCTATGTTCGACTGCCATTGCCATTTAGGTAGGTGCAAGGTAGTGCACTTGTGCACCTGGTCTCCAGATATCCACTGACCAGCGTACAGTATGTGGCTGCACTGCGCCACTAAGGCTCAATGAGTTCATCATGAAATTACTACGTGATCTGCAAAAACATCCTCTGTCACTGTTGGAGCTGCAACAAGACAGCAGTTCACTTATCTGTTTAGCTACAGCGTCTACCTTATCTGAGAGGTAATCATAAACTGCATGTGTCACTGCCAATGACAAAACACTGTTGTACAGTACTGCTACTGCTTTGATTGATGCTGGAATTATTGCATCTTGAATTCTGTCAGCCAGATCTGTGACGGCACATCTGATGGCATTTCCATCTGAGATGCTATAGTAACTTTAGACTGAGGCCTAAGACGGTTATTCCACAGTGTATGTAACAAGGTGCCAGGTACAGTTCCCAGGGCACCCTTATTGCATAGGTGTCTCAGATAATGGCAGCAGCTTTCTGTCTTTGATATCTTCCTGTGTTAGAGCTTAACACAAGCTGTGATAGCCAGCCTGTGTGGCCATGCAGTTCTAGGCGCTGCAGTCTGGAACCGAGCGACCACTACGGTCGCAGGTTTGAATCCTGCCTCGGGCATGGATGTGTGTGATGTCCTTAGATTAGTTAGGTCACATAGTGCTCAGAGCCATTTGAACCATTTGAGTTTGTGATAGGATTCGTGTACAGGAGGAGGAGTAATAATGTCTTTGACTTCAGCTAATTTGATTGAACTGATTGTTACACCTGCACAACGGAGGCATTTTCACAAGTCATGGTACAGATTTCCCTTCGGCAAGCTCTGAGTCTTATGTTCTCAAAAAAATTCTTTGATCACTCTCAAGAGTTTGTACTGCTTCTTATGGTCTTTATAGGCTGTCCATGACACGTGAAGTCATGTCAGAGTCATCATTGTTGGTATGGCTAAGTGTTAACTGTCAGAACTAATTATGTTTTGGCAACTCAACTACAACAACATAAAATATGAACATTCATGTACCAGGAATAATAAACTTTTATTAACGAAAACAAAACACAGGAGAAGATACTCTGTAAGCACTTGAAATGCAGTTTTCTGCATTAGATTAGCATAGTCAAGATCTGCCTCTGCCAGGAAGTTCTAACACTGTGTCACTTTCATGGAATGTTGCAACCTCTGATGCTGAACATCACCACCTCTGGTGACTAGCACATGAACTCTTTGACAGCTATGATGAACACAGTAGTCGATGATCTTGACCACTTCAGGGTAATACTTCCCTACCAACATTACCATCACTTAAAGAGTCTTCGAGTGTTACAAATATAGCAAGAGATGCTCACAAAATTATGTTAATTGCATTTGAATAATAATTAAAATGCTGTAATTTTGACAGTAATGGTTATTTGTTGTACTTAGCATTCAACTGTAACATACTGTGACCACAGGTATTGAGAAAATTACTGAATACTAGGGAAATTTGAAACTCAGAATGAGCAACAAAAGTGAGACAAATTATGGAGTATAATTATAGAAATAAAATGAAAGAAAATGTCAGATAATGATTTTGGAAACTTAGGGCATGGAATAAAAAGCTGTAATATATCTATAGTATCCAAATCTATTCATTCATTCCCATACACCCTATAATGAAAGAGAGCCTTCATGGATGTGGCACGAGGTAGCTTATACATTAAAAGGTCGAAGCACCCACCACAGAGTACTTCTGTAAATTATACAGGGTGATTATAGTTAAACTTTCACTACTAGAGCCACTGTAGAAGGAAAACTATTTACCACATGGGTAACAAACTTTTTAGGAATGATGTTCAGACTATGCAATGCAGGATTTGTGTCATTAGTAGTGTTAGTGCTATAACCTGCTGTTGGGCGCCGGTAGTGGTACGGCGACGTAGTGTTGAAACACAAACATCAGTGCGCATTACAGTTGCAGACAGCTGACATCAGTCTAGACAAGGTGAGCAGGGCTTTACTCGTAAAGCTGTTGTACCAAAACTACAGCAATGGTGCTGCTGATCTTTGTGAGGATAGACACATTAAAGGAATACGGAGAGGTGATCCTTCCGCACTCAGGTTGAAGAACATGATTTGGAAGTTCACATTAACTGGTAATTTGGGAACTGCCAGTGGGAGAGGTTGATAGCCAATTGTGCCACAAATTGTTCAAGAAGTTACTATTGCTACAGCTAAGAATGCTAGATGCAATGTGTGATCTTCAAGCAGTGCACAAGCAGTGTCATGACAACATTCTGTGATCCACTGTTTGGAAAGTGCCGCGAACAATTGTGAAATTGTATCCCTAGTGCAGGTCCAGACTGTCATGGATAAGATGGTTGTCACACTGAGCAATGTTTGTAACCTGGAACATAAACATGGTATGCAATTAACAAATGTTGCCCTCTCATGTAGAAATTAAAGTGTGTTTCTCTCAATGATTCACTCATTATTTCCTCTTCACCATGTCCTTATGAATGTTTCCACACAGTTTCATCATTCTATGATCACTTGTTTTCCATGGGAGCCCCCTCAACTAGTGAAGTGTAATTATAACCATCCTATACTGCCAACAAACTGTGACCAGTGATAATCTACTCATAGACTTGCTCAGACAGCCACATGTATTGAAGCACCCACTTCCAGGGAACTGAAAAGTGTGCTGGACCCACATAGAATCCATCTCACTGATTACCACTTTGACCACCAGTGGTTTCTGCCTGAAACCACCATTTTATTACCTTATTCTAAAGTACTCATACCTTTAGCATGAAACCATCAATGATGACAGACACATTTATGGATGCACTTCTAAGAATGTAGTGCACTGTAGCAATCACTTACAGCATTCCAAGCAACAGTTGTTGCAGAGATTGTCCTACTTGATTTTAGGACATTTTAACATTCAGCTTTTTTTAAAAAAAATATTGATAATATTGAGGATATCATTGACACTGAAAGTAAGTATATCTAAAGTTATTGTAATGTAACTGAGTTTGTACTGCCACTTTTATGAGTGGCTTTGAAATGAAACCACCGGGGCAGTCTACTGTGTGGTGTTGATACAAAATGTATTAAACTACCGGCCCATTTTTGCTATTTACGATAATTTGTTTTAGGCATTAAGAGTTTACGAAAATTTCAAGATGTGGGATTGCGTCTACGAAAAATGCAAATTTACTTTCATATATATCATATGAAACGATATGTCATTGAAAACTGTATGACCTAGGGTTCCAAAATGAAAATTTTCCAATTTCTTCTTTTACTTGTTGCTTACTATAGTAAAAGTTAATTATGTAAAAAGTTTTAGACTCAAACTTCTTTTGTACTATTGGGACAAATGGAGTTAAGGATGGGGGCCGGTGTGCTCACCAGCCTGACAATGGGGTTTAGTTGGTTTTCCATATCCATTTTGGTAAATACTAGGCTAGTTTCCAGGTTCCTCCTGAGTTACTGAATGTGCAGATAGCAGACACTTTGAGAAACAGTGTTACATTTGACCTTGCACTGTACACTAGACGCAGAGAGAAGGAGAGCATGGATTCCTTCCTGTAAGAGAATGGTGAGGTGGGGAGGGGAGGGGATGGGAGTAGGGGGAGTGGGATGAGTGAGGAGAAGCCATACTCTAACATGCCTTTGAAAGTGGTGACCCTATTGTAGTAATATGCAGGTATGGTTCTCTGTAAAACACAGAGGAAGTACCATACCAGTCCAGACATAGGATTGGCTGGATATAGGGCAACAGAATGGTGATGTGTGCATGGACTCTACTCACACTGACAACTACTGAAATCACTTCTGGATTACCTTACATATGTATATGGCTGTTAGGAGATAAAACACCACTTTGAAACTGGTCAATCTCCTTAACTAATCCACTGCTGTTTTTCTTCAATATTTCAAACCAAACATTCATGCAGCTGTACACAGCACACTATCAGCTGTCTGTGCACTAGCAAAGTCAAAATCTGTTTCATTCAAATGACAGATTTATGGAAATTTTACATCCCTGGGTTCAGATATATGAACCTGAATATAACCTAAAACCTTTCGCTCCGATAAAGTTAAAAAAGCCACACTAATTAAAACACAAATAAATTGCAGAAGAGTTGGCTAAAGAAGTATTCTTTTACTTTGTTTTTGAATATCTGTGGATTTTCAGTTTTTTGTCTGATGTCTACTAGCAACATATACAGTTTTTCACCAGAGTGTAAAACTCCATTCTGAGACCTAAATAGTGATGCATAACATATAGGTAACCCAGAAGTCTGTTAACATTTGAGAATTAAATGCTTCACAATTTGTGTAGACAGAGAGGTAAAAACTGACATGTCCTTGAAATGACTTGTGGTTCTACAAACAATCCCCGCCAAGCGATCTCGCACACATGTAACAATATGGGGTGGAGTGCCATCCTGCACAAAAGTCATAACTTCCAGCTGGTGTTCATCAGACAAGCTAGGGAAGAAGCAATTCTGTAATATATCAGCGTATGTCACACCCATAACAATGACAGTTTGAAAAACAGCATCCCACATTTCCTTGAAGAAATGGGTCCGATCACAACTGATGCGGTAAATCCATATCACACTGTGATTTTGTTGTCAAGCACTGGTATTTCCTGTAGCCCAGATTCTGCAGTTGAGGGTGTTTACAGACTCTCCGAGTGTGAAATGGGCTTTATCGGTCCACAACACATTAGACAACTAATCATCATCTTCCCCCATTTTTAGAAGTGCCCACACTGTAAATGTTCTCCATGTCACAAAATCAGTGGCTAACAGTTCTTGATGGTGCTGGATTTTGTATGACTAGCACTGGGGTACACCTAATTACTCTCCAAACAGTAGTGCATGGAATGCCAGTGCAACATGTGACTTCATGAGAGCTGATTTCACCATGCATAGATGAACCTGGAAGTCATAATTTGTTCCTGAACTGCCTGAGCAGCAGTAGCACTTGTGACTCACTGCCCATTACAGGGCCGATAATCTAAAGAATAAGTGGCTTCAAACTTCATGATCATTTTCTTCACAGCAACACTTGCCACAGAACTTTTACCTGTTCAGATACCCTTCTTATGCTGATAGGGTTGTGAAGCTGCAGTAGCAGATTCTCCATTCTGGTAGTAAAGCTTCACTAACAGCACATTTTCTGACAAATCAACCTGCCACAATTGCTGGCACATATGGTTCCCTCTCTCACTACAGTTCATTTTTATAATTTTATAATGCAGCATCACTGATGTGTTGCTGCCCAGCACTGTCTGTTGGGTGGTTTTTGCACTTAGTTTAGGTTTCAATAAAACCCCATGTTATTTCAGGCACATGTGTCAAGTTTTATCTCTCTACCTACACGATTCTGTGAATTAGTGCAATTTCAATTGTTAATAGAGTTTTGGGTCACCCTGCACACATTTTTATTTCAATTATTGTAATGATGAACTGCACTGTTTATCATAAAGGAATATAGGTACTGAATGTACATGTAATAATCCACAGATCCCTGGAGAGACTTCTGTAAGATGTTCAGCTATCAACTTTACACAGTATTCTTACAGTACACTTCCGAAGAATAAATACTTCTTTGACCTTCGCTGCACAGTTATAGAACAGTACTGAATGAAAGTATACGAAGTATGCTAGCAATTCTATCTGCAAGTTAACATAATGAGAATGATAAATAAATGAAAAGTTGGAGAGAGCTGAGCTTTTTGAGTACCTTATCCTTGTGCCACTGTTACTATTCAGCATCTCCATTCAGATAATGGAGTAAACACAAACAGAAATTCAGAAAAATTTGTTACATGTTAACACATTTGTCAGTTGTATGCAACTGAAAGTTGAAATATATTTTTGAACTATTTGAGTTTTTCTAATCAGTTTAAATGGAGATATTCCTGCAGAAGCCTGCACTCGCATTAGTGGCAGTTTTTCTTCTCTTCCATTGAAAGTCTATACTCTGGTAGCATGGTGAAACTGTATCTATACTAAACTGCAATTTTCTTCAATTCTAGTACAAAATTTGTCACACATCTGTCTTTTGGGAGACTTTTTCACAAACAATTTAAACAAAGGAGAGCATAGAATACAAATAAAAAGAATAGATCAATAAACCAAGAAAAGTCATTCCTAGAAGATTAAAAGATTGTAAAACAGAAATTACACATATAAAATAGCCAAATCATATACCAACAGACTTTTTGAATCATTATTCTTCAGATTGGGTTGATGCAAGCTGCCACAAATTCCTCTCCTGCACTAATCTCTTCATCTCAGAGAAGCACTTGCACTCTATATCCTCAATTATTTGTTGGATACATTCAAACCTCCGTCTTCCACTACAGTTTTTATGCTCTAGCACCATATAGGTTATATCTTGATACCTTAACATATGTTCTATCATGCTATCCCCTCCTTTTGGCAGTGTTTTTCATATGTTTCTTCCTTTGCTGATACTGCAGAGAACCTCCTTAATCCTTACCTTACCAGATCACCCAATTATGAACATTCTTCTGTAGCACCATATCTCAAACACTTTGATTCTCTTCTGTTCCAGTTTTCCCACTGTCCATGTTTCACTATCATACAATGCTATGCTCTGAACATACACTCGCAGAATCTTCTTCCTCAAATTAAGGTCTATGCATCACATTACTAGACTTCTCTCGACCAGGAATGCCCTTTTTGCCAGTACTAGTCTGCTTTTTATGTCCTCTCTGCTCTGTCAATCGTGTGTAATTTTGCTGCAGCAGTAGCTGAATTCTGTTACTTCATCTACTTGTGATCCCCAATTCAGATGTAAAATTTCTCATTGTTCTCATTTCTGCTGTTTCTCATTACATTTGCCTTTCATTCAATTTACTCTGAATCCATATACGGCACTCATTAGACTACTCATTCCATTCAACAGATCCTGCAATTTTTCTACACTATTACTGAGGATAGCGATGTCATCAGCGAATCATATCATGGACATCCTTTCATCTTGACTTTTAATTCCACTCCTGAATCTTTCTTTTATTTTAACTACATTCAAACTTCTGACCTTACGTACTCTGGCTTGTAGAATGTTATCCCATCAATGGTTATTCCAGTTTTTCCTCATGGTCACCTCCCACTTGGCAGTCCCCTCCTGGAGATCTGAATGGAGGAATAATCTGGGATCTTTTGTCAATGGATAATCGTCACTTTTTCAATTACAGGCCACAAGTCCTGTGGATCTGTAACCATAGAAAGACCCTTTTTATGACATGATCTTCAAGTCTTCATATTATGTGACTGTACCACCACAGCCTGGATTCTGAGAGTTTTTAGTTTATGAGGACAACTTTAACTACCTCTTATGCATTCACTGTGTACTATCTCTCACTATATCAAAAGAATTAAAAATAATAATAATTTCCTGAAAAATTTTAAAGAGGCATATTGGCTGACCAGTACTCATCTCCAGGAGTCAAAATTACAGCACTGGTAAAAGACATATTAGAAGCAAAAAACAATATACCAGCTTTTGGAAAGATTATCTCTGTCATCATGGAGGAAAGAGGAATATGTTTGGAATGATTGGAAAGGGGGGCAAGATCACTCCAATCCCAAGCTGATACAACAGAGCGAGGCAAATATGTTTTGTTTCACAGAACATGTCAAGCTGAGATAATGCAACCACATGTGCAACATTTTCAGATGTGCAGTTGGTCCAGACATCCCCTCACAGATGACAGCACCCATATGCATGGAACCCCCTATCTGCTTAACTGCTCACACACACAGAGATCCACTGCAAGTATTGGCCATCAACATATCTGTATTTGAATCCTGGCATGTCTGGGATGCACATTAAGAGGCCTCACTAATCTTATACTGCTCGGAACCGTTGATTTTCTAAACCAAGTAGAGTACATCTCACAAGCAGTCATTATTTTTGTGATTCTACTTTAAAAAATTAACCCTTTTGGGTATAACCATTATTTATTTTTAATACCCAAGTGATAACATAATGAAGTAATATCATGTGGAGAGAAAAAAATTGTAATTGAACCATGACCTACCTAGCAAGCCTTGATAACTGTACAGTGAGTGCTTCTATCTTCATCTTTAATTCATCATTGCGATCTCTAAGCTCAGTATTTTCTGTCTGAAGCTGCCCAACTTGTTCAAGAAGAGGCTCAACCATGTCTCGACTTCCTTCCAGCTCACTAATCTGAAATAAAACATTACCTACCTTTAAGCATTGGTATACATACTTGTTTATTAATCTATTAAATGGAGAAGATAAGACAACTACATAGTGGCAATACCATCAGTTTTTAAAGCTTAACGACTTTTGAAATGCATAGAAAAAAGGGCAGTAAATTGAGTAATTCATTTCAGTCATAGCAAAAACTAAAGGCACAAACTACGGGTTGAAAACTAATTCTGACTGAAAAAAATTAAGCAGAAGCAACAAAATGAACATGAGAAATAATAACAATTAATCTTTTAAAAGAAGGTCCTCAATGTCTGCATGTATGTACCTAAAAGGCAAAAATAATCTGCATGTGTGAGTTACAGATTGAATAAACTCTAATAGGTGTTGCAGTCTGTGGGCATGATGCAATTCGTAATTTTTCTTAAGTCAATTTCTGTTCTCAAGTCTGCACCAAATTCTCAGCATATCATCTATAGTCTGTAACACATAAATTTTGGCTGTGTATCCCACACTGGGTCTAGTTTCTGTTGTCAAAAATCTCTCAGTTATATCTAATGTGTATTACATCCTTCCATGAGCACATCCCAGAAATTCAGATATCCTTTCCATTTTTTTGTTCTTCTTTGAGCAGAAGGGTGCGAGTCCAATTTCCACAGTTTAACAGGACACAATTCCATCCCTTTGACTGGATGTTATTTCTATTTGTGCATGTTACTCCAAATACAAAAAAGTTTTCAAAACAAGCTTACACCTTTTTGTTCAAATAAAGTTGTCACTATTCCCTGTAGGAGCGCTTTACTATCAAATATTTCCTATACATGGACTTACACCTTTTTGTGTAAAGCAGAGCTATTTATTGGACAGTGAAAAACCAGTTAAATTTTATTTGCTTCAGTCAATTTGCAACAGTCGAGTAATAACACTTTATAGTTGTAGCTTTATTTTATAATATTCTTTTCTTTATAGGTAAATTAAAATTTTGGTGAAAATCCTTTCACAGTAATGTGGCTCTGCCTGGTGAGTAAAATTTCATATCCAATATCTAGATCATCATCAATGAATAACTGTCTCTTAACTACAGCACTATATAAATTAATTTATAGCAGTGTACAAAAAGGATGCTTAAGATATAACAATTACATACCTGTGACAGTACCATCAGTTTTAAAAGCTTAACAACTTTTGAAATGCATGCATGGAGATCAACATTTTTGAAAGTAGCTCCTTGAGTTGATAAGAACCAAGAGAGAAGTAGATTCGGAAGTAGATGTTGAAGAAAGACAAGATGCTGCTCTTGCCATGGATCTAGATTATGAAGATGTCTATCAATGAATCAAAGCCAAACTAAGTTATAAGTGTTGAATGGACCACTGAATTCAAGCAATGTATTATGTTTGCTGTCTGGTGGTGGCAATATATGCTATGTGCGACATACATTAGGCTCTCAGCGGAGATGCAACTCTATACACTACGTCAGCAGTCAGTGGGTGATGTCTGCCCCACCAGCCATAGCATTTTCTAATTGGAGGTCATTTCTAAGCACACAAACCACCTTCACATGATACCAGGAATTATGTAACCTGTGTCCAATTAAACACAAAAACAGCTGCTGAAAGATTTCCACTGTTATGGCCTTTAGAAAGCCAGTCACATAGTTTTGAATGCTCCCCAGAGAGCCGAAATAACGTCCTTTTAAGACTTTTTCAATTGGGGGAAAAAAAGTCACATGGACTCAGGATCAGGTGAAAAGGGGGGCTGTCGAACAACAGGAATGCCATTTGAGGTCAAAGATTCAGTGATGGAAGTGGCTGTGTCACATGGAGCATTGTCATGATGCAGCATCCACTTGTCTGCAATGTCCGGTCTTACTCGATTCATCCTTTTGCCGAGCCTTACAAGGACATCTTTCTACATCTACATCTACATGGATACTTCACAAATCACATTTAAGTGCCTGGCAGAGGGTTCATCGAACCACCTCCACATTTCTCTATTATTCCAATCTCGTATAGCACGCGGAATGAATGAACTCCTATATCTTTCCGTACGGGCTCTGATTTCCCTTATTTTATTGTGGTGATCATGTCTCCCTATTTAGTTCAGTGTCAAGAAAATATTTTCGCATTCGGAGGAGGAAGTTGGAGATTGGAATTTCGTGAGAAGATTCCGTTGCAACAAAAACGTCTTTCTTTTTACGATGTCCAGCCCAAATCCTGTATCATTGCTGTGACACTCTCTCCCATATTTTGCAATAATACAAAATGTGCTCCCCTTCTTTGAACTTTCTTGATGTACTCCGTCAGTCTTATCTGGTAAGAATCCCACTCCGCGCAGCAGTACTCTAAAAGAGGACGGACAAGTGTAGTGTAGGCAGTCTCCTTAGTAGATCTGTTACATTTGCCAATAAAACACAGTCTTTGGTTAGCCTTCCCCACAACATTTTCTATGTGTTCCTTCCAATTTAAGTTGTTCGTAATTGTAATACCTAGGTATTTAATTCCTTTTAGCACTCGTGTGGATGACCTCACACTTTTCATTATTTAGGGTCAACTGCCAATTTTCGCACCATTCAGATATCTTTTCTAAATTGTTTTGCAATTTGTTTTGATCTTCTGATGACTTTATAAGTTGATAAATGACAGCATCATCAGCAGACAACCGAAGACAGCTGCTCACATTGTCTCCCAAATCGTTTACATAGTTAAGGAACAGCAAAGAGCCTATAACACTACCAGGGGGAATGCCAGAAATCACTTCTGTTTTACTCGAAGACTTTCTGTCAACTGCTATGTACTGTGACCTCTCTAACAGGAAATCACAAATCCAGTCATACAATTGAGATGATATTCCATAAGCACACAATTTCACTACGGGCCGCTTGTGTGGTACAGAGTCAAAAGCCTTCCGGGAATCCAGAAATACGGAATCAGTCTGAAATCCCTTGTCAATAGCCCTCAAAGAGCTAGTTGTGTTTCACAGGAACGATGTTTTCTAAACCCATGTTGACTGTGTGTCAATAGACAGTTTTCTTCGAGGTAATTCATAATGTTTGAAAACAATATATGTTCCAAAATCCGGCAGCATATCGATGTTAACGATATGGGCCTGTAATTTAGTGGATTACTCCTACTACCTTTCTTGAATATTGGTGTGACCTGTGCAACTTTCCAGTCTGTGGGTACAGATCTTTTGTCGAGCGAACTGTTTTATATGATTGTTAAGTATGGAGCTAATGTATCAGCATACTCCAATAGGAACCTAATTGGTGTACAGTGTGGACCAGAAGACTTGCTTTTATTAAGTGATTTAAGATGCTTCACTACTCCTAGGATATTTACTTCTACGATACTCCTCATGTTGGCAGCTGTTCTCGATTCGAACTCTGGAATATTTACTTTGTCTTCTTTTGTGAAGGCATTTCGGAAGGCGGTGTTTAGTAACTCTGCTTTGGCAGCACTGTCTTTGATAGTATCTCCATTGCTATCGCGCAGAGAAGGCATTGATTGTTTCTTGCCGCTAACATACTTCACATATGACCAGAATATCTTTGGATTTTCTGCCAGGTTTCAGACAAAGTTTCGTTGTGGAAACTGTTATAAGCATCTCGCATTGAAGTCCGTGCTAAATTTCGAGCTCCTGTAAAAGATCGCCAATCTTGGGGATTTTGCGTCTGTTTAAATTTGGCATGTTTGTTTTGTTGTTTCTGCAACAGTGTTCTAACCTGTTTTGTGTACCAAGGAGGATCAGCTCCGTCGTTTGTTAATTTATTTGGTATCAATCTCTCATTTGCTACCGATACTATTTCTTTGAATTCAAGCCACATCTGGTCTACACTCATATTATTAATTTGGATTGAGTGGAGATTGTCTCTCAGGAAGGCATCAAGTGAATTTTTATCTGCTTTTTTGAATAGGTATATTTTTCACCTATTTTTGGAGGATTTGGGGATTACAATATTCAATCTCACTTCTGCAACCCTGTGTTCACTAATCCCCTTATCAGTTTTGATGCTCATTATTAACTCAGGATTATTTGTTGCTACGAGGTCTAACGCATTTTCACAACCGTTTACTATTCACGTGGGCTCATGAACTAACTGCTCAAAATAATTTTCAGAGAATACTTTTAGCACAATTTCGGATGATATTTTATGCCTACCTCTGGAATTAAACATGTATTTTTGCCAATATATCGAGGGTACATTAAAGTCACCACCAACTATTAAAATATGAGTCAGGTACGTATTTGAAATCAAACTCAAGTTTTCTTTGAACCTTTCAGCAGCTGTATCGTCTGAATTGGGAGGTCGGTAAAAGGATCCTATTATTATTTTATTCCAGTTGCCAACAATGACCTCTGCCCATACTAACTCACAGGAACTATCTACTTCAATTTTGTGACAAGATAAACTACTTCTAACAGCAACAAACACGCCACTGCCAACCGTGTTTAGCCTACCCTTTCGGAACACCATTAGGTTCTTCGCAAAAATTTCAGCTGAGCTTATACCCAGCTTTAGCCAGCTTTCAGTGCCTATAATGATTTGAGCATCAGTGCTTTCTATTAGTGCTTAGAGCTCTGGTACTTTCCTAACACAGCTACGACAATTTACAACCAATGGTTCCTGTATCTACGTTCTTCCTGTGTTCAGCCTGCACCCTTTCTGACTGAAGCCCTTCTTTTGTTTCCCAGAGACCCTCTAACCTAAAAGACTGCCCAGTCCATGCCACACAGCCCCTGCTACCCATGTAGCCACCTCCTGTGTATTGTGGACATCTGACCTATTTAGCGGAACCCGAAACCCAACTACTCTTTGGCGCAAGTCGAGGAATCTGTAGCCTACATGGATGCACAACCATCTGAGCCTCTGATTCAGAACCTCAACTCGGCTCTGTACCACAGGTCCACAATCGGTCCTGTCAACTATGCTGAAAATGATCAGCTCTGCTTTCATCTTACAAGCAAGACTGGCAGCCTTTACCACTTCTGTTAACCACGAGAATCTCTTCTGATCCAAAGTGACACACATCACTGGTACCGACCTGCAGTTGGCTGCACCCCGTGCTCTTCATAGAATCTGGGAGGACCCTTTCCACATCTGGAATGACTCCACCCGGTATGCACACGGAGTGCACATTGGTTTTCTTTCCCTTCTTGTCAGCCAAGTCCCTAAGGGGCCCCATAACATGCCCAACATTGGAGCTCCCAACTACCAATAATCCCACCCTCTGTGACTGCCCGAATCTTGCAGGCTGAGTGGTTTCCTCTGAAACTGGTCATGTGACAGCATCTCGTTCAGTGACGGTGTCAGCCACAGACAGCACCTGGAACTTGTTTGTCAGACAAACCGGGGAGGCCTTACATGCGGCTGCCTTGGAAGTCTTTCGCCACCTGCTTTGCCCAGGGTCGACCTCCCACTCGACCACAGGTGAGGGGTCAACCTCAGTGTAAGCAGTAACTGTGCTGGCCACTGGTGAGAACCGATTGGAGGACTTGGATGTGCTGGACATCCGTTGGACCCCCAAGGCCAGCCCACAACAGTGGTGCCCATCCACTGCAGCCTCAATCTGCGTAACCAAAGCCATCACAGCCTGAAGCTGAGAGCGAAGTGAAACCAACTCGGCTCACGTCTGCACACAAGAATTGCAGTCTCTGTCCATACTAAAGACTGTGGAAAACTGAACTAGCAAATAAATGGACTATCAGTACGCACTGCGCAACTCTACTGTAGACCCTGACGAAAACACAGGAACTGTGTCTAATAATACACAGATATTCAAAAACCTAACTACCGAAGCACTCAGGTGAAACTAAATAATTCGTCCCTCATTAGGAACTTGTAATATGTTACAAAATCAGTTTACTTTCCGATGCAAACGAAAACATGAGAACTGTGGCTATTAGATATTAAATTTACACGCAGAAACTCAAGAAACTAAAATATTAAAGCACACACATGATATTATAAAATTCGCTCCTGTTAGGAACTCGCAAATGTCACAAAACTGGTTACTTCCCTGTTGCTGTGTCTGTCTCGGTTGGCTACTACTGCCTGACTTTTTGTACAACACTTGGCTGACAATCTGTTCTGGAGGAAGAATGTCACCATTTTCATAAGTTTTTTTTTTTTAAGTTTAAAGTCTCCGTGAGCAAGATTCATCTTGAAGATGTTCTCAACTAGAGGTCTGCGCGGTTGCGGATATCCGCGGATATATCTGCGGATATATCCGCGGTATTTGTTACTTGACGGATAAAATTGCGACCGGCGCGGATATCCGCGGGTCATCTGCGGATAATGAGCAAGGCATCTGCCCAGTACGTATGTTGCAATGTTAGTTGAAAACTTCAAGTCTGTTGACATTCTTGGAATCTTTTAGGGCTCGGGTAGAGCGGATGTCTGTTGTCCTCAGCCCCTGGCTACAACCGACGTAGCTGTACCCAAGAGACCTGCGCCTAATCCGTTTCCGCGACCGTATCTTTTGTGTGGCCTGTGAAGTGCTCTCTGGGTGGCAAACCTGCCCACTCTCTACCAGACAGGTGCCCATTGCAATTTTCCGCTGCCTTCACGCTTTGTAGTGACTGAGTGACAACGTGCATCATAGCAAATATCAGTGAGAGTTCTTTCTTCAAATGAACACCATATTTATGGATACAATTTCGTGTATGGTGAAAAAAGGTGATTTTACATTAGTGAAGGAAAACAAATTGAAATCGCCAATTTGGAAAAAATTCGGATACGTATTTGATGACAACGAAAAGATAAAAGATATAGTGGCTTGTTTTGCATGTAAAAAAGTATATTCCTACACTGGACACAAAAGCGGAACTTCAAATTTGCTAAAACATTCGTGTGAGGCTGGACAAAGTAGCATAATTACTTATTTAAATACCAAGAGAGATGTGAAAGTTCCTGAAGTTCCGCCAAATTTGAAGACAGCCGCGACAGAAAAACTTGTCAATCTTGTCAGAAAAGACATTTTATCATTCGAAGTTTCGTGTGAATCTGGGTTTCTCGAGACGGCACAATTTCTTATTGATGTGGGGGCCAAGTACGGTGCAGCTGAGTGCTAAGGAACTGCTACCTCATCCAACCACCATATCCAGAAATTTGAAGGAAACGGCTGATTGTCTGCGTGAAACTGTCTCCGCAGAAGTGAAGAATATATTCAGAGATATAGGTGGAGCACTAACTGGACTGATTCGTACCGTAAAATAAACTATAGGGGAGTGACTGCACATTATGTTAATTATGAAGAAGTGAAACTTGAGGATCGAGTGTTGTGCACCAGAAATTTTGAGAGTGAGATTAAAAAAACAGGAGAAAACATTAAACTTGAATTAATTAAGATACTACGGTCGTTCGATTTATTCAGTGCTATGAATAACATAGTGTTCGTTACGGATAGAGGTCCAAATATTGTGGCAGCACTTCGCCAATACAAGAGGCTCTCATGCTCAGCACACATTCTTAATAATGTGCTGGAGCACATGACTCGAGGAGACGCGAATGATAAGAAGAGTGACGTGCATCGACTAATAAATTCCTGTTGAGCTATCAGAACTTTCTTTAAAAGATCTGGTCTTCAGAATCGTCTTCAGAAGTCATTGAAAGGAGATATAGACACACGACGGAACAGTAAATTGGATATGTTTGAGTCTATTAATTCACAATGGTTTGATGTTTTGTCAATTTTTTCAGAGAAAAATCAAGTTAATTTGATAGATTCTATAGACAAGAGGATATTGGAAGATATAATAACCTTTCTGACACCATTTAAAATAGGTTCTTGTGATCTCGAAGCCTCCAAAACCCCTACGCTTTATTTATGTGTTGTGGAAGTTAAAACTTCTTCCTTGAAAAAAAAAAAAAAAAAAAAAAAAAAAAAAAAAAAAAAAAAATGATAGCGACAGCCCATTTCTGACAGATTTAAAGAGTACAGCCAAATCTATTTTAATCAGCAAATGGGACATAACAGTAACCAATAAACTTGCAATGTTTTTGAATCCAAAATATAAAAACCTAAAATTTCTTAGCAGTGCCAAAAAAGATGAAATTGTAAAGGAAGCCAAAAATTATGTTGCGAGAAATTGTTCACAGTTAAAAGATAAGGAGGAAACAACATCTGGAATTCCTGCAAAAACAGAACAGAAGTCTGACGTACTTTTTAATGAATTTGAAGATTCCTCAGAAGATGAATCGATGAGAGATCTTGACTTCGCGTCAGATGAAATTCTCAGATATACGAATGATAAAGTCCAATTTTCGAAAGGCATCGACCTGATAGCTTAGTGGCATGGGCGTGAAAACGTCTATCCGCGTATTTCCTAACTCGCATACTTCGTGCACTGCACTCCCGCGTCTAGTGCGCCATCTGAGAGAAGCTTCTCTACTGCGGGACAAATAAGGCAGGACCGACGCACGTCTTTGAAGCCACAAACGATTGATGACATCACGTTCCTGCATAGTAATCTTCCAAAGTAAAAAGGTACTTGT